>NC_092336.1:59027500-60277500 GCF_046630445.1 Rutidosis leptorrhynchoides | reverse complement strand
ACCAGCTGTAGGTTGACGAAAAATCTAGAAAAGTCATCTCTAAAATCAGCAGGAAATCCACGGACCTCAGCATCAAACAGGGTCGCCAAGTGGTCAGATTTATCCTAACCATGAGAAGGATTAATCTCGTACAATGGGGGGGCACCATGCAAATTAGCTGGATAAGACTAATGAATCAGATCCCCAGAAAAGATAATCTCCTTAAAGATTAAAAATCAGCTTTTAAGACTGATATTACTCAATCCTAGAGATTGACCTTAAAGATTGAGAATTACAAACTCATGGAATTCAATGATATCTAAACTCGAGCTTGAACGAGAAAATATTTTGATCAAAAATTACAAACCGATTTGTTTTCTGAAAACCCTATTTTCAATGCGTTCATTACCATTGAACGTAAAATCCTAGGAATTCACCTGGAATTCATTAGGTCACCTAAACCAAATCGGGTGTCAACCGTAAGAACGGTGGTTGCATAGTGGTCAAAGACAGGACCTTATGCCATACCGAAAAATTATAAGGGTGAGCTTTACTATTTCTCCTACCAAGGATAGTAATTGCGTCCGACACGTTATAGACCATAATTAAAAGCATGTCAGGGGACATTGCCTTAACAGTTGCTTGTTCAACGCTTTCCTTTACAACCGGACGGTAGTTTACCGAAAGGTAATATACGGGACAAGTAAACTGGACGTGTTGCTTTCCAAATACAAGGTTAGCAAGTGGGTGACACAAAACCATAAGTTTTAAGCTAAAATTTTCAAATCTGAAACCCACCAAACCCACAAAAATATTTTGCAAACACCGGTAAAGGGTTATTCCGAAAAACTTATCTAGGGTAAAAACTAGATTTAATTCTCAAAAGATCAAATGTTTTCATAAAGATCCAATTTCCTTAATGGATCTAAATTTTTATAGTCATGTGGGACTGTAAACCATATCGTTACTACCATTGTTTATACCACCGTATAGAAATCATTGATGTACAAAGTGTGAAGAATAAAGAAGTGATTCTAGTATTTCAAGACGATATTGCTTGAGGACAAGCAACGCTCAAGTGTGGGAATATTTGATAATGCTAAAAATGAACATATATTTCATAGCATTATTCCTCAAGAAAGACAAGCTTTTAGTTGCAATTGTTCTATTTACAAGTGATATTCGTTTAAATAATAAAAGGTGAAGACAAAAGACAGATTCGACGAATTGAAGACGCAAACGACCAAAAAGCTCAAAAGTACAAAAGACAATCAAAGAGGTTCCAATTATTGATAAGAAACGTCTCGAAATTACAAGAGTACAAGATTCAAAACGCAAAGTACAAGATATTAAATTGTACGCAAGGACGTTCGAAAATCCGGAACCGGGACCAGAGTCAACTCTTAACGCTCGACGCAACGGACTAAAAATTACAAGTTAACTATGTATATAAATATAATATAATATAATATATAATTAATTATATTAATTATATATATATATTATATATATAAAATAAATCGTCGGCAAGAAAGACTCCAAACATGGGTGAGCTGTAAAAGTAAACTCCGCGACTCGCGGAGTTTGAAGGCAAAATTGGCCGCGAGTCGCGGAGCCCCAATTTCTGAAACTCCCTATAAAGCTCGCGCATTCTGATCGTAAAAATTCACCAAAAATCCATCCATCTCTCTATCTATATCGTATATATTTATATTTATATTTTAATTTTAATTTTAATTTTAATTTTAATTTTAATTTTAATTTTAATCCTAATAATAAGGGTATGTTAGCGAATGTTGTAAGGGTGTAAGTCGAAATTCTGTCCGTGTAACGCTACGCTATTTTTAATCATTGTAAGTTATGTTCAACCTTTTTATATTAATGTCTCGTAGCTAAATTATTATTATGCTTATTTAATCCGAAGTAATCATGATGTTGGACTAATTACTAAAATTGGGTAATTGGGCTTTGTACCATAATTGGGGTTTGGACAAAAGAACGACACTTGTGGAAATTAGACTATGGGCTATTAATGGGTTTTATATTAACTAAACAATACCTTGTTAATTTAATATACAAACTTATAATTCGACATATTTATATATAACCACATACGCTTGACTGGGTACGGTGGGCGGGATATCTATAAATACCAATAATTATTCATTTTACCGGATACGGAATTGGATTTATAGTTAATAGACTTGTTGAAACAGGGGTGAATTACATTCAAGGGTAATTGGTGTAATTGTTAACAAAGTAGTAAAACCTTGGTTTACACGCAGTCGATAACCTGGTGTATTCATTAAACAAAGTATTAAAACCTTGTTACAATTCGAATCCCCAATTAGTTGGAATATTTGACTTCGGGAATAAGAATAATTTGACGAAGGCTTTCGCTCTTTATATTTATGACTGATGGACTATTATGGACAAATCCGTATGGACATATTAAATAATCCAGGACAAAGGACAATTAACCCATGGGCATAAAACTAAAATCAACACGTCAAACATCATGATTACGGAAGTTTAAATAAGCATAATTCTTTTATTTCATATTTAATTTCCTTTATTTTATATTTAATTGCACTTCTAATTATCGCATTTTTATTTATTGTTATTGTATTTAATTGCACTTTTAATTATCGCAAGTTTATTTTATCGCATTTTTATTAATCGCAATTTCATTATCGTTATTTACTTTATGCTTTAATTTAAGTCTTGTATTTATTTTTAATATTTCACATTTGGTTTTAACTGCGACTAAAATTTTAAAATCGACAAACCGGTCATTAAATGGTAAAAACCCCCCTTTATAATAATAATATTACTTATATATATATATTTGCATTTCTATAAAAGTAAACTAATATAGCGTTAAGCTTTGTTTAAAAAGATTCCCTGTGGAACGAACCGGACTTACTAAAAACTACACTACTGTACGATTAGGTACACTGCCTATAAGTGTTGTAGCAAGGTTTAAGTATATCCGTTCTCTAAATAAATAAATATCTTGTGTAAAATTGTATCGTATTTAATAGTATTTTCTTGCAAAAATATAAGCTATTTTCGTATACCACGCTGCAAACATCAACTATTTTGAAGGAAATGGCACCGACTACTCGACACACCGTGAATATGAATGAAGAGGAATTCCGTACTTTTCTGGCTTTAAACATAGCCACAGTACAGGCTGCGCTACATACCAACAATAACCTTGGATCTAGCAGTATAGGAAATCGTGTAGGATGCACCTACAAAGAATTCACTGCCTGTAAACCTTTAGAATTTGATGGAACCGAAGGACCGATCGAATTGAAACGGTGGACCGAGAAGGTCGAATCGGTGTTTGCCATAATTTAGTGTACTGAAGAGGACAAAGTAAAGTACGCTACGCATACCTTCACAGGTTCTGCGTTAACATGGTGAATACCTATCTAGAGCAAGTGGGACAAGACGATGCGTACGCACTACCGTGGTCAGCATTCAAGTACTTGATGAACGAGAAGTACCGTCCCAGAACCGAGGTCAATAAGCTCAAGACAGAACTTAGTGGATTACGAACCCAAGGATTTGATATTACCACGTACGAAAGACGATTCACAGAATTGTGCCTATTGTGTCCGGGAGCATTCGAAGATGAGGAAGAGAAGATCGACGCGTTTGTGAAAGGATTACCGGAAAGAATCTAAGAAGATATAAGTTCACACGAGCCCGCCTCCATACAACAGGCATGTAGAATGGCTCACAAACTAGTGAACCAGATTGAAGAAAGAATTAAAGAACAGACTGCTGAAGAGGCCAATGTGAAGCAAGTAAAAAAAAGTGGGAGGAAAACGGTGATAAGAATCACCAATACAACAACAACAGCAATTACAACAATAATCGCAACAATTATCCCAACAATCGCAACATCAATCGCAACTACAACAAACGGCCCAACAACAACAACAACAACAACAACAACAACAGCAACTACAACAATCATCCCAACAACAATAATAACCGCAACAACAACAACAATCAGAAGCAGCTATGCCAAAGGTGTGAGAAGTATCACTCGAGGTTCTGCACCAAATTTTGCAACAAGTGTAAAAGAAATGGTCATAGCGCGGCGAAGTGTGAGGTCTACGGACCAGGGGATAATAGAACGAAAGGAACAAATGGTGTTGGAACGAGTAATGGCGGAGCAAGTAGTGTCGGAGCAAGTTATGCCAATGTAGTTTGTTATAAATGTGGAAAATCGGGCCACATTATTAGAAATTGCCCGAACCAGGAGAACACGAATGGACAAGGCCGCGGAAGAGTTTTCAATATTAATGCGGCAGAGGCACAGGAAGACCCGGAGCTTGTTACGGGTACGTTTCTTATTGACAATAAATCTGCTTACGTTTTATTTGATTCGGGTGCGGATAGAAGCTATATGAGTAGAGATTTTTGTGCTAAATTAAGTTGTCCATTGACGCCTTTGGATAGTAAATTTTTACTCGAATTAGCAAATGATAAATTAATTTCAGCAGATAATATATGTCGGAATCGAGAAATTAAACTGGTTAGCGAAACATTTAAGATTGATTTGATACCAGTAGAGTTAGGGAGTTTTGATGTGATAATCGGTATGGACTGGTTGAAAGAAGTGAAAGCAGAGATCGTTTGTTACAAAAATGCAATTCGCATTATACGAGAAAAAGGAAAACCCTTAATGGTGTACGGAGAAAAGGGCAACACGAAGCTACATCTTATTAGTAATTTGAAGGCACAAAAACTAATAAGAAAAGGTTGCTATGTTGTTCTAGCACACGTCGAGAAAGTACAAACTGAAGAAAAGAGCATCAATGATGTTCCCATTGCAAAAGAATTTCCCGATGTATTTCCGAAAGAATTACCGGGATTACCCCCACATCGATCCGTTGAATTTCAAATAGATCTTGTACCAGGAGCTGCACCAATAGGTCGTGCTCCTTACAGACTCGCACCCAGCGAGATGAAAGAACTGCAAAGCCAATTACAAGAACTTTTAGAGCGTGGTTTCATTCGACCAAGCACATCACCGTGGGGAGCTCCTGCTTTATTTGTCAAGAAGAAAGATGGTACATTCCGGTTGTGTATCGACTACCGAGAGTTGAACAAACTTACCATCAAGAACCGCTACCCACTACCGAGAATCGATGACTTATTTGATCAACTACAAGGCTCGTCTGTTTATTCAAAGATTGACTTACGTTCCGGGTATCATCAAATGCGGGTGAAAGAAGATGATATTCCAAAGACTGCTTTCAGAACACGTTACAGTCATTACGAGTTTATGGTCATGCTGTTTGGTTTAACTAATGCACCAGCTGTGTTCATGGACCTTATGAACCGAGTGTGTGGACCATACCTTGACAAGTTTGTCATTGTTTTCATTGATGACATACTTATTTACTCAAAGAATGACCAAGAACACGGTGAACATTTGAGAAAGGTGTTAGAAGTATTGAGGAAGAAAGAATTGTACGCTAAGTTTTCAAAGTGTGCATTTTGGTTGGAAGAAGTTCAATTCCTCGGTCACATAGTGAACAAAGAAGGTATTAAGGTGGACCCGGCAAAGATAGAAACTGTTGAAAAGTGGGAAACCCCGAAAACTCCGAAACACATACGCCAGTTTTTAGGACTAGCTGGTTACTACAGAAGGTTCATCCAAGACTTTTCCAGAATAGCAAAACCCTTGACTGCATTAACGCATAAAGGGAAGAAATTTGAATGGAATGATGAACAAGAGAAAGCGTTTCAGTTATTGAAGAAAAAGCTAACTACGGCAATTATATTGTCATTGCCTGAAGGGAATGATGATTTTGTGATTTATTGTGACGCATCAAAGCAAGGTCTCGGTTGTGTATTAATGCAACGAACGAAGGTGATTGCTTATGCGTCTAGACAATTGAAGATTCACGAGCAAAATTATGCGACGCATGATTTGGAATTAGGCGCGGTTGTTTTTGCATTAAAGACTTGGAGGCACTACTTATATGGGGTCAAAAGTATTATATATACCGACCACAAAAGTCTTCAACACATATTTAATCAGAAACAACTGAATATGAGGCAGCGTAGGTGGATTGAATTGTTGAATGATTACGACTTTGAGATTCGTTACCACCCGGGGAAGGCAAATGTGGTAGCCGACGCCTTGAGCAGAAAGGACAGAGAACCCATTCGAGTAAAATCTATGAATATAATGATTCACACTAACCTTACTACTCAAATAAAGGAGGCGCAACAAGGAGTTTTAAAAGAGGGAAATTTAAAGGATGAAATACCCAAAGGATCGGAGAAGCATCTTAATATTCGGGAAGACGGAACCCGGTATAGGGCTGAAAGAATTTGGGTACCAAAATTTGGAGATATGAGAGAAATGGTACTTAGAGAAGCTCATAAAACCAGATACTCAATACATCCTGGAACGGGGAAGATGTACAAGGATCTCAAGAAACATTTTTAGTGGCCGGGTATGAAAGTCGATGTTGCTAAATACGTAGGAGAATGTTTGACGTGTTCTAAGGTTAAAGCTGAGCATCAGAAACCATCAGGTCTACTTCAACAACCCGAAATCCCGGAATGAAAATGGGAAAACATTACCATGGATTTCATCACTAAATTGCCAAGGACTGCAAGTGGTTTTGATACTATTTGGGTAATAGTTGATCGTCTCACCAAATCAGCACACTTCCTGCCAATATGAGAAGATGACAAGATGGAGAAGTTAGCACGACTGTATTTGAAGGAAGTCGTCTCCAGACATGGAATACCAATCTCTATTATCTCTGATAGGGATGGCAAGAATTATTTCATGATTCTGGCAGACATTACAGCAAGCATTAGGAACTCGTCTAGACATGAGTACTACCTATCATCCACAAACTGATGGGCAGAGTGAAAGGACGATACAAACTCTTGAAGACATGCTACGAGCATGTGTTATTGATTTCGGAAACAGTTGGGATCGACATCTACCGTTAGCAGAATTTTCCTACAACAACAGCTACCATTCAAGTATTGAGATGGCGCTGTTTGAAGCACTTTATGGTAGAAAGTGCAGGTCTCCGATTTGTTGGAGTGAAGTGGGGGATAGACAGATTACGGGTCCGGAGATTATACAAGAAACTACCGAGAAGATCATCCAAATTCAACAACGGTTGAAAACCGCCCAAAGTCGACAAAAGAGCTACACTGACATTAAAAGAAAAGATATAGAATTTGAAATTGGAGAGATGGTCATGCTTAAAGTTGCACCTTGGAAAGGCGTTGTTCGATTTGGTAAACGAGGGAAATTAAATCTAAGGTATATTGGACCATTCAAGATTATTGATCGTGTCGGACCAGTAGCTTACCGACTTGAGTTACCTCAACAACTCGCGGCTGTACATAACACTTTCCACGTCTCGAATTTGAAGAAATGTTTTGCTAAAGAAGATCTCACTATTCCGTTAGATGAAATCCAAATCAACGAAAAACTTCAATTCATCGAAGAACCCGTCGAAATAATGGATCGTGAGGTTAAAAGACTTAAGCAAAACAAGATACCAATTGTTAAGGTTCGATGGAATGCTCGTAGAGGACCCGAGTTCACCTGGGAGCGTGAAGATCAGATGAAGAAGAAATACCCGCATCTATTTCCAGAAGATTCGTCAACACCTTCAACAGCTTAAAATTTCGGGACGAAATTTATTTAACTGGTAGGTACTGTAGTGACCCGAACTTTTCCATGTTTATATGTATTAATTGAGATTGATATTTACATGATTAAATGTTTCCAACATGTTAAGCAATCAAACTTGTTAAGACTTGATTAATTGAAATATGTTTCATATAGACAATTGACCACCCAAGTTGACCGGTGATTCACGAACGTTTAAACTTGTAAAAACTATATGATGACATATATATGGATATATATATATATAGTTAACATGATACTATGATAAGTAAACATATCATTAAGTATATTAACAATGAACTACATATGTAAAAACAAGACTACTAACTTAATGATTTTTAAACGAGACATATATGTAACGATTATCGTTGTAAAGACATTTAATGTATATATATCATATTAAGAGATATTCATACATGATAATATCATGATAATATAATAATTTAAAATCTCATTTGATATTATAAACATTGGGTTAACAACATTTAACAAGATCGTTAACCTAAAGGTTTCAAAACAACACTTACATGTAACGACTAACGATGACTTAACGACTCAGTTAAAATGTATATACATGTAGTGTTTTAATATGTATTTATACACTTTTGAAAGACTTAAATACACTTATCAAAATACTTCTACTTAACAAAAATGCTTACAATTACATCCTCGTTCAGTTTCATCAACAATTCTACTCGTATGCACCCGTATTCATACTCGTACAATACACAGCTTTTAGATGTATGTACTATTGGTATATACACTCCAATGATCAGCTCTTAGCAGCCCATGTGAGTCACCTAACACATGTGGGAACCATCATTTGGCAACTAGCATGAAATATCTCATAAAATTACAAAAATATGAGTAATCATTCATGACTTATTTACATGAAAACAAAATTACATATCCTTTATATCTAATCCATACACCAACGACAAAAAACACCTACAAACACTTTCATTCTTCAATTTTATTCATCTAATTGATCTCTCTCAAGTTCTATCTTCAAGTTCTAAGTGTTCTTCATAAATTCTACAAGTTCTAGTTACATAAAATCAAGAATACTTCCAAGTTTGCTAGCTCACTTCCAATCTTGTAAGGTGATCATCCAACCTCAAGAAATCTTTGTTTCTTATAGTAGGTTATCATTCTAATACAAGGTAATAATCATATTCGAACTTTGGTTCAATTTCTATAACTATAACAATCTTATTTCAAGTGATGATCTTACTTGAACTTGTTTTCGTGTCATGATTATGCTTCAAGAACTTCGAGCCATCCCAAGATCCGTTGAAGCTAGATCCATTTTTCTATTTTCCAGTAGGTTTATCCAAGGAACTTAAGGTAGTAATGATGTTCATAACATCATTCGATTCATACATATAAAGCTATCTTATTCGAAGGTTTAAACTTGTAATCACTAGAACATAGTTTAGTTAATTCTAAACTTGTTCGCAAAAAAAAGTTAATCCTTCTAACTTGACTTTTAAAATCAACTAAACACATGTTCTATATCTATATGATATGCTAACTTAATGATTTAAAACCTGGAAACACGAAAAACACCGTAAAACCGGATTTACGCCGTCGTAGTAACACCGCGGGCTGTTTTAGGTTAGTTAATTAAAAACTATGATAAACTTTGATTTAAAAGTTGTTATTCTGGGAAAATGATTTTTATTATGAACATGAAACTATATCCAAAAATTATGGTTAAACTCAAAGTGGAAGTATGTTTTCTAAAATGGTCGTCTAGACGTCGTTCTTTCGACTGAAATGACTACCTTTACAAAAACGACTTGTAACTTATTTTTCCGACTATAAACCTATACTTTTTCTGTTTAGATTCATAAAATAGAGTTCAATATGAAACCATATCAATTTGATTCACTCAAAACGGATTTAAAATGAAGAAGTTATGGGTAAAACAAGATTGGATATTTTTTCTCATTTTAGCTACGTGAAAATTGGTAACAAATCTATTCCAACCATAACTTAATCAACTTGTATTGTATATTATGTAATCTTGAGATACCATAGACACGTATACAATGTTTCGACCTATCATGTCGACACATCTATATATATTTCGGAACAACCATATACACTCTATATGTGAATGTTGGAGTTAGCTATAAAGGGTTGAGGTTGATTCCAAAATATATATAGTTTAAGTTGTGATCAATACTGAGATACGTATACACTGGGTCGTGGATTGATTCAAGATAATATTTATCGATTTATTTCTGTACATCTAACTATGGACAACTAGTTGTAGGTTACTAACGAGGACAGCTGACTTAATAAACTTAAAACATCAAAATATATTAAAAGTGTTGTAAATATATTTTGAACATACTTTGATATATATGTATATATTGTTATAGGTTCGTGAATCAACCAGTGGTCAAGTCTTACTTCCCGACGAAGTAAAAATCTGTGAAAGTGAGTTATAGTCCCACTTTTAAAATCTAATATTTTTGGGATGAGAATACATGCAGGTTTTATAAATGATTTACAAAATAGACACAAGTACGTGAAACTACATTCTATGGTTGAATTATCGAAATCAAATATGCCCCTTTTTATTAAGTCTGGCAATCTAAGAATTAGGGAACAGACACCCTAATTGACGCGAATCCTAAAGATAGATCTATTGGGCCTAACAAACCCCGTCCAAAGTACCGGATGCTTTAGTACTTCAAAATTTATATCATATCCGAAGGGTGTCCCGGAATGATGGGGATATTCTTATATATGCATCTTGTTAATGTCGGTTACCAGGTGTTCACCATATGAATGATTTTTATCTCTATGTATGGGATGTGTATTGAAATATGAAATCTTGTGGTCTATTATAATGATTTGATATATATAGGTTAAACCTATAACTCACCAACATTTTTGTTGACGTTTTAAGAATGTTTATTCTCAGGTGATTATTAAGAGCTTCCGCTGTCGCATACTTAAATAAGGACGAGATTTGGAGTCCATGCTTGTATGATATTGTGTAAAAACTGCATTCAAGAAACTTATTTTGTTGTAACATATTTATATTGTAAACCATTATGTAATGGTCGTGTGTAAACAGGATATTTTAAATTATCATTATTTGATAATCTACGTAAAGCTTTTTAAACCTTTATTGATGAAATAAAGGTTATGGTTTGTTTTAAAATGAATGCAGTCTTTGAAAAACATCTCATATAGAGGTCAAAACCTCGCAACGAAATCAATTAATATGGAACGTTTTTAATCAATAAGAACGGGACATTTCACATATATCCCTAGAAACTTGGCAAAACGAACCAAAACCGAAGAAGAAGAAACGAACGAGTCGGAATAAGATAGTTGTATTCGTGTGGTGTAATATATGTAATATAGTGTGCTTATGCTTTATGATATATGTAAAAATTGCTTGTATTAATAAGTATTTTTTTTTTATGAATCTAACTCTTGTCTATTTTACAGTATAAAAACACAAAATGGATAGACAACCCAATATTTTAAGAGACCTACCCGGAGACATGATTGATGAAATCTTGTCTAGAGTCGGTCAGAATTCATCGGCACAACTATTTAAGGCGAGATCAGTTTGTAAGACATTCGAAGAACGTTCCAAGAATGCCTTGATTTATAAAAGGCTTTCGTTCGAAAGATGGGGGATATCACATTGGGAAATCCATAAGTTACGATGTGTTTACTTTGATGCATATATTGCGGGGAACCCAAATGCTATTTTACGTAACGTGTTAAGAAATTATTTTGACTCAATATATCCGAATATAGAACTTCGTGATTTAGAAAAAGCGGCCTAACATGCAACATAAAGAAGCATGTTATACTTACGGGTTAGTAATGTTCGCTTCTCACCAAAGTGAGAACAAGAACACCGGGCTACAACTATTAAACAAAACGTTCCCACAAGTGACGGAGTCGGTAATTGGGGTAAGAAATGAGGTTTTTAGGTTATTACGAGATTGTTGGTCATTACGTAACCTTCATCCTTTTGATGACGTTACAACACATTGTCTTACTATTGGTCACAACGGTTATGTTCCACAAAACCAAGGATGGGAAGTGGTATTAGTAAAACCAGAATGCATGACTTGTTTCTGGACGTATGAATTACGTGTCTTTATTGCCTTTGCTGAACGCCTTATTTATTAACTAGAATTATCTTCGCAACTACTTTGTATCAAAGTTTTATGTGCTATATTTCATGCTATATGTAAAATAGCGGTATTGTAAGTTTGCAAGTTATTGTATAAAGGCTTGAATATGTTATATATATATATATATATATATATATATATATATATATATATATATATATATATATATATATATATATATATATATATATATATATATATAAATATGTTATATATATATATATATATATATATATATATATATATATATTGTTTTTGTGATTAGTTTTTCATATAGAATTGTAGTAGTTGAAATGGTATGTTAGCTACTAAGTATGAACTTAACGGGTAGGTACAACCCGAATTAAAGAGTATAAAACGCTAATATGAAGAAAGAGCTTTTATAAATAAGTTCATATTACGCT
This sequence comes from Rutidosis leptorrhynchoides, assembly GCF_046630445.1. NCBI lineage: Eukaryota > Viridiplantae > Streptophyta > Magnoliopsida > Asterales > Asteraceae > Rutidosis > Rutidosis leptorrhynchoides. The sequence goes on along the minus strand of NC_092336.1, from coordinate 60,265,240 downwards.
ATGAAATACTATTGACTACTCTTGATATTCTATATGATTAACTCGTTTCATTTGACTATTTTGAAGGAAATGGCACTGAATACTCGACACACCTTGAATATGAGCGAAGAGGAATTTCGTGCCTTTCTTGCTTCAAACATAGCCGCAGTACAGGCTGCGCTACATACCAACAATAACCTTGGATTTAGCAGTACAGGAAATCGTGTAGGATGCACCTACAAAGAATTCACTGCCTGCAAACCTTTGGAATTTGATGGAACTGAAGGACCGATCGGATTGAAACGATGGATCGAGAAGGTCGAATCTGAAATGTCCCATTCCTATTGATTAAAAACGTTCCATATTAATTGATTTCGTTGCGAGGTTTTGACCTCTATATGAGACGTTTTTGAAAGACTGCATTCATTTTTAAAACAAACCATAACCTTTATTTCATAAATAAAGGTTTAAAAAGCTTTACGTAGATTATCAAATAATGATAATCTAAAATATCCTGTTTACACACGACCATTACATAATGGTTTATAATACAAATATGTTACATCGAAATCAGTTTCTTGAATGCAGTTTTTACACAATATCATACAAACATGGACTCCAAATCTTGTCCTTATTTTAGTATGCAACAGCGGAAGCTCTTAGTATTCACCTGAGAATAAACATACTTTAAACGTCAACAAAAATGTTGGTGACTTATAGGTTTAACCTATATATATCAAATCGTAACAATAGACCACAAGATTTCATATTTCAATACACATCCCATACATAGAGATAAAAATCATTCATATGGTGAACACCTGGTAACCGACATTAATAAGATGCATATATAAGAATATCCCCATCATTCCGGGACACCCTTCGGATATGATATAAATTTCGAAGTACTAAAGCATCCGGTAGTTTGGATGGGGTTTGTTAGGCCCAATAGATCTATCTTTAGGATTCGCGTCAATTAGGGTGTCTGTTCCCTAATTCTTAGATTACCAGACTTAATAAAAAGGGGCATATTCGATTTCGATAATTCAACCATAGAATGTAGTTTCACGTACTTGTGTCTATTTTGTAAATCATTTATAAAACCTGCATGTATTCTCATCCCAAAAATATTAGATTTTAAAAGTGGGACTATAACTCACTTTCACAGATTTTTACTTCGTCGGGAAGTAAGACTTGGCCACTGGTTGATTTACAAACCTATAACAATATATACATATATATCAAAGTATGTTCAAAATATATTTACAAAACTTTTAATACATTTTGATGTTTTAAGTTTATTAAGTCAGCTGTCCTCGTTAGTAACCTACAACTAGTTGTCCACAGTTAGATGTACAGAAATAAATCGATAAATATTATCTTGAATCAATCCACGACCCAGTGTATACGTATCTCAGTATTGATCACAACTCAAACTATATATATATTTTGGAATCAACCTCAACCCTGTATAGCTAACTCCAACATTCACATATAGAGTGTCTATGGTTATTCCGCAATATATATATAGATGGGTCGACATGATAGGTTGACGCAATATATATATAGATGGGTCGACATGATAGGTTGAAACATTGTATATGGGTCTATGGTATCTCAAGATTACATAATATACAATATAAGTTGATTAGGTTATGGTTGGAATAGATTTATTACTAACTTTCACGTAGGTAAAATGAGTAGTTTTTATCAATCTTGTTTTACTCGCCATTTCTTCGTTTCTAATCCGTTTTGAGTGATTCCAGTGGCCACGATTTCATATTGAACTTAACTTTATGAATCTAAACAGAAAAAGTATAAGTTTATAGTCGGAAATACAAGTTACAAGTCGTTTTTGAAAGAGGTAGTCATTTCCGTCGAAAGAACGACATCTTGATGACCATTTTGAAAAACATACTTTCACTTTGAGTTTAACCATGATTTTTGGATATAGTTTCATGTTCATAAGAAAAATCATTTTTGCAGAAGTATAGCTTTTAAATCAAATTTCTTCTTAGCTTTTAATTATCCCAACCAAAACAGCCCCCGGTTTTACTACGACGGCGTATATCCAGTTTTATGGTGTTTATCGTGTTTCCGGGTTTTAAATCATTAAGTTAGCATATCATATAGATATAGAACATGTGTTTAGTTGATTTTAAAATTCTAGTTATAAGGATTAACTTTATTTGTGAACAAGTTTAGAATTAACTAAACTATGTTCTAGTGATTACAAGTTTATAACGTTGAATAAGACAGCTTTTTATGTATGAATCGAATGATGTTATGAACATCATTACTACCTCAAGTTCCTTGGATAAACCTACTGGAAATGAGAAAAATGGATCTAGCTTCAAAGGATCCTTGGATGGCTTGAAAGTTCTTGAAGCAGAATCATGACACGAAAACAATTTCAAGTAAGATTTCCACTCGAAATAAGATTGTTATAGAAATTGAATTAAAGTTTGAATATGATTATTACCTTGTATTAGAAAGATAACCTACTGTAAGTAACAAAGGTTTCTTGATCTTGGATGATTACTTGGAATGGATTTAGAAAACTTGGAAGTAAACTTGCAATCTTGGAAGTATTCTTGATTTTATGAAACTAGAACTTTTGGAATTTATGAAGAACACTTAGAACTTGAAGATAGAACTTGAGAGAGATCAATTAGATGAAGAAAATTGAAGAATAAAAGTGTTTGTAGGTGTTTTTGGTCGTTGGTATATGGATTAGATATAAAGGATATGTAATTTTGTTTTCATGTAAATAAGTCATGAATGATTACTCATATTTTTGTAATTTTATGAGATATTTCATGCTAGTTGCCAAATGATGGTTCCCACATGTGTTAGGTGACTCACATGGGCTGCTAAGAGCTGATCATTGGAGTGTATATACCAATAGTACATACATCTAAAAGCTGTGTATTGTACGAGTACGAATACGGGTGCATACGAGTAGAATTGTTGATGAAACTGAACGATGATGTAATTGTAAGAATTCTTGTTAAGTAGAAGTATTTTGATAAGTGTCTTGAAGTCTTTCAAAAGTGTATGAATACATATTAAAACACTACATGTATATACATTTTAACTGAGTCGTTAAGTCATCGTTAGTCGTTACATGTAAGTGTTGTTTTGAAACCTTTAGGTTAACGATCTTGTTAAATGTTGTTAACCCAATGTTTATAATATCAAAAGAGATTTTAAATTATTATATTATCATGATATTATGATGTACGAATATCTCTTAATATGATATATATACATTAAATGTCGTTACAACGATAATCGTTACATATATGCCTCGTTTCAAAATCATTAAGTTAGTAGTCTCGTTTTTACATAAGTAGTTCATTGTTAATATACTTAATGATATGTTTACTTATCATAATATCATGTTAACTATATATATAACCATATATATGTCATCATATAGTTTTTACAAGTTTTAACGTTCGTGAATCACCGGTCAACTTGGGTGGTCAATTGTCTATATGAAACCTATTTCAATTAATCAAGTCTTAACAAGTTTGATTGCTTAACATGTTGGAAACACTTAATCATGTAAATAACAATTTCATTTAATATATATAAACATGGAAAAGTTCGGGTCACTACAGAATCGGTGTTTGCCATAAGTAAGTGTACTGAAGAGGACAAAGTGAAGTACGCTACGCATACCTTCACAGGTTCTGCGTTAACATGGTGGAATACCTATCTAGAGCAAGTGGGACAAGATGATGCTTACGCACTACCGTGGTCAGCATTCAAGCACTTGATGAACGAGAAGTACCGTCCCAGAACCGAGGTCAATAAGCTCAAGACAGAACTTAGAGGGTTACGAACCAGCATTCAAATGGCGCCATCTCAATGCTTGAATGGTAGCTGTTGTTGTAGGAAAATTCTGCTAACGGTAGATGTCGATCCCAACTATTTCCGAAATCAATAACACATGCTCGTAGCATGTCTTCAAGCGTTTGTATCGTCCTTTCGCTCTGCCCATCAGTTTGTGGATGATAGGCAGTACTCATCTCTAGACGAGTTCCTAATGCTTGCTGTAATGCCTGCCAGAATCTTGAAATAAATCTGCCATCCCTATCAGAGATAATAGAGATTGGTATTCCATGTCTGGAGACGACTTCCTTCAAATACAGTCGTGCTAACTTCTCCATCTTGTCATCTTCTCTTATTGGCAGGAAGTGTGCTGATTTGGTGAGACAATCAACTATTACCCAAATAGTATCAAAACCACTTGCAGTCCTTGGCAATTTAGTGATGAAATCCATGGTAATGTTTTCCCATTTCCATTCCGGGATTTCGGGTTGTTGAAGTAGACCTGATGGTTTTTGATGCTCAGCTTTGACCTTAGAACACGTCAAACATTCTTTTACGTATTTAGCAACATCGGCTTTCATACCCGGCCACCAAAAATGTTTCTTGAGATCCTTGTACATCTTCCCCGTTCCAGGATGTATTGAGTATCTGGTTTTATGAGCTTCTCTAAGTACCATTTCTCTCATATCTCCAAATTTTGGTACCTAAATCCTTTCAGCCCTATACCGGGTTCCGTCTTCCCAAATATTAAGATGCTTCTCCGATCCTTTGGGTATTTCATCCTTTAAATTTCCCTCTTTTAAAACTCCTTGTTGCGCCTCCTTTATTTGAGTAGTAAGGTTATTGTGAATCATTATATTCATAGATTTTACTCGAATGGGTTCTCTGTCCTTCCTGCTCAAGGCGTCGGCTATCACATTTGCCTTCCCCGGGTGGTAACGAATCTCAAAGTCGTAATCATTCAACAATTCAATCCACCTACGCTGCCTCATATTCAGTTGTTTCTGATTAAATATGTGTTGAAGACTTTTGTGGTCGGTATATATAATACTTTTGACCCCATATAAGTAGTGCCTCCAAGTCTTTAATGCAAAAACAACCGCGCCTAATTCCAAATCATGCGTCGTATAATTTTGTTCGTGAATCTTCAATTGTCTAGACGCATAAACAATCACCTTTGTTCATTGCATTAATACACAACCGAGACCTTGCTTTGATGCGTCACAATAAATCACAAAATCATCATTCCCTTCAGGCAATGACAATATAGGTGTCGTAGTTAGCTTTTTCTTCAATAACTGGAACGCTTTCTCTTGTTCATCCTTCCATTCAAATTTCTTCCCTTTATGCGTTAATGCAGTCAAGGGTTTTGCTATTCTGGAAAAGTATTGGATGAACCTTCTGTAGTAACCAGCTAGTCCTAAAAACTGGCGTATGTGTTTCGGAGTTTTCAGGGTTTTCCACTTTTTAACAGTTTCTATCTTTGCCGGATCCACCTTAATACCTTCTTTGTTCACTATGTGACCGAGGAATTGAACTTCTTCCAACCAAAATGCACACTTTGAAAACTTAGCGTACAATTCTTCCTTCCTCAATACTTCTAACACCTTTCTCAAATGTTCACCGTGTTCTTGGTCATTCTTTGAGTAAATAAGTATGTCATCAATGAAAACAATGACAAACTTGTCAAGGTATGGTCCACACACTCGGTTCATAAGGTCCATGAACACAGCTGGTTTATTAGTTAAACCAAACAGCATGACCATAAACTCGTAATGACCGTAACGTGTTCTGAAAGCAGTCTTTGGAATATCATCTTCTTTCACCCGCATTTGATGATACCCGGAACGTAAGTCAATCTTTGAATAAACAGACGAGCCTTGTAGTTGATCAAATAAGTCGTCGATTCTAGGTAGTGGGTAGTGGTTCTTGATGGTAAGTTTGTTCAACTCTCGGTAGTCGATACACAACCTGAATGTACCATCTTTCTTCTTGACAAACAAAACAGGAGCTCCCCACGGTGATGTGCTTGGTCGAATGAAACCACGTTCTAAAAGTTCTTGTAATTGACTTTGCAGTTCTTTCATCTCGCTGGGTGCGAGTCTGTAAGGAGCACGAGCTATTAGTGTAGCTCCTGATACAAGATCTATTTGAAATTCAACGGATCGATGGGGGGGTAATCCCGGTAATTCTTTCGGAAATACATCGGGAAATTCTTTTGCGATGGGAACATCATTGATGCTCTTTTCTTCAGTTTGTATTTTCTCGACGTGTGCTAGAACAGCATAGCAACCTTTTCTTATTAGTTTTTGTGCCTTCAAATTACTAATAAGATGTAGCTTCGTATTGCCCTTTTCTCCGTACACCATTAAGGGTTTTCCTTTTTCTCGTATAATGCGAATTTCATTTTTGTAACAAACGATCTCTGCTTTCACTTCTTTCAACCAGTCCATACCGATTATCATATCAAAACTCCCTAACTCTACTGGTATCAAGTCAATCTTAAATGTTTCGCTAACCAGTTTAATTTCTCGATTCCGACATATATTATCTGCTGAAATTAATTTACCATTTGCTAATTCGAGTAAAAATTTACTATCCAAAGGCGTCAATGGGCAACTTAATTTAGCACAAAAATCTCTACTCATATAGCTTCTATCCGCACCCGAATCAAATAAAACGTAAGCATATTTATTGTCAATAAGAAACGTACCCGTAACAAGCTCCGGGTCTTCCTGTGCCTCTGCCGTATTAATATTGAAAACTCTTCCGCGGACTTGTCCATTCGTGTTCTCCTGGTTCGGGCAATTTCTAATATTGTGGCCCGATTTTCAACATTTATAACAAACTACATTGGCATAACTTGCTCTGACACTACTTGCTCCGCCATTACTCGTTCCGACACCATTTATTCCTTTCGTTCTGTTAACCCCTGGTCCGTAGACCTCACACTTCGCCGCGCTATGACCATTTCTTTTACACTTGTTGCAAAATTTGGTGCCGAACCCCGAGTGATACTTTTCACACCTTTGGCATAGCTGCTTCTGATTGTTGTTGTTGTTGCGGTTATTATTGTTGTTAGGATGATTGTTGTAGTTGTTGTTGTTGTTGTTGTTGTTGTTGTTGTTGTTGTTGTTGTTGGACCGTTTGTTGTAGTTGCGATTGATGTTGCAATTGTTGGGATAGTTTTTGCGTTTATTGTTGTAATTGCTGTTGTTGTTGTATTGGTGATTCTTATCACCATTTTCCTCCCACTTTCTTTTGACTTGCTTCACATTGGCCTCTTCAGCAGTCTGTTCTTTAATTCTTTCTTCAATCTAGTTCACTAGTTTGTGAGCCATTCTACATGCCTGTTGTATGGAGGCGGGCTCGTGTGAACTTATATCTTCTTGGATTCTTTCCGGTAATCCTTTCACAAACGCGTCGTTCTTCTCTTCCTCATCTTCGAACGCTCCCGGACACAATAAGCACAATTCTGTGAATCGCCTTTCGTACGTGGTAATATCAAATCCTTGGGTTCGTAACCCTCTAAGTTCTGTCTTGAGCTTATTGACCTCGGTTCTGGGACGGTACTTCTCGTTCATCAAGTGCTTGAATGCTGACCACGGTAGTGCGTAAGCATCATCTTGTCCTACTTGCTCTAGATAGGTATTCCACCATGTTAACGCAGAACCTGTGAAGGTATGCATAGCATACTTCACTTTGTCCTCTTCAGTACACTTACTTATGGCAAACACCGATTCGACCTTCTCGGTCCACCGTTTCAATCCGATCGGTCCTTCAGTTCCATCAAATTCCAAAGGTTTGCAGGCAGTGAATTCTTTGTAGGTACATCCTACACGATTTCCTGTACTGCTAGATCCAAGGTTATTATTGGTATGTAGCGCAGCCTGTACTGCGGCTATGTTTGAAGCAAGAAAGGCACGAAATTTCTCTTCACTCATATTCAAGGTGTGTCGAGTAGTCGGTGCCATTTCCTTCAAAATAGTCAAATGAAACGAGTTAATCATATAGAATATCAAGAGTAGTCAATAGTATTTTGTAGCGTAATATGAACTTATTTATAAAAGCTCTTTCTTTATATTAGCGTTTTATACTCTTTAATTCGGGTAGTACCTACCCGTTAAGTTCATACTTAGTAGCTAACATACCATTTCAACTACTACAATTCTATATGAAAAACTAATCACAACAAAAAAAATATATATCATATTCAAACCTTTATACAATAACTTGCAAACTTACAATACCGCTATTTTACATATAGCATGAAATATAGCACATAAAACTTTGATACAAAGTAGTTGCGAAGATAATTCTAGTTAATAAGTAAGGCGTTCAGCAAAGACAACAAAGACACGTAATTCATACGTCCAGAAACAAGTCATGCATTCTGGTTTTTACTAATACCACTTCCCATCCTTGGTCTTGCGGAACGTAACCGTTGTGACCGATAGTATGACAACGTGTTGTAACGTCGTCAAAAGGGCGGAGGTTACGTAATGACCAACAGTCTCGTAATAACCTAAAAACCTCATTTCTTACCCCAATTACCGACTCCGTCACTTGTGGGAACGTTTTGTTTAATAGTTGTAGCCCGATGTTCTTTTTCTCACTTTGGTGAGAAGCGAACATTACAAACCCATAAGCATAACATGCTTCTTTATGTTGCATGTTAGCCGCTTTTTCTAAATCATGAAGTCCTATATTCGGATACATTGAGTGAAAATAATTTCTTAACCCGTTGCGTAAAATAACATTTGGGTTCCCCGCAATATATGCGTGAAAGTAAACACATCATAACTTACGGGTTTCCCAATGTGATATCCCCCATCTTTCAAACGAAAGCCTTTTATAAACCAAGACATTCTTGGAACGTTCTTCGAATGTCTTACAAACTGATTTTGCCATAAATAGTTGTGCCGAGGAATTCTGACTGACTCTAGGCAAGATTTCATCAATCATGTCTCCGGGTAAGTCTTCTAAAATATTGGGTTGTCTATCCATTTTGTTTTTTTAATACTGTAAAATAGACAAGAGTTAGATTCATAAAAGATACTTATTAATACAATCAATTTTTACATATATCGTAAAGCATAAGCACACTATATTACATATATTACACCGCAAAAATACAACTATCTTATTCCGACTCACTCGTTTCTTCTTTTTCGAACTTGGTTCTTTTTGCTAAGTTTTTAGGGATATATGATGTTCTCCTAATACGAGCCGTCATTTTCCACATTGGTCTAGAAAAACCTGGTGGTTTAGAGGTTCCCGGGTTATTGTTACAACTTAAGAAATACGGGTGTTGACGATACATATAAAGTTCATCGGGGTTAGAATCAGATTTCTCTATTTTTTTGCCCTTTCCCTTATTGTTCTCTTTTGCCTTTTTAAATTCGGTTGGGGAAATTTCTATAACATCATCGGAATCCTCGTCGGGATCCGATACATAGGAGAATTGGTAATCCTCCCAATATTTTGCTTCCTTGGCGGAAACACCGTTGACCATAATTAACTTTGGTCGGTTGGTTGAGGATTTTCTTCTACTTAACCGTTTTATTATTTCCCCCACTGGTTCTTCTTCCGGTTCCGATTCTTCTTCTGGTTCCGACTCTTCTTCCGGTTCCTCTTCGGGAACTTGTGAATCAGTCCACGAATCATTCCAATTTACATTTGACTCTTCATTATTATTAGGTGAGTCAATGTGACTAGTTCTAGAGGTAGACATCTATCACATAATATCAAACACGTTAAGAGATTAATATATCACATAATATTCACATGTTAAAAATATATAGTTTCCAACAAAATTTGTTAAGCAATCTTTTTTTTTTTAAGTAAACACGGTCGAAGTCCAGACTCACTAATGCATCCTAACAAACTCGATATGACACACTAATGCAAAATTCTGGTTCTCTAAGACCAACGCTCGGATACCAACTGAAATGTCCCGTTCTTATTGATTAAAAACGTTCCATATTAATTGATTTCGTTGCGAGGTTTTGACCTCTATATGAGACGTTTTTGAAAGACTGCATTCATTTTTAAAACAAACCATAACCTTTATTTCATAAATAAAGGTTTAAAAAACTTTACGTAGATTATCAAATAATGATAATCTAAAATATCCTGTTTACACACGACAATTACATAATGGTTTACAATACAAATATGTTACATCGAAATCAGTTTCTTGAATGCAGTTTTTACACAATATCATACAAACATGGACTCCAAATCTTGTCCTTATTTTAGTATGCAACAGCGGAAGCTCTTAGTATTCACCTGAGAATAAACATGCTTTAAACGTCAACAAAAATGTTAGTGACTTATAGGTTTAACCTATATATATCAAATCGTAACAATAGACCACAAGATTTCATATTTCAATACACATCCCATACATAGAGATAAAAATCATTCATATGGTGAACACCTGGTAACCGACACTTGCAAGATGCATATATAAGAATATCCCCATCATTCCGGGACACCCTTCGGATATGATATAAATTTCGAAGTACTAAAGCATCCGGTACTTTGGATGGGGTTTGTTAGGCCCAATAGATCTATCTTTAGGATTCGCGTCAATTAGGGTGTCTGTTCCCTAATTCTTAGATTACCAGACTTTTATAAAAAGGGGCATATTCGATTTCGATAATTCAACCATAGAATGTAGTTTCACGTACTTGTGTCTATTTTGTAAATCATTTATAAAACCTGCATGTATTCTCATCCCAAAAATATTAGATTTTAAAAGTGGGACTATAACTCACTTTCACAGATTTTTACTTCGTCGGGAAGTAAGACTTGGCCACTGGTTGATTCACAAACCTATAACAATATATACATATATATCAAAGTATGTTCAAAATATATTTACAAAACTTTTAATACATTTTGATGTTTTAAGTTTATTAAGTCAGCTGTCCTCGTTAGTAACCTACAACTAGTTGTCCACAGTTAGATGTACAGAAATAAATCGATAAATATTATCTTGAATCAATCCACGACCCAGTGTGTACGTATCTCAGTATTCATCACAACTCAAACTATATATATATTTTGGAATCAACCTCAACCCTGTATAGCTAACTCCAACATTCACATATAGAGTGTCTATGGTTGTTCCGCAATATATATATAGATGGGTCGACATGATAGGTTGAAACATTGTATACGTGTCTATGGTATCTCAAGATTACATAATATACAATATAAGTTGATTAGGTTATGGTTGGAATAGATTTATTACTAACTTTCACGTAGGTAAAATGATTTTACTCGCCATTTCTTCGTTTCTAATCCGTTTTGAGTGATTCCAGTGGCCACAGTTTCATATTGAACTTAACTTTATGAATATAAACAGAAAAAGTATAAGTTTATAGTCGGAAATACAAGTTACAGGTCGTTTTTGAAAGAGGTAGTCATTTCCGTCGAAAGAACGGCATCTTGATGACCATTTTGAAAAACATACTTTCACTTTGAGTTTAACCATGATTTTTGGATATAGTTTCATGTTCATAAGAAAAATCATTTTTCCAGAAGTATAGCTTTTAAATCAAAGTTCTTCTTAGCTTTTAATTATCCCAACCAAAACAGCCCCCGGTTTTACTACGACGGCGTATATCCAGTTTTATGGTGTTTATCGTGTTTCCGGGTTTTAAATCATTAAGTTAGCATATCATATAGATATATAACATGTGTTTAGTTGATTTAAAAAGTCTAGTTATAAGGATTAACTTTATTTGCGAACAAGTTTAGAATTAACTAAACTATGTTCTAGTGATTACAAGTTTATAACGTTGAATAAGACAGCTTTTTATGTATGAATCGAATGATGTTATGAATATCATTACTACCTCAAGTTCCTTTGATAAACCTACTGGAAATGAGAAAAATGGATCTAGCTTCAAAGGATCCTTGGATGGCTTGAAAGTTCTTGAAGCAGAATCATGACACGAAAACAATTTCAAGTAAGATTTCCACTCGAAATAAGATTGTTATAGGTATAGAAATTGAATTAAAGTTTGAATATGATTATTACCTTGTATTAGGAAGATAACCTACTGTAAGTAACAAAGGTTTCTTGATCTTAGATGATTACTTGGAATGAATTTAGAAAACTTGGAATGGATTTAGAAAACTTGGAAGTAAACTTGCAATCTTGGAAGTATTCTTGATTTTATGAAACTAGAACTTTTGGAATTTATGAAGAACACTTAGAACTTGAAGATAGAACTTGAGAGAGATTAATTAGATGAATAAAATTGAAGAATGAAAGTGTTTGTAGGTGTTTTTGGTCGTTGGTATATGGATTAGATATAAAGGATATGTAATTTTGTTTTCATGTAAATAAGTCATGAATGATTACTCATATTTTCGTAATTTTATGAGATATTTCATGCTAGTTGCCAAATGATGGTTCCCACATGTGTTAGATGACTCATATGGGCTGCTAAGAGCTGATCATTGGAGTGTATATACCAATAGTACATACATCTAAAAGCTGTGTATTGTACGAGTACGAATACGGGTGCATACGAGTAGAATTGTTGATGAAACTGAACGAGGATGTAATTGTAAGCATTTTTGTTAAGTAGAAGTATTTTGATAAGTGTCTTGAAGTCTTTCAAAAGTGTATGAATACATATTAAAACACTACATGTATATACATTTTAACTGAGTCGTTAAGTCATCGTTAGTCGTTACATGTAAGTGTTGTTTTGAAACCTTTAGGTTAACGATCTTGTTAAATGTTGTTAACCCAATGTTTATAATATCAAAAGAGATTTTAAATTATTATATTATCATGATATTATGATGTACGAATATCTCTTAATATGATATATATATACATTAAATGTCGTTACAACGATAATCGTTACATATATGTCTCGTTTCAAAATCATTAAGTTAGTAGTCTCGTTTTTACATATGTAGTTCATTGTTAATATACTTAATGATATGTTTACTTATCATAATATCATGTTAACTATATATATAACCATATATATGTCATCATATAGTTTTTACAAGTTTTAACGTTCGTGAATCACCGGTCAACTTGGGTGGTCAATTGTCTATATGAAACCTATTTCAATTAATCAAGTCTTAACAAGTTTGATTGCTTAACATGTTGGAAACACTTAATCATGTAAATAACAATTTCATTTAATATATATAAACATGGAAAAGTTCGGGTCACTACAGAATCGGTGTTTGCCATAAGTAAGTGTACTGAAGAGGACAAAGTGAAGTACGCTACGCATACCTTCACAGGTTCTGTGTTAACATGTTGGAATACCTATCTAGAGCAAGTGGGACAAGATGATGCTTACGCACTATCATGGTCAGCATTCAAGCATTGATGAACGAGAAGTACCATCCCAGAACCGAGGTCAATAAGCTCAAGACAGAACTTAGAGGGTTACGAACCCAAGGATTTGATATTACCACGTACGAAAGACGATTCACAGAATTATGCCTATTGTGTCCGGGAGCGTTCGAAGATGAGGAAGAGAAGATCGACGCGTTTGTGAAAGGATTATCGGAAAGAATCCAAGAAGATATAAGTTCACACGAGCCCGCCTCCATACAACAGGCATGTAGAATGGCTCACAAACTAGTGAACCAGATTGAAGAAAGAATTAAAGAACACACTGCTGAAGAGGCCAATGTGAAGCAAGTTAAAAGAAAGTGGGAGGAAAACGGTGATAAGAATCACCAATACAAAAACAACAGCAATTACAACAATAATCGCAACAACTATCCCAACAATCGCAACATCAATCGCAACTACAACAAACGGCCCAACAACAACAACAACAACAACTACAACAATCATCCCAACAACAATAATAACCGCAACAACAACAACAACAACAATCAAAAGCAGCTATGCCAAAGGTGTGAAAAGTATCACTCGGGGTTCTGCACCAAATTTTGCAACAAGTGTAAAAGAAATGGTCATAGCGCGGCAAAGTGTGAGGTCTACGGACCAGGGGTTAACAGAACGAAAGGAACAAATGGTGTCGGAACGAGTAATGGCGGAGCAAGTAGTGTCGGAGCAAGTTATGCCAATGTAGTTTGTTATAAATGTGGAAAACCGGGCCACATTATTAGAAATTGCCCGAACCAGGAGAACACAAATGGACAAGGCCGCGGAAGAGTTTTCAATATTAATGCGGCAGAGGCACAGGAAGACCCGGAGCTTGTTACGGGTACGTTTCTTATTGACAATAAATCTGCTTACGTTTTATTTGATTCGGGTGGGGATAGAAGCTATATGAGTAGAGATTTTTGTGCTAAATTAAGTTGTCCATTGACGCCTTTGGATAGTAAATTTTTACTCGAATTAGCAAATGGTAAATTAATTTTAGCAGATAATATATGTCGGAATCGAGAAATTAAACTGGTTAGCGAAACATTTAAGATTGATTTGATACCAGTAGAGTTAGGGAGTTTTGATGTGATAATCGGTATGGACTGGTTGAAAGAAGTGAAAGCAGAGATCGTTTGTTACAAAAATGCAATTCGCATTATACGAGAAAAAGGAAAACCCTTAATGGTGTACGGAGAAAAGGGCAACACGAAGCTACATCTTATTAGTAATTTGAAGGCACAAAAACTAATAAGAAAAGGTTGCTATGCTGTTCTAGCACACGTCGAGAAAGTACAAACTGAAGAAAAGAGCATCAATGATGTTCCCGTCGCAAAAGAATTTTCCGATGTATTTCCGAAAGAATTACCGGGATTACCCCCACATCGATCCGTTGAATTTCAAATAGATCTTGTACCAGGAGCTGCACCAATAGCTCGTGCTCCTTATAGACTCGTACCCAGCGAGATAAAAGAACTGCAAAGCCAATTACAAGAACTTTTAGAGCGTGGTTTCATTCGACCAAGCACATCACCGTGGGGAGCTCCTGTTTTGTTTGTCAAGAAGAAAGATGGTACATTCAGGTTGTGTATCGACTACTGAGAGTTGAACAAACTTACCATCAAGAACCGCTACCCACTACCGAGAATCGACGACTTATTTGATCAACTACAAGGCTCGTCTGTTTATTCAAAGATTGACTTACGTTCCGGGTATCATCAAATGCGGGTGAAAGAAGATGATATTCCAAAGACTGCTTTCAGAACACGTTACGGTCATTACGAGTTTATGGTCATGCTGTTTGGTTTAACTAATAAACCAGCTGTGTTCATGGACCTTATGAACCGAGTGTGTAGACCATACCTTGACAAGTTTGTCATTGTTTTCATTGATGACATACTTATTTACTCAAAGAATGACCAAGAACACGGTGAACATTTGAGAAAGGTATTAGAAGTATTGAGGAAGGAAGAATTGTACGCTAAGTTTTCAAAGTGTGCATTTTGGTTGGAAGAAGTTCAATTCCTCGGTCACATAGTGAACAAAGAAGGTATTAAGGTGGATCCGGCAAAGATAGAAACTGTTGAAAAGTGGGAAACTCCGAAACACATACGCCAGTTTTTAGGACTAGCTGGTTACTACAGAAGGTTCATCCAAGACTTTTCCAGAATAGCAAAACCCTTGACTGCATTAACGCATAAAGGGAAGAAATTTGAATAGAAGGATGAACAAGAGACAGCGTTTCAGTTATTGAAGAAAAAGCTAACTACGGCACCTATATTGTCATTGCCTGAAGGAAATGATGATTTTGTGATTTATTGTGACGCATCAAAGCAAGGTCTCGGTTGTGTATTAATGCAACTAACGAAGGTGATTGCTTATACGTCTAGACAATTGAAGATTCACGAACAAAATTATACGACGCATGATTTGGAATTAGGCGCGGTTGTTTTTGCATTAAAGACTTGGAGGTACTACTTATATGGGGTCAAAAGTATTGTATATACCGACCACAAAAGTCTTCAACACATATTTAATCAGAAACAACTGAATATGAGGCAGCGTAGGTGGATTGAATTGTTGAATGATTACGACTTTGAGATTCATTACCACCCGGGGAAGGCAAATGTGGTAGCCGACGCCTTGAGTAGGAAGGACAGAGAACCCATTCGAGTAAAATCTATGAATATAATGAATCACAATAACCTTACTACTCAAATTAATGAGGCGCAACAAGGAGTTTTAAAAGAGGGAAATTTAAAGGATGAAATACCCAAAGGATCGGAGAAGCATCTTAATATTCGGGAAGACGGAATCCGGTATACGGCTGAAAGGATTTGGGTATCAAAATTTGGAGATATGAGAGAAATGGTACCTAGAGAAGCTCATAAAACCAGATACTCAATACATCCTGGAACGGGGAAGATGTACAAGGATCTCAAGAAGCATTTTTGGTAGCCGGGTATGAAAGCCGATGTTGCTAAATACGTAGGAGAATGTTTGACGTGTTCTAAGGTCAAAGCTAAGCATCAGAAACCATCAGGTCTACTTCAACAACCTAAAATCCCGGAATGGAAATGGGAAAACATTACCATGGATTTCATCACTAAATTGCCAAGGACTGCAAGTGGTTTTGATACTATTTGGGTAATAGTTGATTGTCTCACCAAATCAGTACACTTTCTGCCAATAAGAGAAGATGACAAGATGGAGAAGTTAGCACGACTGTATTTGAAAGAAGTCGTCTTCAGACATGGAATACCAATCTCTATTATCTCTGATAGGGATGGCAGATTTATTTCAAGATTCTGGCAGACATTACAGCAAGCATTAGGAACTCATCTAGACATAAGTACTGTCTATCATCCACAAACTGATGGGCAGAGCGAAAAACGCTTGAAGACATGCTATGAGCATGTGTTATTGATTTCGGAAACAGTTGGGATCGACATCTACCGTTAGCAGAATTTTCCTACAACAACAGCTACCATTCAAGCATTGAGATGGCGCCGTTTGAAGCACATTATGGTAGAAAGTGCAGGTCTCCGATTTGTTGGAGTGAAGTGGGGGATAGACAGATTTGTCCAGAGATAATACAAGAAACTACCGAGAAGATCATCCAAATTCAACAACGGTTGAAAACCGCCCAAAGTCGACAAAAGAGCTACGCTGACATTAAAAGAAAAGATATAGAATTTGAAATTGGAGAGATGGTCATGCTTAAAGTTGCATCTTGGAAAGGCGTTGTTCGAATTGGTAAATGAGGGAAATTAAATCCAAGGTATATCGAACCATTCAAGATTATTGATCGTGTCGGACCAGTAGCTTACCTACTTGAGTTACCTCAACAACTTGTGGCTGTACATAACACTTTCTACGTCTCGAATTTGAAGAAATGTTTTACTAAAGAAGATCTCACTATTCCGTTAGATGAAATCCAAATCAACGAAAAACTTCAATTCATCGAAGAACCCGTCGAAATAATGGATCGTGAGGTTAAAAGACTTAAGCAAAACAAGATACCAATTGTTAAGGTTCGATGGAATGCTCGTAGAGGACCCGAGTTCACCTGGGAATGAGAAGATTAGATGAAGAAGAAATACCCGCATTTATTTCCAGAAGATACGTTAACACCTCCAACTGCTTAAAATTTCGGGACGAACTTTATTTAACTGGTAGGTACTGTAGTGACCCGAACTTTTCCATGTTTATATATATATATTAAATGAAATTGTTATTTACATGATTAAGTGTTTCCAACATGTTAAACAATCAAACTTGTTAAGACTTGATTAATTGAAATAGGTTTCATATAGACAATTGACCACCCAAGTTGATCGGTGATTCACGAACGTTAAAACTTGTAAAAACTATATGATGACATATATATGGTTATATATATAGTTAACATGATATTATGATAAGTAAACATATCATTAATTATATTAATAATGAACTACATATGTAAAAACAAGACTACTAACTTAATGATTTTGAAACGAGACATATATGTAACGATTATCGTTGTAACGACATTTAATGTATATATATCATATTAAGAGAAATTCGTACATCATAATATCATGATAATATAATAATTTAAAATCTCATTTGATATTATAAACATTGGGTTAACAACATTTAACAAGATCGTTAACCTAAAGGTTTCAAAACAACACTTACATGTAATGACTAACGATGACTTAACGACTCAGTTAAAATGTATATACATGTAGTGTTTTAATATGTATTCATACACTTTTGAAAGACTTCAAGACACTTATCAAAATACTTCTACTTAACAAAAATGCTTACAATTACATCCTCGTTCAGTTTCATCAACAATTCTACTCGTATGCACCCGTATTCGTACTCGTACAATACACAACTTTTAGATGTATGTACTATTAATATATACACTCCAATGATCAGCTCTTAGTAGCCCATGTGAGTCACCTAACACATGTAGGAACCATCATTTGGCAACTAGCATGAAATATCTCATAAAATTACAAAAATATGAGTAATCATTCATGACTTATTTACATGAAAACAAAATTACATATCCTTTATATCTAATCCATACACCAACGACCAAAAACACCTACAAACACTTTCATTCTTCAATTTTCTCCATCTAATTGATCTCTCTCAAGTTCTATCTTCAAGTTCTAAGTGTTCTTCATAAATTCTACAAGTTCTAGTTTCATAAAATCAAGAATACTTCCAAGTTTGCTAGCTTACTTCCAATCTTGTAGAGTGATCATCCAACCTCAAGAAATCTTTCTTATTTACAGTAAAATATCTTTCTAATACAAGGTAATACTCATATTCAAATTTTGATTCAATTTCTATAACTATAACAATCTTATTTCGAGTGAAAATCTTACTTGAACTGTTTTCGTGTCATGATTCTGCTTCAAGAACTTTCAAGCCATCCAAGGATCCTTTGAAGCTAGATCCATTTTTCTCATTTCCAGTAGCTTTATCCAGAAAACTTGAGGTAGTAATGATGTTCATAACATCATTCGATTCATACATATAAAGCTATTTTATTCGAAGGTTTAAACTTGTAATCACTAGAACATAGTTTAGTTAATTCTAAACTTGTTCGCAAACAAAAGTTAATCCTTCTAACTTGACTTTTAAAATCAACTAAACACATGTTCTATATCTATATGATATGCTAACTTAATGATTTAAAACCTGGAAACACAAAAAACACCGTAAAACCGGATTTACGCTGTCGTAGTAACACCGCGGGCTGTTTTGGGTTAGTTAATTAAAAACTATGATAAACTTTGATTTAAAAGTTGTTCTTCTGGGAAAATGATTTTTCTTATGAACATGAAACTATATCCAAAAATCATGGTTAAACTCAAAGTGAAAGTATGTTTTTCAAAATGGTCATCAAGACGTCGTTCTTTCGACTGAAATGACTACCTCTTACAAAAATGACTTGTAACTTATATTTCCGACTATAAACCTATACTTTTTCTATTTAGATTCATAAAATAGAGTTCAATATGAAACTATAGCAATTTGATTCACTCAAAACGGATTTAAAACGAAGAAGTTATGGGTAAAACAAGATTGGATAATTTTTCTTGTTGTAGCTACGTGAAAATTGGTAACAAATCTATATTAATCATATCCTAGCTAACTTATATTGTATTATACATGTATTCTAATATATTGTGTAATCTTGGGATACCATAGACACGTATGCAAATGTTTTGACATATCATATCGACCCATGTGTATATATTATTTGGAACAACCATAGACACTCTATATGCAGTAATGTGAGAGTTAGCTATACAGGGTTGAGGTTGATTCCAAAAATATATATACTTTGAGTTGTGATCTAGCCTGAGACATGTATACACTGGGTCGTGAATTGATTCAAGATAATATATATCAATTTTTTTCTGCACATCTAACTTTGGACAACTAGTTGTAGGTTACTAACGAGGACAGCTGACTTAATGAACTTAAAACATCAAAATGTATTAAAAGTGTTGTAAATATATTTTGAACATACTTTGATATATATGTACATATTTGTTATAGGTTCGTGAATCGACCAGTGGCCAAGTCTTACTTCCCGACGAAGTAAAAATCTGTGAAAGTGAGTTATAGTCCCACTTTTAAAATCTAATATTTTTGGGATGAGAATACATGCAGGTTTTATAAATGATTTACAAAATAGACACAAGTACGTGAAACTACATTCTATGGTTGAATTATCGAAATCGAATATGCCCCTTTTTATTAAGTCTGGTAATCTAAGAATTAGGGAACAGACACCCTAATTGACGCGAATCCTAAAGATAGAACTATTGGGCCTAACAAACCCCGTCCAAAGTACCGGATGCTTTAGTACTTCAAAATTTATATCATATCCGAAGGGTGTCCCGGAATGATGGGGATATTCTTATATATGCATCTTGTTAATGTCGGTTACCAGGTGTTCACCATATGAATGATTTTTATCTCTATGTATGGGATGTGTATTGAAATATAAAATCTTGTGGTCTATTATAATGATTTGATATATATAGGTTAAACCTATAACTCACCAACATTTTTGTTGACGTTTTAAGAATGTTTATTCTCAGGTGATTATTAAGAGCTTCCGCTGTCGCATACTTAAATAAGGACGAGATTTGGAGTCCATGCTTGTATGATATTGTGTAAAAACTGCATTCAAGAAACTTATTTTGTTGTAACATATTTATATTGTAAACCATTATGTAATGGTCGTGTGTAAACAGGATATTTTAAATTATCATTATTTGATAATCTACGTAAAGCTTTTTAAACCTTTATTGATGAAATAAAGGTTATGGTTTGTTTTAAAATGAATGCAGTCTTTGAAAAACATCTCATATAGAGGTCAAAACCTCGCAACGAAATCAATTAATATGGAACGTTTTTAATCAATAAGAACGGGACATTTCACCACAACCAGTTAACAAAGATCTTGGAATCACTAGAAGAAGTATATAACTATATATGGAATATACATGATTTGCTAGTCTCACCAGCGTTGCCTTTTCTCAGCTCAGATTGGAAGATAGGACAACTTCCTTCTCCAATTGCCAACCTTTCCACAATGGAAACATTCGACGTCTTTTGTTGGGCTTTCCTTCTTGGAAGGTGGAATATTTTTCCTAGCAAATGATTTGTCATTTTCCTTCCACAAAGTATTCGGCTTATTCTTTTTCACCCTTCAATCCTATTTCTTCCTGATCATCGAACAACATTCGATAATCATTTTGCTGAGCAGCAACAACTACCACAATAGGAAGAAAGGATATGGGTTCTAAACTTTATTCAACATCCAATTATGCTTGAGAACAATTCTCATGTTGCAGTGCCAGTCTAGGAAGTTTGAACATTGAGTTTATCCTTCTCCAACAAAGAAGGAAGTGTGTTTTGGTTTACGTTTTAATTATTTGACATCTACAACAGATATAAGATTCAATTTAGTATTTTCGATATTGAGCTTTAATAAATTACCTACCCAAGTTTTTTTTAATAATATTTCTCAAAAATAATTAATTTACGAAAGTCTAAGATCCACATAGAGGTTCCATAGCCACATCTGTTGATCAGCTAGCAGTTATGGAGTCTATTGGTAAGTAGCGGGCACCAATTGCATTACAAGTACAACTCTTAGATCTTTATGGGACCTAGAGATATATGTAGTCCAACAAAACACTATTATCTAATGGCATGTTTGTCCCATCATTGCCTCAAACTCAGGTCTCACCGTGAATACGATTAAGTCGTCCAATTTGGAAACAGTGAAAATTCACGCTAGTCTCACTAAATCGAAAAATCCACCTCGTGGCTATAATTCAGCCTAGTCTCACTAAATCAAAAAAATAACGAGGAGTGTTTGCAAGCTTATTGGATGGCATTACTTAAATTTGACGGGTATTTTGGAAAAAGTTTGTGTCAACGAATAATGCATGCACACAAGATTCGCTACACTATTAGTTAATTTTTTTTTCCAATTGTATATGTCGATTATGTTTGTGATCTAATTTGTTATTTAATTTATAGGATATAAAAATAACAAATACACAAACGTGTATCGTTTTAAAAGATGTCGTCTATATATATTATTTGACTTTCAAAATCATTTAACATTAAACTCGTTAGAGTTTAACTTATTTTAAAATCATCAATTTTAATCTTTGAAACTCGTTTAGAGTTTTATTTAATGTTTCCATAAAAACATATGTAATTTAAGTCTAAAAATTATTTAACTTTAAACTCGTTAGAGTTTAACTTTTTTTAAAATCATCAATTTTAATATTTGAAACTCGTTACCGGTTTTATTTAATGTTTTCATCAAAAACATTTAGCATATATTATAATTAACAATTAAATATAAATGCGTAAAATAAAACACAATCATGCATCACACACACATAGCTGATGTGTGCGAGGTGTACTAGGAAATACTATTATTTTTATAACGAAATACTATTAAATACGATACAATTTTACACAAGTGATTTATTTATTTATAGAATGGATATACCTAAACTTTGCTACAACACTTATAGGCAGTGTACCTAATCGTACAGTAGTGTAGTTTTTAGTAAGTCCGGTTCGTTCCACAGTTATCTCTTAAACAAGCTTAACGCTATATTAGTTTTATCTTATAAAAATACAAAAATATATATAAGTAATATTATTATTATAAAAGAGGGGTTTTACCGTTTAATGACCGATTTGTCGATTTTAAAACTTTAGTCGCAGTTAAAATCTAATGTAAAATATTAAAAAATAAAAGATTTAATTTAAAGCGTAAAGTAAATAACGATAATGAAATTGCGATAAATAAAAGTGCGATAATTAAAAAGTACGATAATTAAAAGTGCAATTAAATACAATGACAATAAATAAAAGTGCGATAATTAGAAGTGCAATTAAATATGAAAATAAAAGAATTATGCTTATTTAAACTTTCATAATTATGATGTTTGACGTGTTGATTTTTAGTTTATTCCCATGGTTTAATTGTTCTTTGTCCTGGATTATTCGATATGTCCATACGGATTTGTCCATAATAGTCCATCAGTCATAAATATAAAGTGTGAAAGTCTTCGTCAAATTATTCTTATTCCCGAAGTCAAATATTCCAACTAATTGGGGATTCGAATTGTAACAAGGTTTTAATACTTTGTTTAATGAATACACCAGGTTATCGACTGCGTGTAAACCAAGGTTTTACTACTTTGTTAACAATTACACCAATTACCCTTGAATGTAATCCACCCCTGTTTTAACAAGTCTATTAACTATTAATCCAGTTCCGTGTCCGGTAAAATGAACAATTATTGGTATTTATAGATATCCCGCCCACCGTACTCAGTCAAGCGTATGTGGTTATATATAAATACATCAAATTATAAGTTTATATATTAAATTAACGAGGTATCGTTTAGTTAATATAAAACCCATTAATAGCCCATAGTCTAATTTCCACAAGTGTCGTTCTTTTATTCAAACCCCAATTATGATACAAAGCCCAATTACCCAATCTTAATAATTTAGCCCAACATCATGATTACTTCGGCATTAAATAAGCATAATAATAACTTAGCTACGAGACATTAATTTAAAAATAACATTAACCATAACTTACAGTGATTAAAAATAGCGTAGCGTTACACGGACAGAATTTCGACTTACACCCTTACAACATTCGCTAACATACCCTTATTATTAGAAATTAAAATTAAAATTAAAATTAAAATATAAATATATATATATATATATATATATATATATATATATATATATATATATATATATATATATATATATATATATATATATATATATATATATATATCTTACGTATGAGAGAAAGAAGAAAAAGATGTTAAATTTCGTCCAAAACTCGCGAACTTTATAGGACCAGGCCTGGATTTTAGGGCCATGCGATCGCATGGCTTTTATGCCTCCAGGCCATGCGATCGCATGGTGGTAGGTAACAGCTCACATGATTTTGTTTTCTTGTTTGTCGACGTTTTAATATAATATATAAATAATTATAAGAATTATTTAAATATTATATTATATTTATGTGCATAGTTGACTTGTAATTTTTAGTCCGTTGCGTCGAGCGTTGAGAGTTGACTTTGGTCTCAGTTCCGATTTTTCGAACGTCCTTGCGTACAATTTAATATCTTGTATTTTGCGTTTCGAATCTTGTACTCTTGTAATTTTGAGACGTTTCTCATTAATAATTGGAACCTCTTTAATTGTATTTTGTACTTTTCAGCTTTTTGGTCATTTGCGTCTTCAATTCGTCGAATCTGTCTTTTGTCTTCACCTTTTATTATTTAAACGAATATCACTTATAAATAGAACAATTGCAACTAAAAGCTTGTCTTTCTTGAGGGATAATGCTATGAAATATATGTTCGTTTTTAGCATTATCAAATATTTCCACACTTGAGCGTTGCTTGTCCTCAAGCAATATAGTCTTGAAATAAAAATACTAGAATCGCTTCTTTATTCTTCACACTTTGTACATCAGTGATTTCTATACGGCGGTATAAACAATGGTAGAAACAATGTGGTTTACAGTCCCACATGACTATGAAAATTTAGATCCATTAAGGAAACTGGATCTTTATGAAAACATTTGATCTTTTAAAAATTAAATCTAGCTTTTACCCTAGATAAGTTTTTCGGAATAACCCTTCACCGGTGTTTGCAAATTATTTTTGTGGGTTTGGTGGGTTTCATATTTGAAAATTTTAGCTCAAAACTTGCGGTTTTGTGTCACCCACTTGCTAACCTTGTAATGGGAAAGAAACACGTCCAGTATACTTGTTCCGTATATTACCTTTCGGTAAACTACCGTCCGATTGTAAAGGAAAGCGTTGAACAAGCAACTGTTAAGGCAATGTCCCCTGACATGCTTTTAATTATGGTCTATAACGTGTCGGATGCAATTCCTATCCTTGGTAGGAGCAATAGTAAAGCTCACCCTTATAATTTTTCGGTTTGGCACAAGGTCCTGTCTTCGACCATACTATGCAACCACCGTTCTTACGGTTGACACCCGATTTGGTTCAGGTGACCTAATGAACTCCAGGTGAATTCCTAGGATTTTACGTTCAATGGTAATGAACGCATTGAAAATGAATTTTCAGAAAACAAATCAGTTTGTAATTTTGATCAAAATATTTTCTCGTTCAAGCTCGAGTTTAGATATCATCGAATTCCATGAGTTTGTAATTCTCAATCTTTAAGAGTCAATCTCAAGGATTGAGTAATATCAGTCTTAAAAGCTGATTTTTGATCTTTTAAGGAGATTATCCTTTCTGGGGATCTGATTCATTAGTCTTATTCAGCTAATTTGCACGGCGTCCTCCCCATTTTACAAGACAAATCCTCTCATAGTTAGGATAAGTCTGACCACTTGGCGACCCTGTTTTATGCTGAGGTCCGTGGATTTCCTGCTGATTTTAGAGATGACTTTTCTAGATTTTTCGTCAACCTACAGCTGGTCTGGACGACAAATTCCTGACCTAAATCAAGAAGCGCGTGTCTTTTTTGGAAGACTTTACTTCCTTTTAATGATGGAATTGATTCATCGTGTAGCTCCATCTTTCTTTCAAATATATTACAGTAAATCGGGTGAAACTGATTAATTTAGTCTAAAGCAAAAGTATCTTCAGTTATTTGTTACAAAAATATGTGACTTATGTTTTAAATAACTTGGTAAATTTTCCCACACTTGACTTTTATTTTCTTTTATTTGCCTTTTTATTGTCCTCTATTCCATTTTAAATGAATTCTAACATTTTGAGGTGTTTCTCAATTTATGTCCTTTCCGAGGTAACAATAATTTCGGTGTTAACACCTAGTTTTATTGTTCATAAATATGTATAAACATGATTTTGAGTTCATTTAATTGAAAATTTTGAAAAATTTTACTAGAATTGGGTAGTCAGTATATAAGACTAGGGCTATTCTTTATTATCAGAGAGCACTAGATTCTAATACAACTACTGCGTTACTAGTATTTCTAATGGTAACCAAGTGTTTAAGATAATAATTTTTAAAAATCCGAAAGAATTTAACCCCTTCCCACACTTAAGATCTTGCAATGCCCTCATTTGCAAGAAATCAGTAACAATTTAAATTATTGAGGGTGATTAGCGTAGAAAAATGATTAAATTTTACCAAAGTTTTCAAACATATTGGTGTTTGTTTGCTGAATGATAAATGGTGCACATCATTTGTTCATTCCGTCTTGTTGATACATCACATTTGTTGTTCATTTTGTCGTCAAAATTAGTAGCTTTTGCTGAACTTAATGCCAGTCTTTGAAAATGTGCTGTTTTACCCTGTTTTGTACAATCGACAATATACATACAATACAAATATAAACATGCATGGCAATTTGAAATGGGACTTAAAATCCCACTTTCAAATCAAATATGAAGCATTAGTATAACAAATAAAAATATTAAACATTACAATAAAAGTATCAAAATATAATGTGTTTAAACATAAATAAACAGAAATAATAAAAATTAAAAATCATAAAAATTACCAACCGGAACTAAATCAATCTGGATAGGGGTTCCAGTTCATGTCATCGTCCGGGTTCCATGGTTGGTGATAGGTGTACTGGTATGCCTGGTTAAGGTCGTAGAGAGTAAATGGCAGTCTCATCTCGGGCTGGTGTGGAGGATAGTAAGCTGGTCGGGTCGGAACGTAGTGATCCTGAGGTGACAGCCGGCTCATAATCTGACGCTGATGATAGTCCCATCTATCATGATTTCGTTGCCTGGAATGCTCGTAATCATTTCGGGCTTGTCACTGCTCCATCCGACGAAATCTCTCCGCATTTGTCATATCTACCTCCTCTACACGCTGGTAGACATCAGTCATAGCCTCCCGAATGACATCCCTAATGTCATCCGCTTCCTCCATCTCCTCGTCTGATCCTCTCTCTACCTGCGGATGACTACCTACATAGGGTATTGCCTGGTTGCGTCTACTTTTCAATACCTTAGCACCCGCATAAACCCTCAATCCTAAAAGCTTCAACCTGTTCCCTACATTCCAAAAGTGGACCCCCTTGGTCCTTATCTACACTTAAATACTCTCCAATGAGAGTAACAAAAATACCTCCTCCAATTATCCCCCCTTCCTGTATTCCTTCAACCATCTTAGATAAATAAAAACCAACACAGTAGGGGATATTAACAAAGCCTCTTGGGTCTCGAATACACTTTAGGTAAAATAAATCATGTAAGGTCAATTTTTCCTTGTTGTGACCTCTCTGTGTAATCGAGTTAGCCAAAAATCTATAAATTATACGAAGCTCGACTCTGTTAATATGTAAGTAGGTATGTGTTCCTCCCCACCCAAAAACATTATAATCTGACATACGCCTCCAGACGGTGTTTGCATCAAAATTCCTATCTACCCTTTCACCACGATAAATCAAATTCATACAATCGAGTAGTAGTAATTCAGCGGGCGTATATATCTGCAAAGCCCTGGCCATGTCTAGCATGGACATCATGTACATCCTACCGCCAAGTATAAACCTAAGAAAACTTCTATCATCTAATCTATCTACATCTACATTTAATGCTATAGTACTCATCAGCTCAACACACCATTCCTTATATACAGGTCTACGAATGGTGAATAAGCGTTCCCAATCAGTAAAAGAAGAACTGCCATACCTTTGGATCAAATGCTCCCTAACACGGTCAGCAAGTTGGACCCTTTCCAAAGGATCCCAATCAATTACCCTAGGCACCTCTACATCTTTCGTTACTAATTTGAATTTATTACTTTGATATGCCGGGTAATCTCTCCATCGTCTATCGAATCTCAGATTAGGATGCAACGTGTGTTCAGGAATCGTAGGGTATTCTACAGGCGAATGCATCGGAAATACTATGAATTCAGTAACAAATTGTAGCGGATCATAATAAGGTACATGCTGATCAGGCTGATGTTGTGGTTCCTGTTGTGGTTCTTGTTCGGGTTCATATTGCATTTCTGGTTCAGGTTCTGGAGCAGGTCGTCTAGATGATGATGATGATGAACCTCCAGTATCGGCTCTCTGCAAAACACATTAAACACAAAATTTGTGCATCCAAATATGCATTAGTGTTAGCAAAATAACAACTTAAAACTATCCCAATAACATGTTAAATCAAAATTAAACTTATACACATTTTCACAATTTTTTACAATTCTACACTTTTTCAAATAAGCACATATGAAAATGTATACAAAGTTCATAAGCATTTAACTCAAATAACATGTCAAAATAGTCATTACTAGCAATTAAACAAGTCTCAAATGACAATTATATCAAATTAATCAAGTTCATGAATTTTAGACTTAAAAAGTCCACTTTAATCTCCAAAAATCATGTTTAGGATCAATGTTTGGATCATTTAGCTACCTAAACATATTACACTACTCAATTTAGCAATAATTCATGATAAAAATCGGCCATAACCTGTTTATATCAAAAAGCCCCAAAATGCCCAAGAACACAAACCCTAGATTTCTAAAAATTTTGAAGTTTTTGGCTTCAAATCATGTTAAATAGCATCAATCTAGGTTATACATGCATAAAATACTATCAATTTAACACTAATTACACTAGAAATTAACAAAATTGCATTAGTTAAAATATTGGTAATTATCACAAAAAAATAGGAAATTTTAGAGTTTAGGGGTGTAATTTTTACCTTTTTTGATAAACTTCTGAACAATTTCATGATTAGAGCGAGAAATTTGACGAATTATGGTGAAAAATTGCGAATTTTAGAGAGGGTTTGGGAGTATTTTCGTATGTGTATGTGTGTGTTTTGGTGAAGAACAGCTCGCTGAGAGCTTTT
Organism: Rutidosis leptorrhynchoides; assembly: GCF_046630445.1. Lineage (NCBI taxonomy): Eukaryota > Viridiplantae > Streptophyta > Magnoliopsida > Asterales > Asteraceae > Rutidosis > Rutidosis leptorrhynchoides. The sequence goes on along the minus strand of NC_092336.1, from coordinate 60,236,611 downwards.
GTTTCTGGCCAAAATTACAGCCTCATGCGATCGCATGGCCTGGAGGCACAAAAGCCATGCGATCGCATGGCCCTGAAATCTAGGCCTGGTCTAGCAAAACACATCAAGTTCATGAATATTATCAAAAATATGCGCCCCTCTTTTCGGTAAAGTAATTTCGGTTACATAACCTAGTTTAACTCATGACGAATTTTTGAAATATTTTGGGTTGATTGATTAAAGATATTTATACCTTAAGAATAAACGGTAAATTTCGCAGTGATGTAATAAATTTTTGTATGATATCAATAATTTCGATCGCAAAACCTAATTTTATTGAATACCAATTTAATACTTTATAGCGAACAAATTAGCGTTTATTATCAAAAGGTTAAAAATAAAAATAAAAACTGAAAACTGTACAAACTTACCTGTGAAATAGAATTCTTAGTGACCTGCTTTAGCCCACTCATAAGGTAGTTGGACTAATTGGTTTTCCATAGCTACATAGGCGTAACCTCGAGCATTTAATGTTTTTTCTTCGAAACATATGAACGGTCCATCTCTGCATAAAGTAACGAATTCGGTATTAGAATATGTCTGATTCGTCGAACATTTTCCTTCGTGTGATCATTTTCCATTTGTGACATCTTTCAAGGTGTCGTGCTCTTCTTTTCGCTGCGGATTTTGATTTTCCTTTACCAAATTGTAACTTATTATTTTCATTCCTGGATTCTTTTCTTACTCCGTCCAATTTACCTCTGATTAATGATACTATTTCACTTGGAATGGTGTCATTATTACGTTTAGTGATCAAAGCGTGTAGCATTAGACCATGGTATAATTCACAGGAAGTCTTCATCTCGTAAAATCTAAAAAAAATAAAAATTCAGAATGGGGGGAGAAGACTAGTTCTTTAGGGTCTGCTAGGAAAAGACCATTCGGATTCCATTCTCGAGAACTACACGGAAACAGAACATCTAACTCTAACAGAAATACATATTATCCTTTAAAGACTTGATTCTCCCCACACTTAGTTAGCTGTGGTGTCGAAATTGTGATTAACTTCGTTGTCAACTTCCATTGGACTATCTATGTAATGTTTAACTCTGTGACCATTAACCTTAAATTCAATCCCATTTGAATTTATTAATTCTACTGTTCCGTATGGGAAAACTCTTTTGACTATGAATGGTCCAGACCATTTGATTTCAATTTTCCAGAAAATAGCTTGAATCGTGAATTGAAAAGAAGAACTCTGTCTCCTTCTTTAAATTCTTTTGAACTTATGATTCATTTATCATGCCATTTCTTCGTTCTTTCCTTATAGATTAACGAATTTTTGTATGCTTCATGTCTTAATTCTTCTAGTTCATTTAGCTGACTTAATCGTAGACGTCCAGCTTCATGTAAATCAAGATTACATGTCTTCAAAGCCCAAAATGCTTTGTGTTCAATTTCTACTGGAAGATGAGATGCTTTTCCGTAAACGAGTTTAAAAGGTACGATTCCAATTGGAGTTTTGTAGGCTGTTCTAAAAGCCCAGAGTGCATCCTCCAATTTAATGGACCATTCCTTCGGATTTGATCCTACGTTTTTCTCTAGAATACGTTTTAAAGCTCAGTTGGTATTTTCAACTTATCCACTTGTCTGTGGATGATAAGCAGTGGAGATTTTATGAGTTACTCCATATCTTTTAAGAACTTTCTCAAGTTGATTATTACAAAAATGAGTACCCCGATCACTTATTAAAGCTTTCGGTGTTCCAAACCTAGCAAAAAGATGTTTTAAAAAGTTGACTACAACTCGTGCATCGTTAGTTGGGAGAGCTTGTGCTTCCATCCATTTAGATACATAATCAATGGCAACGAGAATGTAGAGATTATTATGAGATTTTGGAAATGGACCCATAAAGTCAATACCCCAAATGTCAAATACTTCACATACTTGTATGACATTTTGTGGCATTTCATCACGTTGACTTATTTTTCTGGCCCATTGACAAGCATCACAGGATTTGCAAAGAATGTGTGCGTCTTTGAAAATTGTAGGCCAATAGAATCCAGCATCATAAACTTTTCTTGCTGTGAGTTGAGGCCCATAATGCCCTCCTGTTGGTCCCGTGTGACAATGGTTTAAGATTTGACTAGCTTCATCTCCGAATACACATCGGCGTATTATTCCATCGGGACAACTTTTAAACAAATGTGGATCTTCCCAGAAATAGTGTTTTATATCACTAAAGAATTTCTTTCGTTTTTGGTACGATAATCCTTTTTTAAGGAATCCACATACTAAGTAGTTTGCATAGTCTGCAAACCATGGAATTTTATTATAATCTATCTTCAATATATATTCATCAGGAAAGTTGTCTTGTATGGCCGATTCATTTAGAACTTCTAATTCGGGATTTTCAAGACGAGAAAGATGATCAGCGACGAGATTTTCTGCTCCCTTTTTATCTCGAATTTCAATATCAAACTCTTGTAAGAGTAAGATCCAATGAATTAATCGTGGTTTAGTATCTTGTTTCGAAAATAGGTATCTAAGAGCAGAATGGTCGGTATAGACCACCGTTTTTGCTAGAACGAGATATGAACGAAATTTGTCAAAAGCAAAGACAATAGCAAGGAGTTCTTTTTCAGTAGTTGTGTAATTCGTTTGTGCTCCTTGTAACGTCTTACTAGCATAATATATAGGTTGAAATCGTTTTTCAATCCTTTGTCCTAAAACGGCTCCCATTGCAAAATCACTTGCATCGCACATTAATTCGAATGGTAGATTCCAATTTGGAGTTATCATGATCGGTGCATTAGTGAGTTTCTCTTTAAGAATATTAAAAGATTTGATACATTCATCTGAAAAGATGAATGGAGCATCCTTTTCTAGGAGTTTATTCATAGGAGTGGCAATTTTAGAAAAATCTTTTATGAAACGTCGGTAAAAACCGGCATGCCCTAGAAAACTCCTAACTCCTCTAACATTGGTGGGATGTGGAAGTTTAGCAATTACATCTACTTTAGATCTATCCACTTCAATTCCTTCCTTTGAAATTTTATGACCAAGAACGATGCCTTCTTTAACCATGAAATGGCGTTTCTCCCAATTAAGTACTAGATTTGATTGTTCTCATCTAATAAGAATTCGTTCAAGATTAACTAGACATGTTTCAAAAGTATCACCGAAGACTGAAAAGTCATCCATGAAAACTTCCATGCATTCTTCTATCATGTCGTGAAAAATCGCCATCATGCACCTTTGAAAGGTTGCAGGGGCGTTGCAAAGTCCAAATGGCATGCGTTTATAAGCAAAAGTACCATAAGGGCACGTGAATGTGGTTTTCTCTTGATCCTCGGGTGTTATTGGAATTTGAAAATATCCGGAAAAACCATCAAGAAAACAATAGTAACTATTTTCGGCTAATCTTTCTAACATTTGATCAATAAAAGGTAAGGGAAAGTGATCTTTTCTGGTGGCGTCATTTAATTTTCTATAATCAATACAAACATGCCATCCTGTTACAGTCCTAGTAGGAATAAGCTCATTTTTCTCATTTGTAATGACAGTCATGCCACCCTTCTTAGGTACGCATTGAACTGGGCTTACCCATAGACTATCAGAAATTGGATAAATTAAACTTGCATCAAGCAGTTTAATAATTTCTTTCTTAACAACATCTTGCATATTAGGATTTAGTCTTCGTTGGCGTTGCACATACGTTTTATGACCTTCTTCCATAAGGATTTTATGTGTGCAATACGAAGAACTTATTCCTTTAATATCATGAATTTTCCATGCAATAGCTGGTTTAAGAGCTTTTAGTACAGAAATGAGTTGAGATTTTTCATTTTCAGTAAGAGAAGATGATATTATTACAGGTAATTCAGATTCACCATGTAAATAAGCATATTCCAAATGGTTTGGAAGTGGCTTTAACTCTAATGTCGGTGGTTCTTCTATCGATGATTTATATCGATATCTGTTTTCCTCTTTTAGCATTTGAATTTCTTCTGTTGTTGGTTCATATCCATTAGCCATAAGTGTAGCTAACATTTCAGTTTCATTAATTGACTCAGTACCTTCTCCTAAAGAACATTCTCCTGTTCCTTGTAATTCTGGAAATTCTTCTAATAATTCTGCATGTGATTCTATAGTTTGAATATAATAACATGTATCATCTGCAGATTGCGGTTGTTGCATTGCTCTATCAACAGAAAAGGTAACACTCTCGTCCTCTATACTTAGGGTCAGTTTCTTACCAAACACGTCTATTATTGCTTTAGCCGTGTTTAAGGATGGTCTTCCTAATATGAGAGGAACTCGAGAATCTTCTTCCATGTCCAGAATAACAAAATCTACTGGAAATACTAAAGTACCAACTTTAACTAGCATGTTTTCCATTATCCCTCTAGGATATTTTACTGATCTATCGGCTAGTTGTATGCTTATTCCTGTTGGTTTCAATTCTCCAAGGTCTAGTTTAGCGTATAGTGAATACGGCATTAAATTTATACTAGCACCTAAGTCTGCCAATGCTTCTATTGAACTAAGACTACCCAAAAAACATGGAATTGTGAAACTTCTTGGATCAGATAATTTTTATGGTATCTTATTCAACAGCACTGCAGAACAATTAGCATTCATAGTAACAGCCGAGAGTTCTTCCATTTTCTTTCTATTTGTGATTAGATCTTTCAAGAATTTAGCATATCTAGGCATTCCTGAAATCACATCAATGAAAGGAAGATTTACATTTATTTGTTTAAACATATCCAAGAATTTGGATTGCTCGGCTTCAAGTCTCTCTTTTCTCATTTTACTCGGGTAAGGAAGTGGTGGTTGGTATGGTTTAACATAAGGTTTAGCCTTAACTGTGTTATCTTCATTAACCTTTTCAACTACCGGTTCTTTTTTCTTATCTTGTTCAGACTGTGGTTCTTGTGGAGTAGGAATAGCTTCATCAGAAATTACAGGTATTTCAGGTGGTTTAAGTGTAATACCACTTCTTGTGGTAATGGCTTTAGCTGTTTCATTCCGGGGGTTAGCATTTGTATCACTAGGCAGACTTCCCGATTTTCTTTCACCTATTAACCTTGCTAGGTTACTTACTTCTTGTTCCAAATTTTGAATAGAAGCTTGTTGATTTCTAAATGCTTGAGCCTTTTGTTCATTGGTTTGTTTCTGAGATGTGAAAAACTGAGTTTGAGATTCAACTAGCTTCGACATCATGTCTTCTAAATTTGGCTTTTTATCATCGGTTTGTGGTGGTTTGTTTTGAAAATTAGGTCTTTGCTGGTTGTAAGTATTGTTGGATACTTGTTGATTACTAGGACCTTGTTGATTGTTGTATGGAAAATTTCGGTTATAATTCTGGTTTTGATTGTAGATCGGTCTTGGCGGTTGATAATTATTCTGATAATTATTTCCAGGCCTTTGGTTTATGTATGAAACATTCTCTCTTTGTTCCATTGTTAGTTCAATACTGAGACAATCGTTTGTTAAATGTGGTCCTCCACACTGCTCACAACTAATTCGTATTGAGTGGATATCTTTAGTCATCTTTTCCATTCGTCTCTCAACAGCATCTATCTTTGCAGAAATGGAATCTAAGTCATGGCTAGAATCGGCTCTAGCTGCTTTAGATGATCTAACGATATCTTTTTCTTGGTGCCACTCATGTGAGTGGGAAGCAGTGTTATCAATAATTTTGTAAGCATCAGTTGAGGTTTTCTTCATAATAGAACCACCAGCTGCTATATCTATGTCTTTTCTTGTAGTGATGTCGCATCCTTGGTAGAATATTTGTACTATTTGACAGGTGTCTAAACCATGTTGCGGACATCCTCTTAATAACTTTCCAAATCTTGTCCACGCCTCATATAGAGTTTCATTTAGCTTTTGTGTGAACGTAACAATTTCTCCTTGAAGTCTTACGGCTTTAGATGCCGGAAAGAATTGTTTAAGAAATTTTTTAACTAAAACGTCCCATGTTTCAATCGCCCCTTCAGGTAACGATTCTAACCAATCTTTGGCTTCTCCCTTTAAATTTTAGGGAAATAACATGAGATATATCTGTTCATCCTCTACTTCTCGAATTTTAAATAGTGTGCAGATCCTATTAAATGTACGAAGATGTTCATTTGGATCTTCCTTCGGTGCACCACTAAATTGGCATTGATTAGTTACCATGTGTAAAATTTGTCCTTTGATTTCATAATCTGGCGCATTAATGTCTGGTTGAGTAATTGCGTGACCTTGGCCAGTGCGTTTAGCTCTCATTCGGTCTTCCATACTTAGAGGTTCCAGATTCTCCATAATTGAATTTGTTGAATCTGAATCACTAGAGGATTCTGATTTAATGGTTCGTTCCTCAACAATCTCTGTTTGAATGATTGGTGGTTCCGGAGGAAAGATTAATGGTTCAGGATCTCGGAATCGTCCCTGAATATTCTCCGGATTCTTAATTGTGATGTCGGGTTCAAAAAATGGATTATCGGAAATTTGAATTGGAGTACTTGTTCGACTGGAAGACGATTCTAAAGAAAAATCAACGGCGACAATATTTGCTAGATGTCTTGATCGAGTTACAGGTGGTGATCGTACAAAAGGTGGTGAACGTTTTGCTCGGTGCATTCACTGAATATCCTATTAGTTATAAAAGTAAGAAAAATTATATAAGTTATCAAATTAATAGACTTTTCTGATTTTGCCCACGTTTCGAATAGCCAAAAGATGCAGCAGAGGGGCAGGATTCGTTTGGTCTCAATATAATTGAGTACTGTTTGGCTCCAATAACCCGGTCCACGTACAAATCCAACTATTACTACGAACCAGAAAATTTTGATGTCTATCAATTTAACCACTTAAAATAATTTTTCTTTGAAATTTAAAGAAATTTTAGATAAGAAATAGAAAAATTCTATGTCCTAAAAACTAGAATGTCGAGAAATAATAAAGAAAAAAAGCGCGTCGAAAAACGTCGAAAAATAAAAGGTCGAAAAATAATAGGCGTCGAAACATAAAAAGAAACTAAAAACTAAGAATTAAAAGTTGCGTCTAAAAATATTAAAGCTTAGAGAAATATTATATCCCAAATGGCAATAACTTAAAAAGGTACTAAATTTTAAAAAACGGCGTCGCAAAATTCTAAAGCACCTAAATCTTAGTCTAAAGAAAAAGCACTTAAGGAATTTTACAGCAAAGCCTAAAAATCTAGAAATAAAAATAACTATGGCAAAAACTATGACTTAAAATTAAATACGAGTGAAAAATACAAATATTACGCTAAAACGAATAAAAAGATACAAAATATAAAAATATACTTAAAGTTGTAAAAAGTACAATTTTTATAAAAATATTATTTTTATATTATTTATTTTATAAAATTATTAATTTTATAATTTAATTATACTAAATAAACTAAATAATACAAATTAAATAATAAAAACTAAACTAAATAAATTATAATTAACCCTAATTAGGGTTTAGAATTAATAATAATAATTACCGTAATGTTTGCTGTTTTAGGGTTAACTGTGGCGTGTCGAACAGCTTCATGCGATCGCATGAAGTTTTGCCTTCGGGCTCATGCGATCGCATGAGCTAGGGTTTTGGGCCAGGTTACGGGCTGCTACAGTACGGGCCGAGTAGTTTATATATATATATATATATATATATATATATATATATATATATATATATATATATATATATATATATATATATATATATATATATATATATATATATATATATATATATATTTTTTTTTTGTTTTGCTGTTTTTATATTTATAAAAAGTATTTATATAAATTAAATAAAACTTATATTTTTACAAACTAAAAATAGAAATAGAGAAAATTTATAAGACTTATATATTTAACAAACTATTAAAAATATATAATTTTTTTGTTTTTCTTTTTATATTTTCGAATATTTAAAATGTATTTTTACAAAAACGTATTTTTATAAAAATAAACTAAAAATTAATAAAAAAAATTTATAGCGTTGCGCTTCCGGCGTTTAAGCAAGAATTTTCCAAGCAGCGGCGCCAAAAATACTTGATGTGTGCGAGGTGTACTAGGAAATACTATTATTTTTATAACGAAATACTATTAAATACGATACAATTTTACACAAGTGATTTATTTATTTATAGAATGGATATACCTAAACCTTGCTACAACACTTATAGGCAGTGTACCTAATCGTACAGTAGTGTAGTTTTTAGTAAGTCCGGTTCGTTCCACAGGGATCTCTTAAACAAGCTTAACGCTATATTAGTTTTATCTTATAAAAATACAAAAATATATATAAGTAATATTATTATTATAAAATGGGGGTTTTTACCGTTTAATGATCGGTTTGTCGATTTTAAAACTTTAGTCGCAGTTAAAACCTAATGTAAAATATTAAAAAATAAAAGATTTAATTTAAAGCGTAAAGTAAATAACGATAATGAAATTGCGATAAATAAAAGTGCGATAATTAAAAAGTACGATAATTAAAAGTGCAATTAAATACAATGACAATAAATAAAAATGCGATAATTAGAAGTGCAATTAAATATAAAAATAAAAGAATTATGCTTATTTAAACTTCCATAATCATGATGTTTGACGTGTTGATTTTTAGTTTATTCCCATGGGTTAATTGTTCTTTGTCCTGGATTATTCGATATGTCCATACGGATTTGTCCATAATAGTCCATCAGTCATAAATATAAAGTGTGAAAGTCTTCGTCAAATTATTCTTATTCCCGAAGTCAAATATTCCAACTAATTGGGGATTCGAATTGTAACAAGGTTTTAATACTTTGTTTAATGAATACACCAGGTTATCGACTGCGTGTAAACCAAGGTTTTACTACTTTGTTAACAGTTACACCAATTACCCTTGAATGTAATCCACCCCTGTATTAACAAGTCTATTAACTATTAATCCAGTTCCGTGTCCAGTAAAATGAACAATTATTGGTATTTATAGATATCCCGCCCACCGTACTCAGTCAAGCGTATGTGGTTATATATAAATACGTCAAATTATAAGTTTATATATTAAATTAATGAGGTATCGTTTAGTTAATATAAAACCCATTAATAGCCCATAATCTAATTTCCACAAGTGTCGTTCTTTTATTCAAACCCCAATTATGGTACAAAGCCCAATTACCCAATCTTAATAATTTAGCCCAACATCATGATTACTTCGGCATTAAATAAGCATAATAATAACTTAGCTACGAGACATTAATTTAAAAATAACATTAACCATAACTTACAGTGATTAAAAATAGCGTAGCGTTACACGGACAGAATTTCGATTTACACCCTTACAACATTCGCTAACATACCCTTATTATTAGAAATTAAAATTAAAATTAATATATATATATATATATATATATATATATATATATATATATATATATATATATATATATATATATATATATATATATATATATATATCTTACGTATGAGAGAAAGAAGAAAAAGATGTTAAATTTCGTCCAAAACTCGCGAACTTTATAGGACCATGCCTGGATTTCAGGGCCATGCGATCGCATGGCTTTTGTGCCTCCAGGCCATGCGATCGCATGGTGGTAGGTAACAGCTCACATGATTTTGTTTTCTTGTTTGTTGACGTTTTAATATAATATATAAATAATTATAAGAATTATTTAAATATTATATTATATTTATGTGCATAGTTGACTTGTAATTTTAGTCCGTTGCGTCGAGCGTTGAGAGTTGACTTTGGTCCCCGGTTCCGGTTTTTCGAACGTCCTTGCGTACAATTTAATATCTTGTATGTTGCGTTTCGAATCTTGTACTCTTGTAATTTTGAGACGTTTCTCATTAATAATTGGAACCTCTTTGATTGTATTTTGTACTTTTGAGCTTTTTAGTCGTTTGCGTCTTCAATTAGTCGAATCTGTCTTTTGTCTTCACCTTTTATTATTTAAACGAATATCACTTGTAAATAGAACAATTGCAACTAAAAGCTTGTCTTTCTTGAGGGATAATGCTATGAAATATATGTTCGTTTTTAGCATTATCAATAGCCTAGCCCAAAAATCCTATGCTTGATCCCATGAGCCGACATGGGATCAAGAGGTCAAACAAAGGGTAATATCATAGCTCCCACTTAATTCAAGAATCAAGTGAAAACTTGACAAACGCCATCGTTGTCAACTTGACCTGTTCGCCATCTTCTAAGTCAACTCCACGTTGCATCTTTATCTTTAATCTTCATCTTATTACATTTATTTAAAATTGAAAAATATAACTAATCTAATACTTTTACAATTTAGAATAAACTTAAATACAATACTATGAAAATGAAAAATAAATATAATACAACTTTTGTAAAACCCGCATTTTGGGCCTAGTTGAAATAGACTATTTTTCCCTTAAGTGTTATTAAAAGTAATTTTAATAGTTGTATGTTTTGATTATTTGGATGTTTAGTTGAGACCAGTTTGTGACAAGGGTCACAGAACAGGTTCGTTTGTTGAATTTGAACTCCGTTAGGGCCTCCTAACGAGGTACGAAAGATATTAGATAACTGGTAAATACTCGTGTGTTTTGGGATATGGGTTTTAATACCCACTTAAGGAGTTATCTGGACACTTCTTGTCCATTTTCCCTAAATTGAGAAACTAGTCCCGTACCTAAACTTCATCCTCTTCACAAACCCTAATTGATCTAAACTTTAATTTGGATTAAGAGACTTTAGAAACTGATTTCTAGCATCATTGTGAGCATCATCTCAGGTTTGTCTTGTTGAATTCATGCTTTGATTGTTAGAAATTGGGTTTTTATGTTCTTGAGTTAAAAAGTGTGACTTTGGGTTTGATTCTTGCTTTAATGTATTAGATATGCTTAATTGATGTTAGAAATAGTTGCTATATAGTTTATATGATGTTTTTGAAGTGGTTTCATGATCAGATTGAGCAAAAATCATGTTTTGGGGTCAAAAAATGCGAAAACAGCGAGCTGTAGGTGTTCATCGGCACCCACACTTTTGACAGGTCACTCGTACGAGTGACCACACTTTTTATGGGTCAACCGCACGTGTGAGGACTCACTCGCACGAGTGAGGCCTAAGTCACACGTGTGACAGCTGGTCAGATTTTGTGGAAACTTGTTTTGGTCATAACTTTCAAACCGTAGCTCCATTTTTGATGAATCAAGTATCGTTGGAATTATAATGAAAAATCCTTTCCAATGGTAAACTTTTAAGAAGCTGGAGCAGATTTTATTTTGGTCAAAAAAAAGGGGTTTTAGGGTGTATGCCTTGTTTTGCACGCTTTTGAGTGTCGCTATGGGTTGAAATTATGATGTAGACTTATCATATAGTGATTACATATTTGTATGTGTTGATTTAGTATATGAATTGATATTTTATGTTGTAATTTTGGGTTGAAACTCGTATAAATAGTTGCTGCTACTGTTCTTCATCACTCGCACGAGTGAGCATTCACTCGTACGGTTAAGGTAGCCAACCGTGTGGTGAACCGTGCGAGTGAGTGGTGATGAGAACTTATGATTTGATTGTGATGATACGTACGGTTGAGACGTGACTCGTACGAGTCACTGGTCACTCGTGTGGTGAACCGTACGGATCAGATTAGTCACTGTAGGATGTTTGGTCATAGACCAAACGTACGAGTAAGTTGTCAACCGCACAGTTGAGTGTTCTCAAATGTGTGTGTGATGGTGTTACTCGTACGGTTGGCAAACCAGTTGTAAAGTGATTAAGTATTGGTATTGGTGTTGTTGTTTTGTTGTCGGGTTGTTATCAAGACATGATTACTGACTGTGTTATGTCTATTCTCAGGTGATAAAGACAAAGAGAAGGCTCAGTAATATTAGAATTCTGAGTTCCTTCTGTTGCTGGTAATCGGTGAGTGGGATTATCTCCGGGTGTAGTATAAAGTATCAAGTTGTGCTACTATGTTATACTGTTATAGTTGTTATGCTTAATAGATATGTTGTAATGATGATCACTGTAGAGTTTCCATGTTAGTAGTAGTGACAGTTTCCCGTAGTGGTAATTGCTTAATGGTTGTGTGCACAAGTTATAGTTGCCTGTTGGAACCTATTGTTGTTAGGTTCAGCTCAGAGAGATCAACCTTGTTGTGGTTGGGTCCAGTTGGCTACTGTTTGTTGAGTATAGTGCTGAATGACGCATCACCTGCATGTGGATTTACTATACTGGGGATTCAGTAGTAAGGACTTTCAGTAGACGATAGACTGATCAGCTAGTGGTCGTGTGCCCGTACAAGCCGCCGAGTCTCTAGTTGGAGCATAGTTGCTAGTTGATAGTTGCCAGTTGTTAGTTGTCGGTTGCCTGTCATTGATTGTTGTAGTTATTGTAGTTGTACAAGTTGGTACTGTATGCTAGATCTGTTAGATGATTCCATTCACTTAGCCTTGTGCTAACCCCCCTCACCTCCTCCCTTGCAGGTTTTGGATGTTAGCAGGTTTCGGGATAGAAGTGATTGTTTGAAGATATGTTTGACAAGACGAACTCTGATGTCTTAACTTTTATAAATATGTAACTAGTTGTTTAACGTAACACCGGTGGTTTTCAATAAGTAACTAGCTAATGATTTGTGATAATCATTGATGTGCGAAAAGTGGTATATGAATTATCGTATGGAAAATACCGGTTTTAGAGATTGCTACACACTAACGGGCAGTGTACCCGATCGTGTAGTAGTATAGTAACTGGTTTAGTTCCGTGTATCGTTCCAAGGACAGTTATATCAGTCAAACTAGAATTAGAAACTATATTATGATTAACTAAGTGAATGAAAGTTAAAAGTACAAGTTTTATGTTTTGGTGGCTATTTAACGATTTAGCCAAATCAAAGAAGGTTAAATGTAAAAACAATATTTTTGTCTTTTAAGTTTATGAAATGAGAATAAATGCAAATAAAGCAAGTAAGATAGTTTTGAATTAGATCAAAGAGATGAAATGTTTATCTAGATATTTTACCCTCGGTATTGGATGTATTTTTAGATATTAAGTCCTGATTGAATAATTATGTGTGTAGTTATCTAATAGGTTCACTAAGAGTTCTCTCGGATAAACACGCAAATACAATAACAAGATCAAGGGTTCCCTTTTCACTATGGTTCTTGTATTTGTAATCAAATAACTATAAGCATGCTAATCACCTAAATCGACTCGCCAAGAGTTCTCTTTAGCAAGTACTCAAACTAGAATTACTAAGCGAGGGTTCCCTATTACTTAGACCTTTTCGTTTGTGACTAGTTGATCAACAAGATCAAAGACTTGAATAACAATTGTCTTTGCGTTCGCTCTACACAATTCATTCCTATTTTGTTTAACCGTTTTAATCTAGTTTACCCCCTTGGTCCGGTTTAGCAAACAATCAATCTAAGACAAGTTGATTGTAAATCAATATGATACATCAACAAGAGTTCTCTTTATCAACAACATATCAATTAACTAGATACAAATGATTTTAACAACAATAAGCATGGTTCTTAATTCAAGCTTCAATCTATCACGCATAATACATTCAATCAATAAGATTACATCCAATACCTTGGTTATTAATCTAGACAAACATTATAGAAACTAGCCAACAATCATGGTAACAGACAACAATACAATCAATTTATTAACTGAAATCATTGCTGAGAACAAGTAAATAACCTACAAGAACAAGAGTTCTTGGATGAAGAAGGTTCTGATGGATGATGCCTTGATGTTGAGCCTCTTCAAAGAGGTTGGAGTTCTCCAATTTGCTCCTGAAAATCGCCTCTAAACTCTCTGGTTCGTATTCTGATTTGAAACAGTCCCAAAAATGAAGCTTTAAAGTGGAGAAATTAGGTAAAAAGCAGAAAAGTCGGGTACACCTACTACGGGACGTCGTCCCAAAAGGCAGGACGGCGTCCCACAAAACACGACAGGACGGCGTCCTAATAATGCTAGACGGCGTCCCAGATAAAAGGCCAGGACAGCGTCCTCTTATGCTAGACGGCGTCCCGAATGGTTTTTAGGCACTGTTTCGTTTTCTTTTCAATATTAGTTCATTTGGACGAAGCCTAACATATCAGAAGCCTTGTTTTATCATTTTAGAGTGCTACCTTGACCCTAACTCGTATCGGGATCGACCAATGTCATAAATCATCAAAATTCTTTGCAGATCATTCTTCCGATACAAATTCGCGCATCTTGGCTTATCACTTGTAGATCACCTTCATTATCTTTGATTCTAGAGCGTTTTAAGTGATATTGCGATAGATATATATGATGTTATTGAGCAATATCAAAACACCCCACACTTAAACCTTGCTTGTCCTCAAGCAATTCTTTCGTTACAAAGTAGAACAATATCAAACATAATCACAAAATATAGATTACAAACATTACATGAATTACTCGAAGCACACGAAACACACACGTTGATATGAAACACAACACACACTATATGAAACACACGCTTTAAGTATAGTACACTTTTATTGAAATCACACGCACGCTATATACACAATGGAAACACACACACATTTTTGGTAGATTAGAGCCAAGTATCCGAAAAATTTGATCCTAGGGAAATCAGGACCTTGATGAAAATGTTTTATGGTTTTGAAAATATCATGCTAGTTTTTAATACTAGACACGTTTTCCGATTTTGTCGGATTTTCTGAATTTTGAAAAATGAGTGCGGGTTTCCCGCTATTGGTCAAGCCAATCCCTCCCACGGTACCTAACATCGCGAGATGTCGGTAGAAAATAATGTGCTTAGGAGGATACACATTACGTCCGGATATCATTGATAATCATGAGGTAATCATCTAATCCGTTAAGTCAATCATAAAGATTGAAGTTCATCAGGCTTAAAAGCTGATATATTACCTTTCTGGAGGTTATCCTTCCGGGGATCTGATAAATCACTAACATTTTGTGTATACATGGTGCCCCCCCGTTTTACTAGTTAATCCCCCTCATTGAGACAAACCTTGACTACCAGTTTCCCTGTTTGACGTTGAGGCCTGGTAGATTTCCAGTCGATGTTAGTAATGACTTTTCAAGAGTTTTTGTCACCCTACAACTGGTCTGGACTACATCTTCTGAATTGAATCAGTAAGTGTGTCATTCGGAAGACTTTACTTCCTTGAGGATGGAATAGATACATCCTATTGGTCATAATAGGTGGTCGGACACAACATTGTCCTTGTTAGGAGAAACAATGAGGATCGTCCTTAAGGTTTTCGATCTGGCGCGAGATCCGGTTTTCGACCACGCTATACAATCACCGCTCTCTCACGGTTTACACTCGTTTTGGTACAAGTGACCTACAAGTTAGCTTAATAAACTAGTAGGATTTTCATTCAAATAATTGAATGATAGAGCAACTTCAAAGACTATTAATAATTTAAAATGCAAAACAACATTTATTTTCTTTTAAAATCACAATGCATATGACATCGTTTTGTTTTTGGACTTTTAATCGTTTTTAAGGCTTACATGAAAATTTTAAAATTTTTATAATAAACGCCAAACGCCTTATTTTAGTGAAACGAGTTCCCGATAAATTTCTACTCCCCACCCCACACTTGAGATCATGCAAGGCCCTCATTGCATGAAATCACAAAAAGGATTAAATTTAGAGGGCAAAGTGATAGGGTGATTGTAGAAATTTTCAATTTTTTAACCTGTAAATCGTGGAATATGTAGACGGATGCCGCTGAACTTACTGCCAGCATAAGAGCATCGTCCATTCCGCGATTATCATCATACACATATCATAATATCAAATGTCGCTGAACTTAATGCCAGTCTTTGAAGTTCAAACATGCTGCAAAAATGAACAAACCACACAAATCACAATAAAAATAACGGTGTTTTTACAACCACAACCGTTTATCAAACCACACCATTAGTACATTATTACAAACCGAAATTATCTCAAAACACATCACACAAATTAAATTGTCTCAAAACAAAGTACAAAATGATCCAATAGGCACGCAGGCCTAGTTATCAAACGGCCAAAAATAATTACCCGAACCATCTCTGTACGGGCGTCCCTGTGGATATTACTGCTCAAATCTGTTCCGAGCATCCTGCAACACAGCGGTATTATCATAAATCGGGTGAGGCGGAGGTGGGTTTTGAGGATCCGTGTAATATTGGGGTGTCAGACGTGTCGTCCCATAGTACTGCTCGGGGTTGGAATAAAACAACTCTGAGTTATGGTTATTCCAATCAATACCATAACTCATCCATCCCTGATCGTGCACTTGAGCAATCTGTCGTTGCTCCATTCGCTGCTGACTATCCCACATTCGATCGTTGTGCATCCTTTGTTCGTTCGGGCTCAACCTCATGTTATTAACACTACCAACCAAACTGTCCCAACTTGATTGGGACGGATGCCACGGAACCTGTTCACCAACATTAGTCTGTGCCTCCATTTCCGCCTCCTCTTCCTGCCGCTGCTCTTGCTGAACACCACTGCCACTTGCGTCACCTGCACCAACTGCCACAAAAGGCACCAAATGCCCATTTCTATCTTTCATAATGATTTCAGCATTAATATAAAAAACCTTTTTTAATGGTTTCATTACGCTCGTGTACTCCTGTAATCTACTGAAATCAATGTTAAAATGTCGGGCAATTCGGGTGATGTAGTGGCCTCCCAGAAGTGGCTTCTGTAGCCGTGTCTCAGTCGCAATGGCAAGGAAATAATTACCGATTAGCCCAGGAATGTTGGTATAGGAACCCCGCTTGATTTGATCCATAATCCACAAATCTAATGTTTTCACCTTCTCATGACCCTCAATCCTCGCATTAAAGGTGCATGCGATGAGTCGGTGAAGCAGCTTATCATCCCGGGCTGCGATTTCGTTGTACCGGTGTTTGCTTGATCGAAAATGTGCAGGCGCAATATTTGGCTTACAAATTCTGCGCCAATAAGAGGTGTCATCAAAAACATGCCGGCCAACGTAATCAGAAGCCCTCAAGTATTCACCTAACTGTGTGTCGGTGAGTTCCTCAAAAATACCCAGAATTCTACAAAGCTGAAAACTGCTCAAACCCCTATCTTGGCCTCCTAGACGAAACCGTAGAAACTCAGTTGATAAATAATCGCTTACATTGCTGAACCGCATAGTAGAGTAAAATTCCTTAAGCAGCACCGGGTAGATTGGTTCATTGATGCTAAAAACATGTTCCCAAGCGTGGGCTACTACTCTACCATAAGGAATGGCGAGTAAATTAGTAACATGTCGGCACATGCCCGCCTCCTCCAATGGCCCCCAGATAAAATACCAAGTGGCATTAATCGGCCTGCGGTTTATTCTCTCAAACGTTTCGGTGTAGTCTTCATCGTTCTGTACCTGTGTTAACCAAACTCGAGAATCATTGAGATCCTCCTCCTCTTCTTCTCCGGAAGAAGATGATGAATGATGTTGTTGTTGTGGTGGTGGTGGTTGTCGAGGAGGAGCCAAACCTGCTGTTCGTCCTCTTTTTGCCGGTCCTCCTCTGCTTGGTTGTCCCTGCAAAACATTATACACCAAACCAAAAGAACATAGAAACCGTTGTGTTAATGTTAGCTAAAAACAAAACCGAGTAGCAGGAGAACTTAATCATTCCATTCCTAGTTCAAAAAGTTATTATGATTCATTTAAACAAAAGTGCATGTTCACAAGTTTATACCAGAGTCAACCAAAGTCAACTTGAATTCATTAACACACTTTCAAAAACGAAAATCACAACTTAACAAAGTAGCACAAACTTAGGACTTAAAGGATTCAAGTATGTTGTGTCATAGGTCATAACATTTAACTTTGCATTCTAATCATATTCATCACAAATCATAATACAATTTTCACAACTTTTAGCTCAAATGACCTTATAACATCATACATTATGGCATTCCATTCCCTTATTTGATTCAACATGACCTTACAAATAAAAAACAAGCATACACATTTCATAAATTCATTATAATTCATCATATGCTTAGAAATTTACTAATATTCAAAAACGACCCGGCCAAGTTGACATCAACATCACCAACACAATCATATACTTCACAAGAATCATAAACATCATACATAAACTCAACTTCATAAGTTAAGCACCCTAAATTCGGATTTATTTTCTACAAACCCTAGAATCATGAACAAAACCCTTAAAAGCATGTAATCTTTGCAAAATAAACACATTAAGGGCAATTAAAACATCTAAGGCATGTTAATCTTAATAATAATCATGCAAATCAAACACCCCACACTTATCCTTAACCAATTTATAGATATAAACATATAATTCAAGTAATTGATAAAGAAAAGTGAAGAAATGGAGTATTCATACCCAAAAGTTCATGATTTAAAGCTTGAATTTGAAGAGGAAATCGCTAATTTGAAGTAGAAATTAGGGTTTTTGGAGAGTGGTTCGGGTTAGGGCAGAGAGAAATAGAGAAGAGTGTGTTTTGTGGATGAAAAATGAGTGGGATAAGTGTTAAAACGTATTTTTTTTTTCTGACTCAGGGGTTGGGACATCGTCTTGGGAACCTAGACGGCGTCTAGGCTAATGAAACGAGACGGCGTCTTGCATAGTGGGACGGCGTCTAGAAGTTTAAACTGGGACGGCGTCTTGCATAGTGGGACGGCGTCCCAATGTGCTAAAACCCACTGACCTGATTTTCTGAGTCGTTCGCGTTTAGGGGTCATACGTTAATCATTTTGTACCAAACTAAAATTTAACGTGCACACAATACAAACCTAATTACAATCGTGAACCATTCTTTTTCGAGTCGTTCACCAAACTCGTCTCCGTTTTGATTTAGGCGTTTTTCTTGAAGTTGAGGCTAACCTCATCCTCAATTTCCAGGGGACCATCAACATAGTGTTTGACTCGGTGGCCATTCACTTTAAAAGTATCACCTTTCCAGTTTACCATTTCAATTGTACCATAACGGTACACCCTTCTAACCACGAATGGTCCTGTCCATCGGGACTTAAGCTTTCCTGGTGATAACTTGAAACGGGAGTTATAAACAAGGACACGATCTCCTTCCATGAATTCTTTTGGATGTTTCAATCTTTTGTCGTGCCATTGTTTGGTTTTTTCCTTGTAAATTAGAGAGTTGTCATAGGCTTCAAGCCTCAACTCGTCTAATTCGTTTAATTGGGTCAAACGTAACCGACCCGCTTCTTGGTAATCCAAATTGCATGCCCTTAATGCCCAATGTGCTTTATGTTCAATCTCCAACGGGAGATGGCATGCTTTTCCGTATACCATACGGAAAGGAGTTGTTCCAATCGGTGTTTTGTAGGCCGTGCGAAATGCCCACAATGCATCATTTAACTTGTTTGACCACTCTTTTGGATTAGCACCAACGGTCTTTTCTAGTATGCGTTTTAATGACCGGTTGGTGTTTTCTACTTGCCCACTTGTCTGGGGATGATAGGATGTCGAAATTTTATGGATTACTCCATATCTTTTCAACACCTTTTCCATTTGCTTATTGCAAAAGTGGGTGCCCCGGTCACTTATAAGAGCTTTTGGCGTGCCAAACCTAGAGAAAAGTTGCATCAAAAAGTTTACCACTACTCGGCCATCATTTGTTGGTAGAGGTTTTGCCTCTGCCCATTTAGAAACATAATCTATGGCGACAAGTATGTAGAGGTAAGAATGAGATTTTGGAAAGGGGCCCATAAAGTCAATTCCCCAAACATCGAACACCTCGCATACTTGGATGCTTTGTTGAGGCATTTCATCCCGTTTAGTTATTTGACCGGCCCGTTGGCACGCGTCACAAGCCTTACAAACAGTGTAGGCATCTTTGAATATTGTAGGCCAATAGAAACCGGCCTCGTAAACTTTCTTCCCCGTGATTTGGGGACCAAAGTGCCCACCTGTTGGACCAAGGTGACAGTCAAGCAGAATTTCGGTGCATTCCTTCCCCGAAACACACCGACGGGTTATCCCATCGGGACACTGTTTAAAGAGATATGGGTGTTCCCAAAAATAGTATTTTAAGTCACTAAAGAATTTCTTTCTTTTCTGGTGTGACATACCGGTTTCTAGGAATCCACCCGCAAGATAGTTGGCAATGTCTACAAACCATGGATCATTAATTTTCTCAACTCTCATGAGATTTTCATCAGGAAAATTATCTTGGATAACGGTCTCATGTAGAACCCCAAGATTCGGGTTCTCAAGTCGAGAAAGGTGATCGGCAGCTAGGTTTTCGGCACCCTTTTTATCTTTTATATCGATGTCGAATTCTTGCAAAAGCAAGACCCAACGTATTAAACGGGGTTTAGCATCTTGCTTAGAAAGCAAGTACTTTAATGCCGAGTGGTCTGTGTAGACAACCGTCTTTGCTAGCACTAAATAGGATCGGAATTTGTCAAACGAAAAGACGATTGCAAGGAGTTCCTTCTCGGTGGTAGTGTAATTAAGTTGGGCTCCTTGCAGTGTCTTACTAGCATAGTAAATGGGCTTGAAATGTTTTTCTATTCTTTGCCCCAAGACGGCACCAATAGCAAAGTCACTGGCGTCACACATAAGTTCGAATGGTATTGACCAATTCGGCGATATGAGAATCGGTGACTGCGTGAGCTTTGCTTTAAGAAGATTAAAGGCGGTAAGACACTTGTCCGTAAAGACAAATGGAGCGTCCTTCTCAAGAAGTTTGTTCATGGGAGTTGCAATTTTGGAAAAATCTTTAATGAACCGCCGGTAAAAACCGGCGTGCCCCAGAAAACTTCTAACACCTTTCACATTCGTTGGTGGTGGTAATTTGGCTATTACTTCCACTTTAGCCCGATCCACCTCAAGACCTGCACAAGAAATTTTATGACCCAATACAATTCCCTCTTTTACCATAAAATGGCATTTTTCCCAGTTTAGTACAAGATTTGATTCTTCACACCTAATCAACATAAGCTCAAGATTTTTAAGACATGAGTCAAAAGAATCACCGAAGACTGAGAAGTCATCCATGAATACTTCCATAAAGTCTTCAATCATGTCATGAAAAATAGCTACCATACACCTTTGAAAGGTAGCAGGAGCATTGCATAAGCCAAAAGGCATACGCCGATAGGAGAAAGTACCATAAGGACATGTAAAGGTCGTTTTCTCTTGGTCCTCGGGTGCTATAGGGATTTGGAAATATCCCGAGAAACCGTCAAGAAAACAATAAAAATTCTTTCCCGCTAATCTTTCCAACATTTGATCAATGTAAGGAAGGGGAAAATGGTCTTTTCGGGTAGCATCATTTAATTTCCTGTAGTCAATGCATACCCTCCAACCCGTGATAGTCCTGGTAGAAATTAATTGGTCGTTTTCATTTGTGACAACGGTCATGCCACCCTTTTTGGGCACGCATTGGACCGGACTCACCCAAGGACTATCCGAAATTGGATAAATAAGACCCGCATCTAGGAGTTTTACAATCTCCTTCTTAACAACTTCTTGCATATTGGGGTTGAGTCGCCTTTGTCTTTGTACACACGGCTTATAGTTATCTTCCATTAATATCTTATGTGTACAATAAGAGGGACTTATACCCTTGATGTCATGAATTTTCCATGCTAGAGCCGTTTTATGGGCTTTTAACATGGAAACAAGCTTAGATTTCTCACTTACAGAGAGTTCGGATGAAATGATCACCGGGAGAGTAGAACCTTCTTGTAGGTAAGCATATTCCAAGTGACTTGGAAGTGGCTTTAGTTCCAAAACGGGAGGTTCTTCAATCGATGTTTTACATCGGTATTCATTCCCTAAATCCAACTTTCTGTACTCTTCATCATTTGGCTCATACCCGTTAGCCATCAAAGTGGTCAACATCTCCACTTCTTCCACCATTGTTTCATCATCACCTTCCGCAAAAATGCATTCTCCTGTACCGTGCAATTCTGGAAATTCCTGCAATAACTCCGAATACGTGTCTACGGTTTGCAAATAATAACATTGATCATCAGTAGACTCGGGGTATTGCAAGGCATGGTCAACGGAAAAGGTAACCTTCATGTCCTCAATACTAAGGGTCAATTTCTGCCCATGAACATCTATCATAGATCTAGCGGTATTGAGGAAAGGTCGACCTAATATAAGAGGCACACGTGTGTCCTCCTCCATGTCTAGAATTACAAAATCAGCCGGAAATACTAGGGTACCGACTTTTACTAACATATTCTCTAAAATTCCACGAGGGAATTTAACAGAGCGGTCTGCTAGTTGGATTGCCGTTCGAGTTGGTTTCAGTTCCCCGGGGTTTAGCTTAACATATAATGAATAAGGCATTAAATTTATGCTAGCCCCTAAATCCGCTACTGCTTTAATGCATTCCAAATCTCCCAGGAGACATGGTATGGTAAAACTTCCAGGATCAGCTAACTTTTTCGGTATTTTGTTCATCAAAATTGCTGAACAATTTGCATTCATGGTGACGGATGAAAGTTCCTCCATTTTCTTCCGATTAGTAAGTAAGTCTTTTAAAAACTTAGCATACTTGGGCATACCTGAGATTACATCAATGAAAGGCATGTTTATGTTAATTTGTTTAAACATATCTAGGAATTTTGACCTTTCGGCCTCTAGCCTCTCTTGTTGTTGTTTTCTTGGGTATGGGAGCGGTGGTTGATATGGTTTCACTACGGGTTTTTCCCGTTCTTCCTTTTCAACCACTTTTTCCGGCTCCTTAACCGGTTCATCATTTTGGTTCAATGGAACCCTGAAATCAGAATTTTCGGGCATTTTTGGAGCATCGTATGCTAGACCACTCCGTGTGGTGATAACATTTGCGTGCTCATTTAGTGGGTTTTTACTGGTATCGCCCGGTAAACTACCTGGTTTCCTCTCGCTCAGTAAATTGGCTAAACCACTCATTTGTTTTTCTAAATTTTGAATTGATGCTTGTTGGTTTCTAAATTGATGTTCGTTTTTCTCGTTGGTTTGGTTTATATTTGTGACAAGCTGAGTTTGTGATGTAATTAACTTTTCCAACATACTCTCTAAATTTGACTTTTTCTCTTCCTGTTGGGGTTTTTGGTAAAAACCCGGAGTTTGTTGTTGAAACCCACTACCTGACCCTTGTTGAAAATTGGAAGTTTGACTTTGAGGGTTGTAGGGGTTGTTAAAGTTCCGGTTAAATTGGGCTCTTCCCTGAAACTGGTTATTATTTCTTTGGCTTATGAAAGCCACTTCTTCTTTTTGAGCCATGGTTAACCCGGCATCACAATCTTTTCCTAAGTGGAGACCTCCACAGTATTCACAACCTACTTTCATACTATGGATTTCCTTGGTGATTTTGTCCATGTTTCGGACAACACCATCTATTTTTACACCTAGGGAGCTTAAGTCATCATAAGCACCGGCGCTTTGGACTTGAGCATTTCGAGTAATTGGGCGTTCTTGATGCCACTCATGAGAATAATCGGCTAGTTTCTCGATTATCTCATAAGCCTCTTGCTCGGTTTTGTCCATAAGAGAACCACCGGCCGATTGGTCAATTGAAATTTGGGTTGCTACATCACAACCTTTGTAAAAGATTTGGACCTTTTGAAAGGTATCCAAACCATGGTTTGGACAACCTCTTAGCATTTTGGAAAATCGATTCCATGCTTCGTACAGGGTTTCCATCGGCTTTTGACAGAATTGGGTAATTTCGTGTTGGAGTCTCGCGGACTTGGATGCTGGAAAATATTTCTTAAGAAATTTTTCCAACATACCATCCCACGTTTCTATCGTAGCCTCGGCCAATGAATCTAACCAACTTCGTGCTTCCCCTTGGAGTGTCCAAGGGAAAAGTCTTAATAATATGGCCTGGTCAGTTTCTGGTTTAAGTTTAAATAGAAGACATATCTCTTGAAAGAGACGAATATGTTCGTTTGCATCTTCATTCGGACCACCACCAAATTGACACCTGTTATTAATCATTTGAAGAATAGGTCCTTTTATTTCAAAAGTTACCTCACCAGTAGGTGGAGTAATAGCACTACCTTGTCCGGTCCGGGTTGCTTTCATCTTTGCTGCCATTGATTGTCGTGGTACCAACGGTCTTTCTCCTTCCATTTCAAAATTTGGGGGTTGAACGGGTTTACCAAAGTCTGAATATCGAGGCTTGGTCGTACTTGATTCTGAATCAAAGGTTTCTTGCTTTGATGAAGATTCAAAAATTTCAAGTACTTCTTTTGAAATCCTACCAAGCTTTCTATCAGGTTCTGTAAACGGTGTAAGTAATGGAGATTCTGAACTTCGGGTATGTGGCATATGCGACCTATAAACTGTCAATCACACAACTAACAAAAATTATTAAACATACCGATTCTATAAGTTTAACAATCAAAGATTATTAAAAATTTAAAATAATTAAGAAACTACTTAATCACAAATCAGTTAATAATTCTATTTTGACACAAAACTGTCCCCGGCAGCGGCGCCAAAAACTTGATGTGCGAAAAGTGGTATATGAATTATCGTATGGAAAATACCGGTTTTAGAGATTGCTACACACTAACGGGCAGTGTACCCGATCGTGTAGTAGTATAGTAACTGGTTTAGTTCCGTGTATCGTTCCAAGGACAGTTATATCAGTCAAACTAGAATTAGAAACTATATTATGATTAACTAAGTGAATGAAAGTTAAAAGTACAAGTTTTATGTTTTGGTGGCTATTTAACGATTTAGCCAAATCAAAGAAGGTTAAATGTAAAAACAATATTTTTGTCTTTTAAGTTTATGAAATGAGAATAAATGCAAATAAAGCAAGTAAGATAGTTTTGAATTAGATCAAAGAGATGAAATGTTTATCTAGATATTTTACCCTCGGTATTGGATGTATTTTTAGATATTAAGTCCTGATTGAATAATTATGTGTGTAGTTATCTAATAGGTTCACTAAGAGTTCTCTCGGATAAACACGCAAATACAATAACAAGATCAAGGGTTCCCTTTTCACTATGGTTCTTGTATTTGTAATCAAATAACTATAAGCATGCTAATCACCTAAATCGACTCGCCAAGAGTTCTCTTTAGCAAGTACTCAAACTAGAATTACTAAGCGAGGGTTCCCTATTACTTAGACCTTTTCGTTTGTGACTAGTTGATCAACAAGATCAAAGACTTGAATAACAATTGTCTTTGCGTTCGCTCTACACAATTCATTCCTATTTTGTTTAACCGTTTTAATCTAGTTTACCCCCTTGGTCCGGTTTAGCAAACAATCAATCTAAGACAAGTTGATTGTAAATCAATATGATACATCAACAAGAGTTCTCTTTATCAACAACATATCAATTAACTAGATACAAATGATTTTAACAACAATAAGCATGGTTCTTAATTCAAGCTTCAATCTATCACGCATAATACATTCAATCAATAAGATTACATCCAATACCTTGGTTATTAATCTAGACAAACATTATAGAAACTAGCCAACAATCATGGTAACAGACAACAATACAATCAATTTATTAACTGAAATCATTGCTGAGAACAAGTAAATAACCTACAAGAACAAGAGTTCTTGGATGAAGAAGGTTCTGATGGATGATGCCTTGATGTTGAGCCTCTTCAAAGAGGTTGGAGTTCTCCAATTTGCTCCTGAAAATCGCCTCTAAACTCTCTGGTTCGTATTCTGATTTGAAACAGTCCCAAAAATGAAGCTTTAAAGTGGAGAAATTAGGTAAAAAGCAGAAAAGTCGGGTACACCTACTACGGGACGTCGTCCCAAAAGGCAGGACGGCGTCCTACAAAACACGACAGGACGGCGTCCTAATAATGCTAGACGGCGTCCCAGATAAAAGGCCAGGACGACGTCCTCTTATGCTAGACGGCGTCCCGAATGGTTTTTAGGCACTGTTTCGTTTTCTTTTCAATATTAGTTCATTTGGACGAAGCCTAACATATCAGAAGCCTTGTTTTATCATTTTAGAGTGCTACCTTGACCCTAACTCGTATCGGGATCGACCAATGTCATAAATCATCAAAATTCTTTGCAGATCATTCTTCCGATACAAATTCGCGCATCTTGGCTTATCACTTGTAGATCACCTTCATTATCTTCGATTCTAGAGCGTTTTAAGTGATATTGCGATAGATATATATGATGTTATTGAGCAATATCAATCATGTTTGTAATTAACTAAGGGTATTTATGCGAATTAAGACTTCCGCTGTGATTTTTAAAAAAAATCAGGATGTTACAACTTGGTATCAGAGCATAGGTTTGGCCGCATGTACATTGTGTTGAATGTCATGTTCCCAAACCTTGTGTTATGTCAAACATATCTGAGGGGACGGGTTAAGTGAATGTAGGGATTGCATGCGTTAGTTGATAGGAACTAACCTGTTTTCCACTAAGCGTTGGTGTGAGTTGTTGTGGTAGTGCAGATATGGCAGATAATGCAGGAAACGCAACTGGTCCGTCAGCCCCCGGAACATTCAGAGCCCCAGATGAAGACGGATATGTGTCAGAAGAGGATCCGCAGGAACAAATTCTAGATTTGGAAAGTCAGTTAAAGGAAGCACATGATCGAATAAGGGAATTAGAACAAAGTCAGGTAATAGTGAATCCAAGTGGTAGCGTACCGAATCAAATGTTTAATGAGTATCCGGTGTAGCCAAATATGTATCAGCAAACTGGAAGTGCTTTCCAACAACCGCAATGGTTACCACCTCAGTATCAGTTTCCTCAACAGTATCAGATACCACCTCAGTTTAATCAACAGTTCCCAAATCAGATGTGGGGTCCGTATCAGACGCCGATGTTTCAACAACCAAAGAAATGTACGTTCAAACAGTTTCTGAATTGTAATCCACCCGAGTATTCAGGAAGTTCTAACCCAACGGTAACCCTTAACTTGTTAAGAGAGATAGAAAAGGTTTTTGAGGCATGTCAGTGCGAACCAGAATTGCAGGTTATTTATGCTAGTCGTATGCTAAAGAATAGGGCAATGGTTTGGTGGGATACGGTTATTTCTAGTATACCAAAAGAGAAAGTGAACATGATTACTTGGGAACAATTTTATAGTAAAGTTTGTGAGTAGTATGGTTTATCTTATGACCTCAATCGAATTAAGACTGAATTTCTGGCAATGAAAATGACACCTCAGATGACGATAGATGAGGTGATTGAGTAGTATATGGATAAATTAAGGTTTGTTCAACAGTGGGTTCCAGATGAGCAGTCCAGAATTCAGTACTTTGTTAATATAATTTTACCAGAGTACAGAACAATGGTTAGGATGGCGACGACATTATCGCAAGCATTTGTTATGGCAAAGATGGTAGAGGATGACGTCAGAGCAGCAAGGAATAGAATAGTAGGTTATGAGATACCACAACAAGATCAGGTGATGAGTCATTCAGACTCTAGGTCAAAGAAGTCTGTTAAGTTGAAACAGAAGAGTGGGTCAGAACATAGTGGGTCAGCATCAAGTCAGAATTCTTGGTGCTATAGTTGCAGACCATCTCATAGTGGTCCTTGTTCAGATTCAACCAAAAGATGTTTGAGATGTGGTATTGTGGGACACGAGATTCGGATGTGTTCGTTCCAAGAGTATGTATGTTGGAGATGTCATCAAGTGGGGCATAGGTCAGCTCAGTGTCCGTATGTAAGAGGATCGGGTTCTGAGGCGGGGCCAGGAGCGCAGTCGGGATCAATAGGTGGATCTTCTGGTTCTCCAGTTGGGCAGAAAAGAAAGAATCCACCTACGTCAACAGCAAGAGCTTATCAGAAGGTTGCAGATGTAGATGTTGAATATGATGTGAATACAGGTATGCTTCAAAATCCTCGTATTGTTTAGTTATATATATGTATATGATTGTGTATATATATGTGTGTGGAGATTGGTAGATCTTGATTGTAGTGTAAGATTTATTTTGTTGGGTTATGTTGTTTATGTTTGGTTGCGACCTTGTGTGCTTTGTGGGGGTAAGGGTGACCCTTAGGTTGAATTTTTGGGATTGAAGACCGTGACTTGGATAGAGATGTGTTTGGTATCTTTATGAAGTAGACTTTTGGATGACACGAAGTTGTTAGATAGTGACATGAGTATGAGTGATATGTCGGTGGTGGACCTTATTGACCAGATATTTCCTATGCTTGTTGGATATGTAGTGATGTTGGTAGACTATATTTGAACATTCGATGGATAATGTTTTGAGTAACTGTGATTGGACAGATGGTGTAATCGATTAATCATAAAGTAGTTAAATTAATTACCGATGCTTATTGAGGAAATTGATTGGACATAAGTTAGTGAATGAGACAGTAGAATTTTTCCGTTTCGAGCAACTCAGAATGAAGGTATGATTTAGGATAATATGCTTGTGTCCGGCCAACAGAAGTATATTGTGATAAATCATACGGAATTTCTGGGAAGCTGAAGGAAAAGTAGGTGGCCTGTGCTATATTGGATTGTGATGTGACTGAATATGAGACGAATAACTTGTGTAGTTCTGTTGACTTACGAGACAATTTCGTGGACATAGGTATAGATTTTAGCATGATGACTAATTCTATTGCCTAAGCTTTGGATAATTGGGAAAAGTGGACTGTATAAAGAGTTGAATTGGATGACAGATTGTGAAATTTATGATACGGAATGGCGAAGAAACATGAATTTGACTCTGATTATTTGACTTGATCGTGTAATTTGTGGACTTAAGTGGATTAACGGACGTTGATCGATGAAGATTGTGGCAAGTTATTTTGTATCGGGAGTGTATTGACGTCAAGAATCTCATTTCCCTATGCAATTGTGGTGGATATCGTCGGTATCGGGGATAAGATCGATAAAGTTAACCGTGTGCTTTGGCGGTTTGAGTAACAATTTTGGGTTTTTTGACCATAGTTGACCAGATTCCGAGGACGGAATCTCTTTTAAGGAGGGTAGATTTGTAACACCCGCATTTTGGGCCTAGTTGAAATAGACTATTTTGCCCTTAAGTGTTATTAAAAGTAATTTTAATAGTTGTATGTTTTGATTATTTGGTTGTTTAGTTGAGACCAGTTTGTGACAAGGGTCACAGAACAGGTTCGTTTGTTGAATTTGGACTCCGTTAGGGCCTCCTAACGAGGTACGAAAGATATTAGATAACTGGTAAATACTCGTGTGTTTTGGGATATGGGTTTTAATACCCACTTAAGGAGTTATCTGGACACTTCTTGTCCATTTTCCCTAAATTGAGAAACTAGTCTCGTACCTAAACTTCATCCTCTTCACAAACCCTAATTGATCTAAACTTGAATTTGGATTAAGAGACTTTAGAAACTGATTTCTAGCATCATTGTGAGCATCATCTCAGGTTTTTCTTGTTGAATTCATGATTTGATTGTTAGAAATTGGGTTTTTATGTTCTTGAGTTAAAAAGTGTGATTTTGGGTTTGATTCTTGCTTTAATGTGTTAGATATGCTTAATTGATGTTAGAAATAGTTGCTATATAGTTTATATGATGTTTTTGAAGTGGTTTCATGATCAGATTGAGCAAAAATCATGTTTTGGGGTCAAAAAACGCGAAAACAACGAGCTGTAGGTGTTCATCAGCACCCACACTTTTGACAGGTCACTCGTACGAGTGACCACACTTTTGATGGGTCAACCGCGCGTGTGAGGGCTCATTCGCACGAGTGAGGCCTCAGTCACACGTGTGACAGCTGGTCAGATTTTGTGGAAACTTGTTTTGGTCATAACTTTCAAACCGTAGCTCCGTTTTTAATAAATCAAGTATCGTTGGAATCGTAATAAAAAATCCTTTCCAATTGTAAACTTTTAAGAAGCTGTAGCAGACTTTATTTTGGTCAAAAAAAGGGGTTTTAGGGTGTATGCCTTGTTTTGCACGCTTTTGAGTGTCGTTATGGGTTGAAATTATGATGTAGACTTATCATATAGTGATTACATATTTGTATGTGTTGATTTAGTATATGAATTGATATTTAATGTTGTGATTTTGGGTTGAAACTCGTATAAATAGTTGCTGCTACTGTTCTTCATCACTCACACGAGTGAGCATTCACTCGTACGGTTAAGGTAGTCAACCGTGTGGTGAACCGTGCGAGTGAGTGGTGATGGAAACTTATGATTTGATTGTGATGATACGTACGGTTGAGACGTGACTCGTACGAGTCACTGGTCACTCGTGTGGTGAACCGTACGGATCAGATTAGTCACTGTAGGATGTTTGGTCATAGACCAAACGTACGAGTGAGTTTTCAACCGCACAGTTGAGTGTTCTCAAACGTGTGTGTGATGGTGTTACTCGTACGGTTGGCAAACCAGTTGTAAAGTGATTAAGTGTTGGTATTGGTGTTGTTGTTTTGTTGTCGGGTTGTTATCAAGACATGATTACTGACTGTGTTATGTCTATTCTCAGGTGATAAAGACGAAGAGAAGGCTCAGTAATATTAGAATTCTGAGTTCCTTCTATTGCTGGTAATCGGTGAGTGGGATTATCTCCGGGTGTAGTATAAAGTATCAAGTTGTGCTACTATGTTATCCTGTTATAGTTGTTATGCTTAATAGATATGTTGTAATGATGATCACTGTAGAGTTGCCATGTTAATAGTAGTGACAGTTTCCCGTAGTGGTAATTGCTTAATGGTTGTGTGCACAAGTTATAGTTGCCTGTTGGAACCTATTGTTGTTAGGTTCAGCTCAGAGAGATCAACCTTGTTGTGGTTGGGTCCAGTTGGCTACTGTTTGTTGAGTATAGTGCTGAATGACGCATCACCTGCGTGTGGATTTACTATACTGGGGATTCAGTAGTAAGGACTTTCGGTAGACGCTAGACTGATCAGCTAGTGGTCGTGTGCCCGTACAAGCCGCCGAGTCTCTAGTTGGAGCATAGTTGCTAGTTGATAGTTGCCAGTTGTTAGTTGTCGGTTGCCTGTCATTGATTGTTGTAGTTGCTGTAGTTGTACAAGTTGGTACTGTATGCTAGATCTGTTAGATGATTCCATTCACTTAGCCTTGTGCTAACCCCCCTCACCTCCTCCCTTGCAGGTTTTGGATGTTAGCGGGTTTCGGGATAGAAGTGGTTGTTTGAAGATATGTTTGACAAGACGAACTCTGATGTCTTAACTTTTATAAATATGTAACTAGTTGTTTAACGTAACACCGGTGGTTTTCAATAAGTAACTAGCTAATGATTTGTGATAATCATGTTTGTAATTAACTAAGGGTATTTATGCGAATTAAGACTTCCGCTGTGATTTAAAAAAAAAATCAGGGTGTTACAACTTTGGCTTCAAAATGGCCTTTCTAATAAATCAAATAATCAGCATAATATTGTCGTAATCAACAATCACAACAATCATACATAGGTCGGGGCATTATGGGCTATGTTTGCAATCACAATTTTAATAACTACATTATTAAACCTACATATGGCTTGTTCATGGTTACAATGCATGTGTACAACTATGGATGAAATAAACAACAATTATTCAAGCCATAAAAATAAATTCAAAATTTATAACAGTGATTTTTTCAGATCTTATTCGTGCGTCATGAGGTAATCAACAAAGTTGACTTTCAAAACCATAAAGGTGTTGACTCTTACCAATTCACCACAAAGCTAAATCTAAAGAAAATTACGCGACAATTAAGATGGTGTAAAAGCGGCTCGGATACCACTGTTGGAAAATCGTGTGTACTTTTACCAATTTCAGATTAACGCAGCGGATAGTTAAAATAATAATCTTTTATTATTTCATAAAAACATTTACAAGATTATATATTCATATATTTAATGAAACATGCACACGATTAATTTTATCCCAATGATCCAATTACACCATAATAATTGTCATGAATATAAAACAAAAGATGAGTTAATGATATACCTTTCTTGGAGAAATTGATGAGACAGAGAGAAACTTACGATTAAAAGTATGACCGTCTCTTTGGATAGTCCACACTACACTTCAAACGATCGTCAATGGATGCTAGTCCAAACTCAAATATCGTATTAATATAATCCAATTATATTAATACATTAATCGATAATACTCCGTATGTGTATGTTGAGATTTAACAAAGGAAAGCAAAAACTAAATGTTATTTTTTCTCTTTTCTCTCTTACTGATCTCATAACCCAACGAACATATATATATATGAATATATGATATACCTCGTTTGTTTGGTAGCATAAAGTAAATCAAAAGAATATCTTGTTTTCGATTTCTTTGTCTGTAATATCATATTTCGTTTGATTTGGTTTTAAAAAGTCGTATTTCTCAAATACTTTAGGGTTATATTATGTAACTTATAATTAATAATTTCTATCATATCGCTTTCATGTGAATAGTAAATTAATTAATTTCGTTTCATTTACTATTTATATGAATTGTAAATGAATTAATTTCGATTTACTATTTTGCTACTTGAGTAATATATATACATCATATACATATATATATATATATATATATATATATATATATATATATATATATATATATATATATATATATATATATATATATATATATATATATATATATATATATATATATATATTATTTGACGTCTCGGTGTATATGTGTGTGACCCCGAAGACTCAAATGAAGTTGGCCATATAGTTATATGTTGTACCTTGCACATTAATCCTACAGTAAGTACGTTGTAAGATGGAAAGCTCAAGCCTTAAGTTATTACCTTTTTCGGTTTTGGAGACAGAAACATTTGAAGTGTATATCGGATTTAATCCTGATTCGCGTTGAGCAGGAATTTGATTCATTCGTTAAGGTGAATAGTTTAGTTAGACTCACTAGTGAGTCGTGACCAAAAGATATTTCAAATCTAAAATTACATTAATCATCTTGTACGTAAACCACTTGCCCTGAATAAAGGGATGTAATGTTTAATGAAGATATTGATAAATGAAAATGTAAAATCAAGTATGAAATAGAGTCAAGTACCTAAAAAAACTCCTATCAAACACTAAATGAAATCTAACATATATTTATATCCATCATCACTCAAATTAATTGTTTCTTTTTCCAGCTAAAATAACAATAACATATAACCAAGTCTCAATCGATAAAAAGACTAACAAAAATACAAATGATCCAAACGCAAATCAAGGCTCGAAAGCAATACACGGTCTCTAAAACTAACCAAAGAACCTAAGTTAACTAAGCCCGGTCATTGAGCAAACGAAACACTAAAACATACACGGCACACAGTGGCGATTGTATGTATAGTGAAGTGGGGTCAAAGGACCCCATTAATTAATTTCTTATATTGACAAAATACTATTAAAATTGTATAGGACACCACTAAATTTATAAATATGGCCCCATATACTTTTAAATTTAATGGTTTTTATGGAATAAAATAGCCGTTCTTTTGAAAAAAAAATTAAAAAGTACCACTCAAATTGTATAGGACACCATTGAATTTTGATCCTAGAATCGCCACTGACGGCACATAATCGAAAAACCACAACCAATACAAAAACCAAATATAACCACAAACTACAAACATAGAAACAAAACATGTCCCGCTCAAAAAGCTACCCGACAACCGCTTCACCTTTACCTTTCCGAGTCTTTATGATCGGCTTAACAACCACGACATCAACCTCCAAACGATTATATTTCTTGTCTCCCCGATTTTCAATCTCATATGAGGAAACCTTTGTCGATGCGTTACCAATCCTAACACCCGGCACGTGAGTTGGAAGCGAGCCTTTCTTCTCAAGACTTTGAAAATAGCCAAGGTTACGATCTGCAACAGTTAACTTGGAACCATTATTGTCGGATACTCCAAGAACTTCTTCATCCCGACGTGCGAACTCGTTACCATCATCATTCGACATGTCCAAATCCTATTCATCCCTAAGCACGTACGAATCCTTAGCCCTCTTCGCCTTGCTCTTGCCTTTCGTAACACTAGGATCCAAAACATCCCAATCTAATTCGTCACCACAATCTACACCATTGATCTCCAAAGCCTCTTTACCCGAACAACCGATCGAAGAACCCACAATTGAATTATTAGATCCACTCTAATAGATTGTATGTGGCAACTAGCAAGAGGCCAGTCCGAGTTATAACACAGTACCGTACAAGAATACTTCAACAAAATGTTTTGTTATCAAGAGTAAATATAAAACAATGAATGAATATATGATTAAAGCAATGTAAGTATGTAACTAGTGGCGAAGCAGAATTTTTAGTTGATGGTGTCAATAATTAATAGTGAAATATATCGAGTAAATGAAATTTTAATTAGCATGCTATGATTTTGTACAAACACTTATTACAAACTTTTTTCCCCGTTGAAATTATCTATAACAAATCCATAACAATGAGTGTTTAAAATTTTTAAAGACAATCGTTAGAATAACAATTAGAAAATTCAAATAGAATTGTCATTGAAAGAGTATACATAGGTCTTGAATATTGAAAGAAATTAGCACTTGAAATTCTTTAGATGATACTTTTTTTACAAATATTTCGATTGTGGTTTATATATATATATATATATATATATATATATATATATATATATATATATATAATTATCAAATACTTATTGAGTAATAGGTACATATACAATAGATTAACTATTGCTTTAAGATTGAACTTAATATAAAAGAACTAATGTATAACTCAAAATGATGAAATATAAACTCCATATAATTAAACAATTATCTATTACTATGTTATAAAAATCGATTTAGATGACGTCATTAAAATGCAATACTCAAATAAAAAAAAAGTCAAGTGTACATGTGGCATTGTGTGGATAAAACTAACGACGTTATTAATCTTTGATAAATAGAATTAAATATAACAACAAAACATGTACAATATAACATGTTAATGCATAATTTACGATATATTTCTCTTTTTTAAATACACTATGCCCCATGCACATAGATACATTTAGATATAAGATTACTTATATACACTAACATTAAATTAATGTGTCGGCGTAATGATAGTAATAGTGCACATTAAACAAGGACGATATATAAGTGTATCGCGTACTTGTTTAATGTGCACTATTACTATCGTTAAGCCGACACATTATTTTAATGTTAGTGTATATAATAAGTACTTTTTGGTTTTCAAATTTATTATATGAATTTGAATTTGAATGTGATTGGTGAGCTCATTCTGTAGTCGGTGGTAGTGGGGTACATATTATTGTTTTGTAATCGTGCATGCACATCATAGAAGGCTCAAACTCTCCCTTACATAACTCATAGACCATATTTTTGAATTATATCATATGATGAATGATAGGTGTGTCCAAAAGATGATTGGGCCTCTAATTACGCCAATTACAAAATTTAATTACCTACCACAATGGCACATTAATAAAGTGGTCGTACTTGTGTTTTTGTTTGCTTCGGATTGGTTCCGTGTGTGATATTTCAGTTGCCTCATGTTTGTAGTTTTGTTGTTGTACTTCATGTTTGTTAAGTGGTTGGTGGTTCAGCTTAGTTGTAGATGGTGGTAGTTCGTTACTTTTTTATGGTATGTTTTTTAATCTCGAGTCTTATCATTTATTTGAACGTATTCTTGTTGACCCCTTTCATCATCTTTAGATGTAGTATTAGTTATTCAGTTCACCAAAAAATAATAAATAAATAAAAAATCAATTAACTATTTTATTTTCTAACTGAATTACTTTCTCATTGGTTGTACTCACCTTTATAGGAGTATAAACAATTAATAGCAGCAGAATCAACCTTTTTACCATTATAATCTTAAATTCTTATGTTGTTACAAACATAAAAAGTGAAGTGAGAGCACACAAGGCCTGTATTAGATTTAAATGCTACAATTCTCGAGCAAAAGTTGAGCCAAAAGTGCCAAAGGGGTGACATAAATAAATCTTATAAAGAATACATGCGATGTAAACATCGTTTAATTATTCAAACAAATGGACTGTGTCTTTCGCCATGGTGACGGCGTCCACTAATCAAAGACTCGCAAATGACAATAATACTTGGAACATGAATATGACATGAGAAAACACGAATTGCACTGAAAATCATCCGATACCGATTCTTCTCATATAAGGCCCACAAAGTCGGAACAAATAGCAGGATGGATGAGATACAAGATATCACCCCATTTATGCAGCAGCTGCCTGGCTAAACAACCGCCTGCGGATCTGCAAAATTAAGGATCCACATTCAGAAGGTGAACAAATAACACAAACTTCTTACCTACTTTACCCAAGTGCGTCTAATGACAATTGTAGGTTAGGTAAAACGTCAAAACAAGTAACCCTTTGGTATTAGTCAAATC
Organism: Rutidosis leptorrhynchoides; assembly: GCF_046630445.1. Lineage (NCBI taxonomy): Eukaryota > Viridiplantae > Streptophyta > Magnoliopsida > Asterales > Asteraceae > Rutidosis > Rutidosis leptorrhynchoides. The sequence continues at coordinate 60,200,345 of NC_092336.1, read as the reverse complement.
AGGTTGACCTGAAACAATTGTGTCATTACAATACTTGTATTAGCCAACCTATTTTGGTCGGTTGCTACAGTGATTGGCGTCAGCTATTTTGTCCTTTTCCTTTTTTTTTTTTTTAAGGAAACTTTGTTATTTTGGCCCAACGAAGTGGCCCAACCGTCCACTTCCTAGTTTATTTAAATATCGTGTGTTAATATTTAATATAATTATATAAAAAGTACAAGCATTATCAAATGATAATTAATCAAACCTTCCGAATCAAACAATATAAAAAGTGGTATGCATTATAGATGCACTTTGGCCATTTTTTTATCTCATTTGACCAATATCCTTTTTAGCTGGCATAAAAAATTCGCCTTGTACGAATTACCGGTTGACAAAGCCTTTGGTCAAATTGAGTATCTTCTATGTATATTTTTCAAATATTGGATGCTGTCACTGAGATATCGGATTTTTTAGTCAACTGGAGTATTGCATAATTGTTTCGTGAAAATGTTTTGAAACAATAACCAGCTGCGTATAAAAAGACGCCAATATATGACACATACACATAACCCATATGTGCGTTCGGATGAGGATACGCAACTTCTAGAGCTTTCTTAAGTATAAATATAGGCTGTAAATAAAGGTACCTCTGGAAGTTTCCCACGGAATATAACATCCAAACGAGCATCAAGTGTGTTTTCAAACACAATTTTACCATCCCGAGAAGCCAAAACTACACCTCCAGAGCTGAAAATCCAAAAAGACATTATAAGTGTGTGTTTTCCAGGCTCTCAAGTACATGACATTTATGAAAGAAACAAATCAATAAAACTATCATTAAAAATGGAGAACTAAAAAAAATAGAGTATATAACTCTGTAGTATAGCTTTGCATAATTACGCTTGAAAATAAAAATTACCAGGAAAGAGCATGAGGATCGTCATGAGAAGGGGCTGGTGGAAGGTGGATGGTGTCAACTATGATCTCAGGTTCATGAACATGTGTTTTCTCTCCATATTCTGCCTTTGCTGCGTGCAAAACAGAATTCACAATATGCACGTCTTCTTTCCGGCAACGCAACAGGACAGCTGGTTCTTTCAATCTGAGTAAACCCTGAAACACATAATTGTTGGCTAAAAGTGTTCTAATGGCAAAGAATCTCACTCAAAAAAATATTGTGAAATTAAGTCTTAGCATCCAAAGATTATTCACTCCACTTTCCCAAACTTTTTAAACGAAATATATTGCCTGTTCCATGAGGTTGAAGTTTGGACCCAATTAATAATGAATAAGTCGCTTTGTGTTATGTTTTATCTTTGGCGAGTTAAATACTCCCTCCGTGCCATTATAAGTGTCATGTTTTAACTTTTGAAAGTCTCTTTTTCAACTTCGACTTCAAATATTTTTTTGTGTTACATAATTTGTAATGAAAATTATATGAATTGATTGGATTTTAAATGTGTTTTCATTGGTATAACTTTCATAAGGTATTATATAACACAATACAACAAATTAAAGTCATAGTTGAAAAGTAGACTTTCAAAAGTCAAAACATGACACTTGCAATGGGACAGAGGGTGAAAAAGCTGCTCAAATGTGAATGGGTTTAATATGTTTAAAGTAGTCGTAAGCATGCATATCAATATATCATACTTACAATTAACTATTCTTATAACAACATTATAAAAGTTTACAGAAGGCGTTTGAGATAACACTATTCGGCCCATTTTGACCCCCGAATAACATATTAAAATTTACTATAACATATAATAAAGAACATAAAATTTGCAGTTTAGACATGTTTGTATAGCTTTTGATCCCCAGGAATCCTTCTCCCTGATCTTCAGATAATTTGATTATACAATCATATACATATAAAGTAATAACTAGATGAAATCGTGTGGCACAATGTAGCATAATTCGATACTTTTTTTTTTTCATTTTCCCCAAGCGCACATCTTCAGGTGATACTATGTTTGGCTATTATTTGGCATTTTAATAGATGTATAAGTACCTGGACGATGAGAGATTTCACGAGTCCCTCGTAGTTATGATGATGTTGAAACTTGTGATGGCTCACATTCAAAAGATCCTTTGATGCTGCCTCTCTCATGGCAGTAACCAAGTCATCCTGAGCTTGAAGGACCTTTATACGAGACGCATTGAGCTGCATGGAATATTCACTGCAACAAACATTGTGAAGTGCAATCAGATAAAATATACTTAAAAGTTTTAGTCCTTTTCAACTTGTATAAAAAGAACCACTGTTCAAAATCCTAAAAGCACATATTTTGATAGTTAAAGCCAGATAATTCGCATGCGAGTGTCACTACTATGAGGATGATTTTAGTGACTACACACAGGGATGTTGTGACATCTCCCCCCACAATTTTCTTGTTAAAAATGGATAGATAAGTAAAGCATCAAATTCATGTAACTATCTAACATCACCGACAAATAACATGATTGCCATACTCGGTGTATTAAACCGATTAAGATTTGACACGAAAGAAACAAGATGCTGCAAATAATGTACATGAATAAACGAGTAACAAATTTTTAAAGAGCTTTACATTTTCTTTCTAACTTCAACTTGCTTCTGTTTGCGTTCATACTCTTGTCGTATCTTCTTTTTCTCTGCCTCCACTAATTGTAATTTCTCAATGTTGAATTCCTGAAATAATCAACCAAGTAAACAAACTAAGAGTTAGTAAATCAAATCACATACATAGTACTCTGAAAAAAGCTAACAAATATTCAAATCCTCGGATTACGATTCAAATTCATAGAAATTGATCATGTATGATTGCCCTAATTAGATTCCATTTACTAACTGCATTCGTACAGCAATTACCTAGAAGAAAATCAAGAAATTGATAGATCTATACACATGTATGTAACAAGACTACTAGAGGATATTATATAACCCTGATCCAAACAGATCACACGGAATCAACTGTTTCCGTTAACTTAATACAAGTAAAAGTTTTAGTTCTATATGCAAGATCCCAACACAAGTACCCAAAAAAGTTGCAAAATTTATTCTGATCACAAGTCAACCATCCTATATAGGTACACCTACTTTATCATAAGAGAATGAATTCTGTAGAATTCAATTTGATAGATACCAGCCCATGTTATTTAGTAGTAGCAAGGTGACAACTTTAAGTCCTACAAAGACCACCCTAAATGACTATTATCACATATAAGTATGTGATAATAGTCATTTAGGGTGGTCATTTAAGGTGACAACTTTAAGTCCTACAAAGACCACCCTAAATGACTATTATCACATACTTATATGCATTGTGTTGCGTAGACGACAAAAGTAACTTGATTGGACAACTCTCAAAGTTAACTCCCTGCAACAACTAACTGAATTAAACAACCAATACTTCGTACCATACGAGTTATCCATGTTAAACTTACAGTTAGAAACTTAGGCCCCGTTTGGTTGGAAAATGTTTTTGGAAGGGATGTAATGTGTTAAAGGAATTGGAATACGAAGGAATTGGATTTGTTAAATTCCTTGTTAATGTGAAAAAAATGTTTTTATTGACATGGAATGGAATTCAATTCCATTAAATAAAATAACTAAAAAGTTGCACAAAAAATTTTACATTTCCAATTTTCGTTTTCATTTTCAGACTCGCGTTTTGGTTTTCAGATTCGCGAAACGAAAACGCGCACCCAAAACGCACGCCGAAAACGCGATTCGAAAACGCGCGTCGAAATGTACGTAAAATATAAACGTAAATATTTGAGGATGTTTTGAATTTTCAAAGATTCAATGTTGGAAGGTATCCAAATCCATCAACATCTTGAAGGAAGGAATGAACATTCCATAGGTGAAAGAATCTCAAGATCCTAAGGCCCCGTTTGGCTCACGGAATCCAATGGGATTTCGGCGGAATTGGAATTGAATTTAGACACGTCTCGTGTCCAAATTCAATTCCAATCCAGCCGGAATCCCATTGGATTCCGTGAGCCAAACGGGGCTTAAGGAATTTAATTTCTTCCAAAATATGTCAACCAAACGGAGTGGTCTAAGGAATTCAATTCCAATTTCATCAAATTTTCTTGGGATTCCGTGAACCAAATGGGGCCCAGTAAACATAGTTTGATTTCCGTTCATCTCGATTGACTAGTTCACACCACCAAGCACAAAATTCCTGCAGCACTCAACTAAATCCAAAAACGCATCAGATATCAACCCATCTTGCTTACGGCTGATCATGATTATGTATAATCACTACAGATCATAAAAGCTAAATCAATCAGATTGGCTCTAACTCTCAATTCCACCATTGAGAGTGATATCAACCTCAGATATACTCTCACTACAGATCATAAAACCGAATCACTTATTATGAAATCCTAGCAAACTATTAATATCAATTCCAGCAATAACCATCAAACAAAACTGGATTATATCACACAATTAGTACTTAAAATCATTAAATTCACATGTTAAAACCCTAGTCTGGTAGTCAGTAGATTCCTGCAAATTCGATCCAATATTACTAGATACAGTTACGTAAGCCTGGATATAATTATATAAACTACAGATCATATGAAACATAAATACCAGTTGAGCAAAAGAGACTTGATTTGATTTAATTTAATCATAGACTTACTTCTTCTGCGGAAACAGAGATCTCGTTGGCCTTTTCATCGGCTTCTTGGCGGATGAATCTGACCATCTGCTGAATCTGTTTGGAGACATCTGAATCATTCATTTTGTGAGACTGAATTTGGGTGAATCAAATAGATTTGGGTGACTGCGAGATTTTTTCAGATGATGAGATTGGGGCAGATGGTTTGATCGAACGAGTGGTGAATTTGAGATTTCAGTCATATAATTGAGTTTTAATCGTCGTCACATGACCCATGTTCATATTTTTTTACATTAGGTACTTAGTTTATTTTGACATTACATTACTAGTCCTTAATTTTCTTTTAATAAAGTTTTTAGCTAACTAATTAGAAAAGTTTCTAACGAAAGTCCTTAAGATGTCGTTAACACGCTTAAAATTATTGTACAGCTGAATAATCGTCTCTAAATGTAATAATTAACTGCTATGTACATCACTTTTTTGTTTGTTAACGATAATCCTTAGGTGCGTCATTAAAAAATTTATCAGTTAATTACTTGCAAGTTACGGAGTACTATTTAAAAGGTAAAAAAAAAAATTAATAAATATAAATATACTATAACAAAATAAAGGAGTTTTATCATAGCTCTCGGGGCTATCTTTATGAAAAGTTGCAAGATGAGTTGTTATCGTAACGTCGTACGGAGTGTTGTGAATAGGTTATAGATAATGTGGTATAATACAATTGGTGTTGGTATTTGAGAGGAAAGAAAGAAAAAGATAAATAAATAATCATCAACCCATATCAGTCCACGAATTTTTCGTTGTTTATATCTTTTACCCTAAAATAGTGCCTCACAATACGCGTTGTGGGCATTTTTTGAGCTGCCATATTACACAAAGATTCAAAACATTACTCAAAATATGATTAAACATGTGGTGTGTAAAGTGTAAAACACGAGAATATATATTTGTTATAACATATTGTTATTTTCTATTTAGTTATAAGTTATATATTTGCATTAATTGTACGTGTATATATAGTTAAGTAACGGGGATAGTATAATTGGGAATGATGAGGACTTTTTGCTTGTTTGGTATTTGGTAACGGGTCAAAGATAAAAGGAGATAAGAAACCTATTGGAGTTGTTTTCGATGATGGGCCTCTAACCTCTTTGCAAAAAGATTAAATTTGGTTCGTTTGCGGTTGACGGGGTCTATATGGTTGAAGCTTCATTCGAAAATTGACAAAGAAGCTAGTTTCGGAAATATAATGAAAAAAACATCCAAAGTTAATTCGAAGTCGTGCGAACATCCTAAGGATCTTGTTGAAGGGGCCAATGTCATTTCTTTAGAGGTGTCGGTTCCGAACGAAGATAAATATTATGTTCGTGGTTAGATTGGATCGACTGAAGAAGAAGAAAAAGAAAAAATAGGAAGAATTGTTGGCAAATTGAAAGGTTGAACCGGACGTTGAGATGCCTACATCGGTTTTTATCGGTCGTAGTGGAAGATGGTATTGTGATTACAAGGTTCCCTCGTGTGACGGTTTTTATAAAGCGTGGTATATTATAAATATGGATGTTTCAAGAAGTGTACTTAGGGATGCTACCCCGAGGTCAAGAAAGAAGCCGAACGAGGCTTTCACTTTAGGTGATTTTAAGCTAAAAGATAACATGGATCACGGGGACACAATTCAGAACTTGTTCATAGGTCCTCAAGATGGAAGAGATGGCGGCTCATCGTCAATCGGGAGAGGTAATGTGTTCGTGGAGGCTTTCACGGCATTCGATGTTATGATGACACGGTTGGCCGGGGAGAGCGCGTCGGGTGACGGATCCGCTAATGTCTTATCTTATAAGATTGAAAATCGGTCCGGAAAGAATTTTTGAAATAGACGGTCAATGGAAAATTGAAAAGAGCGTGTCCTCGAGGTTGATTAATGCGGCCTGTCTTGTTTCTTTGGTTGGTTTCGTTCATTGTATTTTCGTGTATGTTTTGGTTTCCGATTAGTTAGTTTGTTTGTAAGGTTTTACGGAGTATTCGAGCTCTTATATAGATAATTTTTGTTTAGATGATTCTTTTGTAGGTGCAAGTTGTATCGTTTTCTTCTTCTCCTTTTATATTCCCTACTAGATTTAAGAACCCGTGCGTTGCACGGAGACTCTTCAGCAAACAAACTTGAATCATAAAATGTTATATTAATTAACGATATAATAAAAACATTATATTTTCACAACCAAATATACATTTAAGAGCCCGTACATTGCACATGAGCTTAAAAATATTATTTGTATGCGTTATTATTGGCACCGATAACCTGTATTACACAATTACAATGACGAAACTAATCATAAATGAAATTGAACTGGTCTAATGTGATAATATTGAGTTAGCTTAGACCATTAAACCCAACTGAATAACTTGACACCTAGGGTGCTTCACTTCCAGATTCGCAGTAGACCCGGGAATCTGCTCCTACATCCATTAATTAAATGTTAGATAAAATTTCAAAAAATATCAAAGAATAATGTTGTGTAGATGAACTCAAGAAACGAAAAAGCTGAAGTAGCCATAGCAACCCACAAAAGAGTATGACAGTGCGGTAGCCTGTGTTTCTGGAATTCAATTGTAGACATAAACTGCAGCAAAAAAGAAAACAAATGTCAGATTTCTTTCAGGTTTATGAAACAGTTTAACATGGTAAATTAGCACGTTTACTAATTATGAGAACTTTTACATTCCCAACAGTTATAAAAAAAAACCTGATACAAACATGAGTAAAACTATAGATATTATAATAATAATTATTATTATTATTATTAGCTAAGCAATTCTAAGGATCTACAGTTTAGCAATATCCAGAATATGCAACTACCATCAGTAAGTCAACTCTTGAGCAGTAGAAACAAATATGGTGACATTTGTTCACTTTGCCTTAAATTTAAATATAAAAATAATATGAAAGTGGGAAAAAAGACATGTAAGCTACTGGACTTTTACATGAGAAGTGATTTTGTGACTTACACATGAGAAGAATTGATTTAAGTTAACTAATTTGAGGGCTTGGACTTTTAGCTTTCTCTTGTTTAAGTGTATGACTAGTTTTTTTTTTTTATGTTACCAGATGACCGTTAGTCCTATATACATATCTTTGTCCCCAAGAAGAACATATTTAGACTATAGAGGTAACTTTATGGTTTTTACAAACTTATCACAAACTTTTAACATTTTATACTTTAACCATTAAACTCCTCATTCGTTATAAATCGACTACATACTTTATATACTACCTAATAGACAAAAAATAAATAATAGTCGCCAGTGGTGCTTTCGTTCTTTCACTTTTTTCCCCCTTTTCCACCTTTTTTTTTTAAAAAAAAAAACCCTCATAGTTTGTTCAAATATTAAAATCGACCCCCAAACAGGGAGTAAAGTGTCAAATACTCATTTTCATAAAAAAATTTAAAAAAACTACACCCAAATATTCAACGGGCCATATCTTCTCGCTCGCACCGAGTTAAATTTTTCTGAAACCATCATTAAACTCGAAACAATTTTAGGAGCACACTGTCACTAGCTATACGCAAATCAGACGCTTTTTAAAAAACGCTAAATATTTGAGGTACTTTTCATACACGTCGATTTTGCGTTAAATTTTTAAAAGTCGACAATTCCATAGTGAAACGCGGAGATGTACATATATTGTTAATTTAAAATAACATTTAAATCTTTCACGGATTATACCTTTTAGTTCGACTCGAGTTGCGCTTCAACGATATCATCGTTAGCCACAAAATAATTTTCCAAACTAAACGCAATATAATACATTGAAAACCGAACCCCGGCGCGAAGCGAGGGTTCGAACACTAGTTATATATCTAAAAAGTAAAGTGTAAATGAATAGTACTATTTATTTTCCCACTTTCCTCAAACTTAACCCCTTAACTTTTATTAACATACAAATCGAACCCCCCACTTTATACGTATATTTTTCCCAAAATTTCACAAACTAAACCCCCTAACTTTTATTAAAATACAAATCGAACCCCCACTTTACTAACTTTTTTTTTTTTTACTAATATTCAATTTTCACAAACTTAACCCCCTAACTTTTATTAAAATACAAATCGAACCCCCACTTTATACGTAAAGTTTTTTCAAATTTCACAAACTTAACCCACTAACTTTTATTAAAATACAAATCGAACCCCCACTTTACTAACTTTTTTTTTTATAAATAAAACCCGAACGCTAAAAGCAGCAACTTTCACAAAAGGAACAACCCTTCAATGTTATGTCGAAAAAAAAATCTTTTTTACAAAATAGATCAAGACTTTTTTTTTAACTCGCATTCAAAACGGAGCCCCCGGCGCGAAGCGAGGGCTCCACAACTATTTAGACTATAGAGGGAATTTAGAAAAATAATTGCCTATGAAGGGGATGACACATACTAATTTCAGTTAGTTTTAATCTCTTTTATAACTAAGGTTGTTAGCTGTCAAAGGTTATCAGTAGGAATAACATACTCGATGTACATGAGTTAAATTTACAGCTCGAGTCGAAATTGAAAATCATAGAAATTGGAATCATATTTATGAACTTACGAACCCGCAAAGTAGGTATTTGTTGAGTTATTTTAACACGTTTACCCAATTTGACATCAAATTTAGTTAACGACCCAAATTCTTATCGAATGTACACGGGTGATCCAAAATTACTCCACAATTTAGTTAACGACCCAAGTTCAAGACTCATTTTCAAAAAAAAAAAAAAAAAAAAACAAACAAAACCTACCAATACACTTTACACAACATGGTACACGTGTTTAACCCAACAAATACCCTTTTGGACCCACATTTAATCAACCGTTACCTTGATTAAATATACGTGTCAACTACATACAATTGCATAAGTACTTAAAGATACGTTATCAAACTTAAGTTTACTTTCTGATCAACCTCTAAAATTTATGAGATGCAAAAATTTCATAAAAAATATATGATAAGATTGAAGCATAATTAGTTCCACATATGTATCATCATATAACAGTGGAGTAACAGTCCATTTTAATTTGTCTTGCATCAATAAAAATATAAATTAAATCATAAAATTGAATTTATAAAAGTATGTGATAAAGATGAAGCAACAAACCGAACCGGAGTGTATACTTCCCCTTCCTATGAAGAACCTGCATATCAAAATATCTTCATAAAAAACACCATTGACACTCAACATAAAATCATTGATCAAAACACAATTAAATTTTTATTCAAAACCCACATAATAAGTTATCGTGGTAATCTCCTGAATCACATTCATGTCATTTGAGTCCAACCACCTCAAACTCTACTTTCAAATACAATTAGAATGTATCGCTGATTCAAAGTCTATTAGTTCATGAATAACATAATATCTACTATACCTGGCATCATATAGCGTATTCCGAAATTTTCATTATGCAAATCGAAATCCCCAAATCTGGAACCCTAATTTTGAAGTTGTTCATTGTAGCGTCTCATTCAAACAAACATGTAACACAGTCGATTACTGAAAGTAAGATTTAACAAACGAGAACTAACGAAAATAAGCAAACCTGCAAAATATCATCCAAACACAGAAACTACCAAGGAAAAAATGCTCGAAATACCCAATTCTTTATAAACGGAGTTACTACAATCATCTATAATTAACAAATCAGCGCTAACAATTTGGAAAAACTGAAAATCGCAAGAAATGAAAACGTTGAAATACACTTTGGGCACATTATAACCCTTTTATCTAATTTGACCAGTTTCATTTTTATCAAAATATATTGGTTTTAAATGTGTGACTTGTTCAAGACACAACATAGCTGGCACCTCTAGATTCCTAATCACTTATTTAGATCATGAGTATACAATTTAATTTAACACAACAGATCATAAGTAAAAAAACAAACGGGTCAGGGAAGTAGGTTTTTGATACCTTAAACTATTTGTTGTCAGGTGTTTTCTTCTAGACTTGCACTAAATCATATAACAAGACAGTTTTGATTAACAATATTTGTTAACCTGCAGATTTGAAGGAAGAAATAAGTATAAAGCAAATTGACTTAACTGCATTGCATAAACCCTAACTAACCATGAAACTGAATAAACGAATATCACAAATGGATAAATTCAGATCAAATACTGTAAAAGCCAAAATATTTGAAGTCAAAATCAAAACCAAAATCAAATACAATCAAAAAACAAAGTCAAAGAAAAATAATAATTAAATCAAAATCAAAGACAATTAAAAACCAAACCAAGTAATCAAAATCAACAGCATTGTGAGATGGAAATCGTATAAAGGAATATAACCGGATCCATCGCAGGAAGAATTGAAGAATTAAAGTGATATTAACCGTATAGGTCTAGAACTATACACAGAAAATCTGATATTTAAAAAATGGTTACTTAACATGATTAAACCTTATGCGATTCACATGATTAAACCTTCTGAAAGCGCTTGGATTTCTGATTCATCAACAATCGCATTTTGTGATTGTAACGGCGGTTTGATGTATTAGGGTTTGATGATTGAAGATGAGGCGTCCCGATGTTTTTTTTTTTTTTGGGGTGGGGTTGCTTCGTGAATTTATTTCTGTGTTAGATTAGATTAGATGCCAACGTGCATTAGATGATTAGAAATGTCATTAGTGATTGTCATGTCACTAATTACAATTAAAAAGTCATTAGGGAGAGACATATTGAATTTAAGTTCATGATTTATAGAATGTTATAGATATAGATAGATAGATACATAGATTATAGATTAATTAATGTCGTTTATAGTGTTCTTTTTTTCGAAAAGAAAAAAGAAAAGCGAAGTTATTCATCATAGAGGCGTTAAAAGTGTAAACTGTAAAACATGACAATATGTATGTAACGCCATAAAAGTTTCTGTTTTTTACAAGACCAAACTCCATTCTCCACACCAATTTGTTGTTCCTCCATCACTTCACTCTCTCACACCAAACCAACTGCCTTTTTTCCATTTCACCTTCCGTATCAACACACAAACTCACACCGATCGATACATCAGTTCAATTGATTCCGTCAACGAACGAGTATAATTGGATACTAAACGCCGTCGTTTCCGAAGAAATGCTGCGTAGCCGGGGATCCAACAACCGGCTATCTTCTCGTTCTGCTTTTCAATGGCGAATTTCATCTCTTATTCTTTCAATGATTGCTACCATGGCTGCATTTTTCGTTGCGTATAGGTATATAACTCTATATGATTACGTATCTATACTTACTATATTTACATTGATTCAGTCTAATTTTATATAGTACCTGAATTGAATTTCTTTAATTAATTGTTTCTCAATTTTTTCTAATATAGATTGTGGCAGGAGGCAGAGTCTAGGGTTTATTTAGCTAAAGAGCTTGATAGGAGAACCGGTCAGGTAATGATTCTTACGTTTTTTTGCTACAATTTGTAGTAACCTGTTTATGATCTGTAAGTTGTTAAAATTTATTTTAATTTGATTAACAAAAGTTGAAATTGAAATACAATTTATCTGAGACTTAAAAGTTAGACGTCATTTGGCTCACGGAATCCAATGTGATTGGAATTGAATTCAGACATGAAGTGTGTCTAAATTCAATTCCAATTCCGCCGGAATCACATTGGATTCCGTGAGCCAGATAGGGCCTTTTGTTAACATTAGAATTCAATATGAGGGGTAGTGCTATTCTATTTATCTTGTCTATACTGTTATTGTTAGATTGCTTAAAAGTGTTTAAAGTTGGTGCACTGCAAATGTTGGGTGATTGATTCTATTGGTTTCTTTGAGTCAATAACTTTTGATCATGTCTGCAGGGAGAGTCTGCAATATCTGTTGATGACACACTAAAAGTCATAGAATGCAGGTTAATATTATTAGCCGTATTAACTTTTGATACTTTCTTGGTATATATAGAAGTTGTTTCGAACAAAATTGAGAACCTTTTGGCTTTGTTATGGTAGGGAACAACAAAAGAAGTTGTCTATGCTTCAAATGGAGCTAGCGAAAGCTAAGAAAGAGGGATTTGCTTCAAATTATCACACAGAAACGAAAGATGAAAAGAAGAAGCCTTTAGCAGTTGTAGGAATTCTTACTGGATTTGGCCGCAGACACAATAGAGACGCAATCCGTAAGGCTTGGATGCCTACTGGTATGGTTTATGCTCATGTTGCCTAACAAGTTGCTCCATTTATGTTTAATTACATCCACATAGAGCTGGGTTGCAAAGGATTAAATTTGTTACTTTTGAGTTAGTTCAGTTGGGAAAAGTGAAAAGTTTTTGAAAACATTTACACAAAATCATGTGGTAACATTCATCTTATAAATCTTTGTCTAGCCAAAAATGAGTTCTTGTGCAGTCATTATATGCTGCTGAAGATAAGTTAGAGTCTTGCTTCTAGTACCTTAAGAGTACAATTTATGTTAAAACTACTATGTCAGATACATTACAGCAAATAAGTAGCTGGAAAATGTTCATGCAGGAACAACTCTAAAAAAGCTCGAAGATGAGAAGGGGATAATCATACGATTTGTTATAGGCAAAAGGTATGATTTTTAGTTATTAACAACATCCTGAACATCATTTTGAATCGTATTCAAATATAAATTTGACATATTATGTCTTGCAGCGCAGATCGTGGAGACAGTTCAAACAGTGACATCTTTAATGAGAACGAAAAAACGAAGGACTTCCTTATTCTTGTATGTTCAAATTTACGAATTCTTTTACTATCTTAATTCTTCATTTGACATAATATGGACCTTTTCTCTTAACTTTACCTTAACAGAATGATCATGTGGAGGCACCTGAAGAGCAACCAAAAAAAACCAAGTTGTTCTTTATTGACGCGCTAAAACACTGGGATGCAGAGTTCTATGTGAAGGTCAATGATGACATTTATCTGAATATTGGTATGTATTTTATGGAAATATTTTGAAATAGTTTGAGTGTTTTTTATCTCCTTTAATTAGAGGTTTTAGGCTACTTTATATATGGATGCACATATGTTTTGCAGATGCCCTTGGTTCTATTCTTTCAAACCATGTGAATAACCCTCGTGCTTATATCGGGTGTATGAAATCTGGTGGCGTTTTCTCAAAACCGTGAGTTTGTTAAAGTTTTCATATCTTATCTTGTTTACTTGCATACTTTTGTCTACAATGGAATTTACCTTATTCTGCGTCATTTGATATTAAGCAGGACTGACAGATGGTACGAACCAGAGTGGTGGAAATTTGGGGATAAAAAATCGTAAATTACCATGATCCCCCGAGCATATTTTGCATATTTGACTACAAAGTTCATGTGTGTGCATGTTTATGTTTTACTGATCAATTAAACTTGTCTCTACGTGCAGATATTTCCGACATGCTTCTGGGGAAATATTTGCTGTATCTCGAGCATTGGCTCAGTTTATCTCAATTAACAAGTTAGCACTTGCCTTTTATTTTTCTTTCTCGGTGTCTGCTTTGGCATCGTGTGTTGCAATATTTTCATGATCAAATAAATAAAACTAGATGACATCAACTGATTTATCTTCTGCTTTTTTGCTTCCTAGATCGATACTTCGTACATATGCTCATGATGATGTCAGCGTTGGCTCATGGTTCATTGGCCTTGATGTGAATCATGTGGATGAAGGGAAATTTTGTTGCACGTCTTGGTCTTCAGGTTGTTCCTCTTACACCATTCTTAACTCTTATGAGTCAAATTTAATTCTCCCAAACTAGTTTGAGGTAGCAATTTTAACCCAATATAAGTGAATAGTCAGGGTTATATTTTATCTCCGAATTTACCCGCTAAATGATCTATTTTTTTCTAGGGGCCATATGTGCAGCTTCTTGAGGAGTTTCAGCTACACTTGTTGAGTCCTATAGTATAACTTATCCTTCATTAACAGTTTAACACATACATATTTTATGTGAGTTTGTAGTATTACGGATGAGATTATGAGAAACTAAACTCGTTTGTATAGTTGAGCAGATTTTGTATTTGATCAAATCATATCATATAGGAGTATTATGTTGCCGTAAGTTGGAACAAAGTGTTTTTAATGTGTGATCTTATCATCTTAATCTTAATTATTCCGCAACGTGTGCACAAGAAAGTTAAAAATGTGCAACTTGGTTCAAGTATATATCTGCAAATGCTTTTAAACATCAACTTGTAATTAAATACTGTTCACTTTAACTTTATAAACATTGATGTACGTTAAACTCACGCATAGTATGTACTGAAGATATGAATTTTGAAGTGACAGCAAATCCACTATGTAACAAATTACAGAATAAAAATATATATTATATATACCAAGTTGCAGGAACAACGTTGTGTATAATTAACTGAATTATAACATCATTTGCAAAAAAAATATATAGGGTAAAATAATAACGTTTTCATATTTACTCGGACTCAGATGTACACGATTTGACTAAGTTATTTTATGATTGTTAAACCTTTACATGGTTTTAATCGAAATAAAAAATAATTTAATTTTCGGTTCGGTTTCAGTTTTAACTTAATTCGATTATGGTTTTTGGTTGCATTTAACTGAATAGACCGAAAGATCATTAAAATGTAGAATACATTTATGCGTCTTAACAATAGATTCGTTAGAAAATAATTATCTAACTTATTTTTTATTTATTTCTTATTATTTCCATATACACTAAACCTCACCAAAATTTTTGTCGTTTAGGCCAATTTGTGTGTAGACCTTATTGTAGTTTTGACCAAGGAAGAAAAGTGTTAAAGGCGTTATAGTTGAGGGGTTATACCTGTAAATATTTAGGGATAAAAGTGGGATATAAAGGGTAACTTTTGGGGTTTGAATGTAATTCTTTAATTTAATATAATAATTATTAAATAAAACTCATTGATCAAGCATATTTCCGCCTAGGATAGAAACATACTTGAGTGCAATAGAAGGAGGGTTTTATTAGTTCAGCGGCATTAACCTCCGGTCCGGATACCGTGATAACCCTAGCCGAGATGATGATCTTGGGAGGGTGGCTAAGGGCTGACCGCCGGCCAATGGTGGCGCCGATTGGCGGCGAATGGGAAAAACCCTACGAGGAGTCGTAGGTAAAAACCCTAGTGTAGATTGTGTCCCTCAAATGCTAAGATTACCCCTCTATTTATAAGAGGGAATTAGGGTTTGAGTAGGAAGACTTGACCGCGGCCCATGGACCAAGCCCGATTACTCGGCCCGATGAGCTCCGCACATCATCAAGCCCCCCAAGTTCGATGTGACATAGTAATGTCATATCGAAGTTACAAATATGCCACCACAAATAACTCATCACATAACCCGCACCGACTACGAAGTCAAGTGCAATGCATAACGAATCCACATAGTAATGTGATGACGCGATGTAATAATTCCGCACGCCACGCGGTCATGCGGTGAGTGGGAATCCGTTGGGTGCAACCTTGCACAGTACGGCCCACACATCATAACTATGCGCGGCACAACCCCGCGCATTGAAATTATGCGTGATACGACCAAATGTGACGCATGCATGTTAACCGCAACTACTCGCGATGCATCCTTGCGCTTAACGCAATGCAGCGATGTGAGCATGCTAACTTTTACTACCATCCGCAATGCACAAAGCAACGATGTAGCAAAAACAAAACTGAAGGGATACTGATAGTATACCATTACTCCCCCTAGTTTGGTATGAAATGTGAAAACATGTCATGGCGAACTATAAATAAGACCACGTCAAAGTGACATCTTTAAACAACTAGCTGATCGGAACTTGTAGTTGTATACAAAACATCTCAGACTCACGGAGTCCGATCCCGGAGTCATATTGAGGCATCCCTACCACATTTGTGAGGGGTAGCAAGTAACCATGCGCTTACGCAAGGTAATCATGGACATTTATGCATTTGATTGTAATTGCCCATTATCGCGAATTAAGACAATTCACACAATGTGCGCATAAGTTATGCAGCGACCCGACAAAATCGTCATTGACGATGCCGTTAACTTAGGTCCCGTTACGTGGTCATAGTCCCTAAACGAGACGCGTTTGACCAAAATTATGTCGCATTCATTTGAAACGTACAAGACTTGCAAAGTTTATTATACCAAACGGTTCGACAACAAGTTTAAGTTTACAAAAGTTATAAAGTATAAATGAAATAACTTGCGACATAATTAGTTTAAAATTACGGTTGCTATAAATAGCGTGAGTATGTATGTATGCTTGACTCCAAGCAAGTAATCAGAGTGTATGCATGTATGCTTGACCCCAAGCAAGTATGAGTGTACGCGGAAGCATGTATCAAATAGCCAAGTATGAACCTGAGAAACATATAGAAAACTGTCAACGAAAAATGTTGGTGAAATCATAGGTGTATTTGTAAACGTTATAGTTTGAACCACAAGATTTAGTCTTTCCATAAATTTGATTATCCAAATCTTTTGCATTCCAAAAGTTGTTATTCGCGAGCACCCAATTATCAAGGCTTAAAGTTTCACGAACCCCATACACATAGTGTTAGAACCTACACTTTTCTCAAAAATATATTTCATCCGCATAACGGTAGCGAACAGTCCTAATGAGGGTTGTCAAACCCGTATGACCACACAACATAAGTTCTTGCTTACACCCTGCAAGTGTAACTAATGATAATCGAATTGAGGAATTTTGTTCTAACTCGCACGTGGAATGTTTGTTTTCGTACTTGTTTTCAAAGCATAAAAGTATGTAGCATAAAACTGTATATGTTTCTCATCCCATGATTTAAAGGTATAAAAGTTGTTGAAAGATGGGATTATGATCTCACTTCGAGTGCATGAGTATAAAGGTACTTCACAAAGTAAAAGTGTGCATGAAAGTTGTTTAGCCTTGAAATGTGTTCAATTAGTCCTATGACTCGTTACGACTCGATTATAAAGCATGTGAATCACGTTGTCAAGTTTCATGCAAGAATCAAGTATAAAAGCATGTTAGAACGATTGTATAAGTGTTTGGTTAAGTTTGACTAAAAGTCAAACTTGGTCAAAGTCAAAGTCAACGGGGTCGTGTCGGGTATCCGAAAATTTTCCCATGATGAGAAATTATATATGAGCATGTTAGCCAAGTTTCATGTTAATCGGAGTTGCGGTTAAGCGGGAAAGATTTTGTGAAGAGTAAAGCAAAACACGAAGTAAAATTGGCCTGGGGGAAATGCGCGGTGCGCACTGGAGTGCGCGGCGCGCAGTTAGGCATGGAACCAGGTCAGGAAAAATCTCAGGGGTTAAGCATTTGATCCTTCAAATTTGCGCGGCGCGCGGAAGTATGCGCGGTGCGCATTACTGGGAAAAATGCTGTTTGCAGTATTTTGTTAAGTCTCGAGCCAAACTTCAATTTAACATAACTCATGAACCGAAAACATTCATAACGCATGCTGTGATGACCCGAAAATTTTCGAACAAATTTAAATTTTAATCTTTATATTATTCCGACACGATAAGCGAAGTTTGTTAAGTTGAATCTCAAGAATTTTAAACTATGTTCATACATTCATTTAACCTCGACCAAATTCCAATGATTCACGAACCATTATATGAACGGACATGATTATATATGTATATGTGTATATATTATAACTTGAAAACGTTAACAAAGTATTAGACGTATAATACTTTACACGAACGTATTTGTTTCGATATAGGTTTAATATAATTATCAACGGAATTAAAAGATAATATCAAACGATTGATTTATCAGATACATTGTATGATCGTGAGTCTCTATTGAGAGGTCCACTTTGATTTAGGAAACCTTTCCTTTTTAACGATATTCGGAATAAATGGTAAAGTGACCTACAAGTAAGAACAAATATGTCAATTAACGATTACTGGACAAAGGTTAGTAAGATTAACTTTCAACACAATGATTGTCTCGTGTCTCTTGATAAAGTTAATTATTTAGTTTTCTTAATATTGAAAACGTTTTACGACATAGATGAAACCTTTTAAAGAATGATTTTGAATATAACTAATTCTGGAAAACTAAATTATATTTATTCGATTTAGTTCAAATATATGAAAGCGTTCTTCGAAATAATAGATTTTTAATTATTATAACGTTTCGATAAAAAGATGTGAATGTAATTAGTTTTAGAGAACTATAGTTATTCGATTTAGTATGGACACGTTTTTCGATATAATAGAATTTGATTGTTAAAATGCTTTTATGGATTTTCAATGATATGAAAATGAAAATAAAGATAAAATAAAGGTTTCTAATGAGCACTAAAAGACTACAACATTTCATCTCAAGATTTCAAGTTAAAATGATGGAAATCACTAAACCTGCGCACTTGCACGAGAAAAATCATAACTAAATCATACTGACTCGAAAAAGGGTTATTTTGGTGTCTAGACGTCCGTAACTCAAAAATCTACAACTTTCGTGAAGACACCATACGCGGACCGCGTACCTATCTACACGAAACGCGTAATGTTTGTCGACATAAAAAGTTTGTCGACATAAAAAGTGATGGAAGCTTACCTTTTTCTTAAATTAGGCACAGTTTATTATATATTTATATATATATATATATATATATATATATACATATATATATATATACATATATATATATATATATATATATATATATATATATATATATATATATATATATATATATATATATATGAACGAAGTACTTGTGATTGGGAACTTAAAAACACGCACACACTCACATAAATAAATCACTCTGTATATTTCCTAGCTTAAATTTCAAATTAGTAGTATGGTACTGTAACAAGTGATACACGGGTATTTTAATTCGGGTTACAAACCGATTATAACTAAGGAAACTTTGGGTTATTGCCAAGGAGGTCATGGGTAATATTCGGGGATATATTTATGAATCAAACCTAGTGTTTATCATCTCCGTTACGTCTACGTACTTTCCTACAATATTGAATCTCAATATTGATATGTAAGTACTTATATTTTATCTTTTATATAATAATTGTGTATCCATGTCTAGTGCTCGAGTATATATATATTTATACATGCTTGTATGCTAAATTTCGTCGCTAAACAATTTATAATGAATCACGAATTAAATACATATATTACTGGTAAAAGGTATATGATATACATGTTTTTGGAAAGCTAGCGAAAAATCAATAACTTTTCATTTAGATATCGAATAGTTTCGATGAACGGATTAAAAGATATAAGCAACTGAATTATGATTGACGTTAATTGAAATTGCTTTTGAATCTACAATTAAGATTTAAACAATTTGTTTGCGAGATTGATAAAATGAATTTTTAAATATTACCAACCGAGTAAATGAATCCTTATATAAGGCATGTCTCGTTTTGTTGAACTAAAGTCAGAATGACTTTTTGAAATGACTTTTGATAAACTTTTGTATGTCGATCTCGAGCATTAGGATTGTGATACACTATGACCTGACCTAGCTTGATACACATTTATTGACCAACATATGTTCTCTAGGTTGAGATCTACGGTTATTTGGTAATCCGAGTTTCGGTCACATTTTGGTGAACGACTTTATATGCTGCTAAGGTGAGTTTCATTTGCTCCCTTTTTAAATGCTTTTGCAATATATATTTTTGAGCTGAGAATACATGCACTTTATTTTAAATGCAATGGACACAAATACATACTAAATTCGACACTGAGTTTGAACCGAAAATCCCTTAGCTTTGGTAACTAGTAACTACCGGTTATAAGAACTGGTGGGCGCGAGTAGTTGTATATGGATCCATAGGGCTTGATATCCCCGTCCGAGCTAGAGCACTAGCCTTTTAACGGACGTACGCTATTTGAGAAGCGTACACGTTGATTTGTGTGTATTATTAAGATGATTATACAAAGGGTATAAATTATATATACGTTAAGTTTAGTTACCAGGGTGCTCAATTTCGTAGAATATTTTGATAAATGTTTTTGGATGAAACAACTGAAATCTTGTGATCCACCTTTATAAACAGATTATGCATAACACTAAAACTATGAACTCACCAACCTTTGTGTTGACACTTGTTAGCATGTTTATTCTCAGGTTCCCTAAAAGTCTTCCGCTGTTTGCTTATATGTTATACAAGCCATGTGCATGGAGTCATACATGATTTATTCAAGAAAACGTTAAATTCAAAAAATCATCACCATCTATCTTATTTTGACTGCATTGTCAACGGAAGTACTATTGTAAACTATTATTTACGGTGATTGTTTATATGTAGAAATCATCAGATGTCGGAAACCTTTAATTTAAATATTCATATATGGTGTGCCTTTTCAAAAGAATGCAATGTTTACAAAACGTATCATATAGAGGTCAAATACCTCGCAATGAAATCAATGAATGACGTATTCGTCCATATGGATTTGGAGCGATCGTCACAGTTGGTATCAGAGCATTGGTCCTAGTGAACCAGGTCTTGCATGAGTGTGTCTAACTGATAGTTGTTAGGATGCATTAGTAAGTCTGGACTTCGACCGTGTCTGCATGTTAAAAGTTTTGCTTATCATTTCTTGTAAAAAATTACATGCTTATCATTCTTAAGTCTAAACACGTTTTCCTGCATTTATTGCATAAATAGTGTATAGACAAACATTCATATCTTAGCGTATCTGTTACTGTAAACTTTTCCTGACATCTTCCGAAAATTTCTCCGTGATTTATGGAATTTGGTATTATATATACATATGTAGATTATGTATTGAAGAATACCAAACTAAATTCTATAATCTAATTCATATCAAAAATCATCTCCCTAATTATACAAGATGGATCCCGTATCTAATTCAAATTCTTTAAACTCCGACAGCTATTCCGATATGGATATTCACCTGAATTCCGAAGATAGTGTAACCGGAATGGATCAACCAATTAGCCATCATCTATTCTGGATGAATTGGGGATGGGTTCATAGTCTACTTAATCATTGGAGACAAGAAGAAGGTGATCCCTTCCATTCACCACATTGCCCTCTTGGCGAAGAACCTGAAGCACTTACCGGCGAACCTGTTCGTAATACCATTTTCTCTCTCATTTCCAGAGTATCTCATCATGATTATATACTATCTCACATTCTAGATCTCATTCACCCGCTCGTCCGAACCGACAATCATCCCGGTATAATAGAAGAAGTCAACGAGCTTCGCGCTCGAGTAGTGGCTTTAGAGAACATGGTGCAAAGGTTACAAGCACCAACAGCAGCACCGGCAGCAACAGTACCACCATCAGCAACACCAACCGTACCATTACCACCAACAACAACAACCGCATCGCAAACCTCAACTTCACAATATGTACCTTGAACATCAACGTCATACGCACCGTAGTTACCAAGAAATACCAGCAACAATAACCGATGAAGTATTAACTCATTTCCCCTGAAGAAATTTTATGTATATTTAATATATATGAATTTTGAAATCAAAATAAATCTTTTCGTACTAAGCTATTACGTGTGAATCTTAACTTGTAGGTACTAATCGGTTAGTTCATATTACTAATATGCAATGATGTACATCCTTCCTTAACAACTTAACCATTGTTAATTACAATCTCTGTTTCAACTTAATGAATTCCATTTCATAATAAACCAAGTGTATTATTCAATTACATAATTGATATTACATTTTCATTTTCGATGTACTCGAAACTTTCCAGAAAACATCGTCTGTGCCTTGTAAGGTTCACAAAAATTCCACGAGCATCAACATCCTTCACCGAGGAATAAGAATAAATAATGAAGTATCATTTACATTAGCGAAATACTCTGCAAAGATTATGTAATCTTTAATGTTTTAGAGATTAATCATTTTTAAGTCAAGCCGAAAATCAAATGAGCTTAATATGATATTAACTCATTAAATCTGTGTTACATGTGAAGAAAATATACATACATATATTTTCATAAAGACGGTAATAAAAATTCTTTTGTACAAAGTATTAATTGTGAAATCTTTAACGGGTAGGTAATAGCCGGGAAATATATAAGCTCGCAATTAACATGTTACACTGTACATTCTTCAACTTTGATTCAAAAATTATTAACTATGCTCACAACGATATACAATCGTTTTCATACAAATTCAATTATATATTCTGACAGAACAGAATCCAAGTCAAGATTTAACAAGTGATATCATTCTTAGATCTCTACATTTTTCAAAGCTATACTTTGACTTCAAAACTGTGAAAGATCCTTTAGCATTGTTATTACCGAAAATAATCTTGCAATTCCTTTTCAAAGTATCCAGTTTTATCACACTTACAACTAGTCAACTTTGACTTTTCAGATTAGCCTTATTATAACCTTGACATATACGTTCTTGTTACTGGGGAACCTTTCATGTTCCACCACATTAGCAGTAAAATTACCAACAACTTCATTGATCATTGATCTTCCGAAAAATCATAATACTCATTAAAACCCTATCAGGTACTCATCCACATCTTGTAACGGTAATTGCCATACCAACTACCGGGAATTAGCAATCAGTATTTTGAATCTCGCAGCATTTTCTACGACAACAGTTATATATAGATAACATTTATCTTCTAGACTGACATATTTCGAATGTGAAGTTTCTGAAAAACACCCCAAACTACGAAACTAGTCTCCGAATTTTGGAAAAATGCTGATGAAGCAGCAAAAACTGTAAACGACCTTAACAGTCAAAAGTTTGATGATAAAGAATAGTATGGTGGTAAAGCTGAGAAAAAGAGAGGGTTTGGAACTGAAAAACGGACTGAGCAGACCATGAAGGAGGTTGTGGACAAATCACAAAGACGAAATCTACCTTCAAAGAATACAAATGATTCAGTGTCTGCTGAAATCCTTAGCAAATACCTTTCTCCTTACTCTAAATCCATTGCAGACAATATTCTTTATCATCATCTTATCTTAAATATTCTAAGATATCATCGTATCTTCCATTATAAATATCCTCCATATTTCTGAAGATATTTTTCGAAACCATTCTTATCTGAAATCATTACCTCTTCGCGCTATCTGTATAATATCATAAAAGAAAATATTTTAGTTTCTAAATTCTGAAACCTTCAAGTTTAAAATATGAATGTTTTGAAATAGTGTTGGGAACTGAAGCATGAATTAATATAATATAATGACACTTGATCAACGTGATTATATTATAGTAAGTCATGTTGAGTTTCTAATGGAACGTGACAAAGGTTCACAGATCATACCCTCATCATGAACCATGTTACATAACTCTTTCATTATATTTAACCTCTAAACATATCAAGAAAATATTTTCTTGATGATTCGGTCTTTTTCGGATATTTTAGTAATTTGACAAATCAAGACCGTGCCATTACAATTTACTTCTTAGAACATTAACTATGTTCATTCCGAAATTCATATCTACAAATTCTGGACCATTATCCACTTGACTTAAGGTCGGGAAGAGAAAACAAAAGCATGAAGCTCTGAAATATAATGAAAAATATAAAGCCCGATAACAACCCCGAAATTTACAAACCGTGTATATCGATGCGTATAGCAATATAAAGACACGGGAGAACGAAAAACACTATAACTCCAAGGTAATAGTAGAAGAAAATAACTTCCTCTGGTAGCAGATAAAAAAGAAGAATGAAGGATACGATAGCCAGGAAAATATCAATAATCAGAACTGGATTAAGCATTTTCACAATCTATTGGGATGTTTGAAATAAGGAAGAAGATTATAGGAGTGGTGAAAATAAATGAAACGGAAGAGGTCAATTTATAGCGAAATATCAGACATAGCAATCGAGGCAGATTACGCATTTAATCAAAGGAAATCTTAATTTCCTTAAATTTTGAAGAATCAAATCTTATTTAGATTATGAAGATTT
Organism: Rutidosis leptorrhynchoides; assembly: GCF_046630445.1. Lineage (NCBI taxonomy): Eukaryota > Viridiplantae > Streptophyta > Magnoliopsida > Asterales > Asteraceae > Rutidosis > Rutidosis leptorrhynchoides. The sequence goes on along the minus strand of NC_092336.1, from coordinate 60,175,864 downwards.
TCTATTCCTTAAATTTCAGAAATCAATCGTTACTACGTCAAGAGATAAGACGCATCTCTATTCTCTATTTCACTTTATTACAATAACTTCCCTCATACGCTTCGAGTAATTGGATTGTTTTATCCATATTATTCAACGGTGATAAAACTTTATTTATCGACTCATATTCATCATAAAAACATTTTTATTGTTAGCCATGACGACCTCACTCAAATTTCGGGATGAAATTTCTTTAACGGGTAGGTACTGTGATGACCCGAAAATTTTCGAACAAATTTAAACTTTAATCTTTATATTATTCTGAACGATAAGCGAAGTTTGTTAAGTTGAATCTCAAGAATTTTAAACTATGTTCATACATTCATTTAACCTCGACCAAATTCCAATGATTCACGAACCATTATATGAACGGACATGATTATATATGTATATGTGTATATATTATAACTTGAAAACGTTAACAAAGTATTAGACGTATAACACTTTACACGAACGTATTTGTTTCGATATAGGTTTAATATAATTATCAACGAAATTAAAAGATAATATCAAATGATTGATTTATCAGATACATTGTATGATCGTGAGTCTCTATTGAGAGGTCCACTTTGATTTAGGAAACCTTTCCTTTTTAACGATATTCGGAATAAATGGTAAAGTGACCTACAAATAAGAACAAATATGTCAATTAACGATTACTGGACAAAGGTTAGTAGAGATTAACTTTCAACACAATGATTGTCTCGTGTCTCTTGATAAAGTTAATTATTTAGTTTTCTTAATATTGAAAACGTTTTACGACATAGATGAAACCTTTTAAAGAATGATTTTGAATATAACTAATTCTGGAAAACTAAATTATATTTATTCGATTTAATTCAAATATATGAAAGCGTTCTTTGAAATAATAGATTTTTAATTATTATAACGTTTCGATAAAAAGATGTGAACGTAATTAGTTTTAGATAACTATAGTTATTCGATTTAATATGGACACGTTTTTCGATATAATAGAATTTGATTGTTAAAATGTTTTTATGGATTTTTAATGATATGAAAATGAAAATAAAGATAAAATAAAGGTTTCTAATGAGCACTAAAAGATTACAACATTTCATCTCAAGATTTCAAGTTAAAATGATGGAAATCACTAAACTTGCGCACTTGCACGAGAAAAATCATAACTAAATCATACTGACTCTAAAAAGGGTGATTTCGGTGTCTAGACGTCCGTAAATAAAAAATCTACAACTTTCGTGAAGACACCATATGCGGACCGCGTACCTATCTACGCGAAACGCGTAATGTTTGTCGATATAAAAAGTTTGTCGACATAAAAAGTGATGGCGGCTTACCTTTTTCTTAAATTAGGCACAGTTTATTATTATTATATTATATATTATATTATTATATTATTATTATTATATATATATATATATATATATATATATATATATATATATATATATATATATATATATATGAACGAAGTACTTGTGATTAGAAACTTAAAAACACACACACACTCACATAAATAAATCACTCTGTATATTTTCTAGCTTAAGTTTTAAATTAGTAGTATGGTACTGTAACAAGTGATACACGGGTATTTTAATTCGGGTTACAAATCGATTATAACTAAGGAAACAATGGGATATTGCCAAGGAGGTTATGGGTAATATTCGGGGATATATTTATGAATCAAACCTAGTGTTTATCATCTTCGTTACGTCTACGTACTTTCCTACAATATTGAATCTCAATATTGATATGTAAGTACTTATATTTTATCTTTTATATAATAATTGTATATCCATGTCTAGTGCTCGAGTATATATATATTTATACATACTTGTATGCTAAATTTTGTCGCTAAATAGTTTATAATGAATCACAAATTAAATACATATATTACTGGTAAAAGGTATATGATATACATGTTTTTGGAAAGCTGGTGAAAAATCAATAACTTTTCATTTAGATATCGAATAATTACGATGAACGGATTAAAAGATATGAGCAACTGAATTATGATTGACGTTAATTGGAATTGCTTTTGAATCTGCAATTAAGATTTAAACAACTTGTTTGCGAGATTGATAAAATGGATTTTTAAATATTACCAACCGAGTAAATGAATCCTTATATAAGGCATGTCTCGTTTTGTTGAACTAAAGTCAGAATGACTTTTTGAAATGACTTTTGATAAACTTTTGTATGTCGATCTCGAGCATTAGGATTGTGATACACTATGACCTGACCTAGCTTGATACACATTTATTGACCAACATATGTTCTCTAGGTTGAGATCTACGGTTATTTGGTAATCCGAGTTTCGGTCACATTTTGGTGAACGACTTTATATGCTGCTAAGGTGAGTTTTATTTGCTCCATTTTTAAATGCTTTTGCAATATATATTTTTGGGCTGAGAATACATGCACTTTATTTTAAATGCAATGGACACAAGTACATACTAAATTCTACATTGAGTTTGAACCGAAAATCCCTTAGCTTTGGTAACTAGTAACTACCGGTTATAAGAACTGGTGGGCGCGAGTAGTTGTATATGGATCCATAGGGCTTGATATCCCCGTTCGAGCTAGAGCACTAGCCTTTTAACGGACGTATGCTATTTGAGAAGCGTACACGTTGGTTTGCGTGTATTATTAAGATGATTATACAAAGGGTATAAATTATATATACGTTAAGTTTAGTTACCAGGGTGCTCAATTTCGTAGAATATTTTGATAAACGTTTTTGGATGAAACAACTGAAATCTTGTGATCCACTTTTATAAACAGATTATGCATAACACTAAAACTATGAACTCACCAACCTTTGTGTTGACACTTGTTAGCATGTTTATTCTCAGGTTCCCTAGAAGTCTTTCGTTGTTTGCTTATATATTATACAAGTCATGTGCATGGAGTCATACATGATTTATTCAAGAAAACGTTGCATTCACAAAATCATCACCATCTATCTTATTTTGACTGCATTGTCAATGGAAGTACTATTTAAACTATTATTTACTGTGATTGTTTATATGTAGAAATCATTAGATGTCGGAAACCTTTAATTTAAATATTCATATATGGTGTGCCATTAAAGAATGCAATGTTTACAAAACGTATCATATAGAGGTCAAATACCTCGCAATGAAATCAATGAATGACGTGTTCGTCCATATGGATTTGGAGCGATCGTCACACATGCCATACATCGTCAGAAAGGTAATTTAACGAGGAATACAACTAAACACATATCATCAATCAAATTAATCATTAACAATAATGAAAACCTCGTCGAATGATCATTAATTAACATTTCAAGCTTAAAAATACGAATGTTGATTCGGGAATCCAATTCACACATACGATATGCCGTTTCAAAGGTAATTAAACATACATTGCAACTAAACACTTACTAACAACATTTTATAGCATTCAATGTATCAAAAATCCATTTTAAGTTCATCAAACCCTAACCAAAAATCACGAATTCATCAATTTTGTTTATGAAGTTCTTCTAAATCAACCAACATACCAAAACGAAGCTAATGAAGCTAGTAACACTTTTAATACATGAACTTTAACATTTAAACAACATTTAATCAACCAAAACTCAAGATTTAACTAACCCATTTTTCATATTCAAGCTAGTTACTCAAAACAACAAATCGAGCAAACCAAACACATATTCATGTTAGACTTGAGCCATAGACACTAATTAACACCATTTCAAGTCAAAAATACTAAGAACGTGAAATCTAAAGTTTTTAGAAATCTTACCCCAAGTAGTGAAATTGGTACCAAAATGAAGAGGATGATGAGAGGATCACGAATATGTAATTTGTTTTGATGTTTGCTTGCTTGAATTGAAATAGATGATGAATCTTTGAAGATGTTAAAAATGGGTTCTTGGTGACTTGAGAGAAAAGAGAGAAGTAGAAGAAGAAGTGAATGAGTGGTGGTGGTGGGGTTTGACTAGTTGATCTATTCAACTAGTTTGGCCCCTTTGCAACTTTTGTCCCTCAAGTTTGAAAAATGGTGCGTGAATTAACCGAACGAATATTTTAAATACGTGAGAGTAAACGGGAGATGTTATAATCGAATAACGGAATTATTTAAGAATGTTAGTTAACCAAAGATACGAATTTAGATAACGAAAAATATTATCTAAAAAAAAGACGGGCGCTAAAATAATTTAACGGAAAAATGCGGGATGTTACATTACCTACACCTTAAAAGAAATTTCGTCCCGAAATTTAGTTGGAAGTAGTAGTCGTTGTTTCTTCTTCGAAACCTTGCGTTGAAAATTCTACGAATAAGTGAAGGTAATTCCTTGGGCATTTCAACGAACTTCGACAGTCGGGATTTTACGTTGTTTCAAAATTTGGTTTCACGATTCAATATTTCAACCGATCCTCCTAGGAAGGGAAGTTTGTCATCGATAGTAAGCTCATCGAAAGGAATAACAAGTTCTTGTTCGGCAAGACACCTCTTTAAGTTGATACATAGAATGTAGGTTGAACCGAGACTCAAATGAGTCGGAAAATATAAACGGCTAGCAATGGGTCCAAAACGCCCCAAGATTTTAAAAGGATCAAAATATCGCGGATTTAGCTTTCTACGTTTCTCAAAACGGATTACACCTTTTCAAGGTGCGACTTTTAACATTACGCGGTCACTCATTTGGAATTTGAGAGGTTTACGTCTAACATCGGCATAGCTCCTTTGGCGACTACGGGCCGTTTTGAGCCTTTCTTGGATTTGAACAATTTCTCGGTTGTTTCATGAATGAGTTCGGGTCCGGTGGTTTGATTATCATTTACTTCGGTTCAAAAATTAAGAAAATGACAATTGCGGCTATATGAGTTTTCGAAAGGTGTGGCGTTAACACTCGAATGAAAATTATTGTAGTAAGAGAATTCGGCTAAAGGCAAGTACTTTTCTCAAGTAAATTTGAAGTTGATAACACAAACCCGTATTACGGTTTCCAAGGTTTGAATCGTACATTTGCTTTATTCGTCGGTTTGTGGTTGATGTGTTGTACTCATGTCTAAACGTGGTCCCAAGGCTTTTTGTAAGTCTAAAAGTGTAACGAGCGTCTCGATCCGAAACGAGGTACATTTCCTTAAAATATATTTGAACAAGTTTCCTTTTCTTAAGAAATTCGCGCCGCGAAAGATTTATCGGTTTAAAAAAAATGTTTGTTAGAGCAAGTTTCTTATCGGGTTCGGATAACGTTCGTTAGGACTATTCACCCTCATGGCAAATACTAGTATAATGTGAAGAGTCTCTCTCTCCATTGAGAATTTAGATAAAAGATTTCCTTATACGGGAGTACGAGTGTAATACGAGAGGAGTTTCTGCCTCGATGTGAGAATTTCAAGCATATTTGTAGTTCGTCGATAAAACTGTGCGAAAACGAGATAGTATACACGTATAACATGTGGTTGAAGTAGAAAGAATTTGTCATTCATTCGGAAGCATAGATATGGTTCAATAATAATCGAAGGTGTGTCCCTGGTATGGTTGTTATCAACATTCTTGGAGTTTTCGGATATCCAACAAGAAAAATGAAGTCATGTACATGGCACATGTTGGTGATTAGGTTGATCGAGTCCAATCACCATCACGTATCATTAGAACTTTGGTATGACTTACCATAGTATAACCACATTGATCGAGTGTCATTATATTATGCTAACTCATACCTCCATTCTCACATCACTCCAAAAATCAAGTTCGTGTAATCGTGAAGATTTAAAATTAACAAAGTGTAATGACGTCCCTAACGTGACTCGTATTTGATCAAAAAGAATTAGTGTAACTCTGAAAAAGCGTTTCCCGAGGGAAGTGTATAAATGATTGTCCACGTCAATGCGGTTCAATTCAAACAATAATGTCTTGAGGTACGAAGAGGGTAACAAATTATGATAACGAGTAGTACGCAATCGTAGTGATAAGTAATGATGATGATACTCACCTAGAGTAGTGGTGGTAGTAACAAGAAGTGGTAGATAGTAAGGAACACCGGTGTAACAACGGTAGTGATTAGTGAGTTCCATCATGGTGGAAACTTTACAGCACTTGTGGATAGTAAGCTGGGATGATAGTGAATAACAACCGAGGAGACAAAGTTCCCGAACTAGTGTGACTAATTAAGTCGTTGTCATCCTTACGTGTATGAATCTTGAATTTACGTGTGTTACCATAAAGTGGTAGAGTACGAGTTCGTATGATGAAAGTTTGGTACCATTAAGAAGTTTGCCTAAGAATGATTTAAGTATAAATGCACAAGTAGTCAAGTAAGTGCTATCTATAGCAAATGCAAGTCAGAATGCAATGGTTAACTATCCGGTTGTAGTCTAGATTCACTAATGCGTCCTAACGACTCTGTCAGACACACTAATGCATATCCTGGTTCCCTACAACCAACGCTCTAATACCATCTGTAGCGACCCGACAAAATCGTCATTGACGGCGCCGTTAACTTAGATCCCGTTACGTGGTCATAGTCCCTAAATGAGACGTGTTTGACCAAAATTATGTCGCATTCATTTGAAACGTACAAGACTTGCAAAGTTTAGTTTACCAAACGGTTCGACAACAAGTTTAAGTTTACAAAAGTTATAAAGTAGAAATGAAATAACTTACGACATAATTTGTTTAAAATTACGGTTGCTATAAATAGCGTGAGTATGTATGTATGCTTGACTCCAAGCAAGTAATCAGAGTGTATGCATGTATGCTTGACCCCAAGAAAGTATGAGTGTACGCGGAAGCATGTATCAAATAGCCAAGTATGAATCTGAGAAACATATAGAAAACTGTCAACGAAAAATGTTGGTGAAATCATAGGTGTATTTGTAAACGTTATAGTTTGAACCACAAGATTTAGTCTTTCCATAAATTTGATTATCCAAATCGTTTGCATTCCAAAAGTTGTTATTCGCGAGCACCCAATTATCAAGGCTTAACGTTTCACGAACCCCATACACATAGTGTTAGAACCTACACTTTTCTCAAAAATATATTTCATCCGCATAACGGTAGCGAACAGTCCTAATGAGGGTTGTCAAACCCGTATGGCCACACAACATAAGTTCTCGCTTACACCCTGCAAGTGTAACTAATGATAATCGAATTGAGGATTTTTGTTCTAACTCGCACGTGGAATGTTTGTTTTCGTACTTGTTTTCAAAGCATAAAAGTATGTTGTATAAAATTGTATATGTTTCTCATCCCTTGATTTAAAGGTATAAAAGTTGTTGAAAGATGGGACTATGATCTCACCTCGAGTACATGAGTATAAAGGTACTTCACAAAGTAAAAGTGTGCATGAAAGTTGTTTAGCCTTGACCTAAACAAGTAAGTTGTATCAATTACCGGTTACGACACAAGGTCGGTCGAAATGTGTTTAATTAGTCCTATGGCTTGTTACGACTCGATTATAAAGCATGTGAATCACATTGTCAAGTTTAATGCAAGAATCAAGTATAAAAGCATGTTAGAACGATTGTATAAGTGTTTGGTTAAGTTTGACTAAAAGTCAAACTTGGTCAAAGTCAACGGGGTCGGGTCGGGTATCCGACAATTTTCCCATGATGAGAAATTATATATGAGCATGTTAGCCAAGTTTCATGTTAATCGGAGTTGCGGTTAAGCGGGAAAGATTTTGTGAAGAGTAAAGCAAAACACGAAGTAAAATTGGCCTGGGGGAAATGTGCGGTGCGCACTGGAGTGCGCGGCGCACAGTTAGGTGTGGAACCAGGTCAGGAAAAATCTCAGGGGTTAAGCATTTGATCCTTCAAATTTGAACGGCGCGCGGAAGTATGCGCGGTTGCCGTTACTGGGAAAAATGCTGTTTGCAGTATTTTGTTAAGTCTCGAGCCAAACTTCAATTTAGCATAACTCATGAACCGAAAACATTCATAACGCATGCCATACATCGTTGGAAAGGTAATTTAATGAGGAATGCAACTAAACACATATCAACAACCAAATTAATCACTAACAATAAAGAAAACCTCGTCGAATGATCATTAATTAACGTTTCAAGCTTAAAAATGCGAATGTTGATTCGGGAATCCAATTCACACATACGATATGCCGTTTCAAAGGTAATTAAACATACATTGCAACTAAACACTTACTAATAACAGTTCATAACATTCAATGTATCAAAAATCCATTTTAAGTTCATCAAACCCTAACCAAAAATAATGAATTCATCAATTTTGTTTATGAAGTTCTTCTAAATCAACCAACATACCAAAACGAAGCTAATGAAGCTAGTAACACTTTTAATACATGAACTTTAACATTTAAACAACATTTAATCAACCAAAACTCAAGATTTAACTAACCCATTTTTCATATTCAAGCTAGTTACTCAAAACAACAAATCGAGCAAACCAAACACATATTCATGTTAGACTTGAGCCATAGACACTAATTAACACCATTTCAAGTCAAAAACACTAAGAACATGAAATCTAGAGTTTTTAGAAATCTTACCCCAAGTAGTGAAATTGGTACCAAAATGAAGAGGATGATGAGAGGATCACGAATATGTAATTTGTTTTGATGTTTGCTTGCTTGAATTGAAATAGATGATGAATATTTGAAGATGTTAAAAATGGGTTCTTGGTGACTAGAGAGAAAAGAGAGAAGTAGAAGAAGAAGTGAATGAGTGGTGGTGATGGGGTTTGACTAGTTGACCTAGTCAACTAGTTTGGCCCCTTTGCAACTTTGGTCCCTCAAGTTTGAAAGCGGGTGCGTGAATTAACCGAACGAAGATTTTAAATACGCGAGAGTAAACGAGAGATGTTATAATCGAATAACAGAATTATTTAAGAATGTTAGTTAACAAAAGATACGAATTTAGATAACGAAAGATATTATCTAAAAAAAAGATGGGCGCTAAAATAATTTAACGAAAAAATGCGGGATGTTACAAGTTAACCAAAACTTATGCACAATTTCGGGCGCTGCGTAAAATAAACCAATATTTTAACAAAAATCCCTTATGCGAGTCTGCACGAAAAAAGTTTATACTCATAAGTTACAGCATCATTTGCTCTGTCACGTACTAGGGGTGTACTTAGTTGTGTGGTAAGACAATGCTAACTAAAAACAAACCAATGTTCTTATACTTAAGAGTTTTCCCAAGTAAACCAATACTTAGGATAATTTAATATGCACAAGCAAACCAATGCTCGTATTTTAAGTCGACTTGGCAGCCTTATAGTCTGCGTGGCGCTTGGCTAGGGGAAACCCAATTCCCTTCACCTGTCGTTATATTCTAGCCTTGTAACCAAACAGGCTTCTGTCGCGCGGGGGGCTTAAGGACACCCCTTAAGTAGGCAGGATCCGCACAATAAACTATTGATAAAATATGTACGAGAGATTTATTGGCCATTGAAAGTTATTATATCCGCGACGCGTTTAATCTTGCCATGAACAATAGAATTTTGAGGACAGGATTCCACTCTTCGATTCGTAAACCGTAGACAATCCTAGCGAGATTGCGAGTAATGTGGGGTTTAAGGATCTTAGAATTTAACTCTCCGGTCCGGCTACCATGAATAACCCAGATCGATATGATGATATCGATGGGGTGGTTAAATGTTAAGTCCCCCATTGATAACGTTCGTTGATCGATGGCCCCGTGAAGGTTGTAGGTTACCGTCATGAGAGACTGACCTGTTAACCTTAACCACGAATGATGCTGCTGATGATGATATTAATTACGTAATTCGATCGTAGGAATCCGACAAAGTGTTGAATACGTAATGTTGTTGTCCTCCTGTCGAATAAATGGAAAAAGCCTGTATAGTATAGCAATCATACATATAACCCAAAAACCAATCATGAAGACGATTGTAGGCAAGGAAGTAGGCGGGAAGCCATATGAAGAAGAGGTGTATCATGATGGTAAATATCATAAGCTAATAATTTGGGTGATCAAGTCCAACTAGCTATTACCTCTTTATGTCGTCGCATGCCAAATTGGGTGCTACCATGGGTTTATGTGGAGCCACCATGGTCTTAAGTAATGTGCGCAACACACAAGTGAGGATGCCGCCATGGGCTTACACGGAGCCGCCATGGCGCAAAGCAAAGTGTGCAACACATATGCGACGTGTTGCGTGTTACACGTCGCATGAATAAACTGCGGCTATGGGCTTACACGAAACTGCTTTAGCGCAATGCAAAATTCTTAAAAGTGTTTTCAGCTTAGGGTCGTCGCCAAAGGAAACAAATCCTCCCTATCAGTTAAAGCCATATATCCTGGTAGCCCCCATTTCAATACTACTAAGTATTTAGTGGTGTTGAAATTCAACATTAAGTTAACACCACCTTAAGGGTGATACATAAACGCAAAAGGGATAAAGTTCCAACAGAAAAGAACCGTGTAAGGCATCACGTAAAGAACTGCACTCAAATGGGCGCGCAAAAGGCCGCCTGGAAAGACCTCATAAAGCATAGTGCAAGACGCCACAAATCACTGCACAAATAATCGTTCAAAGAACTATGCAAGTTGTGCATCATGTAAACCGCAACCATGGCCTTATGCGGAGCTGCCATTGTCTAATGCGTAAGAAGTACGAACATAACTGCAGCCATGGGCTTATGGGAGACGCCATGGCGCAATGTGCGAGCACAAATAAACTTGTAGTAAACGCAAATGATAATATACCAGGAATTACGCCACATAATGGCACCATAAGAGGCACAATAGAAAGATATCGTGTATCGTTGAAGCGTGTTGGGGAATATTTGCATCACAAATTTATGCCTTCACCGTAAAACAAGGTAATGAAGTGCGTAAGTTCTGACAAACTAGTATACAGTCAATGACGACACTACGGAGCATGAACCAGGAGCGACCCGGTGTTATCCAGAGGCATAATTACGCTCCTCCCAAAGGGGAGATATTCCCAAGAACACATATTGTGTAAACGATCCCACCCAAAATAGGTTGTACGGGCGTGTGACAATGGAACACGTCTTTCCCACTAAGAACCCAGTACCATGCTTGTGATGACCCTTCCTAATCCATCCGGACAAAGTCCATATCGATTATAAACGATTCACAACAGTTGATTACATCGCGAGGTACTTGACCTCTATATGATACATTTTACAAACATTGCATTTATTTTTGAAAAGACAATCTTTCATTACATCGAAAGTTGACAGGCTTGCATACCATTTCATAATATATCCAACTATAATTGACTTGATAATAATCTTGATGAACTTGACGACTCGAATGCAACGTCTTTTGAAATATGCCATGAATGACTCCAAGTAATATCTATAAAATGAGCAAATGCACAGCGGAAGATTTCTTTCGTACCTGAGAATAAACATGCTTTCAAGTGTCAACCAAAAGGTTGGTGAGTTCATTAGTTTAACATAAATAATCATTTCCATCATTTTAATAGACCACAAGATTTTCATTTCTCATAAATATACGTCCCATGCATAGAGACAAAAATAATCATTCATATGGATTGAACACCTGGTAACCGACATTCACAATATACATATAAGAATATCCCCATCATTCCGGTATCCTCCTTCGGACATGATATAAATTTTGAAGTACTAAAGCATCCGGTACTTTGGATGGGGCTTGTTGGGCCCGATAGATCTATCTTTAGGATTCGCGTCAATTAGGGTGTCTGTTCCCTAATTCTTAGATTACCAGACTAAAAGGGGCATATTCGATTTAATAATCCAGCCATAGAATGTATTTTAGATACTTGTGTCTATTTCGTAAAACAGTTATAAAAATTGCGCATGTATTCTCAGCCCAAAAATATAAAGGGTAAAAAGGTAAATGAAACTCACCGTATTGTATTTTGTAGTAAAAATACATATAACGACATTGAACAACTAAACAATGCAAGTTTGGCCTCGGATTCATGAACCTATATCAATTGTATTTCTATTAAAACATATAATATAAATCTCATAATTTTATTTATTTATATATATTATTTATATATATTTCGTAGTTATATAAGATTTATACTAGATTTTATTTAAAAACATTTACTTTATTTTATACCTTAAATTATACGTTATATATATATATATTTATTTTGTATATGTATATAAAGTGATTAATATAGTTAAGTTATGTTTGTTAAATATATTTTATATATATATATATATATATATATATATATATATATATATATATATATATATATATATATATATATATATATCATTTGTTTGTTGAAACTAATAATTGTAGTAATACTAAATTAATATTTGTAATGATAAAAATGATAACACTTAATATTAATAAAAATAATGTTAATAATCTTAGTGATAGATGTGATGATATACTAATAACTATAAAATATTAATCTTTTATGTTAAGGATAGTTTTAATACAAAATATTTTAATAGTGATAATTATAGTAGTTTTAATATAATAAAAAATTTAGTAATGAAGGAAATAATCATTTTGATAACAATACTTAATACTTAATATTAAAAATAATTTTAACCATTTTATTACTACTCATGATATTACTAATAATACTTATGTTTATAATAATAATTCTAATATTTATAATTGATACTAGTTTTAATATTAATCAATATGATAATGAATTTTGTTAGGTTCATAATAATACTAATCGAAACCATAATAATGATATTAATACTAATAATAATCTTCATAATAATAATAATAATAATAATAATAATAATAATAATAATAATAATAATAATAATAATAATAATAATAATAATACTAATAATAAAAATCATGATATTACTAATACCTAATAATAATAATAATTGATAATTACTTCCTATATTTATAATGTTAATGACACTAACAATTTTAGTACTAATATTAATAACAATAATAATCATAACAATAATAATCATATTAATAATAATAGTATTTAACATTAATAAGTAATAATAATAATTGTAAAAATAAATAAACAAATGAAGACTACCTCTCAAAGGATGAAGTCCCAAAAAAAATTGAAAACAGCCCATGCCCGGGCTCGAACCCCCGACCTTTCGCATACCCGCATCATTCCTTAACCATTCAGGCTAATGCCTATTTTCTGATTATAATTACTACCCAAATAAATATAACCCGTTTTCTATTATTTCATCATCTTCTTCTTCTTTAATTTCACTATACAGAGTATACCATAATCATCTTAATTAATTTTTTTACTGGTTTTAAGATTTTAAATGGACTCGGAAACAACCCAAGTGATTAAATTAGGTTAATAAAAAAAAATAAAACAGCAGTATGCTATTCGTCGAGTGGGAGAAAACAAACTCAAACACCTATTTCGATTTTAAAACATTTGAGACAAAGATTGTAACATGAATTGTGTTTGAAATCATTCATGGAAACTACCTGATTCATCAATTTGATCTAAGACCTCAAAACAAATTCGAATTTTACCCAAGAACAAAATAGTTGACTTTTAAAATTAAAAGTTTGACTCACAAACTAACGATCGATAGGAAGATTTGGAGATTGAGACTTAACAGAAAGTTCCACTAGAGTAATACTAACACAATGGCATTAATAATTTTTGAAACAAATTCGATTTCGAGTTTTTGAGCATTGCACCCAAGAACAGCGGTTTTGGTGGTTTCTGTTTTGGTTTAATTTGACAAACATGGTTGTTTAATGATGTGTGAAATTGGTAGAAGTAGTAGGACATAAATGAATTACCTAACAGCTTGAATTAACGATTGTTATATAGAATAATGGATCGATGGTTTTAATCAGGGTAAAAATAATAATAATAGAAGCAGATGTTGACACTCAACAGAAATTGGATGTTTGTGAATTTGATTTTTGGACTAACATTACATTCAGAGACAATAAATCGAATCTCAGTACATTTTGTTGACTACTGGAAACAGATTCAGAATTTTATGATACAATATCGATTATATAAATAATATTAATATTTAATAGTTATTATTATAATATAAATACTAAATAATAGTAATAATAATATTAATAATAATAATTATAAGAGTATTAATAATAATAAGTCATAATAAATAAATTTTTAATGAAATTGATAATAATATTATTAATGATAACTATAATAATAATACTAATTGGTTTTGATAATAATATTATTTAATAATTCTTAATAATAATAATAATATCTAATAATACAAGTGATATAAGAGATATAATAAGTTACATGTATTCTATCTTCGTATTATTTTAATGATAATAATAATACTGATATAGATATTAATATAAATATTATTAACAGTAATAATAATGTTATACAACAACTTGTAATTATAATTAATGTTACATCATATATTATACATGTAAATATGATTGAGTTAATATTGTTTTATATATATATATATATATATATATATATATCCATTTACTATATTATATTATTCCATAATAGATATTATAAATTTCAACAAGTAATATTTACATCTTATATATATATATATATATATATATATATATATATATATATATATATATATATATATATATATATATATATTACATATAATAATAATAATTATGTATAGTATAATATATATTCATATATAGTTTCTTTTTAATAATAACCTTATTATATTATATATAATTTTACATATTTAATTCTACTCATTAATTGTATTTTATTATTTACACACTTATTTTTATTTTTATTTTTATAAATATATATATACTTATTTATTAACAACAATTGTTCGTGAATCGTCGGGATTAGTCAAAAGGGTAATTGAATTCATGTAAACAGTTCAATTATTTTGAGACTCAACATTACAGACTTTGCTTATCATGTCGAATTATGTAAAGATTAAGTTTAAATTTAGTCGGAAATTTCCGGGTCATCACAGTAACTACCCGTTAAAGAAATTTCGTCCCGAAATTTGAGTGAGGTGGTCATGGTTAATAATAAAAATGTTTTCATGACCAATATGAGTTGATAATTAGAGGTTTATCATTATTGAATAATAATGATAAAATAATTTGATTATTCTAAGAATACGAGTGAAGCTATCGCAAAAGAGTGAATTGAAGAAAATAAGATTTTCCTTAGCTTTTGAAGTAAACATGGTTGAATTTAGAAAATAAGGTGCGTCTTAACTTTTGACGTTGACTTGGTTGAATTTCGGAAATCAAGGGATTTAAAGAAATCTTCGAAATCTAAAAGATTTGATTCTTCGACGAGTAAGGAAATTAAGATCTCTATGATTAAATGTGGTAATCTGCGTCGATTTCTCTGTCTGATATTTCCATTATAATTAAGCTCTTCCGTTCCATTATTCTCACCATTCCTATACTCTCTTTCTTAGTTCATACATCCAAAAGACTGTGAAAAAGCTTAATCCAATTCTAATCCTTGATATTTTCCTAATTATCATTTCTGTCATCCTTCTTTTCAATCTTCCACCAGAAAAATCTGTTTACTTATACTCTTATATTGGGGTGATACTATTCTTAATCATACCATGTCTTTATGTTGCTATTCGTATTAATATCCATGGTTTGTAATTTCTGCGTTGTTGTTGGATTTTATATCTTCTCTTATATTTCAATGTCTCTGCTTCTGTCTCCTATAATTATTGTCATCCACAGTTACTGCGCTCTCTTATTTGATGCGATTTATACCCCCTTTCTATTTCGGAGCTTCATGCTTTTGTTTACTTTTCGCAAGTAATGGTCCAGAATTCATAGGTATGGAGTTTCGAATTATCATAGTATACAAGGTAGAAAGGAAAGGTAGTAACATGATTTGTTTTGTCAATTTACCTGAATCACTGAGAATAGAACTATCAAGAATATATTTTCTTGATATGTTCAGAAGTTAAGTAGAATGAAAGGGTTATGTAACATGGCACGTGATGACGTTATGATTCTGTGAATCATTACGTCCCATTAAAAACTCAGCATGACTTACTGTAATATAATCACGTTGATCAAGTGTCATTATATTATACTAACTCATGCATCAGTTCCCAACACTACCTCAAAAACATTCATATTTTAAATTCGAAGGTTCGCAGAATATAGAAACTAATAGTTTCTCATATGATGTAACACTGATAGCTCAAAGAGATAAATGATTTCAGATAAGATTAGTTATGAAAATATATTCAGAAATATCGAGGATATTTATAATGAAAGATACGATGATATCTTTGAATTTCTAATATTGAAGGATGGCGAAGAAAATTTGTCCGCAAGAGTTTGGAGTCAGAGGTAAGGTATTCGTTAAAGATTTCATCAGAAACAGAATCATCAGAATTCTTAATGTACCAGTTTAGTCCTTGTGATTTGTTCAGAGACTCCTTCGTAGTTTGCTTAATCAGTTTTTCAGTTTCAAACTTTTTCTGAGCTTTGCCAACATACAATTCTTTATCATCAACTTTTGGCTGTTGAGGTCATTTACAGTTTTTTTGTTGCTTCATTCAATTTTTCAAAATTTCAGAGCATTAATTCACAGACTGGATGCTTTTCAGAATTTCAGAATGGAAGATCATAGTTCTAAGAGATAAATGTTATATGGATACATATAACTGTTGATGTGGAAACATTTCGAGACTCACAATACAGATTTACTGATTCCCGATAATTAGGATGGCAATTCTTGTTACAAGATGCGGATGAGTACATGATAAGACTTCAATAGATAAATATATTGATTTGTCGGAGAGATTTAAGCCAAGGAGCAACGAGGTTGCTGGTACGTCTGTTGGTAATATGATGGAATATAAAAGGTTTCCCGGTAACAATAAAAGAGCACGCATATATATCAAGGTTATACTAAGGTTGTTACGAACGAAAAGTCGAAGTTGACTTGTTGGAGCTGTGACAAAATTTGCTACTTTAAAAGGGATTACCAAGTTATTTTGGGTAATAACAACACTAAGGAATTAGCACAGCTACGTGTTAAACGTTTACTCAGTTGCCGAGAGTTTCTCAGGTGCATAACTATATGCATAAATCTTTCCTTCCGTAGATGAGATGCGGTTAGTTCATCCTCTCAATTTAGGTGTTCCCAAGATTCGTGAAGGTTTGAACGCAGATTGTAATTGTCAAGATACAAATGAGGTTTAAGATGAAATCAAGTGGCAAACTTGAAGAATTGTTTAATTTCATATGTTTTAATCAATATTTTAATTCATTTTAATTGTCCAATGTTATTAGTCCACAGTCGATAGTCCACAGTTACCAATCCAATAATTCATATATAGTTTAATATATAATATTCGAATTAATTAATACATATCGTGACCCGTGTACATGTCTCAGACTCGATCACAACTCAAAGTATATATATTATTATAGAATCAACCTCAACCCTGTATAGAGAACTCGATCATTACTGCATATAGAGTGTCTATGGTTATTCCAAATAATATATATATATATATATATATATATATATATATATATATATATATATATATATATATATATATATATATATGCATCGATATGATATGTCAAAACCTTGTATACGTGTCCCGATATTTAAAGTGCGTAAAATAAATAACAGAAATTAAATAACGATAAATAAAGTGCGTAAAGTAAATAACAGAAATTAAATGATGATAAATAAAATTGCAAGAATGTAAATTGCGATAATTAAATTGCGATAAATAAAATGTAATCAGTTAGCTAGGAACAGTTAGCTAGGATTTTGTTAGCGTGGATTCTTAACAAAATTTCTCATAGTTAATATGTTTGTTTCTAACAAATTTTATTTTGTCCAATGTTTTCTTCATTATGCCACTTGTCGGATTCTGATAGGTCAAAATCTAAATATGAAATTGAATGAAAATGGTTATTCTGCGATGAACGGATCCGTATATCTGTGGATGTAAGTAGGATAGTAAATGACTGTTGAATTAGATTCAAAGAATGTACAGTGTAATTTATTAATGTGAAATTTAAATATTCTTTGGGTATTACCTACCCGTTAAAATATTTTCACCATTAACAGTTTGTACGAAAGAATTTTTAATTACAATCTTTATGAAAATATACTTGTATATATATTTTCTTCAGATGCAATCATGGATTTAATGAGTTAATATGATATTAAACTCATTTGATTTACGTTAGAACAAGAATATATAATCTCTAAACATTAGAGATTACATATTCGTCATGATGAACGAAGATAAATGATGCAGAACGTCATGTAGAACGATGTTTATGCTCGGGGTACCGATTGTGATGTTGAGGCGTGTCTTGTTGTGGGTTGTGTTGTTGCTGGTGGTACAGTTGATGCCATTGATGTTGCTGAAGCTGGTACATTTTGCACCATATTTCCCAAGGCTACAACTCGGGCGCGAAACTCATTGACTTTATTACTCCGGGATGATTGTCGGTATGAACGAGTGAATGAATAAGGTTTTGAATCTATCTTATGATATAGTCGTGGTGAGATACTCTGGAAATGAGAGAGAAAATGGTGTTACGAACAGGTTCGCCGGTAAGTGCTTCAGGTTCTTCACCAAGAGTGCAGGTTGGTGAGTGGAAAGGATCGCCTTCTTCTCGTCTCCATCGGTTAAGTCAACTACGAACCAATCAGATAAATTGGGGATGGATGATTGGTTGATTCATTCTGGTGTCACTGCTTTCGGAGCTTAGGTGAAACTCCATATCGGAATAGCTGTCGGAATAACTATCGGAATAGCTATCGAAATCTGAGGAACTCGAACTGGTTGAGGGATTCATCTCGTATGATCAGATGAAGGATTTTTGATAAGAAATAGATTATAGGATGTAGATTAGTATCCTGCAATACATAATTTACATATGCATGTATAATACTGAAATCCCATAAGTTACGGAGGAATCTACGGAATATGTTAGGTAAAGTTTACAGTAATAGATATGCTAAGATATGTATTAGCAGATACGCTAAGATATGAATTTTGTCTATACACTATTCATGCAATCCAGGCAGTAAGATATGTCTAGATTAAGAATGATAAGTAAGTGATTCTCTAAGAAAGATAAGCAGGAAATTTTCGACACGAAATGATAAGCAAAACTTATAAGCAAAACTTTTAACATGCAGACACGGTCGGAGTCCAGACTCACTAATGCATCATAATGACTTATCAGTTAGACACACTAATGCAGACCTGGTTCGCTAAGACCACCGCTCTGATACCAACTGTGATACAGTTGGGGACAACCACCGTCCCACCCAGTGCCTTCCCATCTAACTGCCTGGTGACCACTGAGTGTACCTCAGATACTGATTTTAAGGCCTGCCTCTCGGCTACTGCCAACCATCGTAAGGGATCGCAAGGAGTAAGAGCCAATGCTTCGTCATAGGTAACACTGTAAGAACCTCCTTTACGACTAACCCGCCACACATGGATGGCATTACACCAGCTCGGATACCAACTGTGATGACCCGTCCTAATCCATCCGGACGAAGTCCATATCGATTATAAGCGATTCACAACAGTTGATTACATCGCGAGGTACTTGACCTCTATATGATACATTTTACAAACATTGCATTCGTTTTTGAAAAGACAATCTTTCATTACATCGAAAGTTGACAGGCTTGCATACCATTTTATAATATATCCAACTATAATTGACTTGATAATAATCTTGATGAACTTGATGACTCGAATGCAACATTTTTTGAAATATGCCATGAATGACTCCAAGTAATATCTATAAAATGAGCAAATGCACAGCGGAAGATTTCTTTCGTACCTGAGAATAAACATGCTTTCAAGTGTTAACCAAAAGGTTGGTGAGTTCATTAGTTTAACATAAATAATCATTTCCATCATTTTAATAGACCACAAGATTTTCATTTCTCATAAATATACGTCCCATGCATAGAGACAAAAATAATCATTCATATGGATTGAACACCTGGTAACCGACATTCACAATATACATATAAGAATATCCCCATCATTCCGGGATCCTCCTTCGGACATGATATAAATTTTGAAGTACTAAAGCATCTAGTACTGTGGATGGGGCTTGTTGGGCCCGATAGATCTATCTTTAGGATTCGCGTCAATTAGGGTGTCTCTTCCCTAATTCTTAGATTACCAGACTAAAAGGGGCATATTCGATTTAATAATCCAGCCATAGAATGTATTTTAGATACTTGTGTCTATTTCGTAAAACAGTTATAAAAATTGCGCATGTATTCTCAGCCCAAAAATATAAAGGGTAAAAAGGTAAATGAAACTCACCGTATTGTACTTTGTAGTAAAAATACATATAACGACATTGAACAACTAAACAATGCAAGTTTGGCCTCGGATTCACGAACCTATATCAATTGTATTTATATTAAAACATATATTAGAAATCTCATAATTTTATTTATTTATATATATTATTTATATATATTTCCTAGTTATATAAGATTTATACTAGATTTTATTTAAAAACATATACTTTATTTTATACCTTAAATTATATGTTATATATATTTATTTATTTTGTATATGTATATAAAGTGATTAATATAGTTAAGTTATGTTTGTTAAATATTGATGTTTTAGCAGAGGGGTATAAAATACTATTAATTTTTAGCAGGAAATACTATTAAATACGATACAATTTTACACAAGATATTTATTTATTTAGAGAATGGATATACTTAAACCTTGCTACAACACTTATAGGCAGTGTACCTAATCGTACAGTAGTGTAGTTTTTAGTAAGTCCGGTTCGTTTCACAGGGAAAATCTTTAAACAAAGCTTAACGCTATATTAGTTTACTTTTATAAAAATACAAATATATATATAAGTAATATTATTATTATAAAGGGGCGTTTTTACCGTTTAATGACCGGTTTGTCGATTTTAAAACTTTAGTCGCAGTTAAAACCAAATGTAAAATATTAAAAATAAATACAAGACTTAAATTAAAGCGTAAAGTAAATAACGATAATGAAATTGCGAATAATAAAAGTGCGATAAAATAAACTTGCGATAATTAAAAAGTACGATAATTAAAAGTGCAATTAAATACAATAACAATAAAAATGCGATCATTAGGAGTGCAATTAAATATAAAATAAAGGAAATTAAATATGAAATAAAAAAATTATGCTTATTTAAACTTCCGTAATCATGATGTTTGACGTGTTGATTTTTAGTTTATTCCCATGGGTTAATTGTCCTTTGTCCTGGATTATTTAATATGTCCGTCTGGTTTTTGTCCATAATAGTCCATCAGTCAAAAACATAAAGTGCGAGTGTCCTCGTCAAATTATCCTTATACCCGAAGTTAAATATTCCAACTAATTGAGGACTTAAACTGTAACAAGATTTTAATACTTTGTTTAATAATTACACCAGGATGTCGACTGAGTGTAACCCAAGGTTTTAATATTTTGTTATCAATTATACCAAGTGTCCTTGTACATAATTTTACCCCTGTTTTAATTATTCTAGTGGCTATTAATCCATTCCCGTGTCCGGTTAAATGAACGATTATTCGTACATATAAATACCCTGCCCATCGTGTCCGATCGAGTGTATATGGTAATTTATAGGGAAGCCTTATTGTAAATCTTTATATTAACATTAACAAACTATCATTTAGTTAAACAAATATAAAGCCCATTAATAGCCCATAGTCTAATTTCCACAAGTGTCGTTCTTTTGTCCAAACTCCAATTATGGAACAAAGCCCAATTACCCAATTTTAGTAATTAGCCCAACATCATGATTACTTCGGATTAAATAAGCATAATAATAACTTAGCTACGAGACATTAATATAAAAAGGTTAAACATAACTTACAATGATTAAAAATAGCGTAGCGTTACACGGACAGAATTTCGACTTACACCCTTACAACATTCGCTAACATACCCTTATTATTAGGATTAAAATTAAAATTAAAATTAAAATATAAATTATAAATATAAATATTACGTATAGATATAGAGAGGATGGATATATATGTTATATTTTTACGATCAGAATGCGCGAGCTTTATAGGCAGTTTCTAAATTTGGGGCTCCGCGACTCGCGGCATTTTTGCTCTTCAAACTCCGCGAGTCGCGGAGTTTGAAATTCCAGCTCACTCCAAATTGGATCTTAGTCTGCCGACGGTTTATTATATATTATAATATATATATAATTTATATAATTAATTATATATTATATTATATTTATATACATAGTTAACTTGTAATTTTTAGTCCGTTGCGTCGAGCGTTGAGAGTTGACTCTGGTCCCGGTTCCGGATTTTCGAACGTCCTTGCGTACAATTTAATATCTTGTACTTTGCGTTTTGAATCTTGTACTCTTGTAATTTCGAGACGTTTCTTATCAATAATTGGAACCTCTTTGATTGTATTTTGTACTTTTGAGCTTTTTGGTCGTTTGCGTCTTCAATTCGTCGAATCTGTCTTTTGTCTTCACCTTTTATTATTTAAACGAATATCACTTGTAAATAGAACAACTGCAACTAAAAGCTTGTCTTTCTTGAGGAATAATGCTATGAAATATATGTTCGTTTTTAGCATTATCAAATATTCCCACACTTGAGCGTTGCTTGTCCTCAAGCAATATAGTCTAGAATCACTTCTTTATTCTTCACACTTTGTACATCAGTGATTTCTATACGGCGGTATAAACAATGGTAGTAACGATATGGTTTACAGTCCCACATGACTATAAAATTTAGATCCATTAAGGAAATTGGATCTTTATGAAAACATTTGATCTTTTGAAAATTAAATCTAGTTTTTACCCTAGATAAGTTTTCCGGAATAACCCTTCACCGGTGTTTGCAAATTCTTTTTGTGGGTTTCAGATTTGAAAATTTTAGCTCAAAACTTATGGTTTTGTGTCACCCACTTGCTAACCTTGTATTAGGAAAGCAACACGTCCAGTTTACTTGTCCCGTATATTACCTTTCGGTAAACTACCGTCCGGTTGTAAAGGAAAGCGTTGAACAAGCAACTGTTAAGGCAATGTCTCCTGACATGCTTTTAATTATGGTCTATAACGTGTCAGACGCAATTACTATCCTTGGTAGGAGCAATAGTAAAGCTCACCCTTATAATTTTTTGGTCTGGCACAAGGTCCTGTCCTTGATCATGCTATGCAACCACCGTTCTTACGGTTGACACCCGATTTGGTTCAGGTGACCTAATGAATTCCAGGTGAATTCCTAGGATTTTACGTTCAATGGTAATGAACGCATTGAAAATGGTTTTTCAGAAAACAAATCGGTTTATAATTTTGATCAAAATATTTTCTCGTTCAAGCTCGAGTTTAGATATCATCGAATTCCATGAGTTTGAATTCTCAATCTTTAAGGCCAATCTCTAGGATTGAGTAATATCAGGCTTAAAAGCTGATTTTTGATCTTTTAAGGAGATTATCCTTTCTGGGGATCTGATTCATTAGTCTTATCCAGCTAATTTGCATGGTGCCCCCCATTTTACGAGATAAATCCTTCTCATGGTTAGGATAAATCTGACCACTTGGCGACCCTGTTTAATGCTGAGGTCCGTGGATTTCCTGCTGATTTTAGTGATGACTTTTCTAGGTTTTTCGTCAACCTACAGCTGGTCTGGACGACAACTTCATGACCTAAATCAAGAAGCGCGTTTCTTTTTGGAAGACTTTACTTCCTTTTAATGATGAAATTGATTCATCATGTAGATCCATCTCTTCTTTTCTTTCATCGGGTAAAACAGTTTAGTTTAGTCCAAAGCAAAAGTATTTTCAGTTATTTGTACAAAAATATGTGACATATGTTTTGAATAACTTGGTAATTTTTCCCACACTTGGCTTTTATTTTCCTTTTTATTGTCCTCTATTCCATTTTAAATGAATTTTAATATTTTGGTTTGTTTCTCAATTTATGTCCTTTCTGAGGTAACAATAATTTCGGTGTTAACACCTAGTTTTATCGTTCATAAATATGTATAAACATGATTTTGAGTTCATTTAGTTGAAAATTTTGAAAAATTTTACTAGAATTGGGTAGTCAGTATATAAGACTAGGGCTGTTCTTTATTATCAGAGAGCACTAGATTCTAATACAACTACTACGTTACTAGTATTTTTAATGGTAACCAAGTGTTTAAGATAAAAATTTTAAAATCCGAAAGAATTTAACCCCTTCCCACACTTAAGATCTTGCAATGCCCTCATTTGCAAGAAATCAGTAACAATTTAAATTATTGAGGGTGATTTGTGTGAAAATGATTAAATTTTACCAAAGTTTCCAAACATATTTGTGTTTGCTTGCTGAATGATAAATGGTGCATATCATTTGTTCATTCCGTCTTGTTGTTATTTCACATATATTTTGCATCTTGTCGGCAAAATTAGTTGCTTTTGCTGAACTTAATGCCAGTCTTTGAAAATGCGTTGTTTTACCCTGTTGTGTACATAAGATAAACTGCAAACATATATACATATTTTTGAAGTTTGGTATATTACCCCACATTCAAAAATTATTAAAATTTAAGAATAAAAGTTAGAAAATTATAAAAACTATTACAATATTAACATAAGTATTAAACGTATCAACATTACAAATTACAAAATAAATAAAACTAAGTAGACTAGGGATGATACTGATACCAATAGGGGTTCCATGCATAACCATAGGTGCTATAAAATGCTTCGGCTGGGTTATACGTAGGATACGGTGGTTGAATCTCTATAAACCAGGGAGGGAATATGGGTTTTGGAGTAGGAATATAGTTTCTACCTATATGTTGGCAATAAGCTATGATTTGGTTTTGATGAACTTGCCAATCTTCAAATGCTCTCTGTCTAGCATTTTCGTACTCCTGTGAAGCTATAAACCTTTGCATTTCTTGCATTTCATTTCCTCCTCCTACATTACCTTGCTGTTGGTTTCTCTCAACCTGTGGATGTCTACCATGGTATTGTACTGCGGTGTTATTTCGCCTCTTCAAAACTTTCGCACCATGGTATACATTTAAACCTATTGTATCGCGGGGTTCTGGTTCTTCAACTAATATTCCCCCCCGACTTATATCCACACCGAGATATTCAGCAATCAAAGTAATAAATATACCACCTCCTATTATGCTATGCGGTCTCATCCCCCTAACCATAGCTGATAAATAATAACCCACACAATAAGGTATACTTACAGCGCTTTGTGGGTCTCGAATACACATATGGTAAAACAAATCCTGTTCATTTACCTTTTCCTTGTTCTTACCTCTTTGTGTAATCGAATTAGCTAAAAACCTATGAATTACTCGTAATTCAGCTCTATCTATATCCAAATAAGAGTAATTTCCCCCTTTGAATCGGTGATGGCTTGTCATTTGACTCCATACACCATGTGTATCAAAATTTTCATCTATCTTTCTACCATTTAGTATCAACCCTCTACAATCGACAGATGCTAACTCCTCAGGCGTATATATACGTAAAGCCTGAGCCATGTCTAGTAAAGACATGTGGCGCATCGAACCTCCTAACAAAAATCTAATAAAAGATCGATCGGTTAAACTAGCTACCCGATCATTTAATTCTATACTACACAACAATTCTTCACACCATACTTTATATACAGGTCTACGCATGGTGAATAAACGTACCCAGTCATTAAAAGTAGAATTACCATACCTCTGTGCAAGTAATTCCCTAATTGGCCCGGCCAATTCTACAGCTTCTAATGGTCCCCATTCTATGACCCTAGGTACCTCAACAACTTTAGAATGAAGAGTATGCAAACCCCTTTGGTATTTTGGATAATCTATCCAAAGTCTGTCAAATCTCAGGTTCGGGTGCAAATCTTCCAAGTGCATATCAGAAAATGTCATGACTGGATGAGGTATATCTTGTTTGTAGTAGTTATCCACCTCCTATTGTTCCGCATTCTCAGCAGGAGCATTGCGAGCTTGGGATGAAGATTCACCCCTTTCAGTCTGCAAAACACAATTTTTGTGCATCCAAATATGCATTAGTGTCAGCAAAATCATCAATCAAAATAATTACAATGACATGATCAATTTATATCAAACTTAAGCTCATTTTCATATTTTCATCAAATCTACACTTTTTCAAATAAGCATATACGAAAATGTTTGCCAAGTTCATAAGCATTCAACTCAAATAACATGTCAAAATAATCATCACTAGCAATTAAACAAGTTTCAAATGGCATTATCTCTCAAAAATCAAGTTCATGAATTTTTAGACTTGAAAAAGTCCACTTTAATTCTCAAAATCATGTTTAGGCTCAAAGTTTGGATCATTTAACTACCTAAACATGTTACACTACTTAATTTAGCAACAATTCATGACAAAAATCGACCATAACCTGTTTATATCAAAAAGCCCCAAATTTGCTCAAGAACACAAACCCTAGATTACTCAAAATTTGAAGTTTAAGGCTTCTAATCATGTTAAATAGCATCAATCTAGGTTATACAAGCATAATACATAAATAATTTAAGCATAATTACACTAAAAAGCATCAAAATCAAATTGGGGAAAAAATTGCTCAAGAACACTAATTTTCGGATTAAATGGTGTTTAGGTGTAGAAATTTACCGTTTTTCTTGAGTAATTCCTTGATAGCATCCTTCTCAACATGATTTTAGTAAAAGATTTGATGATTAACGGTCAAAAATTGTGAATTTGGGGGTGTTTTCTCGTGTATTTTCGGGTTTTATTTTCGCAGTATTTGTTTTTGTGGTGTGTAGACTGATCAGTTCTGCGTTTTATTTTTTTTCTGATTTTTGGTCCCTCCGCGAGTCGCGGGGTTTTTACCCTTCAAACTCCGAGAGTCGCAGAGTTTGTTATTTTTTTTTCTTTTTTTTTTAACATCTTATACTAATTAAAACAATTAAGTAATTAATTTTAAAATTTTGTTTCCTTTGTTATTTAGGACGAGGTCGTTTCGGATCGATGTCCTAGTCCGTCCCTCGACAAAATTTTAAAATTTGTCTTTTTGTAGCGATTGTTTTAAAAGCTAGGATTTTTGGAGTTTTTTAATGTTTTTGGCATACTTTAATTCAATAAGATTAAAAATAATGATAATAAAAGTTCTCGTCCCTCCCTCGGGTAAAGCAATTTCGGTTCAACGACCTAGTCTTCAACTTACGACAAATTTTAAAAATTATATTTTTAACTTAATAAGATAAAGTAAATTTTTGTTTTTAAATTTACACAACTTAAATATAAAATTCAAAATTAATATTAAAAATTCACACCAAACTTAAAATTTGAAATGCATAAAAATAAAATTCATATTTTAAAAATTAAAAATTCACACCAAACTTATATTAATTTTTCAAATATTTACAATTTTTAATATATTGATTTTATAAAGTTTACAATATTAATTTAAGATTTATATATTAATTTTAAAAACATGGTAAAAATAAAATTAAAAATCTTTTTGGCTTTTTATCCCACTTTAATCAATCAAATATTATCAAAAATATGCGCCCCTCTTTTCGTTAAAGTAATTTCGGTTCCATGACCTAATTTAACTCATGACGAATTTTTGAAATATTTTGGGTTGACTGATTAAAGATATTTATACCTTAAGGATAAACGTTAAATTTCGCAGTGATGTAATAAATTTTTGAATGATATCAATAATTTCGGTCGCCAAACCTAATTTTATTCAATACCAATTTAATACTTTATAGCGAACAAATTAGCGTTTATTATCAAAAGGTTAAAAATAAAAATAAAAAAAATAAAAACTGTACAAACATACCTGTGAAATAGATTTCTTAGTTATATGATCTATCCCATTCATAAGATAGTCGGTTTAATTGGTTTTCCATGGCTACATAGGCGTAACCTCGAGCATTCAGTGTTTTTTCTTCTAAACATATGAACGGTCCGTCTCTGCATAAAGTAACAAATTCGGTATTTGAATAGGTTTGATTATTTGAACATTTACCTCCATGTGACCATTTTCCGCATTTGTGACATCGTTCTAGGTGTCGTGCTCTTCTTTTCGCTGCGGATTTTGATTTTCCTTTACCAAATTGTAACTTATTATCTTCGCATCTGGATTCTTTTCTAACTCCGTCCAATCTTTCTCTGATTACTGATACTATTTCACTCGGAAGTGTGTCATTATTACGTTTAGTGATCAAAGCGTGTAGCATTAGACCATGGTTTAGTTCACAGGCAGTCTTCATTTCCTAAAAAAAATAAAAATTCAAAATGGGGGGAGAAGACTAGTTCTTTAGGGTCTGCTAGGGAAAGACCATTCGGGTTCCATTTTTGAGAACTACACGAAAACAGACAATCTAACTCTAACAGAAATACATAAACCCCCTATACTTAATTAGCTGTGGTATCGAAATTGTGATTAACTTCATTGTCTTCTTCCATCGGACCATGTATGTAATGTTTAACTCTGTGACCATTAACTTTAAATTCAATCCCATTTGAATTTATTAATTCTATCGTTCCGTATGGGAAAACTCTTTTGACTATGAATGGTCCAGACCATCTTGATTTCAATTTTCCAGGAAATAGCTTGAATCGTGAATTGAAAAGAAGAACTCTGTCTCCTTCTTTAAATTCTTTTGAACTTCTGATTCTTTTATCATGCCATTTCTTCGTTCTTTCTTTATAGATTAACGAATTATCGTATGCTTCATGTCTTAATTCTTCTAATTCGTTTAGTTGACTTAATCGTAGACGTCCGGCTTCATGTAAATCAAGATTACATGTCTTCAAAGCCCAAAATGCTTTGTGTTCAATTTCTACTGGAAGATGACATGCTTTTCCATAAACAAGTCTAAAAGGTGTGGTTCCAATTGGAGTTTTGTAGGCTGTTCTAAAAGCCCAGAGTGCATCCTCCAATTTAATGGACCATTCCTTCGGATTTGATCCTACGGTTTTCTCTAGAATACGTTTTAAAGCTCGGTTGGTATTTTCAACTTGTCCACTTGTTTGTGGATGATATGCGGTGGAGATTTTATGAGTTACTCCATATCTTTTAAGAACTTTCTCAAGTTGATTATTACAGAAATGAGTACCCCGATCACTTATTAAAGCTTTCGGTGTTCCAAACCTTGCAAAAAGACGTTTTAAAAAGTTGACTACAACTCGTGCATCGTTAGTTGGGAGAGCTTGTGCTTCCGCCCATTTAGATACATAATCAATGGCTACGAGTATATATAGATTATTATGAGATTTTGGAAATGGACCCATAAAGTCAATACCCCAAATGTCAAATACTTCACATACTTGTATGACATTTTGTGGCATTTCATCACGTTGACTTATTTTTCCGGCCCTTTGACAAGCATCACAGGATTTGCAAAGAAGGTGTGCGTCTTTGTAAATTGTAGGCCAATAGAATCCAGCATCATAAACTTTTCTTGCTGTTAGTTGAGGCCCATAATGCCCTCCTGTTGGTCCTGTGTGACAATGGTTTAAAATTTTACTAGCTTCATCTTCAAATACACATCGGCGTATTATTCCATCTGGACAACTTTTAAACAAATGTGGATCTTCCCAGAAATAGTGTTTTATATCACTGAAGAATTTCTTTCGTTTTTGGTACGATAATCCTTTTTCAAGGAATCCACATACTAAATAGTTTGCATAGTCTGCAAACCATGGGATTTCTTTATAATCTATCTTCAATAGATATTCATCAGAAAAGTTGTCTTGTATGGCCGATTCATTTAGAACTTCTAATTCGGGATTTTCAAGACGAGAAAGATGATCAGCGGCGAGATTTTCTGCTCCTCTTTTATCTCGGATTTCAATATCAAACTCTTGTAAGAGTAAGATCCAACGGATTAATCTTGGTTTAGCATCTTGTTTTGAAAATAGGTATCTAAGAGCAGAATGGTCGGTATAAACCACCGTTTTTGCTAGAACGAGATATGATCGAAATTTGTCAAAAGCAAAGACAATAGCAAGGAGTTCTTTTTCAGTAGTTGTATAGTTCGTTTGTGCTCCTTGTAACGTCTTACTAGCATAATATATAGGTTGAAATCGTTTTTCAATCCTTTGTCCTAAAACGGCTCCCATTGCAAAATCACTTGCATCGCACATTAGTTCAAATGGTAGATTCCAATTTGGTGTTATCATGATCGGCGCATTAGTGAGTTTCTCTTTAAGAATATTAAAAGATTTGATACATTCATCTGAAAAGATGAATGGAGCATCCTTTTCTAGGAGTTTATTCATAGGAGTGGCAATTTTAGAAAAATCTTTTATGAAACGTCGGTAAAAACCGGCATGCCCTAGAAAACTCCTAACTCCTCTAACATTGGTGGGATGTGGAAGTTTAGCAATTACATCTACTTTAGCTCTATCCACTTCAATTCCTTCTTTTGAAATTTTATGTCCAAGAACGATGCCTTCTTTAACCATAAAATGGCATTTCTCCCGATTAAGAACTAGATTTGATTGTTCGCATCTAATGAGCATTCGTTCCAGATTAGCTAGACATGTTTCAAATGTATCACCGAAGACTAAAAAGTCATCCATGAAAACTTCCATGCATTCTTCTATCATGTCATGAAAAATCGCCATCATACACCTTTGAAAGGTTGCAGGGGCATTGCAAAGTCCAAATGGCATGCGTTTGTAAGCAAAAGTACCATAAGGGCATGTGAATGTGGTTTTCTCTTGGTCCTCGGGTGCTATTGGAATTTGAAAATATCCGAAAAATCCATCTAGAAAACAATAGTAACTATTTCCGGCTAATCTTTCCAACATTTGATCTATGAAAGGTAAGGGAAAGTGATCTTTTCTGGTGGCGTCATTTAATTTTCTATAATCAATACACACACGCCATCCTGTTACAGTCCTAGTAGGAATAAGCTCATTTTTTTCATTTGTAATGACAG
This sequence comes from Rutidosis leptorrhynchoides, assembly GCF_046630445.1. Taxonomy (NCBI): domain Eukaryota; kingdom Viridiplantae; phylum Streptophyta; class Magnoliopsida; order Asterales; family Asteraceae; genus Rutidosis; species Rutidosis leptorrhynchoides. Next base: position 60,144,985 of record NC_092336.1, on the reverse strand, counting down.
TCATGCCACCCTTCTTAGGCACGCATTGAACTGGGCTTACCCATGGACTATCAGAAATTGGATAAATTAAACCTGCATCTAGCAGTTTAATAATCTCTTTCTTAACTACATCTTGCATATTAGGATTTAGTCTTCGTTGGCGTTGCACATACGTTTTATGACCTTCTTCCATAAGGATTTTATGTGTGCAATACGAAGGACTTATTCCTTTAATATCATGAATCTTCCATGCAATGGCTGGTTTATGGGCTTTCAACACAGAAATGAGTTGTGATTTCTCATTTTCAGTAAGAGAAGACGATATTATTACAGGTAATTCAGATTTACCATGTAAATAAGCGTATTCCAAATGGTTTGGAAGTGGCTTTAACTCTAATTTCGGAGGTTCTTCTATCGATGATTTGTATCGATATCTGTCTTCTTCTTTTAGCATTTGAATATTTTCTGCTGTTGGTTCATATCCATTAGCTATAAGTGTAGCTAACATTTCAACTTCATCAATTGGTTCATTACCTTCTCCTAAAGAACATTCTCCTGTTCCTTGTAATTCTGGAAATTCTTCTAACAATTCTGCATGTGCATCTATAGTTTGAATATAATAACATGTATCATCTGCAGATTGTGGTTGTTGCATTGCTCTATCAACTGAAAAGGTAACACTCTCGTCCTCTATACTTAGGGTCAATTTCTTACCGAACACGTCTATTATTGCTTTAGCCGTGTTTAAGAATGGTCTTCCTAATATGAGAGGAACTTGAGAATCTTCTTCCATGTCCAAAACAACAAAATCTACTGAAAATACTAAAGTACCAACTTTAACTAGCATGTTCTCCATTATCCCTCTAGGATATTTTATTGATCTATCGGCTAGTTGTATGCTTATTCTGATTGGTTTCAATTCTCCAAGGTCTAGTTTAGCGTATAGTGAATATGGCATTAGATTTATACTAGCACCTAAGTCTGCCAATGCTTCTATTGAACTAAGACTACCCAGAAAACATGGAATTGTGAAACTTCCTGGATCAGATAGTTTTTCTGGTATCTTATTCAACAGCACTGCTGAACAATTAGCATTCATGGTAACAGCTGAGAGTTCTTCCATTTTCTTTCTATTTGAGATTAGATCTTTCAAGAATTTAGCATATCTAGGCATTCCTGAAATTACATCAATGAAAGGAAGATTTACATTTATCTGTTTAAACATATCCAAGAATTTGGATTGCTCGGCTTCAAGTTTCTCTTTCTTCATTTTACTCGGGTAAGGAAGTGGTGGTTGGTATGGTTTAACATAAGGTTTAGCCTTAACTTTGTTATCTTCATTAACCTTCTCAACTACCGGTTCTTTTTCCTTATCTTGATTAGGTTGTGGTTCTTGTGGAGTAGGAATAGCTTCATCAGAAGTTACAGGTATTTCAGGTGGTTTAAGTGTTGTACCACTTCTTGTGGTAATAGCTTTAGCTGTTTCATTCCGGGGGTTAGCATTTGTATCACTAGGTAGACTTCCTGGTTTTCTTTCACCTACTAGCAAGACCTTGCTAGGTTACTTACTTCTTGTTCCAGATTTTGAATAGAAGCTTGTTGATTTCTAAATGCTTAAGCATTTTGTTCATTAGTTTGTTTCTGAGATGTGAAAAACTGCGTTTGAGTTTCAACTAGCTTCGTCATCATATCTTCTAAATTCGGCTTTTTATCATCGGTTTGTTGTGGTGGTTTGTTTTGAAAATTAGGTCTTTGCTGGTTGTAAGTATTATTGGATACTTGTTGATTGCTAGGACCTTATTGGTTGTTGTATGGAATATTTCGGTTATAATTCTGGTTTTGATTGTAAATAGGTCTTGGCGGTTGATAATTATTCTGATAATTATTTCCAGGCCTTTGGTTTATGTATGAAATATTCTCTCTTTGTTCCATTGTTAATTCAATACTGAGACAATCTTTTGTCAAATGTGGTCCTCCACACTGCTCACAACTAATTCGTATTGAGTGAATATCTTTAGTCATCTTTTCCATTCGTCTCTCGACAGCATCTATCTTTGCGGAAATGGAATCTAAGTCATGGCTAGAATCGGCTCTAGCTGCTTTAGATGATCTAACGATATCTTTTTCTTGGTGCCACTCATGTGAGTGGGAAGCAGTGTTATCAATAATTTTGTAAGCATCAGTTTCGGTTTTCTTCATAATAGAACCACCAGCTGCTATATCTATGTCTTTCCTTGTAGTGATGTCGCATCCTTGGTAGAATATTTGTACTATTTGACAGGTGTCTAAACCATGTTGCGGACATCCTCTTAATAACTTTCCAAATCTAGTCCATGCCTCATATAGAGTTTCATTCGGCTTCTGTGTAAACGTAACAATTTCTGCTTGAAGTCTTACGGCTTTAGATGCCGGAAAGAATTGTTTAAGAAAATTTTCAACTAAAACATCCCATGTATCAATCGCCCCTTCAGGTAACGATTCCAACCAATCTTTGACTTCTCCCTTTAAAGTCCAGGGAAATAACATGAGATATATCTGTTCATCCTCCACTTCTCGGATTTTAAATAGTGTGCAGATCCTATTAAAGGTACGTAGATGTTCATTTGGATCTTCCTTCGGCGCACCACTAAATTGGCATTGATTAGTCACCATGTGTAGAATTTGTCCTTTGATTTCATAATCTGGCGCATTAATGTCTGGATGAGTAATTGCGTGACCTTGGCCAGTGCGTTTAGCTCTCATTCGGTCTTCCATACTTAAAGGTTCCAGATTCTCCATAATTGAATTTGTTGAATCGGAATCACTAGAGGATTCTGATTTAATGGTTCGTTCCTCAACAATCTCTGTTTGAATGATTGGTGGTTCCGGAGGAAAGTTTAGTGGTTCAGGATCTATGAATCGTCCCTGAATATTCTCCGGATTCTCAATTGTGAGGTCGGGTTCAAAAAATGGATTATCGGAAATTTGAACTGGAGTACTTGGTCGACTGGATGACGATTCTAAAGAAAAATCAACGGCAGTAATATTTGCTAAATGTCTTGATCTAGTTACAGGTGGTGAACGTACAAAAGGTGGTGAACGTCTTGCTCGGTGCATTCACTGAATATCCTATTAGTTTTTAAAAGGAAAGAAAAATTATAATAAGTTATCCAATCAATAGACTTTTCTGATTTTGCCCACGTTTCGAATAGCCAAAAGATGCAGTAGAGGGGCAGGATTCGTTTGGTCTCAATATAATTGAGGACTGTTTGGCTCCAATAACCCGGTCCACGTACAAATCCAACTATTACTACGAACCAGAAAATTTTGATGTCTATCAATTTAACCACTTAAAATAAATTTTCGTAATTTTAAGAAATTTAGATAAGAAGTAGAATAAAAATCTATGTCCTAAAACTAGAATAGCGAGAAATAAGAAAGAAAAAGAGCGCGTCGGAAAAAGGTCGAAAAAGAAAAATGGTTGAAAAATAAAAGGTGACGGAAAAATAAAAGAAACTTATAACACTTAAAAACACTTGACTAACCTAACCTTATTACTACAACTAACTTAAAATTATAATCGCAAATTGAGATTACTAATTGGAATGATAATTGATACATAGGTAAAAGGTGTCTAAAAATATTAAAGCTTACAAGAAAAACTATATCCCAAATGGAAATAACTTAAAAAGAAACTAAAACTTAAAAAGGCGTCGCAAAATTCTAAAGTACCTAAATCTTAGTCTAAAGAAAAAGCACTTAAGGAATTCTAAGCAAAGCCTAAAAATCTAGAAGGGACAAAATATAAAAATATACAAAAAGTTGTAAAAAGTTCAATTTTTATAAAAATATTATTTTTATATTATTTATTTATTAAAACTATTAATTTTATATTTTATTTAAACTAATTTAACTAAATAAAACAAATTAAATAAAAAGAAACTTAAAATAAAACTAATTATAATAATAATAAGTAATTAGGGTTAATAATAATAATAATTAATAATTACTCCGTAATTAAATGCAGATTAGGGTTTCTGTCGGTGTCAGGGTAGCTCCGCGAGTTGCGGTATTTCAAGCAGCAAACCCCGCGAGTCGCGGGGTTCCAAAATTCAACTCTGGTACAGTTTTAAATTTGACGCGTTTTTTTTTTATTTTATTTTTTTCTGTTTTATATTTTCTGTTTATATCAAAATATTTATATAATAAAAACTTATATTTAAAAACTTAAATAAAAATAGAACTACTTTATAATTTTAAAAATATCTTAAAAATAGATTTATATATATTAAATTTTTTTTTTTCGGTTTTTTTTTATATTTTAAATAAAAACAAAATACTTAAATAAAACTTATATAAAAATAAAGAAACTTTATAAAACTTAAATATTTAACAAAATCTTAAAAATACTTATAATTTTGTTTTTCTTTTTATATTTTTGAATATTTAAAACGTATTTTTATAAAAACGAATTTTAATAAAAGTAAACTAAAAATCTTTTTTTTTTATATTAGCGTTGCGCTTCCGGCTTTTAAGTTAGATTGTTCCCCGGCAGCGGCGCCAAAAATAACTTGATGTTTTAGCAGAGGGGTATAAAATACTATTAATTTTTAGCAGGAAATACTATTAAATATGATACAATTTTACACAAGATATTTATTTATTTAGAGAATGGATATACTTAAACCTTGCTACAACACTTATAGGCAGTGTACCTAATCGTACAGTAGTGTAGTTTTTAGTAAGTCCGGTTCGTTTCACAGGGAAAATCTTTAAACAAAGCTTAACGCTATATTAGTTTACTTTTATAAAAATACAAATATATATATAAGTAATATTATTATTATAAAGGGGGGTTTTTACCGTTTAATGACCGGTTTATCGATTTTAAAACTTTAGTCGCAGTTAAAACCAAATGTAAAATATTAAAAATAAATACAAGACTTAAATTAAAGCGTAAAGTAAATAACGATAATGAAATTGCGAATAATAAAAGTGCGATAAAATAAACTTGCGATAATTAAAAAGTACGATAATTAAAAGTGCAATTAAATACAATAACAATAAAAATGCGATAATTAGAAGTGCAATTAAATATAAAATAAAGGAAATTAAATATGAAAGAAAAGAATTATGCTTATTTAAACTTCCGTAATCATGATGTTTGACGTGTTGATTTTTAGTTTATTCCCATGGGTTAATTGTCCTTTGTCCTGGATTATTTAATATGTCCGTCTAGTTTTTGTCCATAACAGTCCATCAGTCATAAATATAAAGTGCGAGTGTCCTCGTCAAATTATCCTTATACCCGAAGTTAAATATTCCAACTAATTGGGGACTTAAACTGTAACAAGATTTTAATACTTTGTTTAATAATTACACCAGGATGTCGACTGAGTGTAACCCAAGGTTTTAATATTTTGTTATCAATTATACCAAGTGTCCTTGTACATAATTTTACCCCTGTTTTAATTATTCTAGTGGCTATTAATCCATTCCCGTGTCCGGTTAAATGAACGATTATTCGTACATATAAATACCCTGCCCATCGTGTCCGATCGAGTGTATATGGTAATTTATAGGGAAGCCTTATTGTAAATCTTTATATTAACATTAACAAACTATCATTTAGTTAAACAAATATAAAGCCCATTAATAGCCCATAGTCTAATTTCCACAAGTGTCGTTCTTTTGTCCAAACTCCAATTATGGTACAAAGCCCAATTACCCAATTTTAGTAATTAGCCCAACATCATGATTACTTCAGATTAAATAAGCATAATAATAACTTAGCTACGAGACATTAATATAAAAAGGTTGAACATAACTTACAATGATTAAAAATAGCCTAGCGTTACACGGACAGAATTTCGACTTACACCCTTACAACATTCGCTAACATACCCTTATTATTAGGATTAAAATTAAAATTAAAATATAAATTATAAATATAAATATTACGTATAGATATAGAGAGGATGGATATATATGTTATATTTTTACGATCAGAATGCGCGAGCTTTATAGGCAGTTTCTAAATATGGGGCTCCGCGACTCGCGGCATTTTTGCTCTTCAAACTCCGCGAGTCGCGGAGTTTGAAATTCCAGCTCACTCCAAATTGGATCTTAGTCTGCCGACGGTTTATTATATAATATAATATATATATAATTTATATAATTAATTATATATTATATTATATTTATATACATAGTTAACTTGTAATTTTTAGTCCGTTGCGTCGAGCGTTGAGAGTTGACTCTGGTCCCGGTTCCGGATTTTCGAACGTCCTTGCGTACAATTTAATATCTTGTACTTTGCGTTTTGAATCTTGTACTCTTGTAATTTCGAGACGTTTCTTATCAATAATTGGAACCTCTTTGATTGTATTTTGTACTTTTGAGCTTTTTGGTCGTTTGCGTCTTCAATTCGTCGAATCTGTCTTTTGTCTTCACCTTTTATTATTTAAACGAATATCACTTGTAAATAGAACAACTGCAACTAAAAGCTTGTCTTTCTTGAGGAATAATGCTATGAAATATATGTTCGTTTTTAGCATTATCAAATATATTTATATATATATCATTTATTTGTTGAAACTAATAATTGTAGTAATACTAAATTAATATTTGTAATGATAAAAATGATAACACTTAATATTAATAAAAATAATGTTAATAATTTTAGTGATAGATGTGATGATATACTAATAACTATAAAATATTTTCTGTTAAGGATAGTTTTAATACAAAATCTTTTAATAGTGATAATTATAGTAGTTTTTAATATAATGAAAAATTTAGTAATGAAGAAAATAATTATTTTGATAACAGTACTTAATACTTAATATTAAAAATAATTGTAACCATTTTATTACTACTCTTGATATTACTAATAATACTTATGTTTATAATAATAATTCTAATATTTATAATTGATACTAGTTTTAATATTAATCAATATGATAATGAATTTTGTTAGGTTCATAATAATACTAATCGAAACCATAATAATGATATTAATACTAATAACAATCTTCACAATAATAATAATAATAATAATAATAATAATAATAATAATAATAATAATAATAATACTAATAATAAAAATCATGATATTACTAATACCTAGTAATAATAATAATTGATAATTACTTCCTATATTTATAATGTTAATGACACTAACAATTTTAGTACTAATATTAATAACAATAATAATCATAACAATAATAATCATATTAATAATAATAATATTTAACATTAATAAGTAATAATAATAATTGTAAAAATAAATAAACAAATGAAGACTACCTCTCAAAGGATGAAGTCCCAAAAAAAATTGAAAACAGCCCATGCCCGGGCTCGAACCCCCGACCTCTCGCATACCCGCATCATTCCTTAACCGTTCAGGCTAATGCCTGTTTTTTGATTATAATTACTACCCAAATAGATATAACCCGTTTTCTATTATTTCATCATCATCTTCTTCTTCTTCTTCTTCTTTAATTTCACTCGACAGAGTATACCATAATCATCTTAATTAATTTGTTTACTGGTTTTAAGATTTTAAATGGACTCAGAAACAACCCAAGTGATTAAATTAGGTTAATAAAAAAAAAACAGCAGTTTGCTGTTCGTCGAGTGGGAGAAAACAAACTCAAACACCTATTTCGATTTTTAAAACATTTGAGACAAAGATTGTAACATGAATTGTGTTTGAAATCGTTCATGAAAACTACCTGATTCGTCAATTTGATCTAAGACCTCAAAACAAATTCGAATTTTACCCAAGAACAAAATAGTTGACTTTTAAAATTAAAAGTTTGACTCACAAATTAACGATCAATAGGAAGATTTGGAGATTGAGACTTAACAGAAAGTTCCACTAGAGTAATACTAACACAATGGCATTAATAATTTTTGAAACAAATTCGATTTCGAGTTTTTGAGCATTGCACCCAAGAACAACGGTTTTGGTGGTTTCTGTTTTGGTTTAATTTGACAAACATGGCTGTTTAATGATGTGTGAAATTGGTAGAAGTAGTAGGACATAAATGAATTACCTAACAGTTTGAATTAACGATTGTTATATAGAATAATGGATCGATGGTTTTAATCAGGGTAAAAATAATAATAATAGAAGCAGATGTTGACACTCAACAGAAATTGGATGTTTGTGAATTTGATTTTTGGACTAACATTACATTCAGAGACAATAAATCGAATCTCAGTACATTTTGTTGACTACTGGAAACAGATTCAGAATTTTATGATACAATATCGATTATATAAATAATATTAATATTTAATAGTTATTATTATAATATAAATACTAAATAATAGTAATAATAATATTAATAATAATAATTATAAGAGTATTAATAATAATAAGTCATAATAAATAAATTTTTAATGAAATTGATAATAATATTATTAATGATAACTATAATAATAATACTAATTGGTTTTGATAATAATATTATTTAATAATTCTTAATAATAATAATAATAATATCTAATAATACAAGTGATATAAGAGATATAACAAGTTACATGTATTCTATCTTCGTATTATTTTAATGATAATAATAATACCGATATAGATATTAATATAAATATTATTAATAGTAATAATAATGTTATACAAATATATTTTCAACTTGTAATTATAATTAATGTTACATCATATATTATACATGTAAATATGATTGAGTTAATATTGTTTTATATATATATATATATATATATATATATATATATATATATATATATATATATATATATCCATTTACTATATTATATTATTCCATAATAGATATTATAAATTTCAACAAGTAATATTTACATCTTTTATATATATATTACATATAATAATAATAATTATGTATAGTATAATATATATTCATATATAGTTTCTTTTTAATAATAACCTTATTATATTATATATTATTTTACATATTTAATTCTACTCATTAATTGTATTTTATTATTTACACACTTATTTTTATTTTTATAAATATATATATACTTATTTATTAACAACAATTGTTCGTGAATCGTCGGGATTAGTCAAAAGGGTAATTGAATTCATGTAAACAGTTCAATTATTTTGAGACTCAACATTACAGACTTTGCTTATCATGTCGAATTATGTAAAGATTAAGTTTAAATTTAGTCGGAAATTCCCGGGTCATCACAATGCTAGCCCCCATTTCAATACTACTAAAGTATTTAGTGGTGTTGAAATCGAACATTAAGTTGACACCACCTTTAGGAGCGATGAACGTGTATGTAATAAGAATTAAAATTCTACGATTTACCATTTTAAAGTAATGGAAATGCACAAGGTATAGTGCCCAAAAAAACTATGCAAAACACATAAACTGCAACCATGGCCTTACGCGGAGCTGCCATGGTGCAAATGCAAAGTGCGCGCAACACATGCAAAGTGTTGCGCAACGCACAAAAAATCTTGCAACCATGGACTTATGCAGAGCCGCGATGGTGCAGATGAACAGTGCACGCAACAAATGCAAAGTGTTGCAGACCGCACAAAAAATCTTGCAACCATGGCCTTACGCGGAGCCGCCATGGTGCAAAGGAGAAGTGTGCGCAACACATGCAAAGTGTTGCGGACCGTACAAAAAATCTTGCAACCATGGCCTTACGCGGAGCCGCCATGGTGCAAAGGAGAAGTGCACACAACACATGTAAAGTATTGCGGACCGCACAAAAAATCCTCCAATCACGGACTTACGCGGAGCCGCCATGGTGCAATGAAATTATCTGCGGATAAGGCAACTGGAGATGCTTCACGATTAACGCCGCATAGTGGCACCGTGAAAAGACATTGTGTAATTGTACCGTAAAAGGGTGTTGGCATCGCAATTCTACCCAATACATTGGCCATGCGTAAATTAAACTACGCAAATCTAGCCTTCGGGATTAAGATTTGTGGGTAGATTTCATAAAAATATATAATGATATCCCACAATAATTAATGATAACGAATAACGATAATGATATGCGGAGTTTATCATTACTTGGTACATGGGAGTCCTGACATATCTGCTAAATAGTAAAAAGAATTTAAACTATATTAACAACCATGCACCGTCCCGTTATATTTAGTGCAAATTATACAATTCAATTGTAAATATCCGTCCGTTACCATAATTACTTTATAGGTATATTATAATATTAAGGATTATACGGTCGGATTGTAACCACCACCCGCAAAACCCGGAAACTTCACACGCAACAGATTTGATTGTGAGAATCGTCGATAAAACATCAACCAATTTAATCTCTCAATTGTTCCCCTATTACTTCGTGTGCTCGTCCAGATCTATATTTTACTCATAAATATAATTGGAACTTCCATATATAGGGAAATTAACGGAAGAAGGGGAAAGTCAATCGAATCAAGGAAAGTATACACATATATACGATACGATATTGGAAAATTAGCTACCCAACCAATCAAAATAACTCATGTATAACTGCGAAATCCATCGAAAAAGCAAATGAGATATCATGATATCGATGTATGTAATATAAAAGTGTCATCATATAAATACAGAAGGGATAAAACGTGGTGTAATATTGATTAGCCATGTGTAGCCATGGAGATAATCAGATGGATACCACCCCTTTTTTATTGCCGTTGTCTACCGACACCAACCCGCAAAAATCCTTTTTACCAATGTTTGTGATTTCCCTCGATTGTACTAGCGAAAATTAATCAGCTCATATTGCAACGATAGCTAATATTGCTATTATTATTAACTAGCAGGTGGCCCAGTGGCCCACTTTGTTGGGCCTGGAACATAAAAATCTTTATGTTTTTGGATCAAGCCTAATATATCTTTGGACCATACCTATGATAATATATTTAATTACCTATCTATCGATGATTTAATAATAATAATAATAATAATGTGAATTAGTGATCACTGTCTTCAATAATTCAATTAGTTTTGCTTTTACAGCACCACTCAAAAACCCATCTCATTTCTCTACCCAACCTCTCATTTCTATCCTTACACTAACCATCACCGCCACCAGACAACCGTCATCAAGCCGCCACTAACAACCACAAAACCTCCTATTTCTCTCATCTTTTTTTTTTATTTCGTTGCAGATATTAAGGTGCAGAAAGTTTTCTATACTTTGGTTTTGTCTACTTTTTTCAATTTCGTTCTTTTTAAAGTAGTCGTCGTCGTCGATCTGTTTTCCGGCAAAAATCACAACCAACATAATGCGTTTTGTTGTGCAACTGTTGTATATATATTGTTGTATATAGTTTTACGGTGTGTTACGGTTTGGTTCTTTCTTTTGAAACCGGTTGCGGCTCACTGCAGTGGCCGGTGGTTACCTATTTTCCGTCGAAAGTCACCACCAACATTTCACTAAATATCGGATCTGAATAATGTATAACATTTTAAGCTTGATGTACAACTTTTTCTGCATGATGTACGTTTTTTTTTGGCACAGTATACAAAATGAAAGTTAGTAATCAATTTGAATAAAATGAAAAAAAAAAAAAGAAACCAATGATGGCAGAGGGTGGGTTTCAAGGATGGAGCCATGGAGGAGTGGCCAATCTAATTTTATGTTTTTTTTTTTAAAAAAAATGTGACGTCAGCATGACGCCATGATGACGTTAGCACGACGTAAGCGAAAACACTGTTCCTACCGACCATTACTTCCAAAATGACAGTGCAAGGGGAAAAAAGCCAAAAAAATTGAACACAAAACGGCATGCAGGTGTTTGGCTGATATTATTTTTAGTAATAAATCTGAGCTTTATCTACGCAATTAAAAGTACAATCTAGATATTATTAAAACATTAACAAACTTGCAGGCACAAGTAGGTGTGAGTCGGTCTGGATGGCAAGAATGTGGGCTAAGTTGTTGTAGCTCTCAATGAAAGCACCATTTGATCAAGCATATTTCCGCCTAGGATAGAAACATACTTAAGTGCAATAGAAGAAGGGTTTTATTAGTTCAGCGGCATTAACCTTCGGTCCGGATACCGTGATAACCCTAGCCGAGATGATGATCTCGGGAGGGTGGCTAAGGGCTGACCGCCGGCCAATGGCGGCGCCGATTGGCGGCGAAGGGGAAAAACCCTACGAGGATTCGTAGGTAAAAACCCTAGTGTAGATTGCGTCCTGATAAGGCTAAAAAGGAACATATATTTCATACCATTATCCCCCAAGAAAGACAAGATTTTAGTTGCAATTGTTCCATTTTCAAGTGATATTCGTTTATATTAAATAAGTGCGAAGACAAAAGGCGAAAACGACGAATTAAAGACACAAAGGTCCAAAAAGCTCAAATATACAAGATACAAATAAAAAGGTTCAAATTATTGATGAAGAACGTCTAAAAATGACAAGAGTACAAGTTGCGGAACGCAAAGTACACGATATAAAATAGTACGAAAGGACGTCCGAAAATCTGGAACCGGGACCCGAGCCAAGAAGAAACGCCCGACGCAATGGACCAAAAATATCTAGTCTACTATGCACATAAATATAATATAATATATAAATAATTATTAAAATTATTTATATTTTATATATATTTAATAAATATGTCGACGAACAAGAAGACAAAAGATATGTGAGCTGTCCAGCGTGGCCATGCGAGTCGCATGGCAAATAGGCATAAACCCATGCGAGTCGCATGGCAGTAAAAATCTGGCCAAATGCCTATAAAAAGGCAGTTTATGCACGAACTCAAACACATCTTTTTCTTTTCCTTCTCTGTAAACATATAACATAAATAAATAATTATAATTTTAATTATAATTTTAATAATTATGATTTAGTTTAGTATTGTAACAAATGATTTACGGGTTTTAAGTCAAGACTCTGCCCGTGTAATACTACGATATTAATACCCACTGTAAGTTATGTCTTTCCTTTTTAATTTAATGTCTAGTAGCTAAATCGTTATTATGCTTATTTAAAACGAAGTAATCATGATGTTGGGCTAATTACTAAAATTGGGTAATTGGGCTTTGTACCATAATTGGGGTTTGGACAAAAGAACGACACTTGTAGAAATTAGACTATGGGCTATTAATGGGCTTTATATTTGTTTAACTAAATGAAAGTTTGTTAATGTTAATATAAAGATTTACAATTGGGCGTCCCTATAAATTACCATATACACTCGATCGGACACGATGGGCTGGGTATTTATATGTACGAATAATTGTTCATTTAACCGGACACGGGAATGGATTAATAGCCACTAGAATAATTAAAACAGGGGTGAAATTACATTCAAGGGTAATTGGTGTAATTGTTAACAAAGTAGTAAAACCTTGGTTTACACGCAGTCGATAACCTGGTGTATTCATTAAACAAAGTATTAAAACCTTGTTACGATTCGAATTCCCAATTAGTTGGAATATTTAACTTCGGGTATAATAATAATTTGACGAGGACACTCGCACTTTATATTTATGACTGATGGACTGTTATGGACAAAAACCAGACGGACAGATTAAATAATCCAGGACAAAGGACAATTAACCCATGGGCATAAAACTAAAATCAACACGTCAAACATCATGATTACGGAAGTTTAAATAAGCATAATTGTTTTATTGTATTTTTCACCGTACCTTTATTTACTGTTATTTTATTTTCTGTCATTTTATTTTCTGTCATTTACTTTATCGCAATTTATTTTACGCACTTTAATTTCCGTTATTTATATTTTCGCTTTCGTTAAAATCGACAAACCGGTCATTAAACGGTTAAAACCCCCCTTTATATAATTATAATACTACTATATATATATATATATATATATATATATATATATATATATATATATATATATATATATATATATATATATATATATATATATATATATATATATATATATATATATATATATATATATATATATATATATATATATATATATTTTATATTTTTATATTTCTGTGTGCGTTAAACTTCACTTGTTTTCCCCGTGGAACGAACCGGACTTACTAAAAACTATACTGCAATACGATTAGGTACACTGCCTATAAGTGTTGTAGCAAGGTTTAAAGTATATCCACTCGATAAATAAATAAAACTTGTGTAAAATTTCGTCGAATTTCGTATTAAAAATAAACACTATTTCATACCCCTCGCGACACACATCACGTCCCTCAAATGCTTAGATTATCCCTCTATTTATAAGAGGGAATTAGGGTTTGAGGAGGAAGATTTGACCGCGACCCATGGGCCAAGCCCAATTACTCGGCCCGATGGGCTCCGCACATCATCACTCATACAATTTTTTAAACGGAATTTATCTTTTTTCTCCCCGCGAGTTAGATTTCTCCGTCATCACCGTTTAATTCGAAATAATTTTACGAACAAAACGAAACTAATTATATTCGAAACGGAATTTTTTCATAAAATTATAAAACATTTTGGATTAAATATTATACACACACACACACACACACGTATATATATATATATATATATACATACATATATATATAATAAATAAACTAAACTAATTATATCACATGAGTTCGAGTCCTTTGACCCATTTTGTTTGCGATTCTTTTTCTCTATTATTGCTCAACATTAGTTTTATAAAAGATGGTAAAATGTTACACCGCAACGTGCGAGCCATTAGGTATACTAGGTAGCAAACAACGTATATTTAAATATAACCGCAACAACACGCGGTCCGAATTCTTTCTGGTTATTATTGTTATTGCTATTGTTATTGTTATTTTTAATTATAAATAATAATAATAATAATTATTTATATTAAATAAACAGAAAATTAAAATACAAGTATAACTTTAAAAATGACAAGCGATTAGAAAACAGGTCTTGTTGGAAGGAATCCAGTGGGGAGCCCACCAAAATAGAAAAAGAATATCTGTTTTCATATAAAAATCACATCACAATCCATTAAACACCATAGATTCTTCCGATTATTCAGAAAAAACATAATTTCTTTCTTTTATCTAATTTTAACAAAAGAGGTTGAGGATCTTCAAGGTAATAATCCTTTTCCTTATTTTGCAGCTAATGTTGATCTAAATTGTACCGGTGTATGTATATGTAATCTCATTATTCTTATA
Source organism: Rutidosis leptorrhynchoides (assembly GCF_046630445.1). Taxonomy (NCBI): domain Eukaryota; kingdom Viridiplantae; phylum Streptophyta; class Magnoliopsida; order Asterales; family Asteraceae; genus Rutidosis; species Rutidosis leptorrhynchoides. Next base: position 60,129,906 of record NC_092336.1, on the reverse strand, counting down.
TCTGCGTTATGATTTGATCAATTAGGGTTTGTAAGATGGCTTCGAAACGGATCTTGAAAGAGCTCAAGGATCTTCAGAAAGATCCTCCTACCTCTTGCAGTGCTGGTATTATTATTATTATTATTATTATTATTGTTACATCTATGTCGATCTGCTAAATCCGTATTTTGTTCTTTATTATTTATCTTATAATAAAGTGTTTGTGTTGATCTTGTGCATATTTGTTATAAATATGTTTATATTTCTTTTGTTTATTACCTTATGTGCCTGATCATGTTATATTTCGTCGAAATTTTACTTATGGTGGAGTAATCAGATGAGATCCTCATGATATATGTGTGGATTTTGATATATCAGAGATTAATATAATGTGAATTTTGTGGAATGCTGGTTAATTTGATCCAGGTGTTTTAGATTGTTTTCTGTTATGAGACGTTTGCGAGTAAGATGTCTCTTTCGTCGAAACGGAAATGATTGTTATTTTTGGCTGAAAGTTAGACAACGATAGAGTTGTTGACGTGTCACTTTCTCGATTCCTCAGTTTCTAGGCTTATAAATTCTTAGGATTAGCTAGTCAAATAAAGTTTATTGTCATTCAGTTTAAAAGTTGATAGGTTATATGTGATACTATGTTCATGATGGAAAACGTTCATTCATGCGAGCATATCTGTATATTTTTGGATCTTTAGTGTAAGCTAACTGCTAACGTGCAAAATGTTGTTTCTTTTTGCATTTATTTAATTGTGTAAGGTGATTTTAGGCCCAGTGGCGGAAGATATGTTTCACTGGCAAGCAACGATTATGGGTCCTCCGGATAGTCCTTACTCGGGTGGAGTGTTTCTAGTTACTATTCATTTTCCTCCGGACTATCCATTTAAACCACCAAAGGTAATTATCGACTACATATCCTTTTGCCAAAAATATGCTGATCTTTGTTTTTACATGCTCATGTTATTATTTGCAATTTTTTTTTTCTTTATTATCATATTTCAAGGAATTGTTTCATTATTCAGCTAGCATTTTATCTGTTTTAACGTATATTATTATCTTTATGTAGGTGGCTTTCAGGACGAAGGTTTTCCATCCGAACATAAATAGCAATGGCAGCATTTGTCTTGATATTTTGAAGGAGCAATGGAGCCCAGCTCTTACTATTTCCAAGGTTAGCATTTTGACACTTCAAAATTATGTATCCAATAAGATTCTCCATTGGTGCTAATAACCACCTCTGATTTGTGGCTTCGATTTCTGTTTAATAGTCAGTCTTTCTTTCCTCGTCGTATAAATGTGACCACGAATGTTGTGAACCATCAATCACAAAGATGATAATATTAATGCATTTATTATCAGCTAAAGTAGATGTGGCACTACGCGCGGATTGGGTAGTGGTCGAAATCAAAATAATACATTTTTGCTACATGTCGTGTTTGATTGGGTTGACTCGTAACATTTTTTTGTCTACAATTTTAAATTTTTTTTTTTTTCATGGGTAGCAATAAACAAATACAAAGGCAAATATTACATCTCATTAAAATTGTGATTTTGAATAAAATGGGTTTGGTAAATTTTTGACCTGTTTAACCCATCTGCCGCGTTTACATTTTGAGCTATTTATACACGTTTGCCTTGTTAGAGAAAAAAGCATATTTTTTACACGTTTGCCCTTAGTTCTTGTGGACGCAATAATGACTGGATTACAATCGTTTAGAGGTCCATATATCAACTGAAAAGGAAACATTGGCAAATCAATGTTAAGAAATGCATTATATATGTTTTGAATCTCTGCTGAATATTATATATTTTGACATTGATTTTTAGGTTTTGTTGTCAATATGTTCCCTGTTAACGGACCCGAATCCAGATGACCCTCTTGTACCTGAGATTGCTCACATGTACAAGACAGACAGGAGCAAGTACGAAACCACGGCAAGGAGCTGGACCCAAAAGTATGCCATGGGGTAGTTGCTGTGTGCCGGTGTAAACGGAGGAAGGGACGGCTCCTTTCCTTTATGGTTAATGCTATTTTATGTCAAAACTACTAATCAAGTTAAATGGCTGGCTGTTGTAAGATAGATTTAAAAAGGGAATATTAAGCAAAAAAAAAAAAAATTAAAAAAAATTCCCTCCTATGCTTTCATTATTATGGTGAAGATTTGCTTTTAAAAAACATCATATGTTCATTTGCAGTTTTCTTGGTTTTATGTATTTGTTGTATAATTCAATGGAAACAATCAAAATTATTGTGCATCATGTGTCAGAGATGAACAAAAGAACTTTTCTTTCAGAGTGTGGACTGATTCTTTCAAAGCTAGGTCTCTTTTGCATAACCTTAGAATTGGTCCTGGTTTCTACATCTTGAATTGATCAACTTTGCATAAACGTAGATTTTATAATTGTTATTATACAATTTTTTCATTAAATAAGACATTCATGACAACATAGATTGAAATTGTCACTATGCATACAATTCTTATATCACATACTTAATTCAGTTCGTGCAAACGTAATTAGTCATAATTGTAATTAACTAGTGTGTGTGTTATCAAATATCAAATATTCGTGTAAACATAAAATGATTGTGTATAATCTATGTTGAATCTATAGAGTTTTCCAATTCAATTAAGCTCTCAAATAATAAGTGTACAATATATGAGGTAACTTAATTCCAGCTTGTCCTATTTTTTTAGTGTTAACCACATGTTTAATGATAAAACTAATCTTTACAATCTATTTATCGATCGATTTTAACATTATTTTTCAGATTGTGAACGTTGTTTGGATCAAGGTTGCACAAGACGTGAGACGGGGTCGAGACGGTCCGGTCCTGAAAAGGTCGAGACGCACGTTGACCAAAGTTGACTTTTTAAATATATAAGTATATAAATGTATGTATGTGTACATATTTTGAAGCCAAAAACTTTAATTAACTAATTTGTACCCATAATTGCTATCACCGTTAATAGAATGCAGAAAATTCAACCTAAAATATGACAAATTTGACCGATTTTACTGAAATCCTGGCTTTTCTGAATTTTGAGAGACTTTGACATGATTTTTTCAACTTAGACCCCAATTTTGACCGTTGACTGTCATATTAGACGGTTTCTTCGAGACGGGACGAGCTAGTCACCAAACCGTCGCAACGGCTCGAGACAGGGTGTTTTGCAACAGTGGTTTGGATTGTCTTCAATTTTGATATATGTTTTCAATTTTGTTTGAGAAGTGCAGAAACGAAGTGGGAGAATATAGCAACATGTCCTCATATTTTATAACATTTTAATTTAAAATAATACTTGAATGGAATGGATGGAGGAGGAGAATAATATGTATTGCTTCACTGGTCCATGATATCTTCCTTTTTAATATTAAAAGAACGTATAAACAGTCTGATAAGGGCTAGTCACATGATCAAGAATAGAAAATATCCACAATTTATTTATTGATTCTAAAGATATCGATCTAGGAAATTTAGACGAAAAAAATAGTAGTGGGCCATGTACGAATGAAGAAGACCTTTTGAGTTGTAAAGACCTTTTTTTTAGCGAATATATATATATATATATATATATATATATATATATATATATATATATATATATATATATATATATATATATATATATATATATTCAAAAGTTTAAATAAGAATTAAAAAAAAAACGAGAATTGCGAGAATCATTAAATTACAAGAATTTTCACATATGAATAGATTAAATCATATATAAATATTGATGGAGAGTAATATTGAACAAAAAATAATTTGAAAAAAACCTATAATTTAACTATATAATCAAATATATTATTTCTCGTCCACATATATATATATATATATATATGTATTTGTGAACATGTGAACATTTCATATAATTCAGAATTGAACATGTAATTTGTAGTTGTGAACATTTGTTTGCCAATGATATAAACATTATATAACAATTATATGTAATTTTTGAATATAAATTCATATAAATCATGCAATTAAAAAGTTCTCGCAGTTTTCGTCTTTTTGTAATTCTCGTTTGAACCTTACCCTAATTTATAAATATAGAATTTAAGTTATACGGAGTATGATTATATGTAGTCAACGTTTAACATTCTCAAGGATAATATTATACTTCGTATTGTATTTATGTTTCGAATAGTAATATATTATTATTATACATATTACATTTGAGCAAATTTTAGGCACTGTTCCGCAACAGTAGCTTCCCAACAGTAATGGCCTTTTATAGTTTATTACAATTGAGTGAATCTTGGTTACTATAGACACATTTTTTAATTCAAAAAAGGTAACTTTGTCTTTTTACACATTAGATATTTATCACATGAGGTTCAAGAAGCTTCTGCCACTCGTCTTTTGACCCTCACAAATTTAATCTCAGTTTTTCCTTTCTTTTCCAGATGCTTCTTCTATCAAATATCCAGCTTCACCTTCTTCCTCTCCAGAAGCTTCGCCGCCTACTTCTTCACATCTCTATCAAAATCCATCCACCACTCCCGCTAGCAGGAAGCCCACCACCACCGCAGATGCACCCGCCACCACTGCAGTCCCCGATGATGCTTTCATTAGATTCGAATGAGTGTAGGCAACTATTAGGGTTTTGGCACCGTCGTTATCGCAGCCACCATCGCGGACGTATTTTCTATCTCCGTTTTTCCAATCCGATGATGGTATGTTTTCTGTAACTGATAATCAATTTGATCAATCAATTTGATGATTGTTGTAATTATTATTGTTCCGACCCGATTTTAACGATTTGAAAACATATTCAGTTTTGTTTGCTATTTACCAAATTACATCATTTTCAACAGTGAATATGCTTTCATTATGTACTAAATATGATTTCAAGTACTGAAAATACTTACACGTTTACTTACTGAATTCACATTCTGTATTTTCTAATTTATTTATTTATATGTTGTTTGTAAAAATCATGATCACTATATTTATATATGCATTTGTTCGTTATGTAGTTGCTGGAATTCGATTGCAACAGATGTGGACGATGATGCCCATGTTACTGGAATTTGGATGTTTGTGGATGTGTTTTGTGAATTTTTTTTTTTTATGGTTTCAACAAAAATTCAGTTTTGCTGTTTTATTTCTTTATGTTGGCAAGCCTTATTTAGAAAGGTATTATGGTGGCTGTTATGAAATGATATTGGGCTCATTTGCTTTTGCTATATAGTAATCCATGAAAGAAATTAGTCTGTGTTATGTAATTTTTGCCTTCCATTTGTGCAGGCTGCTCTCTCTTATATTAGTGTTAAGTTTTAGTTAATTAACTAATACTAACATTACACTATACATTATCAGATGAGGACATCCTTGCAATCGCCAACCATTTTGCCCTCATTTTATTTAAAAAATTATTGTCTTTTTTTTGTTGTTGTACTAACTGCACAGATGGTGTGACGCTGCCCAAAGGTTCGGTTGGGTGATGGTATGACTGGTACATTTTTCGTCGAATTTTTTCATTATATGTTAATTTCTACTTCTACTATTGATTGCTAACCAAGTTTAATAACAATTACGTAATCAATATGATATAGGTTCTTATAATAACATATGCACGTTATAATAACATCCTTGCGTTTTTCCTGATCAATTTTATCATTTATTCAAATTCTTGCAGTTTGTGTTTTCAGCTTCTAAAGGCCAGTCATGGAGTGCAGATTGTTGTAGGAGTTTAGTTGTGGGTTGAAGGTTTATTCTCTTTTACGGAAATATGGAGGTTTGTTTTCTGTTGTCACAGATTCTTGCCTTCAGTTTCTTTAGTGCATTCATACAGTATAGTTAAAAAAAGGTTTATGTATTTTTGAAACTTAGTGCATTAAAGATTAATTTGATAAAATGATTAATCTTATACCATCCGATTCAATTTCAGGTTATCCAAAGTCAATGTCGACAAACACAGCATACAAGTGATGGTTTATGATGGTTTGAGTGGTGGTTATATGGCGGACAGCAGCAGCCCAGAAAACGCAGCAGCAGAGTGACTTAACGGGCGGGTCTTGGGCTGTTTTAGGCATGCAGAAACGGCAAAAAGGAGCAGCAACAGAGGCGTCTTTGGGGCGGTTTTGGGTGGGTTTTGTCACGCAGAATAGCAGCAGGAGAGGGGTGTTGGTGGCGATTCACAGAAGCAGCAAAAAGGCTGCTGTTCGGGCTCGAAAACAGCAGCAGAAGGGTTGCTGTTGGTGGCGGTTTGGCTGCAGAAAATGGCAGCGGGTAGCGGTGGTGATGATGTCTGTTGGCCGAAACAAAAAGGTAGGTTATTTTTTTCTATATTTATTATACTTTATGTTCTATGTTCTATTTATGCTCTCTAAGCTTTTATTTCAGCAGATGTAACTTGAATGCTACTATGTTTTACAAGCAATGTTTGTTGTTGACATCTATATGTGTCAAATTCGCCAATTTCAATTGAAACACTTTTTCATTAGCATCTACTATAAAGTACTGGTATTTCAAATACAGTTATAAATCTTTTATGGTATTGATAGAAGATAAACTTTCGCGCAGCGAAGCGTGCTAACCTATATGCTTGTTATAATATATAAAAGTGAAAAAGTTTGCGCATTATTACGAGAAATGTATTCACTTCTATACCTTAAGTATATAAGGATATTATTGTGTCATGATAATGTGAACATGACGTAAGCAATAAGTTACTTTCAATGTTGGCAGTGTTGTCGTTTTGAATATCTAGCGACATAAAAAAATGTGACTTTTAGTATTCTAGGTGGTTAATAATATAAAAAAAAAATGGAATGTAAAGTATAAAGATAAAGATAAATATAAAAATATAAAAATATAAAAATATAAAAATTAAATTAAATTAAAGTATTAAATAAAATACAAAATATATACTTTCTATTAAATTGTTAAAATAATGATGTCATCCTAACTCTATTTTAGCTTATCATTTAACACATGTCATCTTCACAATAATCATGGTGATATCATTAATATTTTAATAACTAAAATAAATAAATAAAATAATTTAGGAAGTGATTATTACCATAATTAAAAAACCAAGCTTCTAAATCTATCATTTTTTTTTCTTGAGATATTAAAATTTAATTTTAAAATGAGACTTACACTCAATAAGCTTAAAAAATCTACTAATTTTATTTTGAAATATTAAAAGTAGCATATTTGTGTACTACGGAGTATGATTTTTTTTAGTGCAAGTGCTATTAAAGCCACTTATTTTTAACTCTATTTGACATTTGTCTTTTAAATTTTTATATGAGAATATTTATCAAAAGTTTGATAGGTTATGTGTTGTACATTTAATTTATATATCTAAAATGATGATTTCATAAATAAATCTTATTTAAGCTTAAAAAAAATTCATAAATAAAAGAGAAAATTTTAAACCTTTGTGATGATGTCATTAAAATAATTAATTGTATTTTTTTTAAAGGCAAACACACACACTCTCATACACGAATTTAAACACGAATATATACATGTCCACCACGGGACTCGAACCCCCAATCTATAGGTTGAAGGGGTCACCTCGATACCGCTAGGCCAATGGCCCTTTGGTATAATTAATTGTATTTCATAAAAAAATTAACATGTGAATTGTATAATGGAAGATGATTCTCACACATCACTTTTTTGATCAATTTACACTTTTGTCCCATAAATTCACAATTATACCCATAAATTAATCTAGGGAATTGAACATATATTGTTATTTTAAGTATAATTAAGGGTATAATAGTGAATTAAGTGTAGTTGGATCAAAAAGTGGTGTGTGAGGATCACCTCCATTCTATAATATATGAAGCATAATGTACAACTTTATGATAAAACACATCATTACCATATGTACAATATTTGAAGCATTATGTACAAACTTATGATAAAGCACATGCATGACCATATGTATGAACTTTAAAACAAATAGTACAATCTTTTACAAAATACCCCATAATAATTATAATAATTAATATTATATTATCATTATTCAAATGTGAGTTTTCTTACGAGATTAATTACGTTATTGTAAGACCCTAATCATCATTGTACATCAGTGTAAATATGGTATATAGAGTGTGGGTATTGTTGTATGATTAAACAGAAGTCAGAAAACTGTCCAGCACCTTGTGCGCGCCGCGCACACCTAAGGGAGCGCGCCGCGCACCCTTTACTGTAGCCGGATTCTGTTTCATTTATTGAGATATTTTGAAGGGCTCTTTGGTAATTTCACTTGTGGACGAGTTTAAGGCCAGTAGATCAGATACTGGGGTAGCATTCACTCCAATTCCAACAACCTTATCCTTTCCACTTCAATTTTAGAGAGAGTGTGAGATTCTTGTGTGAGAAAGCTCAAGCAAAGGAAGGAGGAGCTAGTTTTGGGTCTTAGCTCGAGTTCTAAAGTTGTTCACATCCTCTCTAGCTACGTTTTGGTTGTAGTGGTATGTTCTAACTTTGATTTCCTTACTTTGATTTTGTGTAAGGGCTAGGGTTTGGGTAAATGAAGAACATAAAACCCATATTTGGTGACTTTGGGTGTTCTTGGGTAAGATTGAGTCATGAGGACTCAAAGTTGACTAACCTAGGGTTTTGAAATGATAAATGTTTTTATGTGTCTTAACTGGTTAGTTAATTACTAACACACCTAGTTATTTAGCAAATGGTGTTGTTTGGGTTTGAAGATGACTCAAAATGGGTGTGTTGGTTTTAAAATGGTCAAAATGTTAATGATTGACCTAGTTGGGAAATATGGGTATGAAATACCCTTATTGTGTATTAGTTAGTGTTGTTGGATCTTAATCACTAGCTTTGAGTGATTTATGATGGTCTTGACCTTAATGGGACGGTTTTGGCGATAATGGGGCATTTAATGCATTTAAGTCATTAAATGCACAAAAGTGAATTGTTGGTATTTAATCCAACTAGTTTGTGTGTTGATTGAAGTACTTATTATATTAGGTACTTTGCCTTGAAGCTTGCGGAAGTATAAAACCGTCACCGAATCGTTAAGGTGAGTGGAATAATTATATGCGTAGGTATATAATGTATTTATTTGTGTAGCGTGAGATGTGAAGTGTCGATGTGCTAAGACACCACATTCACGTGACGAGTGAAGTGTCGATGTGCTAAGACACCACTCCATGAAAGGTAATGAGTGAAGTGTTGATGTGTTAAGACACCACTCGGGGTGAAGTATCGACGTGTTAAGATGCCACCCAAGGTAAGATGAAGAGTGAAGTGTCGATGTGTTAAGACACCACTCGAGGTGAAGTATCGACGTGCTAAGATGCCACCTCAAGTAATATGAAGAGTGAAGTGTCGATGTGTTAAGACACCACTCGGGGTGAAGTATCGATGATGTTATGCGAGGTGTATACGAAATATTTATATTTTTACTACGAAATACTATTAAATACGATACAATTTTACACAAGTTATTTATTTATTTATAGAGTGGATATACCTAAACCTTGCTACAACACTATAGGTAGTGTACCTAATCGTACAGTAGTGTAGTTTTTAGTAAGTCCGGTTCGTTCCACAGGGAGCTAGCCAAGTTTAACGCTATATTTTTAAACTAAATTTATATATATATATATATATATATATATATATATATATATATATATATATATATATATATATATAAATATAAGTAGTATTATTATTATTATAAAAAGAGGGTTTTACCGTTTAGTGACCGGTTTGTCGATTTTATGTCTTAAGTCGCAATTAAAACCTAATGTAAAATATTAAAAATAAATATCACTTAATTTAAAGCGTAAAGTAAATGACGATAATTAAAGTTCGATAAATTAAAGTGCGTTAAATAAAATGACGATAAATAAAATTGCGATGATTAAAAAGTACGATAATTAAAAGTGCGATAAGATATAAAATAAAGAAATTATGCTTATCTAAACTTCCGTAATCATGATGTTTGATGTGTTGATTTTAATTTATTACCATGGGTTAATTGTCCTTTGTCCTGGATTATTCAATATGTCCATACGGTTTTTGTCCATAACAGTCCATCAGTCATAAATATAAAGTGCGAGTGTCCTCGTCAAATTATTCTTATACCCGAAGTCAAATATTCTAACTAATTGGGGACTTAAACTGTAATAAGGTTTTAATACATTGTTAATGATTACACCAGGTTATCAACTGTGTGCAATCCAAGGTTTTAATACTTTATTATCAATTACACCAAGTGTCCTTGTATGTAATCTACCCCTGTTTTAATGAGTCCATTGACTATTAATCCATCCCCGTGTCCGGTAAAATGAACGATTATTAGTATTTATAAATATCCCGCCCATGGTGTCCGATCGAGTGTATATGGTTATTTATAAATACGTCAAATTGTAAATCTCTATATTAAATTAACGAACTATCATTCAGTTAAACAAATATAAAGCCCATTAATAGTCCATAGTCCAATTTCCACAAGTGTTAGTCTTTTGTCCAAACCCCAATTATGGTACAAAGCTCAATAACCCCGTCTTTAATATTTAGCCCAACATCATGATTACTTCGATTTAAATAAGCATAATAATAACTTAGCTACGAGACATTAATTTAAAAAGGTTGAACATAACTTATAATGAGTATTAATAGCGTAGCGTTACACGGACAGAATTTCGACTTACAAACTTACAACATTCGCTACCATAACCTTATTATTATTAAACTTTAATATTAAAATTATAATTAAAATATAAATATAATATATATTGAGAGAGTAAGATATAGAAAAAGATGTGTAAAATTCGTCCGAAAAACGCTTCAATTTATAGATATGGCAAGTGGCTGGGTGCCATGCGATCGCATGGATTTTCTTCCTTCAGGCCATGCGATCGCATGGTCGTCATTTCCTGGTCACATTGAATTTTAAACGTGGGCTGCTCGTATTTATTTAATATATAATATAATATATATAATTTTATATAATTATTATATATTATATTATATTCTTGTACTCCGTTGACTTGTAATTTTAGGCCCGTTGCGTTGCGCGTTGATAGTAGGTTCATGTCCCGGTTCCGGATTTTCAAACGTCCTTGCGTACTATTTAATATCTTGTACTTTGCGTTTTGCGGCTTGTACTCTTGTAATTTTGAGACGTTTCTCATCAATAATTTGAACCACTTGGATTGTAGTTTGTACTTTTTAGCTTTTTGGTCATTTGCGTCTTCAAATCGTCGAATCTGTCTTTTGTCTTCACCTTTTATTATTTAAACGAATATCACTTGTAAATAGAACAATAGCAACTAAAAGCTTGTCTTTCTTGTGGGATAATGCTATGAAATATATGTTCGTTTTTAGCATTATCAATTGACGTGTTAAGATGCCACCCGTGGGATTAGTGTACGACGTGTTAAGTACTCTAATGGTTGTTATGAACACCGATGGGAAATTCGAGTGCCATTCCTCATGCTATTGGTTAACCATGATTATTGTGTTATAGCGTAAGCATATTATATTGTACGAATTGTATATATATGCTATTGTATTGCTAGCTTGTGGTATTGGAGGTTAATAGCTTGTATTTGAGATGATAAGCTAATTGTGTTGCTAGCATGTATGCGGTATGTGTGTAAGTGTTTGCAAGGAGGTATATTATATATGTACATGTATAATCATTGCATTCACTAAGCTTTGCTTACCCTCTCGTTGTTTACCTTTTATAGGCTTCGGCGTGGACAATGGTAAGGGCATTCGATTAGATTAGAGATCCCACTTTGTTTGTTAGGAGACGCTTTTGGATGTATTGGCTTTCAAAGTTTGATCGAGAATTGGGTAGTTTAACCCCCAAACATCATGCTTTAGTATCGTTTGGAATTTAAACTAATTCGGTTGAAACTTATACTTTTGTACGAAACTCGTATTACGGCAATGTGGGCCCGGTTTCGTAAAACTTATTTTATTATTGAAACGTGTAAGTTTTAACTATTATATCATGTTGTGAAAAGCGTTTCGTCTAAATATGTCGGGAAGTGGGAGATCTTAATTTGAAAATTGACAAAACCGGACAGAACTGAATTGGGCATGTGCGCGCCGCGCACTCTTCTGAAATAAAAAAAATAAAAATTTTATTTCGCGTATTCGGTTGGTTTTTGGTTTGGGTTGTTACAAGTGGTATCAGAGCATGGTCTAAGGGATTTAGGCGACTTGAGATAGGTGCCTAGACTTAGACTTTAATGTGTATGCGTTTAATGTGGGACTTGTAGGAGACGGGTCGGACTGGAAGTTGATTAGTGCTTAGGTTTATGTGAACTAACCTTGCGCTAATTGTTTTGTGTTGTGTTAGCAATCATCAAGCGAGATAGGCGTTGTACTAGCAAGTTAATGCGACGTGCTCACGTAACAATGATTAGCTACCATTGTTACGGGTTCTAATCGTATCAAACAAGCGATGTACGACGATTGTCGAGCAAGATGGGGTAGTGTGGTGTATATGTATATACGTCTGTGTTAAGTCCGTTCGTTTCGTTGTTTAATCTTTTTTGTTTTATAGAATGAAGACGAGAAATGGACCCGAACATGATAATGGAGGTACGAGCGAGGACTCCGAGTTTACGGCCAAAGTTGAGGCCATCTTTAAACGTCGAAAGGCGGAGTTTCTCGAAGATATTAAGGAGATGTTCCTAGATACGATTGACGAGTAACTAGTCAATGTGATAAATGTAGTGACCCGAACTTTTCCATGTTTATATATATTAATTGAGATTGATGTTTACATGATTAAATGTTTCCAACATGTTAAGCAATTAAACTTGTTAAGACTTGATTAATTGAAATAGGTTTCATATAGACAATTGACCACCCAAGTTGACCGGTGATTCACGAACGTTAAAACTTGTAAAAACTATATGATGACATATATATGGTTATATATATAGTTAACATTATATTATGATAATTAAACATATCATTAAGTATATTAACAATGAACTACATATGTAAAAACAAGACTACTAACTTAATGATTTTGAAACGAGACATATATGTAACGATTATCGTTGTAACGACATTTAATGTATATATATCATATTAAGAGATATTCGTACATCATAATATCATGATAATATAATAATTTAAAATCTCTTTTGATATTATAAACATTGGGTTAACAACATTTAACAAGATCGTTAACCTAAAGGTTTCAAAACAACATTTACATGTAACGACTAACGATGACTTAATGACTCAGTTAAAATGTATATACATGTAGTGTTTTAATATGTATTTATACACTTTTAAAAGACTTCAATACACTTATCAAAATACTTCTACTTAACAAAAATGCTTACAATTACATCCTCGTTCAGTTTCATCAACAATTCTACTCGTATGCACCCGTATTCGTACTCGTACAATACACAGCTTTTAGATGTATGTACTATTGGTATATACACTCCAATGATCAGCTCTTAGCAGCCCATGTGAGTCACCTAACACATGTGGGAACCATCATTTGGCAACTAGCATGAAATATCTCATAAAATTACAAAAATATGAGTAATCATTCATGACTTATTTACATGAAAACAAAATTACATATCCTTTATATCTAATCCATACACCAACGACCAAAAACACCTACAAACACTTTCATTCTTCAATTTTCTTCATCTAATTGAACTCTCTCAAGTTCTATCTTCAAGTTCTAAGTGTTCTTCATAAATTCTAAAAGTTCTAGTTTCATAAAATCAAGAATACTTTCAAGTTTGCTAGCTCACTTCCAATCTTGTAAGGTGATCATCCAACCTCAAGAAATATTTGTTTCTTACAGTAGGTTATCATTCTAATACAAGGTAATAATCATATTCAAACTTTGGTTCAATTTCTATAACTATAACAATCTTATTTCAAGTGATGATCTTACTTGAACTTGTTTTCGTGTCATGATTTTGCTTCAAGAACTTTGAGCCATCCAAGGATCCATTGAAGCTAGATCCATTTTTCTCTTTTCCAGTAGGTTCATCCAAGGAACTTAAGGTAGTAATGATGTTCATAACATCATTCGATTCATACATATAAAGCTATCTTATTCGAAGGTTTAAACTTGTAATCACTAGAACATAGTTTAGTTAATTCTAAACTTGTTCGCAAACAAAAGTTAATCCTTCTAACTTGACTTTTAAAATCAACTAAACACATGTTCTATATCTATATGATATGCTAACTTAATGATTTAAAACCTGGAAACACGAAAAACACCGTAAAACCGGATTTACGCCGTCGTAGTAACACCGCGGGCTGTTTTGGGTTAGTTAATTAAAAACTATGATAAACTTTGATTTAAAAGTTGTTATTCTGAGAAAATGATTTTTATTATGAACATGAAATTATATCCAAAAATTATGGTTAAACTCAAAGTGGAAGTATGTTTTCTAAAATGGTCATCTAGACGTCGTTCTTTCGACTGAAATGACTACCTTTACAAAAACGACTTGTAACTTATTTTTCCGACTAGAAACCTATACTTTTTTTGTTTAGATTCATAAAATAGAGTTCAATATGAAACCATAGCAATTTGATTCACTCAAAACGGATTTAAAATGAAGAAGTTATGGGTAAAACAAGATGGGATAATTTTTCTCATTTTAGCTACGTGAAAATTGGTAATAAATCTATTCCAACCATAACTTAATCAACTTGTATTATATATTATGTAATCTTGAGATACCATAGACACGTATACAATGTTTCGACCTATCATGTCGACACATCTATATATATTTCGGAACAACCATAGACACTCTATATGTGAATGTTGGAGTTAGCTATACAGGGTTGAGGTTGATTCCAAAATATATATAGTTTGAGTTGTGATCAATACTGAGATACGTATACACTGGGTCGTGGATTGATTCAAGATAATATTTATCGATTTATTTCTGTACATCTAACTGTGGACAACTAGTTGTAGGTTACTAACGAGGACGGCTGACTTAATAAACTTAAAACATCAAAATATATTAAAAGTGTTGTAAATATATTTTGAACATACTTTGATATATATGTATATATTGTTATAGGTTCGTGAATCAACCAGTGGCCAAGTCTTACTTCCCGACGAAGTAAAAATCTGTGAAAGTGAGTTATAGTCCCACTTTTAAAATCTAATATTTTTGGGATGAGAATACATGCAGGTTTTATAAATGATTTACAAAATAGACACAAGTACGTGAAACTACATTCTATGGTTGAATTATCGAAATCGAATATGCCCTTTTTTATTAAGTCTGGTAATCTAAGAATTAGGGAACAGACACCCTAATTGACGCGAATCCTAAAGATAGATCTATTGGGCCTAACAAACCCCATCCAAAGTACCGGATGCTTTAGTACTTCGAAATTTATATCATATCCGAAGGGTGTCCCGGAATGATGGGGATATTCTTATATATGCATCTTGTTATTGTCGGTTACCAGGTGTTCACCATATGAATGATTTTTTATCTCTATGTATGGCATGTGTATTGAAATATGAAATCTTGTGGTCTATTGTTACGATTTGATATATATAGGTTAAACCTATAACTCACCAACATTTTTGTTGATGTTTTAAGCATGTTTATTCTCAGGTGATTATTAAGAGCTTCCGCTGTCGCATACTTAAATAAGGACAAGATTTGGAGTCCATGCTTGTATGATATTGTGTAAAAACTGCATTCAAGAAACTTATTTTGTTGTAACATATTTGTATTGTAAACCATTATGTAATGGTCGTGTGTAAACAGGATATTTTAGATTATCATTATTTGATAATCTACGTAAAGCTTTTTAAACCTTTATTGATGAAATAAAGGTTATGGTTTGTTTAAAAATGAATGCAGTCTTTGAAAAACGTCTCATATAGAGGTCAAAACCTCGCAACGAAATCAATTAATATGGAACGTTTTTAATCAATAAGAACGGGACATTTCAATAAAGGAGCAAGTTAAGGCCGTTCTTCACGAAGATAATGTGGGAAGACGGGACTTTTTCTATAAGAATTTCAAGGATTCTCAACCTCCCACCTTTGAAGGTGAACGAGACCCTCTCAAGAGTGCCCATTGGATCTCCGATATGGAGGGGGCCTTCCGTACTTGTGAATGTCCTCTCGATAAGAAGACAAGGTACAGGTGTAGTATGTTGAGGGGCGATGCTAAGTTGTGGTGGAACGCAAAGATCCAAGTTTTTGGTGAAGAAGAATGCATGGAATTCACTTGGGATGATTTCAAGGCGGAATTTTTCGATGAGTACCGAACTTCGGCCGATCTTACAAGGCTTAAGGACGAGTTGCGTTCCTTGAGGCAAGGGTCGATGGATTTGAACACTCTCAAATCCGTGTTTTTGTCCAAGACTCAATTTTGCCCGGAGTATGTCGGGAATGATAAAATGTTAAAGGAAGACTTCTATCGAATCTTAAATGATAGTTATCAAGAGAAGATAAGTGTGAATGTGATGAAAAACTTTGATGAGTTGTTCAATATGGCCAAAGATTTGAGGCGCTCGTGTTGAGGAAGAGTGGCTTTACTTTTGGCAAGAGAAAGATAGAAGGTTTGAGCCATTCGAACTTTTCAAACAAAAAAAACAAGAAGGGTTCCGAGAGTGTTGGTAGTGTGAAGAAAGGTGCTTCCGGAGATTTTTCTTATGCGTGCTACAATTGTGGACAAAAGGGCCATATGGCACGTGAATGTCCGAAACCATCATCTACAACCAAACTTACTTGTTTTAATTGTGGTAAAGAAGGGCACAAGAGGCCGGAGTGTCCCGATTTGCGCCACGATAATGTTAAGCGGCTAGAGAAGGCGGCGGGTACGGCTAGGGGTCGCAATTATTTGATGACCAATGAGGAAGCCAAGCAATCTAACGAAGTTGTCTCAGGTACTTTCATGGTTAATTCTAATCCGGCAAGGATACATTTTGATAGTGGTGCTAACTTGTCGTTTGTGTCACCAAATTTTGTGCCTAAACTTAATAAACCGTTAGCTAAGTTAAGTAGTCCGGTAGAAGTTGAAATAGCAGATGGCAAGACGGTGCTAGTGGTTAATGTGTGTAAAAATTGTAATGTTGTGTTTGGTGCCGAAAACTTTAAAATTGATCTCATCCCGATGACTTTGGGTGATTTTGATATCGTGGTTGGTATGGATTGGCTCGATCATAATAGAGCCGATATTGCATGCCATGAAAAATCTATTCTTGTGAAAACCCCAAGTGGGGGAGAGTTAATTATTCATGGCGATAAGCGAAGAAGACTTGTGCCGATATGCACTTTTACACGGACACGTCGTTTCCTTGTTAGTGGTGGCATGGCTTTTCTTGCCCATATTGTTGATACTCGTGATGAGCCACCACCCATTCGTGAAATTCCGGTGGTTAATGAATTTGAAGACATTTTTCCGGATGAGTTATGTAGCGACCCCGACAAATCGTCAAGTGACGGCGTCGACTACGTAGGTCCCATTACATGGTCATAAGTCTTTAAGACAACGTTTGACCAAAATATGTCACATTCATTTCAATGTAAAAGGGTGTTTCAAGTTTACAAAAAGAAGTTCGACGGCTAGTTACATTACAATGTTAAACGTACAATTGAAACCTATGCGACACAATTTAAAAGTAGCCAAAAAAAATGCTCCAAATATGCATGTATACTCGACATCCAAGCAAGTATCAAAAGAGTGCGGAAGCATGTATCACTTAAGCATTCAAAACCTGAGAAAAACATAGAAGAATCTGTCAACGAAAACGTTGGTGAAATCATAGGTTTAGTAAATGAGTATGTAAGTAAAATAAGTTGAACCACAAGTTATAGTATAAGTCGATTTTCCGAATCGTTTGAATTTCCATAAGTATTGTTGTTTACCGAGCACCCAATTATCAAAGCTTAACCGTATCATTTACCTCTGCATAAAAGTGTTAGAACATACACCGTACCAGAATATATTTCATTCGCTTAACGGTAGCGAACCGTCCGAATGAGGGTTAGTCAAACCCGTATGGATCCACACAACATAGTCTCGCTTACACCATCTGATGTAACTAATGATAATTGAATTGAGGATTTTCGTTCAAACTCGTCTGTATCTTTGTATTCACAATTGTGTTCAATGTATAAAAGTATGAAAAATATATATACGTGTGAAATGTATATAAGTACGTAATGTATATGTTTCTCAGCCCACGATTTAAAAGTATAAAAGTTGTTGAAAAGTGGGACTATGATCTCACCTCGAGTGCACGAGTATAAAAGTACTTCACAAGGTAAACGTGTGCATGAAAGTTGCTTAGCCTTGACCTAAACAAGTAAGTTGTATCAATTTACCGGTTACGACACAAGGTCGGGTGAAATGTGCTCAATTAGTCCTATGGCTCGTTACGACTCAAAAAGTATAGCATGTGAATCACGTTGTCAAGTTTCATGCAAGAATCAAGTATAAAATAAAGACTAGAACGATTGCATAAGTGTTTAGTTAAGTTTGACTAAAAGTCAAACTTGGTCAAAGTCAAAGTCAACGGGGTCGGGTCGGGTATCCGACAATTTTTCTAAGTTATATAATCATATATGAGCATGTTGGCCAAGTTTCATGTTAATCGGAGGTCCGTAGCATATCAAACATTTTACGTCAAATGACCAAGCAAAACAGCCCATTTTAGTGTATCAGGACGGTGTCCCAAAATCAGGACGGTGTCCCAATATGAAGAGTGGGACGGCATCCCAAAATTAGGACGGTGTCCCAAATTGAAGAGCGGGACGGCGTCCCAAAAATCAGGACGGCGTCCCAATGGGCATTCAGGTCCTGTTTGCAGAAAAACACAAGTGCACGACCCAAACTTCAAACAATCACAATTTATGATCCGCAAACAATTAGAACATGTATTTTATATCACCGGAAAGCTCTTTCGACAAAGAACGCAACTAAGCACTTTTCATCAAGCAAAAACATCATATACAATAACCGAAATCCCGTCAAGTGATCAATAGAGGTTTATTTTCAAGTTTCAAGTTCATCAATTGCAATTTAAGTTTCGAGAATCCAATTTATACATATGATGTGCCGTTTTGAAGGTAATGAAACATGTAATACAACTAAACACTTATCAATAACATTAACAAGCATTCAACGCATCAAAAGTTCGTTTTAAGAGTTGTCAAACCCTAACCAAAACCTCAAAATCACTAATCATGTTAATGTAAGGTTTTCATGTCAATCAACACACCAAAACGAAGCTATTGAAGTAACTAACACTTTGAACACACAAACATTAACATCTAAACACATTTCATCATCCAAAATCAAAGATTAAGCATACACTTTTCATTTTCAAGCTAGTTACACCAAAACATCAAGATCGAGCATACAAATCATATATTCATGTTATACACGAGCCATAGACACTAACTAACAACATATCAAGTCAAAAACATGAATTTGAGAAATCTAGAGTTTTAGAAATGTTACCCAAAATCGGTGTAGTTAGTATCAAATCGTAGAGGATGACGAGAGGATTAAGAATATGTAGTCGGATTTGTTGTGAGCTTCCAAGATCAAAATTAGATGATGAATTTTGTGTTTGTGTTCTTGAGAGAAAAGGAAGAAAGAAAAAGAGGAAGAAGATGGTGAAATGAAGTGTGTGGTGGTGAGGAGTCACTAGTTAGCCAAGTTTACCCGAGTGGCGAGATTAGTCCCTCAAGTTTGTTGTCGGGTGCGGGAAATAACCAAACGAATATTTTTAAAACGCAAGTTAACGAGAGATGTTATAATCGAGTAACGGGATTATCATGAACACTAGTTAACGAAGTGCACGAGTATAGGTGACGAGGGATGTTATTTAAAAAAAAAAAAAAACGGTGTTAAAATAATTTAACGGAAAAACGCGGGATGTTACATTATCCACACCTTAAAAGAAATTTCGTCCCGAAATTTAGTTGGAAGTAATAGTCGATGTCTCTTCCTTGAGACCTTGCATTGTCAATGCTATGAATAAGTGAAGATACGTCCTTGGGCATTCCCACGAATTTGGACAGTCGGGGTTTTATGTTGTATTAAGGCTTGGTTTTACGATCCACAGTTTCAACCGGTCTTTCTACGAAGAGGAGTTGTCATCAATAGTAAGTTTATCTAGAAGGATGGCACGTTCCTGTTCCGCAGGACACGTATCTAAGTTTGTTACATGGAACGTAAGGTAAACGGAAACTTAATTGAGTCGGAGGTTCTAAACGGTAGGAAGCGGTTCCAATACGCCCCGAGGTTTCAAAAGGATTAATATATCGCGATTTTAACTTTCCCTGATTCCCGAAACGGATTACACCTTCCCAAGGTGCGAGTTCTCAATATTACACGGTTACTGGCTTAGGATTCGAGAGGTTTACGTCGAATATCGGTATAGCCCTTTTGGCGACTACGAGTCGTCTTGAGTCCTTCTCGGACTTGTACGATCTCAACTGTTATTTCTTGAATGAGTTCGGATCCGGTGATTTGCTTGCTACATGCTTTGGTCCAACGAATAGGGGTATGACATTTGCGGTCATATAGGGTTTCGGAAGTGCGACGTTAATACACGAATGGTAACTGTTGTGTGAGAGGAGACAACTAAAGGCAACAATACATGTTTGTAACATGTCTTTCCAAGATGTGAAACGTACGTTTGTTTGGTCCGTTGGTTGTGGATGATACATGGTACTCATGTTTAAACGTGTCTCTAAGGCTTCTTGTAACACTAGAAGTGAAACGAGTATTGTGATCCGAGATAGTCGACAATGGTACACCGTGTTGGAATAGAATTAAGATATGTTTGAACAAGCTAGTTAGGGTTTGAAAACGTTCATTGGAACAAGTTCCTTACCGGCTACAGAGAACATTTTTTTTTCCAGGGCTATTCACCCTCGTGGTGAATACTAGTAATACATGATGAGTCTCTCTCTCCATTGAGAAAGTATATAAAAGGTTTCCTTATACAAAAGTACAAACAAAAGGACAGGAGTGGAATGAGAACTTAGAATAGGATGAGTTCACATCCTGAGGTAGCCATATCGTGCATCTAGTGGTCAAATGTTGAGACCTGGTGGGAAAACGAGATAGAACACATAGTTGTATAGTTCGGGGTTGAGTATTAGTTGTCCGTATCAGGAGCATGAGGACGATAAGTCAAAGAGAAAGGAAGTATCCTTGGATTGTGTGTTATCTTGGGTCCCAGTAATATCAGACGGTCATAGTGAAATAACAGTGTTATGTAACGTGGTACGTGGTGATGAGAAGATTGATCGGATCCATAATTAAGTATTCCAATCGTTCGTGCAAAAATAACGAATTTCAGTTACGTCGATTTTTGAGTCGAGAGAGTATGCCTTTCAGCGTTCAAGTAGAAATATTTCCATATTTAAGTTCCATCTGGCGCTATACGAATTTAGCTAGTAATGTTGGTGTGAAAAATCACGCTTAAGGTCCGGGCACGGAGAGGTTTAAATTTCCAACTTAATGAGTTATCGAGGGTAAAGGACGAGCATCACGAGAAAAAGTCGGAAATGAACTTTCGGTAAGGATCTAAGATTTTTTACGAACACAAGTCAGAGTTGTGAGGGTTTCCCGATTACGTGTGGCTTCGATTGCGAGATTTATTGTAATACCCTGACCACTAACAACATGGTCTAGAAATTGGACTTTGTTTAACCAAAGTTCACACTTGGAGATTTTGGTATAGAGTTGCTCTTTCCTCAAGAGTTCGAGCGTAAGACAAAGATGTTGTTCGTTTTCTTCTTTGCTTGAATTGAATAGGTTAGAACATCACATATGAATATGATGACAGATCTGTCTACCCATCAGGCCCATCAGGCCCATGAATACGGAGGAAGCCTTTGTTAAACTGAACGACACTATAAGAAATTCATAACTATCGTAACGAATTTTGAAAACCATTTTGGAGATAACCGGAATGGGGGTCGATTTTGGAATACACACGGAATTCTTGTGATTGATCAAGAGGTCATCGGTACGGGAAAGAGAATATCGGTTCTTAACCAAAAATTATTTAGTTCACGATAATCTATACACATGTAAGGGATCATTTTCTTCTTAACGAATAGGTTTTGAGTCCCCTAGTTCTATAGGTGTCAAGTCAAAATTCAAATTCTCCACCCAAAAAGTTTAACGTAATAGTTTTTCGTCGGTCACCTGCATGGCATAGGTAGTGTCTAGGGGATATGGTGGTGTGCAAAGAGTACGAGTCAAGGCCTTGGTTATAAAACGTCTAACGGTACCCGAATTGAATAAACATGAAATATAAGGTTGTTGAGAAAAAACGTACCCGTGACTAGTTGTCATCTCGGGCTCCCTCGGTGTAAATGTTGAAATTTCGGCCGCGTGCATTGGGGTTGGTCTCCTTCTCTGGGCACGCATTCTTAAAATGACCCGGTTGGCCACATTCGAAACAAACGCCCGACCGGTGTGCATTGGGCGCCTTTTGGGCGACGGGGGCGACGCTCCTACAATCGTTGGCCGTATGACCACTTCCTTGGCACCGGTGGCAAGTTAACTTACCACATTCACCATAATGACGGTTGCGGCATTTGTTGCAAAATGGTTTGCTACATTCGCCATAATGATGTTTGTGGCACTTGTTGCAAGATGGTAGACTTCCGGCATAGCCTTTCTTGTCGTTGGAGGTGAAAGGCTTCTTGGCGGGGTTGTTGTTGTAGTTGCTCAATTCGGGGGCTTCCCATTTTCTTTTGTTGCCACCCGACTTATCCTCGGCTTTATATGCCGACACCTCAATTTCGTCCACCGTTTCGATCAATTGGCGGGCCATATTCAAAGCCTCTTGGTGATTAGCGGGTTTGGATGACATTACTCCTTGTTTGATGCTCTTAGGAAAACCATCCATGTACAGATCAACCCTTAGAGACTCGGTACTCACGAGATTTGGGCACATCAAGGCTAGCTCAGAAAATCGTTGATTATAGGCCTTTAGGTCATTCCCGACCGCTTTTAAAGTTCTTAGCTCGTGTTCAAGCTTGCGGGTCTCTTCGCGCGGGAAGTATTCGGTGATCATCTTTCCTCTTAAGTCGACCCAAAAGAGAACGTGGGCTTCGTGGATACCCACCGATTGTACATACGTATTCCACCATGTGAGAGCGATACCGGCGAAGGTGTGAGTGGAAAATCTGACCTTGTCTGGGTCCCGACAACCGCTTATGCTAAAGACGGCTTCTGTTTGCTCAAACCATCGGGTGAGCACGACCGGTCCCCCGGTTCCATCAAAAGTGTGAGGTTTGCACCCCATGAAGTTCTTATAGGAGCACCCTTCGTTTGAATTACCGGCTCCATTATTGTTGTTGTTGTGATTGTTGTTATTGTTATTGTTGTTGGAAGAGTGACCGGCCATGGCCGCATCCACGGCGGTGGCTATCATTCGTTGTATAGCTTGTTCGGGAGTTTCGGGAGGAGTGCGTCGACGAGCCATTGTTCCTTCAAAACACAAGAATATCGTTGGTTAGTATTCTCAATAATACTAACCGTGATATGGAATAAGGATAGAGAGACAATTTTTGCTTGACTCGCCTTAAATTCTTTATGTCATAACGTCAGAACGTCCATGTGAATCACCGTAATATAATCCCGGAAATTATATTACCCTGATTTACATGTGCATTTAACATTACATCATAAAGTCAAGGTGGCACGTCAACAAAATTTATCAACGTAAGATCAAGATCGAATACGAGTTAGATATGATGGAAGAGTTCGAGTATAATGCACAAATAGTCAAGTAATTCCTACTCCAGTCTATATGCCGGTTGTAGTCTAGATTCACCTATGTACCCTATGACTCGGGGTGGACACAAATGAACTCTAAATCCCTACAACCAATGCTCTGATACCACTTGTAGCGACCCCGACAAATCGTCAAGTGACGGCGTCGACTACGTAGGTCCCATTACATGGTCATAAGTCTTTAAGACAACGTGTGACCAAAATATGTCGCATTCATTTCAATGTAAAAGGGTGTTTCAAGTTTGCAAAAAGAAGTTCGACGGCTAGTTACATTACAATGTTAAACGTACAATTGAAACCTATGCGACACAATTTAAAAGTAGCCAAAAAAAATGCTCCAAATATGCATGTATACTCGACATCCAAGCAAGTATCAAAAGAGTGCGGAAGCATGTATCACTTAAGCATTCAAAACCTGAGAAAAACATAGAAGAATCTGTCAACGAAAACGTTGGTGAAATCATAGGTTTAGTAAATGAGTATGTAAGTAAAATAAGTTGAACCACAAGTTATAGTATAAGTCGATTTTCCGAATCGTTTGAATTTCCATAAGTATTGTTGTTTACCGAGCACCCAATTATCAAAGCTTAACCGTATCATTTACCTCAGCATAAAAGTGTTAGAACATACACCGTACCAGAATATATTTCATTCGCTTAACGGTAGCGAACCGTCCGAATGAGGGTTAGTCAAACCCGTATGGATCCACACAACATAGTCTCGCTTACACCATCTGATGTAACTAATGATAATTGAATTGAGGATTTTCGTTCAAACTCGTCCGTATCTTTGTATTCACAATTGTGTTCAATGTATAAAAGTATGAAAAATATATATACGTGTGAAATGTATATAAGTACGTAATGTATATGTTTCTCAGCCCACGATTTAAAAGTATAAAAGTTGTTGAAAAGTGGGACTATGATCTCACCTCGAGTGCACGAGTATAAAAGTACTTCACAAGGTAAACGTGTGCATGAAAGTTGCTTAGCCTTGACCTAAACAAGTAAGTTGTATCAATTTACCGGTTACGACACAAGGTCGGGTGAAATGTGCTCAATTAGTCCTATGGCTCGTTACGACTCGAAAAGTATAGCATGTGAATCACGTTGTCAAGTTTCATGCAAGAATCAAGTATAAAATAAAGACTAGAACGATTGCATAAGTGTTTAGTTAAGTTTGACTAAAAGTCAAACTTGGTCAAAGTCAAAGTCAACGGGGTCGGGTCGGGTATCCGACAATTTTTCTAAGTTATATAATCATATATGAGCATGTTGGCCAAGTTTCATGTTAATCGGAGGTCCGTAGCATATCAAACATTTTACGTCAAATGACCAAGCAAAACAGCCCATTTTAGTGTATCAGGACGGTGTCCCAAAATCAGGACGGTGTCCCAATATGAAGAGTGGGACGGCGTCCCAAAATCAGGACGGCGTCCCAAAATCAGGACGGCGTCCCAAATTGAAGAGCGGGACGGCGTCCCAAAAATCAGGACGGCGTCCCAATGGGCATTCAGGTCCTGTTTGCAGAAAAACACAAGTGCACGACCCAAACTTCAAACAATCACAATTTATGATCCGCAAACAATTAGAACATGTATTTTATATCACCGGAAAGCTCTTTTGACAAGGAACGCAACTAAGCACTTTTCATCAAGCAAAAACATCATATACAATAACCGAAATCCCGTCAAGTGATCAATAGAGGTTTATTTTCAAGTTTCAAGTTCATCAATTGCAATTTAAGTTTCGAGAATCCAATTTATACATATGATGTGCCGTTTTGAAGGTAATGAAACATGTAATACAACTAAACACTTATCAATAACATTAACAAGCATTCAACGCATCAAAAGTTCGTTTTAAGAGTTGTCAAACCCTAACCAAAACCTCAAAATCACTAATCATGTTAATGTAAGGTTTTCATGTCAATCAACACACCAAAACGAAGCTATTGAAGTAACTAACACTTTGAACACACAAACATTAACATCTAAACACATTTCATCATCCAAAATCAAAGATTAAGCATACACTTTTCATTTTCAAGCTAGTTACACCAAAACATCAAGATCGAGCATACAAATCATATATTCATGTTATACACGAGCCATAGACACTAAATAACAACATATCAAGTCAAAAACATGAATTTGAGAAATCTAGAGTTTTAGAAATGTTACCCAAAATCGGTGTAGTTAGTATCAAATCGTAGAGGATGACGAGAGGATTAAGAATATGTAGTCGGATTTGTTGTGAGCTTCCAAGATCAAAATTAGATGATGAATTTTGTGTTTGTGTTCTTGAGAGAAAAGGAAGAAAGAAAAAGAGGAAGAAGATGGTGAAATGAAGTGTGTGGTGGTGAGGAGTCACTAGTTAGCCAAGTTTACCCGAGTGGCGAGATTAGTCCCTCAAGTTTGTTGTCGGGTGCGGGAAATAACCAAACGAATATTTTTAAAACGCAAGTTAACGAGAGATGTTATAATCGAGTAACGGGATTATCATGAACACTAGTTAACGAAGTGCACGAGTATAGGTGACGAGGGATGTTATTTAAAAAAAAAAAATGGTGTTAAAATAATTTAACGGAAAAACGCGGGATGTTACAAGTTACCGGGTGTTCCGGCGGAAAGACAAGTTAAATTTCGCTTTGAGTTGGTTCCGGGGGCTACCCCCATTGCTAAAACTCCTTATCGTCTAGCGCCGACAGAAATGCAAGAGCTGTTAAATCAAACCCAAGAGTTACTTGAGAAGGGTTTTATTCGACCGAGTGCTTCGCCATGGGGCGCTCCGGTTTTATTCGTGAAGAAGAAGGATGGTAGTATGCGGATGTGCATCGATTATCGGGATTTGAACAAAGTGACGATCAAGAATCGTTATCCATTGCCTAGGATTGACGATTTATTTGACCAACTCCAAGGTGCGACGTATTTCTCTAAAATCGACCTACAGTCCGGCTATCACCAAATGCGGGTCCGTGAGGAAGATATTGAGAAAGCGGCTTTTCGGACGCGTTATGGGCATTTTGAGTTTGTGGTAATGCCTTTTGGTCTTACGAATGCACCGGCGGCATTCATGGATCTTATGAACCGAGTGTGCCAACCTATGTTGGACAAGTCGGTAATTGTGTTCATTGACGACATACTTGTTTATTCGGAGAGTATGAAGGAACACGAACATCATTTGCGTAGTGTGTTAAAGATATTGCGGAAGGAGAAGTTGTATGCTAAATTCTCCAAATGTGACTTTTGGCTAAGGGAAGTTCAATTCCTTGGCCACATTGTGAACAAAGATAGTATTCAAGTATATCCGGGGAAGATAGAGACGGTGAAGAGTTGGGGACGACCGACTACGCCTACGGAAATCCGAAGTTTTCTCGGATTGGCCAGTTATTATCGTCGGTTTATCCAAGACTTTTCTAAGATCGCTTCTTCATTGACGAAATTTACGAGGAAGGACGCGAGATTTAATTGGGAAAACGAGCAAAAAATTGCTTTTCAATTGTTAAAAGAGAAATTGTGTCAAGCTCTGGTGTTAGTGTTGCCGGAAGGTGTGGAAGACATGACGGTTTATTGTGATGCTTCTCTAAATGGGCTCGGGTGTGTTCTAATGCAAAGGGTTAAAGTCATCGCTTATGCCTCTTGACAATTAAAGGAACACGAAACGAGATATCTGACTCATGATCTTGAGTTGGTGGTGGTTGTTCATGCATTGAAAATTTGGCGCCACTACTTGTATGGTGTCAAGAGTACGATTTATTCAGATCATAAGAGTTTGAAACACCTTTTCAATCAATGAGATTTGAATTATCGTCAACGTAGATGGATGGATGTGGTGAAAGACTATGATTGTGAAATACTTTATCATCCGGGTAAGGCGAATGTGGTCGTGGATGCGTTAAGTCGAAAGAGTCAACATCCTGCGATACGAGTAGGATCGTTACGCATGATTATTACTAACTATTTTATTGTAAAGCTTGGCGAGACTCAAATCGAAGCTTTTGTTAACAATAAGCATGAGGAACGAATCGTGGGATAAACGGTGTGATGCCCCGTACAAAACCATCGTGTACGAATTATCAACAACAGGATCATTACAAGGTTAAGTACTATATGCGATTTCAAAAAGAGTTTGCATTCAATAATAAAGTGATGTCTAAACCAACATCGAATGTTTTACAATCCAAAAGCATGCTTCACTAAGTAGAAGCAAATAATAAGTGTATGTGACCACAATGGTCGTTACAAGTCATAGTTCAAAAGTACTAAAGTTTGAATGCAAGGTAAAGTAGTTCATGCGATGACAACTCTAAGCAGCGGGTGTCTACAGCATGACTAGTACACAGCGGAAGCTAACCTCAAGCACCTGAGAAAAACATGCTTAAAAACGTCAACACAAAGGTTGGTGAGCTATAGTTTAAGTATAACAGTATGTAAGGTAGGCCACGAGATTTCAGTGCTACAAAGAGCGTTTCAAAACAGTATGATAAAGTATATGTTAACCGTGGGCACTTGGTAACTAACTTAACGTTTATACCCCCTGAAAGTACACTTGGCAAGTGCGTATGTTTACGAAGTATTAAACACTCGTTAAATGCTAGCGCGACTAGCCCGAGTGGGGATGTCAAACCCTATGGATCCATATCTAAGATTCGCGTTCACCAGTTCAAAAACCAATGACTAAACGTTACCGAGCTAAAGGGAATGTTTATGCCGTTGTATAACCCACACATATATAAGTTTAAGTACTCGTGCCTAGTATGTAAAACATAAAATCCGCATGTATTCTCAGTTCCCAAAATAAGTTAAAGTAAAAATGGAATGCTATAACTCACAATGATAATGTAGTCGTAAAGTCGGTTCGGAAAAGGTGTGTAAGTAATCGGTCCGAAGGTCCTCAACCTAGAGCAAATAGTACTAAGTCAGTAAATCGTCTTAATAGGTTTAAAAGTATGTAAATAAGGTCTTAAGGGTCATCATCATTCATCCTCCAACAAAAGGCGTAAAGTAAGTTTCGTTTATGAAAGTAGTTTAAAACAAAGACTGACTTCAGTCAGTCACCACGGCCGCTACCCTTACTGAAATAAGGTGAGACTAGTGGCCATGACTCTGTATATGAGTCCCTTAAGTGTGGTAAAATTTACAGAAGCAAACTCGTCTTCGTTTGACCGTGGCGACGGTCTAAGTGCGAGTAGGTCAGAAATTTCTGCACAACGTTAAAGGACATAGTGACGATCGGAGGGCCATAAATCCTAAACCGTAACTCGGATTAAGATGAGTCCTATATGAAAAGTTATCTAATCGAATAGATCTATCTAAAAATCATGGTCTAAGTAGCCCAGGTCTACTGGTCTGTTACAGAAACAGCATGTCAGTAGGGTTTGGACAGAAACAGTAAGTTTAAGTGAGTTCCGGTGGTCTTGGTGCTTGATGTTCATCATGGTTCTCATCCTTGATGCATATAGCTTTAAGTGTACAACTCGTTGATGTGTTTGCATCATCATGACCAAGATTTGACCATCATAACCCAAGTGCAAGTCTAAGACATGAAGCACAACTCACTTAAGAGTTGCATGAAGTTTGATGAACCCAAATTACATCAAAGTCTTAGATCTAATACATACATGAACTTTAAAGCTAATAACAAGTTAAAAACTTGAAAATAAACTAACTAATCAAGATCTTAAGATGTAGAACATAGTTCTTAGTTAGATCTTGAAGATCCAAGACCCAAAAGTCTAGATCAAGCATAAGTATACAAAGTTATATTTAAAGAAAACTTATTTACATGTTCTTGAACTTTTAAGTTAACTTTTAGTTCCAAGAGATATGAGATCAAGACTAACTTGTAGTACTTGACCAACAACAACCAAAATCATAAAATTAAAGTGCAAGTAAAACAAAATAATAAGTAATTAGTTCATGGTTTGTTCATACTTTAAAGATTCAAACCAAAGTTTGATCTTTAAGAAAGTAAACTTGAAGTTTGCTTTATGAATCACAAGTATGATTTTAATCAACACATGAACTTGCAATCTTTAAAGAAAGTATATGTAGAACCTAAACTAGAGAGTTTAGTTCTTGAATGTTCTTGTTAATACAAGATAAAGTGATGAACAAACTAGTGAGTTTGATTCATAATAACATGTAAGTAACTAACTAACAAAGACAAGTAACTAACAACAATGAACAACAAGTATCAAACAACAAATGATGATGATGATTAGAGGTGAATATAATTCGGTTTTCATTAAGTAAAAAGAGGAAGAACAAGTTGTTTAAACACTTACAAGAAGAGAGAAAAGTGAGAGAGAATGAGAGAAAAGAAGTTGCAAGAATGAGAGTGTTTGAAATTGTGAGAGAATGAGTGAAAGAATGTAATGAAAAATGAATCAAGCAACCTCTTAAACACCCCTATAGGGCCACGGTTTCAGCTGCACAAAAGGGGGAAGGGAAAGGTTCCATGGTCACTAGTATGTAAAGCTCATTAAAGTTGGATAATAAGGTGGTATGTGCATGGGGATGATGTTAACTAGATTCCTTCATGTATTAACTAACTAGTTACACTCCTAAGTGATACTTACACATGAAAGAGTGGGCTAGTCAAGTCCATTTAAAAGGTAGGGTGGGCTTGGAAGCCCAATAACATAAGTCCATTTACTTTAAACAAGCCCAAGTTCAATAATTCACAAGTTAAACCAATTAAAGCCCAAGTAACTAACTAGTCACTATAGTTAATTAAAATGATTAATAAAATTAATCATGAATGTAAATAATACTCTAAAAATATTATTCGTGAAAGTTCCGGGTGTCACAAAGACGTTTCGGGCAATTAAAGTCAAGTACGTTTAGTCATGGCAACATGTAAATGTAATAACATACATTCGTTTAAACACGCGTATTAATAATAACAATTATTAATAAATAACGTTGGAAAATCCAGGGTCGTTACATTACCCACCTGTTAAAGAAAATTTCGTCCCGAAATTTAAGCTGAGGTAGATGGAGGAGTCGGGAAAAGGTGAGGATACTTCCGCATCATTTGATCCTCTCGCTCCCAAGTAAACTCAGGTCCTCATTTGGCATTCCATCGCACTCGGACAATCGGAATCTTGTTGCGTTTCAATGTTTTGATCTCACGATCCATAATCTCAACAGGTTCTTCCACAAAGTGGAGTTTGTCGTCAATTGTAAGTTCCTCAAGTGGTATGATAAGTTCAGGTGCAGCAAGACACTTCTTCAAGTTTGACACATGGAAGGTAGGATGAACTGAGCTCAATTGTGCTGGTAGATCCAAACAATATGCAACGGGTCCAACACGTTCTAAGATTTCAAAAGGACCAATGTATCGTGGGTTCAACTTTCCACGTTTTCCAAAACGAATCACACCTTTCCAAGGTGCAACCTTCAACATTACGCGATCACCAACGTTGAATTCAAAGTCCTTACGTTTAAGATCAGCATAACTCTTTTGACGATCGCGGGCAGTCTTAAGTCTAGCTTGAATCTGAGCAATCTTCTCCGTGGTTTCGTGGACTACCTCGGGTTCGGTGATTTTCTTTTCGCCTACTTTGGCCCAACAAATAGGAGATCGGCACTTGCGGCCATACAATGCCTTAAAAGGTGCAGCATTAATGCTAGAGTGGTAACTGTTGTTGTACGAGAATTTGGCTAGTGGAAAATGCCTTTCCCAGGCCTTTCCGAAATCAATGACACATGCACGTAA
Source organism: Rutidosis leptorrhynchoides (assembly GCF_046630445.1). Taxonomy (NCBI): domain Eukaryota; kingdom Viridiplantae; phylum Streptophyta; class Magnoliopsida; order Asterales; family Asteraceae; genus Rutidosis; species Rutidosis leptorrhynchoides. The sequence goes on along the minus strand of NC_092336.1, from coordinate 60,098,422 downwards.
CATGTCCTCCAAGGTCTGAATCGTTCGTTCACTTTGCCCGTCAATATGAGGATGATAAGCAGTACTCATGTCAAGACGAGTTCCCATGGCTTCTTGCAAAGAACGCCAGAATCTAGAAGCAAAACGGGGATCGCGATCGGAGATGATCGATAAAGGTACACCGTGTCATGATACAACCTCCTTAATGTATAATTGAGCAAGTCTCTCCATTGTATCCGTTTCCTTCATCGCTAGAAAGTGTGCAGATTTGGTGAGGCGGTCAACAATAACCCAAATGGTATCGTATCCGCCCACCGTCTTTGGTAGCTTGGTGATGAAATCCATTGTTATCCGTTCCCACTTCCATTGGGGAATTTTTGGTTGTTGAAGTAACCCAGAAGGTCTCTGATGCTCGGCTTTAACCTTCGAGCAAGTCAAACACTTACCAACATAAGTCGCAACGTCCTTTTTAAGATTCGGCCACCAATACTGTTCTTTAAGATCGTGGTACATCTTGCCTGCTCCAGGGTGAATCGAATATCTCTATTTGTGTGCTTCATCAAGTATGAGGTTCCGTAGATCTCCATAGAGAGGTACCCAAATTCTTCCGGCATAACATCGGAGTCCAGACTCCCTAACCTCGAATCGAGAGACAAGTATGTTCAAATGTTCATGAGTTATGTTCTCCTCCTTGAGAGCCTCATCTTGGGCTACTCTGATCTGACTGTTGAGGTTCGAATGGATGGTGATGTTCAGAGCCCTAACACGAAGAGGTGCCGTCCTCTCTTTTCGGCTTAAAGCGTCAGCAACAACATTGGCCTTGCCAGGATGATAACGGAGTTCACAATCATAGTCGTTGAGCGTCTCGATCCATCAACGCTGTCTCATATTCAGTTGCTTCTGATCGAAGATGTGCTGGAGACTCTTGTGATCGGTGAAGATAGTACTCTTAGTTCCATACAAATAATGTCTCCACAATTTGAGCGCAAATACAACGGCTCCAAGTTCAAGATCATGCGTAGTGTAGTTCCTCTAGTGAATCTTCAGTTGGCGGGAGGCATAGGCAATAACCTTTGTTCGTTGAATCAGTACACAACCAAAACCACTCTTCGATGCATCACAATAAACAACAAAGTCATCACTGCCCTTAGGGAGTGATAGGATAGGTGCGGTGGTTAACTTCTTCTTCAAAGTTTGGAATGCTGATTCGTGTGCGGGTTCCCAAATGAACTTCTTACCCTTGTGAGTCAGCGCGGTCAAAGGACGCGCAATCAGAGAAAATCCTTCAATGAACCTTCGGTAGTAACCGGCGAGACCTAGGAATTGGCGAATATGCATCGGAGTAGTGGGGGTCTCCCACTTGCTGATGGCTTCAATCTTGGCGGGGTCAACTTTGATACCCTGGTCGCTCACAACATGACCCAGAAATTGAACTTCCTTCAACCAAAATTCACACTTGGAGAATCTGGCGTAAAGTTGCTCTTGTCTTAAGAGTTCAAGCACTAATCGGAGGTGTTGCTCATGTTCTTCTTCGCTCTTAGAGTAGATGAGGATATCATCTATGAAGACGATAACAAACTTATCCAAGTACGGCTTGCAGACACGATTCATGAGGTCTATGAACACGGCAGGTGCATTTGTCAAACCGAATGGCATCACGAGAAACTCATAATGACTATAACGGGTCCTGAATGCAGTTTTCATCACGTCACTTTCCTTCACCCTCAACTGGTGATAACTGGATCGTAAATCGATCTTTGAGTAAACACTCGATCCTTGTAGTTGATCAAAAAGATCGTCAATTCGTGGAAGAGGATACCGATTCTTGATTGTTAATTTGTTGAGTTCGCGGTAGTCGATACACATACGGAAGGATCCATCCTTCTTCTTCACAAATAACACAGGTGCGCCCCAAGGCGAGAAGCTTGGTTGGATAAATCCTCGATCAAGTAGTTCTTGTAGTTGGCTTTGTAATTCTTGCATCTCGGAAGGGGCGAGTCTATAAGGTGCGCGAGCTACAGGTGCAGCTCCTGGCACTAAATCAATCTGAAACTCTTCTGCTCTCTGCGGCGGCAATCCAGGTAATTCCTCGGGAAAGACATCGAAAAATTCGTTCACAATCCGTACGTCGTTCACACTCTTCACCTCGGTTTCTACTGTTTTCACATGTGCTAGAACAGCAAGACGTCCCTTCTTCATAATGTTTTGCGCTTTCTAGCAACTAATGAGGTTCAACTTCGAGGTACATCTCTCTCCATAGATAACCAGTGGTTCGCCATCTCCTTGTGGTATGCGAAGTGCTTTATCTCAACAAATAATATCGGCTCTTATCTTGCTCAACCAATCCATACCAGCGATCACGTCAAAACTTCCCAGTCTGATAGGTATCAAATCAATTTCGAAATTTGCACCAGCTATGTTGATAATAGCTCCACGACTAATGTGGTCAACTTTTTCAAGTTTACCGTTGGCGACCTCGACAAGCATACTCTCTTTTAACGGGACTAATGACCAATTAATCTTATCGCAAAAATGTCTACATACATAACTTCTATCCGCACCAGTATCAAACAAGACAGAAGCTAAAAGATTGTTGATTTTGAATATACCTGTCACCAAGTCGGGGTTATCGCATGCATCCCTTGCATTAACATTAAAAGCTCTACCATGGGGTGGTCCTCCGTCTTTTCTCTTGTTTGGGCACGCATTTCTAAAATGGCCCGTCTGCCCGCATTCGTATCACTTCTTCGGCCCATTGGTGTTTGGCTTCCCATTCAAAGTGGTGACCTTGCAGTCTTTCCCGATATGCCCAGACCGTTGGCACTTCTCGCAGACAACATTGCAATACCCAGTGTGGTGTTTGTAGCATCGCTTGCATTGTGGTAAGGTTCCTTTGTAGTTCGGGTTGGAGTTGGTGTTGTTGTTGGGATTAGGGTTTCCACCGTTGTTGTGCCTCTTGGCGGGGGTTTGATCGTAGTTTCTCCCCCTGTTGTTGTTGTTGTTGTGGTTGTTGTGGTTGTTGTGGTTGTTGTCCCATTTCCTCTTTTCGCTACTACCAGCCTCAAACTTAGCCTTCTCCGGCTCATCAATAAGAATTTGATTCATGAGAGTATGCACCATGCGCATTGCTTCGGGAATATTCGGTGGTTTGGACGAGGTGACGTTACCTTTGATGCTCTTAGGGAGTCCCCAGAAGTACCTTTCCATTCGTTTAAATTCCGGGGTGACCATTGTAGGGCACATAAGAGCTAACTCAAGAAACCTCCTGTTGTAACCATAAAGGTTGTTCCCAACGGCCTTTAACTGCATAAATTCGATTTTCATCTTCTGGATTTCGGTCCTTAGACAATACTCATCAATCATAGCAGCTTTGAATTCCTCCCATGGCGTAGCATACGCCTCATCAATGCCTTTCGCTTGAGCTAACATGTTTCACCACGTTAGCGCACCGTCAGATAGCGTGCACGAAGCAAACTTGGTCTTGTTGTCCTCCGAACAGTTGCTAACTCAAAATACAGATTCAAGTTTCTCGAACCATCTGGTGAGACCAACCGGTCCCTCAGTTCCACTGAAGTTATGCGGTTTGCAGCTCTGGAATTCCTTGTAAGTACACCCATTTCGAACGGGTGGGATAACTGGTGGTGGTGGCGGTGGAGCTTGAAGATTTCTTTCTGCTAGGGCTGCAGTGACACGTTCTTGGATCATCTCTTCAATTTGAGCAGCAGTAGGTGTGGATCGACCGTTAGCCATGATGTTCTAAACAAAAATTTTGACTCAAGTCAAAATCCAGTATGCAAGTAGTAATAATACAGTATATAGTAACCAACATGAAATCAAACATCACATGTTATTAAATAAAGCATCTAGGTACAAATACCACAGAATCATCGTACAGTAATGTAAATAGATCATCGTGCAAGAATTAAATAACGCAAAGTTCCATTAATAATAATAATAAGTTTCATACATCCGAATAAGTTCGTACAATACATGAGTAATACAATAAATTACAACTAGATTACATAGCGAAATCAAAATACAAAAGTTCTACGGTGAAGGTGGGTGAAGGATGTCTAAAACCTGAGCCAACTGCTCCTCGAGCTCAGTAACCCGAGCTCGGAGAATCTGTACCTCCCTTGTCAATTCCTCGACAGTGGGAGCTGGTGGGGCAGGCGGTGCCGGCGGTGCAGGTGGTGCCGGTGGTGCAGATGGTGCCGGTGGTGTAGATGGTTCCGGTGATGCAGGAGGTGCAGCCCTCACGAAACGAGGTGCAGATGTCCCGGCTCCAGAAATAGTCAGCACGTAACGAGGTGCCTTACGTATCTGTGGGTCGAAAGGGTACGGCACAAGCAGCTTACGGGCAGTAACCCTCCGACGCTGACCAAAAGCGTCAGTGAAAGCACGACCTCCATTCACCCCTGGAATAACGGTGCCATCAGGATGGTACCGCTTCTTTGGCGGGGTGGAGGGTGTCTGTATAGGTATATCAGCAGGGTCCTCGTCGTCACTGGAGTCATCCGAAGAGGTGTCGTCTGATGGAGCATCAGTGGAAGACTCGTCGTCTGAATCATGTGGTGGCGACACGGGTGGCTCAACTGGCAGTCCGAAGGCGGCCAACATCTGTCTGTGTCTGCCTGGCGGAATCGGCACTAAACGTCCATCGGGAGTGTGTCGGCAAGGCGTGCGCATATGGTTACGAAATGGCCCTTCCCCGAACTCCGCGGGAATCTCAATCCCACCGATGCGGGGCTGTGACCCCGAGGGTCTGGAAGCAGACGGAGCTGGAATCTCCGTAGGGCCTACGTGTCCATCAGAAGCAGCCACTGGGGCATGTGTACTACTACTGGCTCCGGAAGTAGAAGCGCCGGGATCACTAATGGGTAGCGGGACCTGTGTATCGGCAGCAGCAGCAGGTGGGGGGACGGGGTCTGAGTCTGAACTGCCCAAAACGCTAGCAGGTGGTACATCCGACATCTGAACAAGGAAAAATAAATTTTCCATGTCAGTAAGTCATAAAGCAAGCACGTATTAGGCCAACAGTTTAAATCATGTATAACAATAAGTAGCATGACAATAACAGCAAATCGTACGAAGGTAGCATGCAATCGAAAGCAAGTAATAGCATGCAGTAGTGAAATCATGTAGTAGCATACGGCATATAGCAATAACAGTAAGCAGCAGCATGCAGTAAGTTCAGCGGAAACACGTAAACTAGCAAGTTGTAGATTAGTCCTATTAGTGAATCCTACTCGGGTCGGTCTTAGACTCACTAATGCAACCTAATTCCCTACAACCAATTCTCTGATACCAAATATGATGCCCCGTACAAAACCATCGTGTACGAATCATCAACAACAGGATCATTACAAGGTTAAGTACTATATGCGATTTCAAAAAGAGTTTGCATTCAATAATAAAGTGATGTCTAAACCAACATCGAATGTTTTACAATCCAAAAGCATGCTTCACTAAGTAGAAGCAAATAATAAGTGTATGTGACCACAATGGTCGTTACAAGTCATAGTTCAAAAGTACTAAAGTTTGAATGCAAGGTAAAGTAGTTCATGCGATGACAACTCTAAGCAGCGGGTGTCTACAGCACGACTAGTACACAGCGGAAGCTAACCTCAAGCACCTGAGAAAAACATGCTTAAAAATGTCAACACAAAGGTTGGTGAGCTATAGTTTAAGTATAACAGTATGTAAGGTAGGCCACGAGATTTCAGTGCTACAAAGAGCGTTTCAAAACAGTATGATAAAGTATATGTTAACCGTGGGCACTTGGTAACTAACTTAACGTTTATACCCCCTGAAAGTACACTTGGCAAGTGCGTATGTTTACGAAGTATTAAACACTCGTTAAATGCTAGCGCGACTAGCCCGAGTGGGGATGTCAAACCCTATGGATCCATATCTAAGATTCGCGTTCACCAGTTCAAAAACCAATGACTAAACGTTACCGAGCTAAAGGGAATGTTTATACCGTTGTATAACCCACACATATATAAGTTTAAGTACTCGTGCCTAGTATGTAAAACATAAAATCCGCATGTATTCTCAGTTCCCAAAATAAGTTAAAATAAAAAGGGAATGCTATAACTCACAATGATAATGTAGTCGTAAAGTCGGTTCGGAAAAGGTGTGCAAGTAATCGGTCCGAAGGTCCTCAACCTAGAGCAAATAGTACTAAGTCAGTAAATTGTCTTAATAGGTTTAAAAGTATGTAAATAAGGTCTTAAGGGTCATCATCATTCATCCTCAAACAAAAGGCGTAAAGTAAGTTTCGTTTATGAAAGTAGTTTAAAACAAAGACTGACTTCAGTCAGTCACCACAGCCTCTACCCTTACTGAAATAAGGTGAGACCAGTGGCCATGGCTCCGTATATGAGTCCCTTAAGTGTGGTAAAATTTACAGAAGCAAACTCGTCTTCGTTTGACCGTGGCGACGGTCTAAGTGCGAGTAGGTCAGAAATTTCTGCACAACGTTAAAGGACATAGTGACGATCGGAGGGCCATAAATCCTAAACCGTAACTCGGATTAAGACGAGTTCTATGTGAAAAGTTATCTACTCGAAAAGATATATCTAAAAATCATGGTCTCAGTAGCCCAGGTCTACTGGTCTGTTACAGAAACAGCAGGTCAGTAGGGTTTGAACAGAAACAGTAAGTTTAAGTGAGTTCCGGTGGTCTTGGTGCTTGATGTTCATCATGGTTCTCATCCTTGATGCATATAGCTTCAAGTGTACAACTCGTTGATGTGTTTGTATCATCATGACCAAGATTTGACCATCATAACCCAAGTGCAAGTCTAAGACATGAAGCACAACTCACTTAAGAGTTGCATGAAGTTTGATGAACCCAAGTTACATCAAAGTCTTAGATCTAACACATACATGAACTTTAAAGCTAATAACAAGTTACAAACTTGAAAATAAACTAACTAATCAAGATCTTAAGATGTAGAACATAGTTCTTAGTTAGATCTTGAAGATCCAAGACCCAAAAGTCTAGATCAAGCATAAGTATACAAAGTTATATTTAAAGAAAACTTATTTACATGTTCTTGAACTTTTAAGTTAACATTTAGTTCCAAGAGATATGAGATCAAGACTAACTTGTAGTACTTGACCAACAACAACCAAAATCATAAAATTAAAGTGCAAGTAAAACTAAATAACAAGTAATTAGTTCATGGTTTGTTCATACTTTAAAGATTCAAACCAAAGTTTGATCTTTAAGAAAGTAAACTTGAAGTTTGCTTTATGAATCACAAGTATGATTTTAATCAACACATTAACTTGCAATCTTTAAAGAAAGTATATGTAGAACCTAAACTAGAGAGTTTAGTTCTTGAATGTTCTTGTTAATACAAGATAAAGTGATGAACAAACTAGTGAGTTTGATTCATAATAACATGTAAGTAACTAACTAACAAAGAAAAGTAACTAACAACAATGAACAACAAGTATCAAACAACAAATGATGATGATGATTAGAGGTGAATATAATTCGGTTTTCATTAAGTAAAAAGAGGAAGAACAAGTTGTTTAAACACTTACAAGAAGAGAGAAAAGTGAGAGAGAATGAGAGAAAAGAAGTTGCAAGAATGAGAGTGTTTGAAATTGTGAGAGAATGAGTGAATGAATGTAATGAAAAATGAATCAAGCAACCTCCTAAACACCCCTATAGGGCCACGGTTTCAGCTGCACAAAAGGGGGAAGGGAAAGGTTCCATGGTCACTAGTATGTAAAGCTCATTAAAGTTGGATAATAAGGTGGTATGTGCATGGGGATGATGTTAACTAGATTCCTTCATGTATTAACTAACTAGTTACACTCCTAAGTGATACTTACACATGAAAGAGTGGGCTAGTCAAGTCCATTTAAAAGGTAGGGTGGGCTTGGAAGCCCAATAACATAAGTCCATTTACTTTAAACAAGCCCAAGTTCAATAATTCACAAGTTAAACCAATTAAAGCCCAAGTAACTAACTAGTCACCATAGTTAATTAAAATGATTAATAAAATTAATCATGAATGTAAATAATACTCTAAAAATATTATTCGTGAAAGTTCCGGGTGTCACAAAGATGTTTCGGGCAATTAAAGTCAAGTACGTTTAGTCATGGCAACATGTAAATGTAATAACATACATTCGTTTAAACACGCGTATTAATAATAACAATTATTAATAAATAACGTTGGAAAATCCAGGGTCGTTACAAACGGAGTTTATTACCTTAGGTCCGCATGGTTTGTTATCTTTTCAAGGAAGAGTGTGGGTGCCTAAAATGGGTGATCATCGACGAGTGCTACTTGATGAAGCACATAAGTCAAAGTATTCTATTCATCCGGGTGCAATGTATCTTGATTTGAGGAAGGAGTATTGGTGGCCGGGCATGAAATGTGATGTTGTTAAGTATGTTGAGCAATGCGTCACGTGTTTGCAAGTTAAAGCCAAACACCAAAAGCCGTATGGTAAGTTACAACCGTTAGAAATCCCGAAGTGGAAATGGGAGCACATTACCATGGATTTCATCACAAAGTTACCTAAAATGGCGAGAACCTAATTTGATTCGATTTGGGTGATAGTTGATCAATTGACGAAAAGTGCCTTGTTTCTTCCCATTCGGGAAGCGATATCGTCGGAGACCTTGGCAAAGTTGTTCATCAAGGAAGTGATATCGAGACACGGGGTTCCTATATCTATTATTTCGGATTGAGATACCCGTTTTACATCTCGGTTTTGGGAAAAGTTTCATGAAGATATGGGTACACAATTGAAATTGAGCACGGCGTATCATCCTCAAACGGACGGTCAAACCGAACGTACGAACCAAACATTGGAGGATATGTTACGGGCGTGTATTATTGATTTCGATGGTAGTTGGGATGAGCACTTACCTTTGGTGGAATTCTCGTACAACAATAGTTATCATACTAGTATCGGGATGCCACCTTACAAGATGCTTTATGGGCGAAGGTGTCGAACTCCGATTTGTTGGGGCGAAGTAGGTCAAAGAGAAATTGTGAGTACCGATTTGGTTTTAGAGATGAATAACAAGATTGATATGATTCGGACTCATTTGAAAAAGGCCCAAGATAGACAAAAATCTTATGCCGATAAGCGAAGACGATAAATTGAGTTCCAAGAAGGTGACATGGCGATGCTTAAAGTTTCGCCATGGAAAGGTGTTATTCGGTTTCAAAAACGGGGAAAGTTAACTCCTCGGTTTATTGGTCCTTTTAAAATTTTAGCTTGTGTTAGTGAAGTTGCGTATCGTTTGGAATTACCCAAAGAGCTTGCGGTGATCTATAATACATGTCATGTTTCCCATCTCCGTAAGTGTCTTGCGGATGATTCATCTTGGGTGCCATTAGACGAGATCGAGCTAAACAATAAGTTAGAGTATATTGAGGAGCCGATTGCTATACTCGATGAGAAAGTCAAAAGGTTGAGAAATAAAGAGGTGAGAACTTTTAAAGTTCAATGGCATCGGAGTAAAGGTTCCGAGTTTACTTGGAAGCCCGAAGAGTTCGTGTTAGTTTATCTTCCCTCTTGTCATGCGGCTTGGATCGCGAGGACGCGTTCCGATTCAAATGGGGGAGAGTTGTAAGACCCTAATCATCATTGTACAGTAGTGTAAATATGGTACATAGTGTGTGGGTATTGTTGTATAATTAAACAGAAGTCAGAAAACTGTCCAGCACCTTGTACGCGCCGCGCACACCTAAGGGAGCGCACCGCGTACCCTTTACTGTAGCCGGATTCTGTTTCATTTTTGAGATATTTTGAAGGGCTCTTTGGTAATTTCACTTGTGGACAAGTTTAAGGCCAGTAGATCAGATATTGGGGTAGCATTCACTCCAATTCCAACTACCTTATCCTTTCCACTTCAATTTTAGAGAGAGAGAGTGAGATTCTTGTGTGAGAAAGCTCAAGCAAAGGAAGGAGGAGCTAGTTTTGGGTCTTAGCTCGAGTTCTAAAGTTGTTCATCTCCTCTCTAGCTACGTTTTGATTGTAGTGGTATGTTCTAACTTTGATTTCCTTATTTTGATTTTGTGTAAGGGTTAGGGTTTGGGTAAATGAAGAACATAAAACCCATATTTGGTAACTTTGGGTGTTATTGGGTAAGATTGAGTCATGAGGACTCAAAGTTGACTAACCTAGGGTTTTGAAATGATAAATGTGTTTATGTGTCTTAATTGGTTAGTTAATTACTAACACACCTAGTTATTTAGCAAATGGGTTGTTTGGGTTTGAAGATGACTCAAAATGGGTGTGTTGGTTTTAAAATGGTCAAAATGTTAATGATTGACCTAGTTGGGAAATATGGGTATGAAATACCCTTATTGTGTATTAGTTAGTGTTGTTGGATCTTAATCACTAGCTTTGAGTGATTTATGATGGTCTTGACCTTAATGGGACGGTTATGGCGATAATGGGGCATTTAGTGCATTTAAGTCATTAAATGCACAAAAGTAAATTGTTGGTATTTAATCCAACTAGTTTGTGTGTTGATTGAAGTACTTATTATATTAGGTACTTTGCCTTGAAGCTTGCGGAAATATAAAACCGTCACCGAATCATTAAGGTGAATGGAATAATTATATGCATAGGTATATAATGTATTTACTTGTGTAACGTGAGATGTGAAGTGTTGATGTGCTAAGACACCACGTTCACGTGACGAGTGAAGTGTCGATGTGCTAAGACACCACTCCATGAAAGGTAATGAGTGAAGTGTCGAAGTGTTAAGACACCACTCGGGGTGAAGTATCGACGTGTTAAGATGCCACCCAAGGTAAGATGAAGAGTGAAGTGTCGATGTGTTAAGACACCACTCGAGGTGAAGTATCGATGTGTTAAGATGCCACCTCAAGTAATATGAAGAGTGAAGTGTCGATGTGTTAAGACACCACTCGGGGTGAAGTATCGACGTGTTAAGATGCCACCCGTGGGATTAGTGTACGACGTGTTAAGTACTCTAATGGTTGTTATGAACACCGATGGGAAATTCGAGTGCCATTCCTCGTGCTATTGGTTAACCATGATTATTGTGTTATAGCGTAAGCATATTATATTGTACGAATTGTATATATATGCTATTGTATTGCTATCTTGTGGTATTGGAGGTTAATAGCTTGTATTTGAGATGATAAGCTAATTGTGTTGCTAGCATGTATGCGGTATGTGTGTAAGTGTTTGCAAGTAGGTATATTATATATGTACGTGTATAATCATTGCATTCATTAAGCTTTGCTTACCCTCTTGTTGTTTACCTTTTATAGGCTTCGGCGTGGACAAGGGTAAGGGCATTCGATTGGATTAGAGATCCCGCTTTGTTTGTTAGGGGACGCTTTTGGATGTATTAGCTTTCAAACTTTGACCGAGAATTGGGTAGTTTAACCCCCAAACATCATGCTCTAATGTCGTTTGGAATTTAAACTAATTCGGTTGAAACTTATACTTTTGTACGAAACTCGTATTACGGCATATGTGGGCCCGATTTCGTAAAACTTATTTTATTAATGAAAAGTGTGAGTTTTAACTATTATATCATGTTGTGAAAAGCATTTCGTCTAAATATGTCGGGAAGTGGGAGATCTTTATTTGAAAATTGACAAAATCGGACAGAATTGAATTGGGCCTATGCACGCCGCGCGCCCTGAGGTGGTGCGCGCCGCGCGCTCTTCTGAAATAAAAAAAAATTATTTATCGTATTCGGTTGGTTTTTGGTTTGGGTTGTTACAAGTGGTATCAGAGCATGGTCTAATGGATTTATGCGACTTGAGATAGGTGCCTAGACTTAGACTTTAATGTGTATGCGTTTAATGCGGGACTTGTAGGAGACGGGTCAGACCGAGAGTTGATTCTTAGGTTTATGTGAACTAACCTTGAGCTAATTGTTTTGTGTTGTGTTAGCAATCATCAAGCGAGATAGACGTTGTACTAGCAAGTTAATGCGACGTGCTCGCGTAACAATGATTAGCTACCATTGTTACGGGTTCAAATCGTGTCAAACAAGCGATGTACGACGATTGTCGATCAAGATGGGGTAGTGTGGTGTATATATATATACGTATGTGTTAAGTCCTTTCGTTTCGTTGTTTAATCTTTTCCGTTTTATAGAATGAAGACGAGAAATGGACCCGAACATGATAATGGAGGTACGAGCGAGGACTCCGAGTTTACGACCAAAGTTGAGGAATCTTTAAACGTCGAAAGGCGGAGTTTCTCGAAGATGTTAAGAAGATGTTCCTATATACGATTGACGAGCAACTATTCAATGTGGTAAAGGACCAAGTTAAGGTCGTTCTTCACGAAGATAATGTAGGAAGACGGGACTTTTTCTATAAGAATTTCAAGGATTCTCAACCTCCCACCTTTGAAGGTGAACGAGACGCTCTCAAGAGTGCCCGTTGGATCTCCGATATGGAGGGGGCCTTCCGTACTTGTGAATGTCCTCTCGATAAGAAGACAAGGTACGGGTGTAGTATGTTGAGGGGCGATGCTAAGTTGTGGTGGGACGCAAAGATCCAAGTTTTTGGTGAAGAACAATGCATGGAATTCACTTGGGATGAATTCAAGGCGGAATTTTTCGATGAGTGATCATGCATATTTTTACCACAGGGTTAATATGCCTGTTCAATGCATTAAAGGGGGGTTTAAGGATCTTAGAACAAGGCTCTCCGGTCCGGCTACCGTGAATAACCCTGGCCGACATGATGATGTCGGCGGGGTGGCCAAGTGATTAAGTCCACCTTCGATAGCGGTCGCTGATCAGAAGGCCCCCAAATAAGGTTGTAGGTGCTAATTTAATAAAGAACTAACCTGTTAACCTTGAGAGATGATGCTGATTACGTAAGATGAGTAGCAGATAATGGTTACGTAACATGGTGGTCCTAGAATGATAATTAGGGTTAGTATATATAGGCAAACCCTAATTCTAGAACCGTCTAAGATAATGATAATCTCGTCCATAACTAACTCCCTCGAATCACGGATATAATTATGGAAAAGATATTGACTTGATGACCAAGTAACTGCCGTACCGGGAACAAAGGCATTCGATACATAACCGCATGCCGCATACCGCATACAAGGTACACGCATTCGCATGCTATCGAGTGCCCGCATACGGATGGAATGCGCATGCAGGTTGCGGTATCATTATGTCCCCCCAGTTTTATGTTATATGACGCAAGACATATGATATCAAACTATTAAGCAAAAGAAAAAACAAGAAAACGGCTAGCATTAAATTTTTTACGTGCGTCTCGAGGCCATTAAATGCCTGTCACTGTCGCAGAAGCCCATTTGGCTGACAAGACGTAAAGCGGCAGTTGACAGGCACGTGCTATCCACGCACTCAACATTGGGCACATCAAACTGACATCCACGCGCGTGCAAAAAATGTCGAACACTGACTGCGTTACACGTGTATAGCCACGATGAAACTGTTTCACCCCATGACTTCCAATCCACACTATAAATAGACGTCATTCACACACATTTCCACTTTTCTGCACCAAGCTTCCCTGATACGCTGCTAATTTCAATTCTGATCAAAACTTGAATATTCCTGCCAACTTCTAAAGGTTAGTTATTCTCCGATCACTTTATAGAAAATGACTAAGGCTAACGAGACATATGTAGATAGTGTAGTGTCTATTATAGAGCAGAAGCATATTGATTCCTTAGTTAAACAATACCCACTGCTAGCACAGTATAATCTGGTGCCACCCCTGTCTAACCAACATGCTCATTCACCACCGGAGAAGAAGGTAGCGATATACGAGCACGCGTTTAAACACGGTAATTTTAGGGTTCCACCCTCTGACTTCTTCCTAGGAGTGCTAGATCATTTCCACGTAGGGTTAGGGCAATTGCACCCATACGCCATATGTAAAATAGTATTGTTTGAGATGTGGTACGTTGCACTCAACAAGGTACCACTAGTTAAGGTGTTCTGCCATTTATACCGCCTAGCTAACCATCACAATTCGTGGTTCACTTTTTTCGCCCGTTAAAACTTTACTAAAACCTCCAAATCGAACGCGGGTCAATGGAAAGAAACATTCCTTTTTATCGACCAATCTGTTGTTGGAGCCAACTTTCCGTAAACGCTTATCTGGTGCGAAAGCATGGCTAAGGACGTGAACAAAACCCCCATCCTTGATGACGAGGAAACGAAGCTATTAGCGGAGTGCGCTAACGCATAGCTTGTGCACCGATCATATGGGAACGTTATGCTGGGGTTGGGAAGGATATCCGCGCACTGGCCATGGGAGAACATGCGTCCAGCCATAATCGCGCCGAATGGCAAGGGTATTAATAGTATAAATGTATATCAATATTTAACCACTAGCGTACACATACATGTTTTAATATTGCGCACATGTTTGCAGAGATGAAGATGAAGAAAGTGCTTACCGCAGAGGAGATTGCGGCCATCTCATTCCGCAAGTAGAATGTTAATGAGCCGCTTGAGCAGGAGAAGACTGGCGAGAATGAGGTGCAAGCACCTGCCACCTCGGGGAACAAGCGCAAGGCTGCCAAAGCCACCCAAACCAAGCAGAAGAAGAAGAAGCTAACTCCTAAACAAAAGGAGGACATGCGGAATGACAACTTTGTCCCCGTCGATCCAGCATCCGCAGATCTTCCTCCTCCTATCACTAGCAAGCATCTCTTTTCTTTCGTAAACATCGTACGATTAAATTCATGTGCTAAAAAGTTACTGATTTGCAGAGCATATTGAGGAGACGCGGCAGACGTCGCCGCAGGCAAATCCGGAACTGGAGGCTACCGCCACGTCCAGGGACAGGGCGATACACCTTGACTATGATTCTATGCCAGTCCCACCGCCCGGTAGCTTCCGATTGGCAAACCTGGCGCAGCTCACCCAGTCCTCCGCCGAAAATGCCGCAGAGCAGTCTGCCTTTCTGCAACAAATCTTTCCAGCTGAATTCTGCAATCAGCTAGCTGCACTGCCCTTTCACCAAGCACTCAATGCCTTCATCCAGAACGGCCTTGTGTTCTTTGGTATTGTAACGACCCTGGATTTTCCAACGTTTAATTAATAATATTTATTATTAATGCTTGCGTTTTAATAAACGTGTTCTTATACGTATTACTTGTTACCGTATTTAACTTTTCATGGCCCGAATTGTCTTTGTGACGCACGTACGTATCACGAATAATATTTCTGAATATTATTTACATTCATGATTTAATTATTATTAATCATTTTAATTAGCTAAGGTTACTAGTTAATTACTTGGGCTTTGTTTATTTAATTGTTACTTACTTACATACTTGGGATTTATAAATGTACATGGACTTAGAAGCCTACCCTACACACTTAATGGACTAGTTAGCCCATATTTATGCAAGTATTACATTAATATACAACTAGATTAATTAGCTTTGTAAGGAATCTAGTTACTTACACATTTACACCATATTTCCCACACCATTTAGCTTTATTTCCATTCTAAGCTATCACCACTCTCCCATGTTGAATGAGCAATTGATCCCTTCCTCTTTTTCCTTCTAAAACCGTCGGCCTAGGTGCTCATGGGGGAGTGTTTTGTTTCAAATTTTGGTTACTTATGCACTTGTATTTTCCTCACTTTTACACACACACATTTACTTGCAATTTCTTTTACTCTCTTTTCTCTCTAACCTTGTAAGTAAAAAGCTTTATGTTCTTCCTTTTTCCTTCCTTAAAACTGAAATATATACATATACATCATCATCATTTGCTTGTTTTGATTACTTGTTCTTTGTTGTTGATTGCTTACTTGTTGTTTATCTTTATTAAAGATCAAGTCCTATAACTTGTATCTTCATCTAATCTTGGTTACTTTCATTTTTTGTTGTAAAGAACCAAGAACAAAGAATCTAAACTTTCTAGTTTATGGTTCTACACTTAATGTTTTAAAGATTTAAAGTTCATGAGTTGTAAAAACCATACTTGTATTCATGTTTGTAAACTTAAGGTTTACTTTCTTAAAGATCAAAGCCTTGGCTTGAATCTTTAAAGTATGAACAACCATGAACTTGTTACTTGTAGATTTAATTTATTTCTTCATTTTATGTACTTTAAAGTTGTGATGTTGTTAATTTGGTCAAGTATTACTAGTTAATATTGATCTCATATTTCTTGAAACTAAAAGTTAACTTTATAAGTTCAAGAACATGGAAGTATAACTTTCAAGTTATAACTTCATATACTTGTGTTGGATCTAAGTTTCTATAGCTTATGGTCTTCTAATTTTATTGTAAACAAGAGCTTATGAGCTTACATACACTTTTCAAGTTGAAAATCTAAGTTTCATAACTTATGGTTTCATTAAAGTAAAGATTCAAGTGTTATGACTTAGGATTTAACTTAGTAACTTTAGATCTAGACTTTTGGGTCTTGGATCTTCAAGATCTAACTAAGAACTATGTTCTACAACTTAAGATCTTGATTATTTAGTTTACTTTCAAGTTTGTAGCTTAATATTACTTTTAGAGTTCATGTATGTGTCGGATCTAAGATCTTGATGTAACTTTGGTTCATCAAACTACTTGCAACACTTAATTGAGTTGTGCTACTTATCTTAGACCTACACTTGTGTTATGATGGTCAAAACTTGGTAAAAATGATGCAAACACATCAACGAGTTGTACACTTGAAGCTATATGCATCAAGGATGAGAACCGTGATGAGCATCGAGCACCAAGAACCCACCGGAACACTAAACCTACTATTTTTCGGGTCTGATCAGAATACCTGGGCTACTGTAAAGTTGATTTTCAGTTAGCTCTGTTCGAGTAGATAATTTTCGTTTAAGGCTCTGTTATTGTCGGTATGGACTGGTTGAACAAGATAAGGGCTGACATTATCTGTGGAGATAAAGCTCTTCGTATACCACACGGAGACGGTGAGCCGCTGATTATTTACGAAGAGAGATGTAGCTCGAAACTGAAACTCATTAGTTGCATGAAAGCACAAAAGATTATGAAGAAAGGACGTCTTGCTGTTCTAGCACATGTGAAAACGTTAGAAACCGAGGTGAAGAGCGTGGAGGACGTGCGAATTGTGAACGAATTTTCCGATGTCTTTCCGGAAGAATTGCCTGGATTACCGCCACCGAGAGCAGTGGAGTTTCAGATCAATTTAGTTCCAGGAGCTGCACCTGTAGCTCGCGCACCTTATCGACTCGCATCTTCCAAAATGCAAGAGTTGCAGAGCCAATTACTAGAACTGCTAGACCGTGGATTTATCCAACCAAGTTTCTCACCTTGGGGTGTGCCTGTTTTATTTGTGAAGAAGAAGGATGGATCCTTCCGCATGTGTATCGACTACCGTGAACTCAACAAATTGACGATCAAGAACCGGTATCCTCTTCCCCGAATTGACGATCTTTTTGATCAACTGCAAGGATAGAGTGTTTATCTAAGATCAATTTGCGATCCGGTTATCACCAGTTGAGGGTGAAAGAGAGCGATGTAATAAAAACTGCGTTCAGAACTCGTTATTGTCATTACGAGTTTCTCGTGATGCCATTCGGATTAACCAACGCACCTGCCGTGTTCATGGACCTCGTGAATCGTATCTGCAAACCATACTTGGACAAGTTCGTTATCGTCTTCATAGATGATATCCTCATCTACTCTAAGAGCGAAGAAGAACATGAACAACATCTTCGATTAGTGCTTGAACTCTTGAGACAAGAGCAACTTTATGCGAAATTCTCCAAGTGTGAATTTTGGTTGAAGGAAGTCCAATTTCTGGGTTATGTTGTGAGCGACCAGGGTATCAAAGTTGATCCCGCCAAGATTGAAGCTATCAGCAAGTGGGAGACTCCCACTACTCCAACTCACATCCTCCAATTTTTAGGTCTCGCCGATTACTACTGAAGATTTATTGAAGGATTCTCTCTGATTGCGCGTCCTTTGACCGCGCTAACTCACAAAGGGAAGAAGTTCATTTGGGAACCCGAATAGGAATCTGCATTTCAAACCTTGAAAAAGAGGTTAACCACCACACCTATCTTATCACTTCCTGAAGGCAGTGACGATTTCGTCGTTTATTGCGATGCTTCGAAAAGTGGTTTTGGTTGTGTACTGATGCAACATACAAAGGTTATCGCTTACGCCTCCTGACAACTGAAGATTCATGAACGAAATTACACAACGCATGATCTCGAGTTTGGAGCCGTTGTCTTTGCATTAAAACTGTGGAGACACTATCTTTATGGAACAAAGAGCACTATTTTCACTGATCATAAAAGCCTCCAACCCATCTTTGATCAGAAGCACCTGAATATGAGATAGCGTCGATGGATCGAGATGCTAAACGACTATGATTGTGAACTTCGTTATCATCCTGGCAAGGCCAATGTTGTAGCTAACGCTTTGAGCTGAAAGGAGAGGATGGCACCTCTTCGTGTTCGGGCACTGAACATCACCA
Source organism: Rutidosis leptorrhynchoides (assembly GCF_046630445.1). Lineage (NCBI taxonomy): Eukaryota > Viridiplantae > Streptophyta > Magnoliopsida > Asterales > Asteraceae > Rutidosis > Rutidosis leptorrhynchoides. The sequence goes on along the minus strand of NC_092336.1, from coordinate 60,079,978 downwards.
TTCATTCAAATCTCAATAGCCAGATCTGAGCAGCCTAACATGAGGCTCTCAAGGAGGAGAATATATCTCATGAACACCTGAACATTCTCGTCTCTCGATTCGAGGTTAAGGAGACAGGACTTCGGTACTTCGCCGGAAGAATTTAGGTACCTTGTTATGGAGATCTACGAAACCTTATACTTGATGAAGCCCACAAGTCTAGATATTCGATTCATCCCGGAGCGGGCAAAATGTACCACGATCATAAGGAACAGTATTGGTGGCCGAATCTTAAGAAGGACGTTGCAACTTATGTTAGTAAGTGTTTGACTTGCTCGAAAGTTAAGGCCGAACATCAGAGGCCTTCTGGATTACTTCAACAACCAAAAATCTCGCAATAGAAGTGGGAGAGGATAACGATGGACTTCATTACTAAGCTACCAAAGACAGTGGGTGGATACGATACCATCTGGGTTATCGATGGCTGTCTCACTAAATCTGCACACTTCTTAGCCATGAAGGAGACGGATATGATGGAGAGACTTGCTCAACTATACATCAAGGAGGTTGTATCTCGTCATGGTGTACCTTTATCGATCATCTCAGATCGCGATCCCCGTTTTGCTTCTAGATTTTGGCGTTCTTTGCAAGAAGCCTTGGAACTTGTCTCGACATGAGTACTGCTTATCACCCACAGACCGACGGGCAAAGCGAATGCACGATTCAGACTTTGAAAGACATGTTGCGCGCATGTGTCATAGATTTTGGAAAGGCCTGGGAAAGGCATTTGCCGCTAGCCAAATTCTCTTACAACAACAGTTATCATTCGAGTATTAATGCCGCACCTTTTGAAGCGTTGTATGGCCGCAAGTGCCGATCTCCTATTTGTTGGCCCGAAGTAGGCGAAACGCAAATCACCGGACCCGAGATAGTCCATGAAACCACTGAGAAGGTTGTCCAGATTCAAGCGAGACTCAAGACGGCCTGTGATCGTCAAAAGAGTTATGCCGACCTTAAACGTAAAGACTTTGAATTCAACATGGGTGACCGTGTAATGTTGAAGGTCGCACCTTGGAAAGGTGTGATCCGTTTTGGAAAATGTGGGAAGCTCAACCCACGATACATTGGTCCTTTTGAAATCTTGGAGCGTGTTGGACCCGTTGCTTACCGTTTGGATCTTCCAACTCAATTGAGCTCAGTTCATCCTACCTTTCATGTATCGAATTTGAAGAAGTGTCTTGCGAACCGGAACATGTCATACCGTTGGAGGAACTTACAATTGACGACAAACTCCAATTCGTGGAAGAGCCTGTTGAAATCATGGACCGTGAGGTCAAAACTTTGAAACACAACAAGATTCCGATCGTTCGAGTACGATGGAATGCCAAACGAGGACCTGAGTTTACCTGGGAATGAGAGGATCAAATGATGCAGAAGTATCCTCACCTTTTCCCGACTCCTCCATCTACCTCAGCTTAAATTTTCGGGACGAAATTTTCTTTAACAGGTGGGTAATGTAACGACCTTGGATTTTCCAACGTTTAATTAATAATATTTATTATTAATTCTTGCGTTTTAATAAACGTGTTCTTATACGTGTTACTTGTTACCGTATTTAACTTTTCATGGCCCGAATTGTCTTTGTGACGCACGTACGTATCACGAATAATATTTCTGAATATTATTTACATTCATGATTTAATTATAATTAATCATTTTAATTAACTAAGGTTACTAGTTAATTACTTGGGATTTGTTTATTTAATTGTTACTTACTTACATACTCGGGCTTTATAAATGTACATGGACTTAGAAGCCCACCCTACACACTTAATGGACTAGTTAGCCCATATTTATGCAAGTATTACATTAATATACAACTAGATTAATTAGCTTTGTAAGGAATCTAGTTACTTACACATTTACACCATATTTCCCACACCATTTAGCTTTATTTCCATTCTAAGCTATCACCACTCTCCCATGTTGAAAGAGCAATTGATCCCTTCCTCTTTTTCCTTCCAAAACCATCGGCCTAGGTGCTCATGGGGGAGTGTTTTGTTTCAAATTTTGGTTACTTATGCACTTGTATTTTCCTCACTTTTACACACACACATTTACTTGCAATTTCTTTTACTTTCTTTTCTCTCTAACCTTGTAAGTAAAAAGCTTTATGTTCTTCCTTTTTCCTTCCTTAAAACCGAAATATATACATATACATCATCATCATTTGCTTGTTTTGATTACTTGTTCTTTGTTGTTGATTACTTACTTGTTGTTTATCTTTGTTAAAGATCAAGTCCTATAACTTGTATCTTCATCTAATCTTGGTTACTTTCATCTTTTGTTGTAAAGAACCAAGAACAAAGAATCTAAACTTTCTAGTTTATGGTTCTACACTTAATGTTTTAAAGATTTAAAGTTCATGAGTTGTAAAAACCATACTTGTATTCATGTTTGTAAACTTAAGGTTTACTTTCTTAAAGATCAAAGCCTTGGCTTGAATCTTTAAAGTATGAACAACTATGAACTTGTTACTTGTAGATTTAATTTATTTCTTCATTTTATGTACTTTAAAGTTGTGATGTTGTTAATTTGGTCAAGTATTACTAGTTAATCTTGATCTCATATTTCTTGAAACTAAAAGTTAACTTTATAAGTTCAAGAACATGGAAGTATAACTTTCTAGTTATAACTTCATATACTTGTATTGGATCTAAGTTTCTATAGCTTATGGTCTTCTAATTTTGTTGTAAACAAGAGCTTATGAGCTTACATACACTTTTCAAGATGAAAATCTAAGTTTCATAACTTATGGTTTCATTAAAGTAAAGATTCAAGTGTTATGACTTAGGATTTAACTTAGTAACTTTAGATCTAGACTTTTGGGTCTTGGATCTTCAAGATCTAACTAAGAACTATGTTCTACAACTTAAGATCTTGATTATTTAGTTTACTTTCAAGTTTGTAGCTTAATATTACTTTTAGAGTTCATGTATGTGTCGGATCTAAGATCTTGATGTAACTTTGGTTCATCAAACTACTTGCAACACTTAATTGAGTTATGCTACTTATCTTAGACCTACATTTGTGTTATGATGGTCAAAACTTGGTAAAAATGATGCAAACACATCAACGAGTTGTACACTTGAAGCTATATGCATCAAGGATGAGAACCGTGATGAACATCGAGCACCAAGAAGCCACTGGAACACTAAACCTACTGTTTTTTAGGTCTGATCAGAATACCTGGGCTATTATAAAGTTGATTTTCAGTTAGCTCTGTTCTATTAGATAATTTTTCGTTTAAGACTCGTCTTAATCCGAGTTACGGTTTAGGATCTATGGCCCTCCGAACGTCACTATGTCCTTTTAACGTTGTGCTGAAAATTCTGACCTACTCACACTTAAACCGTCACCACGGTCAAATGAAGACGAGTTTAGTTCTGGAAATTGGTCAGTACCTAGGGAACTCATATACGGAGCCATGGCCACTGGTCTCACCCCATTTTAGTTTTTATAGAGGTCGTGGCGACTGAACGAATTCAGAATTTATTTCAAACCCTAGTCTTGACTTAAAACTTACTTTACACTTTTTGTTTAATGATGAATGATGATGATACTTAAGACCTAATTTACATACATTTAAATCTTTGGGAACGATTTACTGACTTAGTACCTTTTGACTTAGGTTGAGGACTTTCGGACCAACCACTTTGCTTACTTTACCGCGTACCAACTTTCACTACTTTATCACTGTGAGTTATACATCCCTTTTTACTTTAACTATTTTGGGAACTGAGAATACATGCGCATATTATGTTTTACATACTAGGCACGAGTACTTAAACTTTATATATGTGTGGTTTATACAACGGCATAAACTTTCCCCTTAGCTCGGTAACGTTTAGTCATTGGTCTTTGAACCGGTGAACGCGAATCTTAGATATGGATCCATAGGGTTTGACATCCCCACTCGGGCTAGTAGCGCTAGCATTTAATGGGTGTTTAGTACTTCGTAAATATACGCACTCGCCAAGTGTACTTTTAGGGGGTGATAAATGTTAAGTTAGTTACCAAGTGCCCACGGTTAAACATATACTTTACATACTGTTTTGAAACGCCGTTGAAGCACTGAAATCTCGTGGCCTACCTTACATACTATTATACTTAAACTATAGCTCACCAACCTTTGTGTTGACATTTTTAAGCATGTTTTTCTCAGGTGCTTAAGGTTGCTTGCTTCCGCTGTTGTACTAGTCATGCCTTGTAGACACCCGCTGCGCTTGTTAGAGTTGTCACCGCATGAAATGTTTTATTTGCATTCAAACTATGTTACCATTTGAAACAATGATTTGTAACGACGATTGGTTCACGTACTACTACTAATTGCTTCTGTTCATTAAAGCATACTTTTGTTGTAAGACATTTGATGTTGGTTAAGACATCACCTTTATTCATGAATGCAAACTTCTTCTGAAACCGCATATAGTATTTGACCTTGTAATGATCCTGTTGTTGATGATTCGTACACGATGGTTTTGTACGGGGCATCACAGGTATGTTTACGAATCAAGCCTGCCGCTCCACCAATTTGTATCAAGTGGCCGTGCGGAAAGAAACAGAGTTGGGACTGCTGCAAGCGGGCGTTGACCAGGTCAAAAAAGACAGGGATGCCGCGGAAGAAGCGCGCAAGGCCGTGGAGGTGACTGCGGCGGAAACAAAGACCGCCCTGATTGAGGAAAGGAAGAAAAACCGCGAGTTGGTTGGGGTGGTTGATCAGGCAAAACGTGAAACGGAGCGCTTGCGACTAGAACTGGAGAGGGTGACAAGGGAGAAGGATGACGCGGTGACAGGCCGTGAGCTGGCAGAGGCGGACTTATCAAAGCTTCGCACCGCCCTTCCCACCATTACACAGAAGGTGATGGACTCGGGGCCCGTAACCGACAAATTTAACGCCTATGTTGATACGGTGAAGGACCATGAAATCAACAAGGTGATGGTAAAGGTCATCAAAGGATGCGGTATGACGCCACCGTACCTCGACATTGTGCAGAAGAACTTGAAGGAGGGTACGACCGTGGCGCTCCTTGAAGCGGAAGACGCCATCGCAGCCATCCCAATCCCCCTAATCAATGCTTTTGCTGCGGACCCGAATATGTCGGTTGATGGGTTCCTCAAGGAGGAGTTTTAGGTTTTGTTTGTAATCGTTTGCGCCGTAAGTCCTATGCTTAGGCAGGCAATTGTAAATACATTATTTGCGCCCTAAGTCCCGTGTTGGGCAGACATGTGAAACAATGATTCTGTAATAACCTTAGTTGTAATATATGTTATTATGTTGTGCATGCGTTATGTATTAATTGTTTATATATCGCGAATCAAAACAAATGGTGAACCGCATGCCTATGCGCATAGTTAACCAAAACTCATGCGCATACGCAGGTACTGCGTAAAATAAACCAACATTTTAGCAATTTTACCTTTAACAATTTAGACTCAAAAGCTACTGCGTTATTGCTTTGTCATGTGCTAGAGGTGCACTTTAGCTATATGGTAAGCAACACAACTAAAAACAAACAAATGCTTTTATACTTAAGAGTTCCTCAAGCAAACCAATGCGAGAGTAATTACGCACAAGCAAACCAATGCTTGTAGTTTTAAGTCGACTTGGCAGCCATCTAGTCTGCGTGGCACTTGGCTAGGGGAGAGCCAATTTCCTTCGCCTACCGTTAATATCTAGCCTTGTAACCAAACAGGCTTCTGCCGCACGGGGGCTAGAGGACAGCCCTTAAGTAGGCAGGAAACGCATACAAAAAGAGAGAAATACACATCAAAAGTATGCGCGAGTAAATATTTTAATTGGCATTAATCATGATTACAACCACGACACATCCAAACGGACGGAAAATACATAGAAAAAATAATGTGCTAAAATAAAATGGAGTGATCAGGTCCATCCAGCTACATATAACACTTTTTCAACAACGTCGCGTGCCAAGTGCGTTTCACAGGTTTTCCATCTAATGTCTCGAGATGGTATGCCCCGGTGTTGCTTGCTTTTACTACCTTGTATGGACCTTCCCAACAATGGCCCAATTTCCCAGTATCCTCCGCATGACTTGCGTCGTTCTGACGCCAAACTAAGTCCCCACACTTATAAGAGCGGGAGCGCATGCGCTGATTGTAGTACTTTGCAATTTTCTGCTTATTATTTGCTTCGTTTACCGCCGCAGAGAGTCTGCGTTCTTCAAGCAGATTAAGATTTTCCCACAAATCTTCTGAGTTATTTTGCTCGTCAAAATTTTGTATGCGGAACGTTGGCACCCCAATTTCTGCGGGTACAACGGCTTCTGATCCATAGACCAAACTGAACGGAGTCTCACCAGTGCTTGCTTTAGGTGTTGTTCTATTCGCCGACAAAACTTTTGGTAGTTCGTCCACCCAACCAATGCGAGCAGGACCTAATCTAGCTTTGATTTCAGCTACTATATCCCGGTTGGTGACTTCGCACTGGCCATTTGCCTGCGGATGCGCAACAGAAGTAAAAGTTTGCTTAATATTAAGCTCCGCGCACTAACTACGAAAAGGATCCCCCGAAAACTGCGTACCGTTATCACTAACGATTTCATTTGGTATGCCGAATCGACAGACAATGTCTTCCCATACAAAATTTCGCACCCTTTTTCCTGAAATTGTTGCCAGCAGTCTTGCTTCAACCCACTTCGTGAAATAGTCGATTGCAACAATTAAGAATTTGATATTTCCTGCGTGCGCAGAGTATGCGTAAGATACTAATGTAAATAGCATATGGTATATAATAAATGATAATATTACCTCGGCCTTTTGGAAATGGTCCGACTATGTCAATTGCCCATTTGCAGAATGGCCATGGTGAGGAGACTGGTATCATTGGATGCGCAGGTGCCCTACTGATAGGTGCATGTATTTGGCAAGATTCGTATTGCTTAACTATGCACGCGGTATCTGCGTACATAGTGGGCCAATAATAACCTAGCCGCATGATTTTTGACACAATAGACCTGTGCCCTGAATGAAGAGCACATGCACCTTCATGCACCTCACGTATAACCTCCTCTGCCTCTTTCAGACCAATGCACCTTAAGTGCGGCCCTAAGTAATTTTTTCGATATAGGACGTCACCCTCAAGGGCGTACAGTGGTGCCCTGGTGCGGACTTTCTTTGCATCAACGGAATCCGCAGGTGAGGTGCCGTCCCGCAGGAAAGCAATAATAGGTGTCATCCATGTTGAGCTGGATTCCTCAACAGGTGCCACTAAAGGCATCATAACAATGGATTTCGCATGCATTTCTTCTATAAGAACTTTCTGTAGTGACCCGAACTTTTCCATGTTTATATATATTAATTGAGATTGATATTTACATGATTAAATGTTTCCAACATGTTAAGTAATCAAACTTGTTAAGACTTGATTAATTGAAATATGTTTCATATAGACAATTGACCACCCAAGTTGATCGGTGATTCACGAACGTTAAAACTTGTAAAAACTATATGATGACATATATATGTATATATATGTATATAGTTAACATGATACTATGATAAGAAAACATATCATAAAGTATATTAACAACGAACTACATATGTAAAAACAAGACTACTAACTTAATGATTTTTAAACGAGACATATATGTAACGATTATCGTTGTAAAGACATTTAATGTATATATATCATATTAAGAGATATTCATACATGATAATATCATGATAATATAATAATTTAAAATCTCATTTGATATTATAAACATTGGGTTAACAACATTTAACAAGATCGTTAACCTAAAGGTTTCAAAACAACACTTACATGTAACGACTAACGATGACTTAACGACTCAGTTAAAATGTATATACATGTAGTGTTTTAATATGTATTTATACACTTTTGAAAGACTTCAATACACTTATCAAAATACTTCTACTTAACAAAAATGCTTACAATTACATCCTCGTTCAGTTTCATCAACAATTCTACTCGTATGCACCCGTATTCGTACTCGTACAATACACAGCTTTTAGATGTATGTACTATTAGTATATACACTCCAATGATCAGCTCTTAGCAGCCCATGTGAGTCACCTAACACATGTGGGAACCATCATTTGGCAACTAGCATGAAATATCTCATAAAATTACAAAAATATGAGTAATCATTCATGACTTATTTACATGAAAACAAAATTACATATCCTTTATATCTAATCCATACACCAACGACCAAAAACACCTACAAAAACTTTCATTCTTCAATTTTCTTCATCTAATTGATCTCTCTCAAGTTCTATCTTCAAGTTCTAAGTGTTCTTCATAAATTCCAAAAGTTCTAGTTTCATAAAATCAAGAATACTTTCAAGTTTGCTAGCTCACTTCCAATCTTGTAAGGTGATCATCCAACCTCAAGAAATCTTTGTTTCTTACAGTAGGTTATCATTCTAATACAAGGTAATAATCATATTCAAACTTTGGTTCAATTTCTATAACTATAACAATCTTATTTCAAGTGATGATCTTACTTGAACTTGTTTTCGTGTCATGATTCTGCTTCAAGAACTTCGAGCCATCCAAGGATCCATTGAAGCTAGATCCATTTTTCTATTTTCCAGTAGGTTTATCCAAGGAAATTAAGGTAGTAATGATGTTCATAACATCATTCGATTCATACATAAAAAGCTATCTTATTCGAAGGTTTAAACTTGTAATCACTAGAACATAGTTTAGTTAATTCTAAACTTGTTCGCAAACAAAAGTTAATCCTTCTAACTTGAATTTTAAAATCAACTAAACACATGTTCTATATCTATATGATATGCTAACTTAATGATTTAAAACCTGGAAACACGAAAAACACCGTAAAACCGGATTTACGCCGTCGTAGTAACACCGCGGGCTGTTTTGGGTTAGTTAATTAAAAACTATGATAAACTTTGATTTAAAAGTTATTATTCTGAGAAAATGATTTTTATTATGAACATGAAACTATATCCAAAAATTATGGTTAAACTCAAAGTGGAAGTATGTTTTCTAAAATGGTCATCTAGACGTCGTTCTTTCGACTGAAATGACTACCTTTACAAAAACGACTTGTAACTTATTTTTCCGACTATAAACCTATACTTTTTCTGTTTAGATTCATAAAATATAGTTCAATATGAAACCATAGCAATTTGATTCACTCAAAACGGATTTAAAATGAAGAAGTTATGGGTAAAACAAGATTGGATAATTTTTCTCATTTTAGCTACGTGAAAATTGGTAACAAATCTATTCCAACCATAACTTAATCAACTTGTATTGTATATTATGTAATCTTGAGATACCATAGACACGTATACAATGTTTCGACCTATCATGTCGACACATCTATATATATTTCGGAACAACCATAGACACTCTATATGTGAATGTTGGAGTTAGCTATACAGGGTTGAGGTTGATTCCAAAATATGTATAGTTTGAGTTGTGATCAATACTGAGATACGTATACACTGGGTCGTGGATTGATTCAAGATAATATTTATCGATTTATTTCTGTACATCTAACTGTGGACAACTAGTTATAGGTTACTAACGAGGACAGCTGACTTAATAAACTTAAAACATCAAAATATATTAAAAGTGTTGTAAATATATTTTGAACATACTTTGATATATATGTATATATTGTTATAGGTTCGTGAATCAACCAGTGGCCAAGTCTTACTTCCCGACGAAGTAAAATCTGTGAAAGTGAGTTATAGTCCCACTTTTAAAATCTAATATTTTTGGGATGAGAATACATGCAGGTTTTATAAATGATTTACAAAATAGACACAAGTACGTGAAACTACATTCTATGGTTGAATTATCGAAATCGAATATGCCCCTTTTTATTAAGTCTGGTAATCTAAGAATTAGGGAACAGACACCCTAATTGACGCGAATCCTAAAGATAGATCTATTGGGCCTAACAAACCCCATCCAAAGTACCGGATACTTTAGTACTTCGAAATTTATATCATATCCGAAGGGTGTCCCGGAATGATGGGGATATTCTTATATATGCATCTTGTTATTGTCGGTTACCAGGTGTTCACCATATGAATGATTTTTATCTCTATGTATGGGATGTGTATTGAAATATGAAATCTTGTGGTCTATTGTTACGATTTGATATATATAGGTTAAACCTATAACTCACCAACATTTTTGTTGACGTTTAAAGCATGTTTATTCTCAGGTGAATATTAAGAGCTTACGCTGTTGCATACTAAAATAAGGACAAGATTTGGAGTCCATGTTTGTATGATATTGTGTAAAAACTGCATTCAAGAAACTGATTTCGATGTAACATATTTGTATTGTAAACCATTATGTAATGGTCGTGTGTAAACAGGATATTTTAGATTATCATTATTTGATAATCTACGTAAAGCTTTTTAAACCTTTATTTATGAAATAAAGGTTATGGTTTGTTTTAAAAATGAATGCAGTCTTTGAAAAACGTCTCATATAGAGGTCAAAACCTCGCAACGAAATCAATTAATATGGAACGTTTTTAATCAATAAGAACGGGACATTTCACTTTCTTCCCCAGATGATCAAAGGCCAAAGCAGCCAATTTGCTAAGCGCATCCGCCTTCTTATTTTGCCCCCACATTACGTGGGAGATTTGAAAAGCCTCAAACTGGTCAGCGAGGTTATGAACAAGTGATAAATACTGCTGCATGGCTATGTCATGCGCTTCGAAGTCTCTGCTGACTTGACTGCATACCAGCTTTGAATCCACATAAGCGTGCAGAATTTTAACATTTAATTTATACGTAATACGCATACCTGCTAACAAAGCCTCATATTCTGCTTCGTTGTTCGTAACAGCAAAATTAAACCGCAGAACGTATGTATGCTCTTCGCCATCTGGGCCAGTTAAAATTACACCTGCACCCGCGCCAGCTGCACTGCAGGCACCATCGGTGTATAACTCCCATGGTGACAAAGGTGGTACAGGCGTATCCTGATGTTCTACCGATGCCTCAACATCCGCAGGTAACTCTGCTAGGTAATCTGCAAGTACTTGACCCTTAACCGCGCTGCGCGAAGAAAAATTTGTGTCATGTTCTCCTAACTTAACTGCCCATTTAGCCATTCGGCCAGAAATCTCAGGCTTGTATAACACCTATTTGATCGGTTGATCAGTTAGAACCATGATTGGATGTGATTGAAAGTACCGGCGCAAACGCTGCGCCGTGTGGACTAGCGCATACACTAGCTTTTCTATTGGTGAATAGTTGACTTCGCTTGATGTCAGCGTTTTACTTACGAAGTAGACCGGCATTTGCGTCTTTCCGCGATCTGCGATAAGAACCGAGCTGATAGCCTCCTTCGATGCTGCAAGGTACAGCGTAAGCGTTTCTCCTGATACTGGCGCGGTGAGTGTTGGCAATTCAGCGATCATCTTCTTTATCTCCTGAAAGGCAGATTCTGCTTCCTGAGTCCATACGAAGTCTTTTTTCTTTAAACAATTCTTCAAAGTATTGAAGAATGGCAATTGTCGCTCTGCGACCTTCGACAAAAACCGCGTAATCGCCACAAGCTTCCCGGTTAGACTCTGCACGTCTTTCTTTGTCTTCAGAGATGGCAGACTATTAATGGCTTCAATCTTTTTGGGATTTGCCTTGATTCCCCGCGCTGTCACCACATGACCTAGAAACTTGCCTTCCTCTTTCCCAAAACTACATTTGAGCGGGTTAAGCTTCATGTTGATCCTGCGTAGAGACGTAAACGTTTCCAGGATGTCCGCGAGCATTTCTTCTTCGGTGTTACTTTTAATCACCAAGTCATCGACATATGCTTCAAGATTTCTGCCGATTTGGTGCTTGAAGGCTGCGACAATTACGCGCTGATAGGTCGCTCCTGCGTTCTTTAACCCGAAAGGCATCTTCGTATAACAATAGATGCCCTGCGGCGTATGAAAAGCAGTTTTGTCTTCATCTTCCGCAGCCATTAAGATTTGGTGATAACCCTTGTATGCATCTAGAAAACACTTGTACCGAAAACCTGAGAATGATTCCACCTTCCAGTCTATCTCCGGGAGATGGTAGTTGTCCTTAGGACACGCTTTATTAATGTCTTTAAAATCAACGCACATCCGCCAATTACCGTCAGCCTTTTTGACTAACACAGGATTAGCAACCCATGTCTGATACCTCACTTTCCGCAGAATGTTTGCTTTAACAAGGTTATCTACTTCTGCGCACAACTAATCACTGCGCTCAAGAGCCATATGCCGCTTCTTTTATCTAACGGGCATGAGTGATGGATTAACATTCAATTTATGTTCCGCAATATCTCGCAGAACCCCAGTCATGTCTGATTCACGCCACGCGAAAACATATGCGTTAGCGGATAATATTCCATGCAATTTGGCCTTTGTTTCGGCTGACAAGCCTGCGCCGATTTTAATTCGATTATCCGGATGTAAATGGTTTGCTATGACCGTACTGCTTACGAGTTGTTCTCCTATGCTGGGAATGTTTACAGGCACAACTGAACCACACAACTCGGTTGTTTGATGTGACGCAATTTTGGCAACCCCTCCCTTCGTAGGAAACTTAATCAAACCATGCACCACCGATGGTATAATGTTAAAACGTCGTATGAAATTTCTCCTAAGCAGCGCATTGTACCGCGAAGTTGAACGAACCACATAAAATTCAACTAACTCATGTCTGACCAACTGCGGATTCTTATCATCTGCGAGCTCTATTATTAGCTCTATCCGGCCTAGCGGCCATGAGCTTTCTCCGGAGAACCCAGATAACGTAATATCAGACTGGCGTAACTGCGTTTTGACTTCTGCAGAGAGGAAACATAGCAATGTTCGTACATAATGTCAACGCCACTCCCGGTGTCAACATGCATGCGTTTGATTTGTACCCCGCAAGTAGGGATGCGACACTTAATGATAATGGGCTTGTTAACTGTGTCGATTGACATTACAGGAGGAAATGTGATTGGGAGAAGTTCCCAATCCTGGTGATCATTGTACTTTCTCCACTGGATAACTTTCTCTGCGTCGACCATATTAATGGTTAAGTCGGCATTTTTTGTTTTATCAACTTTTTGCCATGCGAAAGTTTTAGCCTTCGACCCCTCCTCTGCGACTTTCCCCTTGTATTTCTTAGGTGGTTTTAGGTGATCCAATTTACCTGCGCGCAGTGCCTCAAGCACTCGTTCCATCAAGTTTTTACATCGATTAGTGTCATGACCGTAATCATCATGGAATTCACAATACTTTGTTTTATCCCGCTTACCAAATTCTGTAAGCGGAGTTGGAACCACAAAGGTCGCGCACACTGGTTCTGTTTCCAAAATTTCCTTTAGTGTTTTAGACAAACTTTTCAGCAGCGCATAGTTCTGATTATTGATGCCGCGCTGGTTATTGTTTCGATAATTGCCACTTGATTTTCCTTTATCACTTCTGATAGGACCACCGCTAGGATACCTACCGCGAGAGTTACTTCCGCGGTTTTGATTACGCGATCGATCATCATCGTCTTTCCTTTCATTGCGCGAGCTGGCGGTGGGAATATCGTTATCTTCGCCACTCCGCATATAATCATGGCACTCTTTAAGTGCTTCACTATAAGTTGTTGGCACCGTATGACGCAAACGCTTGACCAACGTTGGGTGCTGCTCTGAGTTTATACTATGTATGAGTCCAGAAATCTGTTGCTCTGGCTTGAGATCCGGTATACGCAGATACTCATTAGTATATCTTGTGAGAAATTCACCCAAAGATTCCTTGGATTTCTGCACAATATCATGACATTCGATATGAGTGCGTTTGCGTGGCCTCTGATTCTGATATTGCAGCAAGAACTTCGTCCGCAGATCCATGAACCCGGATATGCTACCTGATGGGAGTTTATTAAACCATTCGCGAGCAATGCCCTGCCGCGTCATGGGAAATATCTGACATGCAACCGGATCCACCCAACCTTGGGTGCGTATTGCGCATTCAAAACGCTGCAGGAAGTCATCCGGATCAGTCAAACCATTATAAGTACCCAGTGTATGGGGTATCTTTGGTGCTGATGAAAACGGATATGCAGTTATATGCGGAGGAAACTTATCAAAAGTAGTTGGTAGCTCAAAAGGTGGTTTAACAGGGTCACCTTTGAGCCCTGCGAAGAAACGCTTCATCATATCCTGAACAAAATCAGGCTGCGAAAATAGGTGGACCATGTCAGGAGGTGCCGCCTGCATAAATTGGCTTGCGAGATTCGCCAGCCCCTGAATATTTTGCCAAGGTTGCCCCGGCGTTTGCAAATATAACCAAGGCTGATGCGTTGGAAAAGAAGGCAGGATTGCTGGCGCAGAGTACACGGGTAGCTGAAAAGGTGTCGAAACCTGTGGCGCAGATGCCTGCGAGACCTGAGGATATGCCGTTATAAGTCCAACCGTATGCATAGTGCTTTGCTGTTCTGCGGTTATCGGCGTCCAATGAGAATTAGCATCTGGAATGACACCGAACCCCCAACTATTAAGTAATGCCTGCGCATCATGCAGGAGTCAAAAACTGCGAAATTGGACGCGGTGGTTGCCAAGGTTGCAACAGTGTAAACGATGAATTCTGCTGAATACTCTGCGTCTGCAGAGGGATTGAAACCGTGGTACTATAAATAGGTACCTGGCCGCAACATACCACGTGCGGGCCTATTGTTTCACCGCTAGTGCCCACCAAGATGACCCTTGGATCCACCGAGGAAAAATCCAACCGCGTGGTTGTGACTGGCGAGTTTGCCCTTGGCGGTGTAATCCCATCTGGATATATCGGCTTATACCTCTGAAAAGGCTCGCCGGATACAGGTGGAGGATATGGAGCATATCCCGCCCCCTCAGTCATAACTTGCGTCTGCTGATTACCAGACGGCGTGTTTTGATTATCTGTTTGAGTACGGTCCGATGAGTCCCCGGAAGTCATGATACTATAAAAGAAAAAATTCAAAAAATTTGTGAATAACAAGCCTTATAATTCAAAACCTTTTTTTTTAAAGAAAAAGCAATTAAACAGTCTTGAACTAGTTCGACTCTCAATGAAAGCACCACTTGATCATGCATATTTTTACCACAGGGTTAATATGCATGTTCAATGCGTTAAAGGGGGGTTTAAGGATCTTAGAACAAGGCTCTCCGGTCCGGCTACCGTGAATAACCCTGGCCGACATGATGATGTCGGCGGGGTGGCCAAGTGATTAAGTCCACCTTCGATAGAAAGGCCCCAAATAAGGTTGTAGGTGCTAGTTTAATAAAGAACTAACCTGTTAACCTTGAGAGATGATGTTGATTACGTAAGATGAGTAGCAGATAATGGTTACGTAACGTGGTGGTCCTAGAATGATAATTAGGGTTAGTATATATAGGCAAACCCTAATTCTAGAACCGTCTAAGATAATGATAATCTCGTCCATAACTAACTCCCCCGAATCACGGATATAATTATGGAAAAGATATTGACTTGATGACCAAGTAACTGCCGTACCGGGAACAAAGGCATTCGATACATAACCGCATACCGCATACAAAGTACACGCATTCGCATGCTATCGAGTGCCCGCATATGGATGGAATGCGCATGCGGGTTGCGGTATCATTAATGAGTACCGAACTTCGGCCGATCTTACAAGGCTTAAGGACGAGTTGCGTTCCTTGAGGCAAGGGTCGATGGATTTGAACACTCTCAAATCTGTGTTTTTGTCCAAGACTCAATTTTGCCCGGAGTATGTCGGGAATGATAACATGTTGAAGGAAGACTTCTATCGAATCTTAAATGATAGTTATCAAGAGAAGATAAGTGTGAATGTGGTGAAAAGCTTTGATGAGTTGTTCAATATGGCCAAAGGTTTTGAGGCGCTCGTGTTGAGGAAGAGTGGCTTTACTTTTGGCAAGAGAAAGATAGAAGGTTCGAGCCATTCGAACTTTTCAAACAAAAAGAACAAGAAGGGTTCCAAGAGTGTTGGTAGTGTGAAGAAAGGTGCTTCCGGAGATTTTTCTTATGCGTGCTACAATTGTGGACAAAAGGGCCATATGGCACGTGAATGTCCGAAACCATCATCAACAACCAAACTTACTTGTTTTAATTGTGGTAAAGAAGGGCACAAGAGGCCGGAGTGTCCCGATTTGCGAAACGATAATGTTAAGCGGCTAGAGAAGGCGGCGGGTACGGCTAGGGGTCGCAATTATTTGATGACCAATGAGGAAGCCAAGCAATCTAACGAAGTTGTCTCAGGTACTTTCATGGTTAATTCTAATCCGGCAAGGATACTTTTTGATAGTGGTGCTAACTTGTCGTTTGTGTCACCAAAATTTGTGCCTAAATTTAATAAACCGTTAGCTAAGTTAAGTCGTCCGGTAGAAGCTGAAATAGCGGATGGCAAGACGGTGCTAGTGGTTGATGTGTGTAAAAATTGTAATGTTGTGTTTGGTGCCGAAAACTTTAAAATTGATCTCATCCCGATGACTTTGGGTGATTTTGATATCGTGGTTGATATGGATTGGCTCGATCATAATAGAGCCGATATTGCATGCCATGAAAAATCTATATAGGCTTTTGATTGTAAGCATAAGGTTTGTGTTTGTAATTATTTTTTTTTTATTATTATTATTATTATTATTTTTTTTTTTTTTTTTTTCACATTTCATCTTCATGACCATGTTTCGCTAAAATAGATTTAGTTTCAATACAAATACTATCAATAATTAATAATAAGATGTTTCGTCAATTTAAGTGTATCATACAAGTAATCGGTACCAATATTAATGTTTTCGAATATTATTTCATAGAGTTGCCGTGCAACGCACGGGCTCTTAAATCTAGTTCGCATATATACCTTAAATGTATAAGAATACTACTGTGTCAGTTGCACGGGCTCTTAAATCTAGTTCGCATATATACCTTAAATGTATAAGAACTAGAAAAAATCCGACCGCGCGTTGCTGCGGTTGTATTCGACGCGCGGTCCAATTTGGATATACGATGTCCGTTTCGCGTATAGTTAGTCGTGTTGTATATGTATATATATGTATGTAATATAACCCGAAATATTTACTTTTTTTAACGATGTCCGTTTCGCGTATAGTTAGTCGCGTTGTGTTCGTAAAATTATTTCGAGTTGAACGGTGGTCTCGGAAAAATTTAACTCGCACCGAGCGTGAATATAGGGCCCGTTATTTAGTGTTTTTTTTAACGATGTCCGTTTTGCATATAGCTAGTCCCGTTGGGTTCGTGAGATTTTTTCGAGTTGAACGGGGGCCTCGGAAAAATTTAACTCGCACCGAGCGAGAAGATAGGACCCGTTATAAATTCGGGTGGAATAAGGTTTTTTTATTTTAATTAAATTATAAATTTACGTTTTTTACCCCTGAAAAAGTGTAAAGTTGAGGGGTTGTTGTGTAATTTGTGCGAAAGTTAGAGGACCATTTGTAGTGTGAACGCAAACTCAAAACGACAACTCGTTAAAACTGAAACGACCAAATTTGGGAGGAGGTTTAGTATGTAAAAAATATATATATATATATATATATATATATAGTATAATATAATATAATACTAGTGTGTCATGATGTCAACAAGATGTCAGCGATGAGTTACTTTTGATGTCACACATTATTGTCGTATTGAGTATGTAGAAAACATAAAAAAATGTGACTTTTAGTATTTTAGGCTAACATATAGAAAATGAAATATAAATATAAATATAAAATAAATATAAAAACTTAAAATAAATATAAAATATAAAATATAAAATATAAAAATATAATTATAATTAAACTAAATTAAATTAAAGTAATAAATAAAATATAAAATAAAACAACTCTATAAGCCCATTTATTAAAGAGCTATCGTTTTCATTTCATTTCCTCCTCCGGTCATTAGAATTTCAATTGTAATCCAAATAACAATAACCAGAGGTCAGGATCTTCGAGGTAATTAATTTAATCTCTTTAATAAATCAATTAATTATTTATTAGAAATAGAAATGGGGCTCCATAATTTGAGCTAGGGTTCTATAATTTTGCTTCAAATTACAGGATCTCTTTAGCGATGGCTTCCAAGCGGATTTTGAAAGAGCTCGAGGATCTTCAGAAAGATCCCCCTACCTCTTGCAGTGCAGGTATTATTGCATCCATTTTCGATCTATTAGATCCCGCTGTCTATGCTTATTTATCCTTCTCCGATCGCTTATGTTTCATGTTGAATTTTGTATTTTGTGGTGAATTATGCCTTTAGTACTTGATTTTTGCCTTTAATTGTTGTAAAAATCTGTAATTTTTGCCTTTCATTTCACCATTGTCAACCTCTTAAAAGTATAGTAGCATACTAAAATAAGGGCCTGCAATTGATATAAGGAAAGTACTAAAGAAGAGTTATAATTGTCCAACTGAACTCGATTAGCGCAACTGTTCTATGTGCCAACTGCAAGAGATTAGCTAGTTTATCACCTGTATCTTCTTTCTTGTTGCTGTCCATAATCGATCCCCCCTTATAATGGGGCAAGTTTAGCTTTAAAGTTTATAGCTTTCTCATTACATCCAAATTTTCGCGATAAGTGTTGTTAAAAAAGTGTGATCTAATAACAGTTCGACTTTCTAAGCATTGCCACTTACCTTTTGTCCATTATTATATCTTACTTGTCGCATTACTTGTTCTAAATTTATCAAAATGTGTCCGTTCGTATCTGTTATATACTGTAGTTATTCATTAGATTCTGTTAACCAAATCCACTTTGTTTATTGCCATCGGAAATTTTCGATCAAATTTAAACTTAATCTTTATATGATTCCGACACGATAAGCAAAAATATGTAATGTTGAGTCTCGAAAGTTTTGAAATCTATATTCATGTAATCAATTACCCTATGACCATGCCTGACGATTCACGAACAATTGTGTGTAAATAACTGGGTAAATAAATATATATATGTAAATATAAATATAAGTGTATATTTTAATTTGAATAAATATAATACCATTTAACCATTTGAATTAAAATAAGATACAAATGATTGTTGTAATTTAAAATGAATCTATATATATAAATATATGATTCCCATGTATGATAAGGATTATATGTATAATGTAATGTATAAGAATTCAATTACACATAGTATATAATTATTAAACATTACATAATTAATAAAATTGTAATGTTAATATATTAAAAGTAGTCCTAAGATAAAATATTGTTATTATTACATTTATATTCATTACAATAAATATTAATACTAATATTAAAGTTAGTGCTACTAATTAAAATATAGGAATATGAAATTCGATACATGTAATTTATTACATTATTAATATCATTAATATTATTAGTTATTCTGTTATTATTAATATTAGTTTCATTAATATTAATATTAATGTTAAATAATAATAACATTATGTATCCTTAATATACAAAATACAAATATAATCAGATATATGGATATATTAGACAGATATATACAGATTTCATATAGATATGGGTATATACAAAATTATACCTGTGAACAGATATATATAATTATATAAATACAATTATACTTATATAAATATATACAAGTACATAAAAATCTGCTACATATATAAATACAGATATATAAAAACAAATATATAAACAGATATATAAAAATAAAAATAAATATCCTGATATATATACATGTACACTATATTATATAAATTCGTATATTTATAAGAATAACAGAATTATTAACTAAATTAGATTAGTTAAATTACTGTATTATATGAAGAAAGTCCAAAATCTGTTTCATATCGTTATCCTACTGTTTTCAAATTTTGTTTCTGTCCATAAGACTCGTACCAATCATGAATCAATCACCAGGAGATTCCAACTTTCTGTTAACCATCTGTATCAAACTTTATTTTTTTATCTTCTTCTTCCTTGTCTCTGTATCTGAATGTCGATATTCACTTGCTCCCTTTATACAACTATCAATTACCTCTCATTATGAAGAAAATATACGAGTTCTCTACCTTCTATATCAATTACAACAACCTATAACCCCACTCAAGTTTCTGTGTTTTTATCGAAATCTTTTACCTCACCTTAGTCTTCCACGATCATCAAAACCACCACACCCATTTAACCACCTTCGATTTTCTCTCGAACCACTCATCACCATTGTAAGAACAAACGTTTATGGTTCTTTTTCTTTCGAACAACAATCATATAAACCGCTACTCTTGATAATCTCTCTCTTGTCTTAGAACCACTCGTGGTTGCTTGCATGCACTGTTTCTTGTTCGAAACTTACTTGGAAACCAATACAACTACTACTAGAAACGTTGGGTCTACTTCTTGATTCAAACAAAACACACGAAAACCCAAAGCCAAGAGTAAACTACAATCATATTTTGCTGATTATTTCCACTGTTTCCATTCGAAACTAAAATCAACAGGGTTGTTAATTGTGCCTTGTTCTTCCTTGCTATCTAGTGTCGAATACTTCCTGCTACTCGTACAAGTTCTCGCTACTCGCTGTTTCTTTCTGTTTCGCAATTAAACCTTCACGAACCCATACAACCACCTGCAACTCTCTTCTAATTCTTCTATTTTCTGTTACAACGTTAATGATGATGAAGCTATGGAAGATGAAGGCTATAATGAGTTGATAATATATTAAGATGTCGTTGTACTACTTTCTTTTATGGTTTTTGAAATGAACCAAAACTTCACCAATATAATAAGTAATTAAATCAAAGTGGCGGTTCTTTTTTTTGTTGTTCTCCTTTTTTGCTTCTTAAAAGAGAGTGTAACATATAATAATAATTAGTGGTATCCAAGAAGAATGTTCGGTGACATAATAAAGGCGTATAATTGGGATTTCAATCCCACAAACTTTTGGAATCGGCTTCCTCATTTTAATATTCAAATCGAGCAAGATAAAAGGTGTTGAACCAGGCCGAATTTTTTTCTTTTCTTTCTAAGTGGGCTGCCATAAATCGAATTGTATTCTAGGGCCGAGTTCTTTTTCTTTCTCTGCTAGGCCGAGATACCATTTATGATTATGTGGGCCGTGATTCAATAAGCTGTTGGGCCGTGGTTGTTAATTGCTGTTGGGCTAAGGGTTATTGGACTACATTTTTTCACTAAAGGGTTATATGTTTTCGGGTACAACTTAAATCAGTAAAACTGAAACAGCTTAATGGCTTGTTGTGGTGTTGGGGTAGTGAGAGATCGAGGGTTCGAGCCCGGACGTGGGCAACTTTGTTTTTAGAACTCTTGTGAGGTAGTTTTCTCACTTATTATTATTATTTTTATTACTAATTAAGAACTTGTTGAATATAATTATGGATATAACTATAACTATAATGATATGAAGATTATGATTCATTTATTTAATTTGATTAGGAGAAGATTATGATTAAGAAGATATAAATAGTGGTTATGAGTATAATAATAATAAAAGTCACAAATTAAAGGAATTATCATTATTATCAAAACTATCATTCTTATTAAAAATTATCATTTTATTATTAATAACATTATTAAGTATATTTACTAATATTATTATTATAAAAAAATACAACTTTTTATATATTATTATTAATATTATTTTATCAAATGATTTTAGTTATACAACACTATAGTTAATATATATAACATAGCCATATTAACGTTTTATAATAAATACTGTTAAAGTACATAAAATAAATATATTTAAATTACCTATTGATGAAACATATAATTTATTAAAATAACAAATATATCACCCATAATATGTAAATTTAGTTGTTCGATTACATGTATATGTGTTAACATATATACTTGACATAGGTTCGTGAATCCAAGGCCAACCCTATACTTGTTCAATGTCGTCCTATGTATTTTTACTACAAAATACATTATGGTGAGTTCATTTGAATCCCTTTTTACTCTTTACATTTTTGGGACTGAGAATACATGCGCTTTTATAAATGTTTGACGCAATAGACAAAGTACCTTAACTGCATTCTATGATAGAATTATCTTGGAATGGGGTTGATATGAATGATTTTTATCTCTAGTACGATGCGAAATGCCTGCTATGAGATGGTTGGTTGATATGAATGATATTTATCTCTAGTACGATGCGAAATTCCTGCTATAAGATGGTTGGTTGATATGAATGGTTTATTATTTATGACATTTTGGCACCGGTTCTCCTATATTTTATATACATGTGTTCAGCCGTGGGGGGTAAAGACCGGCACAGAGGTTCTATATTTTGAAGGCACATGTATTCAGCCGTGAGGTGAAAGACCGGCACAGATGGTTACTATTATATTTTGAATCCTCACCAGGTGTTCTTCATATGAAAGATATTTTTTTGTGCAGTTGGAATGGGACTTCTGCACGTTTTATAATATTTAAAATCTTGTGGTCTATTAAAATGATAAAAATAAAATGATTACTATAAACTAATGAACTCACCAACCTTTTGGTTGACACTTGAAAGCATGTTTATTCTCAGGTTTGAAAGAAATCTTCCGCTGTGCATTAGCTCATTTTAAGGATATTACTTGGAGTCATTCATAACATATTTCAAAAGACGTTGCATTCGAGTCGTTGAAGTTCATTAGAGATTATTATTAAGTAAATAACAGATTAGGTCATTTATAGTTTGGATATTATGAAAGGGTATGCATGCCTGTCAACTTTCGATGAAATGAAAGTTTGTCTTTTAAAAATGAATGTAATGTTTGTAAAATGTATCAGATAGAGGTCAAATACCTCGCGATGTAATCATATGTAATGTTCTCGTCCATATGGATTTGGTCGGGGCATCACAGGTGGTGTGACGATTGCTCCAAATCCATATGGACGAACACGTCATTCATTGATTTCATTGCGAGGTATTTGACCTATATATGATACGTTTTGTAAACATTGCATTCTTTTCAAAAGGTACACAATAAATGAATATCAATTTCTAAGGTTTTCAACGTTTGATGATTTCTACATATAGACAATCACCATAAATAATAGTTTACCATAATACATCCGTTGACAATGAAGTCAAAATAAGATACACGGTGATGATTTTGTGAATGCAAAGTTTTCTTGAATAAAGCATGTATGACTCCATGCACATAGCTTGTATCACATATAAGCAAACAGCGGAAGACTTCTAGAAACCTGAGAATAAACATGCTTAAAAGTGTCAACACAAAGGTTGGTGAGTTCATAGTTTTAATGTTGCGCATAATCTGTATATAAAGGTCGATCACAAGATTTCAGTTGTTCAATCCAGAAACGTTTATCAAAAGTTTGTCAATAGATTCTACGTAACAGAGCACCCTGGTAACTAAACTTTAAAGTTATAATGATAAATACCCCATTCGTTTTAATACACGCAAACTAACGTGTCCTAAACTCAAATAACACACGTCCGTTAAAAGGCTAGCGCTCTAGCTCGGACGGGGATGTCAAGCCCTATGGATCCTTATACTGTTATTCGCGCCCACCAGTCCATATCCTATGTACTGGCAGCTACTAGTTACCAAAGCTAAGGGATTTTCGGTTCAAACTCAGTGTAGAATTAAGTATGTACTTGTATCCATTGCGTTTAAAATAAATTGCATGTATTCTCAGCCCAAAAATATATATTGCAAAAGCAATTAAAAAGGGAGCAATGAAACTCACCTTAGCAGCATATAAAGTCGTTCACCAAAATGTGATCGAAACTCGGATTACCAAATAACCGTAGATCTCAACCTAGAGAACATATGTTGGTCAATAAATGTCTATCAAGCTAGGTCAGGTCATAGTGTATAACAATCCTAATGCTCGAGATCGACATACAAAAGTTATCCAAAGTCGTTTCAAAAAGTCAATTTTGACAATAGTTCAACAAAACGAGACATACCTTATATAAGGATTCATTTACTCGGTTGGTAATATTCAAAAATCCCATTTATCAATCTCGTAAACAAGTTGTTTAAATCTTAATTGTAGATTCAAAAGCAATTTCAATTAACGTTAATCATAATTCAGTTGATCATATCTTTTAATCCGTTCATCGAAATTATTCGATATCAAAATGAAAAGTTATTGATTTTTTGCCAGCTTTCCAAAAACATGTATATCATATACCTTTTACCAGTAATATATGTATTTACTTCGTAATTCATCATAACTGTTTAACGACAAAATTTAGCATACAAGCATGCATAAATATATATACTCGAGCACTAGACATGGATACACAATTAATGTATAAAAGATAAAATATGAGTGCTTACATATCAATATTGAGATTCAATATTGTAGGAAAGTACGTAGACGCAACAGAGATGATAAACACTAGATTTGATTCACAAATATACCCTCGAACATTACCCATAACCTCCTTGACAATAACTCATAATTTCCTTAGCTCTATCCCGCTCAAAAACCCATTTTGAAGGTGACACGCTCATAACTTCGTCGTAGTATTTTAGGTATATATACTACTAATAATAATATTATAATAAGATTAATAATAATAATATTAATCTTAATAATAATAATAATAATAATAATAATAATAATAATACTAATAATAATAATAATAATAATACTAATAATAATAATAATAATAATAATAATATAAAAAAATAATAATACAGAGGAATGAATCGAGATTTTATAGCATGTGGCCTGCTACAATACCTCATGCGATCGCATGAGTTTTCAGTGTTTTTGCCATGCGATCGCATGGCCGCCTTATCCTGTTTTTGTTTTGCTAGTTCGTCGACATCAAATAGTGTACTGTAGCAAATAGTGTTCACTGTAGCAAATAGTGTTTACTGTAGCAAATCACTGTAGCAAAGCCATTTTCACTGTAGCACTGTAGCAAAATACGGTTTCACTGTAGCAATTAGTGTTTTACTGTAGTAAAATAGTGTTTTACGGTAGGAAAGTCCTTTTACTGTAGCAAATAGTGTTTTACGGTAGGAAAGTTGTTTTTACTTGTACATATATATATATATATATATATATATACATACATATAATTGTTCATGAATCGTCGAGAGCAGTCAAATGTAATTTAATACATGAAACAGTTCTAAAATTTTAAGATTCAACTTCATAGACTTTGCTTATCGTGTCGGAAACATTAAATCATTTAAAGATAAAGTTTAAATTTGGTCAGAAATTTCCGGGTCATCACAGGTGGTATCAGAGCGGTGGTCTTAGCGAACCAGGTCAACATTAGTGTGTCTAACCGGTAGTTGTTAGGATGCATTATTGAAGTCTGGACTTCGACCTAGTAGTTGTTAGGTTATATTAATGAGTCTGGACTTCAACCTGGTCCGCATGTCAAAAGTTTTTCTTATCATTCTTGTCAAGAAAATTTCCTGCTTATCATTCTTAATCTAGACACATTTTACTGCATTGATTGCAAGAATAGTGTATAGACAAAAATTCATATCTTAGCGTATCTGCTAATCCATATCTTAGCGTATCTATTACATAAACTTTGCCTGATATATTTCGTAAATTCCTCCATAATCTACGAAATCTTTTGTTCTATATATATAGATATTCTATGTAATTAGAACATCATCCGATATCAGAAAATCATTTCATATCGAAAAATCCTGTATTCAATCGTACGCAATGGAACTCACAACTAGTTCAAGTCCCTCGGATTCCGATATGGAGTCCCACTCCAGCTCCGAAAGCAGCGTCACCAGAATGAATCAATCAATCAGCCATCCCCAATTTATCTGATGGGTTCGTAGTCGACTTAAGCAATAGAGACGAGAAGAAGGCGAATCTTTTTCACCAACCAAATTTCCCTCTTGGCAAAGAACCTGAAGCACTTACTGGTGAACCTATTAGAAACACCATTTTCATACTCATTTCCCGAATACCTCGCCACGATTAGATTCTATCTAAAATTCTAAACCTTATTCACTCGCTCGTTCCTACCGACAATCATTCCGGAGTAATAAGTCAACAAGCTTTGCGCTCGAGTAATCAATGTGGATAATATGGTGCAAAATGTATCAGCTTCAGCAACATCACCGGCATCAACGGTACCACCATCATCAACATCAACAGTATCATTACCACCAACAACAATCACATCCGCATCCCACACCTCAACATCATAATCTGACACACGAACATCAACATCATACGCACCATAGATGCCAAGGAGTACCAACAGCAATGAACGATGAAGTATTGATCCATAACTTCATTAATATTCTGTGAAGAATATGTGGATCCTAATAACTAACGCTGAAGTATTGATCCATAACTTCATTAATATTATGTGAAGAATATGTGGATCCTAATAGTTTTAGAGATTTCTTATTCTAGCTCAAACCGAAAATCAAATGAGTCTAATATTATATTGACTCATTAAATCCATGATTACATCTAAAGAAAATATATATGTATATATTTTTTCATAGGGATTGTGATTAAAAATTCTTTCGTACAAACTGTTAATGGTGAAAATATTTTAACGGGTAGGTAATACCCGAGGAATATTTAAATTTCACATTAATAAGTTACATTGTACATTCTTCAAATCTGATTCAACAGTCATTTTCCATCCTACTTACATCCACAGATATATGAATCCGTTCACCACAGAATAACCATTTCCATTCAAATTTCATATTTGGATTTTAACCTATCAGAATCCAACAAGTGGCATAATGAAGAAAAACATTTGACGGAATAAAAAATTTGTTAGAAACAAACAAATTAACTATGAGAAATTTGTTTAAGAATCCACGCTAACAAAATCCTAGCTAACTGTTCCTAGCTAACTGTGGACTAATCAACTAAGGACTACCAACAGTGGACAATTAAAATGAATTAAAATATTGATTATAACATATGAAACTAAACAATTCTTCAAGTTTGTCACTTGATTTTCATCTTAAACCTCATTTGTATTTTGACGATTACTATCTGCGTTCAAACCTTTCATGATTCTTGAAAACATCTCAATCGAAAGGATGAACCAACCGCACTTCATCTACAGAAGAAAAGATGGATGCATACAGTTATGCTCCTGAAAAACACTCGGAACCTGAGTAAACATTCAACACGTATATGTGCTAGCTCCTTTGGCGTTGATATTACCGAAAACCACCTTGCAATCCCTTTCCAAATTAACCAATTTTTTCACAGCTCCAGCAAGTCAACTTCGATTTTTCGTTCGAAACAACCTTATTATAACCTTGACATATATGCATGCTCTTTTATTGTACCGGGAAACCTTTCATATTCCACCATATTACCATCAGCATTTAATCATTTAAAAACACAATCCTTCTGAAACCACCTCAGATTGATAACCGATGATTCAGATATCGTAGCATTAAATGCAGATGAAACAGAAAAATGGTAGATGGTCTAAACGGTCAAAAGTTTGATGATAAAGAATGGAGTATTGGAAACACTCAATAGAAAATTTAGTATCGAAAAACGGATTATGCGAAACTATGAAGGAAGCCGTGGACAAATCACAAAGAATAAGTTTGACTTCAAAGAATCCAAATGATTCAATGCCTGCTGAAGTCTTTAGCGAATATCTTGCTCCTTACTCTAAACCCTTGCAGACAATAGTCTCCATCATCCTATGATCTTAGATATTCAAGGATATCATTGTATCTTTCATTATAAATATCCTTGATATTTCTGAAGATATTTTCATAGCTATTCTTATCTGCAATCAATTATCTCCTCGCGATATCAATGTTATATCAGAAAGGAAACTATTCTAGTTTCTAAATTCTGAGAAATTCGAATTTAAAATATGAATGTTTTGAAGTAGTGTTGGAAACTGATGCATGAGTTAATATAATATAATGACACTTGATCAACGTGATTATATTACAGTAATTCATGCTGAGTTTCTAATGAAATGTGATGATTCACAGTACCATCATCATGTGCCATTTACACGACTCTTACATTCTAACCAATCTCCAAACATATTAAGAACATAATTTCTTAATAGTTCTATCTTTCAGGATATTCTGGTAATTTGACAAATCAAGATCATGCCATTACGATTTCCTTCTTAGGACATTAACTATGTTCATTTCAAAATCCATACCTACGAATTCCGGACCATTATTCAAAATCACATGTATAGTTATACATTGCATTATTGTTTTCATATTTACAGGTTACTCGATCGTCAGTATATGTATCTACGTATAGGTTTTTGTACCTATTTTCATATGTATACGTGTATAAGTCTCGGTATCTATGTGTATGTTTTTAGGTTATATATAGGTACCCATGTATATGTTTGTAGCTGTATATTAGGTGCATATATATACGTATGTATGTATCTGTACCCAGGTATATATACCTATGTAAGTATCTATATGTACACATGTTTAGGTATAGGTATGTTGTGATGACCCGGAAATTTTCGATCAAATTTAAACTTAATCTTTATATGATTCCGACACGATAAGCAAAAATCTGTAATGTTGAGTCTCGAAAGTTTTGAAATCTATATTCATGTAATCAATTACCCTTTGACCATGCCTGACGATTCACGAACAATTGTGTGTAAATAACTGGGTAAATAAATATATATATATGTAAATATAAATATAAGTGTATATTTTAATTTGAATAAATATAACACCATTTAACCATTTGAATTAAAATAAGATACAAATTATTGTTGTAATTTAAAATGAATCTATATATATAAATATATGATTCCCATGTATGATAAGGATTATATGTATAATGTATAGGAATTCAATTATACATAGTATATAATTATTAAACATTACATAATTAATAAAATTGTAATGTTAATATATTAAAAGTAGTCCTAAGATAAAATATTGTTATTATTACATTTATATTCATTACAATAAATATTAATACTAATATTAAAGTTAGTGCTACTAATTAAAATATAGGAATATGAAATTCGATACATGTAATTTATTACATTATTAATATCATTAATATTATTAGTTATTCTGTTATTATTAATATTAGTTTCATTATTATTAATATTAATATTAATGTTAAATAATAATAACATTATGTATCCTTAATATACAAAATACAAATATAATCAGATATATGGATATATTAGACAGATATATACAGATTTCATATAGATATGGGTATATACAAAATTATACCTGTGAACAGATATATATAATTATATAAATACAATTATACTTATATAAATATATACAAGTACATAAAAATCTGCTACATATATAAATACAGATATATAAAAACAAATATATAAACAGATATATAAAAATAAATATAAATATCATGATATATATACATGTACACTATATTATATAAATTTGTATATTTATAAGAATAACAGAATTATTAACTAAATTAGATTAGTTAAATTACTGTATTATATGAAGAAAGTCCAAAATCTGTTTCATATCGTTATCCTACTGTTTTCAAATTTTGTTTCTGTCCATAAGACTCGTACCAATCATGAATCAATCACCAGGAGATTCCAACTTTCTGTTAACCATCTGTATCAAACTTTATTTTTTTATCTTCTTCTTCTTCCTTGTCTCTGTATCTGAATGTCGATATTCACTTGCTCCCTTTATACAACTATCAATTACCTCTCATTATGAAGAAAATATACGAGTTCTCTAACTTCTATATCAATTACAACAACCTATAACCCCACTCTAGTTTCTGTGTTTTTATCGAAATCTTTTACCTCACCTTAGTCTTCCACGATCATCAAAACCACCACACCCATTTAACCACCTTCGATTTTCTCTCGAACCACTCATCACCATTGTAAGACCAAACGTTTCTGGTTCTTTTTCTTACGAACAACAATCATATAAACCGCTACTCTTAATAATCTCTCTCTTATCTTAGAACCACTCGTGGTTGCTTGCTTGCACTGTTTCTTGTTCGAAACTTACTTGGAAACTAATACAACTACTACTAGAAACGTTGGGTCTACTTCTTGATTCAAACAAAACACACGAAAACCCAAAGCCAAGAGTAAACTACAATCATATTTTGCTGATTATTTCCACTGTTTCCATTCGAAACTAAAATCAATAGGGTTGTTAATTGTGCCTTGTTCTTCCTTGCTATCTAGTGTCGAATACTTCCTGCTACTCGTACAAGTTCTCACTACTCGCTGTTTCTTTCTGTTTCGCAATTAAACCTTCACGAACCCATAAAACCACCTGCAACTCTCTTCTAATTCTTCTGTTTTCTGTTACAACGTTAATGATGATGAAGCTATGGAAGATGAAGGCTATAATGAGTTGATAATATATTAAGATGTCGCTGTACTACTTTCTTTTATGGTTTTTGAAATGAACTGAAACTTCACCCGTATAATAAGTAATTAAATAAAAGTGGCGGTTCTTTTTTTTGTTGTTCTCCTTTTTTGCTTTTTATAAAAGAGTGTAACATATAATAATAATTAGTGGTATCCAAGAAGAATGAGTGGTGACATAATAAAGGCGTATAATTGGGATTTCAATCCCACAAACTTTTAGAATCGGCTTCCTCATTTTAATATTCAAATCGAGCAAGATAAAAGGTGTTGAACCAGGCCGAATTTTTTTCTTTTCTTTCTAAGTGGGCTGCCATAAATTGAATTGTATTCTAGGGCCGAGTTCTTTTTCTTTCTCTGCTGGGCCGAGATACCATTTATGATTATGTGGGCCGTGATTCAATAAGCTGTTGGGCCGTGGTTGTTAATTGTTGTTGGGCTAAGGGTTATTGGACTACATTTTTTTTCACTAAAGGGTTATATGTTTTCGGGTACAACTTAAATCAGTAAAACTGAAACAGCTTAATGGCTTGTTGTGGTGTTGGGGTAGTGAGAGATCGAGGGTTCGAGCCCGGCCGTGGGCAACTTTGTTTTTAGAACTCTTGTGAGGTAGTTTTCTCACTTATTATTATTATTTTTATTACTAATTAAGAACTTGTTGAATATAATTATGGATATAACTATAAATATAATGATATGAAGATTATGATTCATTTATTTAATTTGATTAGGAGAAGATTATGATTAAGAAGATATAAATAGTGGTTATGAGTATAATAATAATAAAAGTCACAAATTAAAGGAATTATCATTATTATCAAAACTATCATTCTTATTAAAAATTATCATTTTATTATTATTAACATTATTAAGTATATTTACCAATATTATTATTATAAAAAAAATACAACTTTTTATATATTATTATTAATATTATTTTATCAAATGATTTTAGTTATACAACACTATAGTTAATATATATAACATAGCCATATTAACGTTTTATAATAAATACTGTTAAAGTACATAAAATAAATATATTTAAATTACTTATTGATGAAACATATAATTTATTAAAATAACAAATATATCACCCATAATATGTAAATTTAGTTGTTCGATTACATGTATATGTGTTAACATATATACTTGACATAGGTTCGTGAATCCAAGGCCAACCCTATACTTGTTCAATGTCGTCCTATGTATTTTTACTACAAAATACATTATGGTGAGTTCATTTGAATCCCTTTTTACTCTTTACATTTTTGGGACTGAGAATACATGCGCTTTTATAAATGTTTGACGCAATAGACACAAGTACCTTAACTGCATTCTTTGATAGAATTATCTGGGATTGGGGTTGATATGAATGATTTTTATCTCTAGTACGATGCGAAATGCCTGCTATGAAATGGTTGGTTGATATGAATGATTTTTATCTCTAGTACGATGCGAAATGCCTGCTATGAGATGGTTGGTTGATATGAATGGTTTATTATTTATGACATTTTGGCACCGTTTGTCCTATATTTTATATACATGTGTTCAGCCGTGGGGTGTAAAGACCGGCACAGAGGTTCTATATTTTGAAGGCACATGTATTCAGCTGTGGGGTGAAAGACCGACACAGATGGTTACTATTATATTTTGAATCCTCGCCAGGTGTTCTTCATATGAAAGATATTTTTTTGTGCAGTTAGAATGGGACTTCTGCACGTTTTATGTAGTGACCCGAACTTTTCCATGTTTATATATATTAATTGAGATTGATATTTACATGATTAAATGTTTCCAACATGTTAAGCAATCAAACTTGTTAAGACTTGATTAATTGAAATATGTTTCATATAGACAATTGACCACCCAAGTTGACCGGCGATTCACGAACGTTAAAACTTGTAAAAACGACATGACGATATATATATGGATATACATATGGTTAACATGAGATTATGATAAGTAAGTATCTCCATAAGTATATTAACAATGAGTTATATACATATAAACAAGACTACTAACTTAAGGATTTCGAAACGAGACATATATGTAACGATTATCGTTGTAACGACATTTAAATGTATATATATCATATTAAGATATATTAATATATCATAATATCATGATAATATAATAATTTAACATCTCATTAGATATAATAAACAATGGGTTAACAACATTAATTGAGATCGTTAACTTAAAGGTTTCAAAACAACACTTACATGTAACGACTAACGATGACTTAACGACTCAGTTAAAATGTATATACATGTAGTGTATTTAGATGTATTAAAATACTTTTGGAAGACTTCAAGACATATATCAAAACACTCATACTTAACGAAAATGGTTACAGTTACTTTCCCATTCTTTTCTTTCATCAAGAATTCTAGTCGTATTCTTACCCGTATTATACACAGCTTCAAAACGTACTTACTATGGGTATATACCAATAGGAACTATCATGGGATTCCACTCTTGATTATTTCATGTATGACTAATCAATTTTAACTTCTACCATGAGCTAGTCAACTAACTAGAACTCCTTTTAACCCCACTCACCACTCACCAATTACCACTCATCATTCACTCCATTTCACTTCCAATTCTCTTTCTAATTCTCTCTCAACACACACACACACTATTATGAACGTATTTTTCCAGTAGTTAATCATCATCTTCATCAAAAATCACTTCAAGAATCAAGCTATAATCACCATAGGAAGAACACTTCAAGAACACTTCAAAAATCCCTTCAAGTTTACTAATTTACTTCCAAGCTTTCTAATCCATTCCAAGTAATCATCTAAGATCAAGAAACCTTTGTTATATACAGTAGGTTATCTTTATTATTCAAGGTAATATTCATATTCAAACTTTGATTCAATTTCTATAACTATAAACTATCTTAATTCGAGTAAAAATCTTACCTGAACTTGTTTTTGTGTCATGATCCTACTTCAAGAACTTTCAAGTCATCCAAGATCCTTTGAAGCTAGATCATTTCTTGTCACTTCCATTAGGTTTACCTACTAAATTTGAGGTAGTAATGATGTTCATAACATCATTCGATTCATATATATAAAACTATCTTATTCGAAGGTTTAAACTCGTAATCACTAGAACATAGTTTAGTTAATTCTAAACTTGTTCGCAAACAAAAGTTAATCCTTCTAACTTGACTTTTAAAATTAACTAAACACATGTTCTATATCTATATGATATGCTAACTTAATGATTTAAAACCTGGAAACACGAAAAACACCGTAAAACCGGATTTACGCCGTCGTAGTAACACCGCGGGCTGTTTTGGGTTAGTTAATTAAAAACTATGATAAACTTTGATTTAAAAGTTGTTATTCTGAGAAAATGATTTTTATTATGAACATGAAACTATATCCAAAAATTATGGTTAAACTCAAAGTGAAAATATATTTTCTAAAATGGTCATCTAGACGTCGTTCTTTCGACTGAAATGACTACCTTTACAAAAACGACTTGTAACTTATTTTTCTGACTATAAACCTATACTTTTTCTGTTTAGATTCATAAAATAGAGTTCAATATGAAACCATAGCAATTTGATTCACTCAAAACGGATTTAAAATGAAGAAGTTATGGGTAAAACAAGATTGGATAATTTTTCTCATTTTAGCTACGTGAAAATTAGTAACAAATCTATTCCAACCATAACTTAATCAACTTGTATTGTATATTATGTAATCTTGAGATACCATAGACACGTATACAATGTTTCGACCTATCATGTCGACACATCTATATATATTTCGGAACAACCATAGACACTCTATATGTGAATGTTGGAGTTAGCTATACAGGGTTGAGGTTGATTCCAAAATATGTATAGTTTGAGTTGTGATCAATACTGAGATACGTATACACTGGGTCGTGGATTGATTCAAGATAATATTTATCGATTTATTTCTGTATATCTAACTGTGGACAACTAGTTGTAGGTTACTAACGAGGACAGCTGACTTAATAAACTTAAAACATCAAAATATATTAAAAGTGTTGTAAATATATTTTGAACATACTTTGATATATATATATATATATATATATATATATATATATATATATATATATATATATATATATATATATATATATATATATATATATATATTGTTATAGGTTCGTGAATCAACCAGTAGCCAAGTCTTACTTCCCGACGAAGTAAAAATCTGTGAAAGTGAGTTATAGTCCTACTTTTAAAATCTAATATTTTTGGGATGAGAATACATGCAGGTTTTATAAATGATTTACAAAATAGACACAAGTACGTGAAACTACATTCTATGGTTGAATTATCGAAATCGAATATGCCCCTTTTTATTAAGTCTGGTAATCTAAGAATTAGAGAACAGACACCCTAATTGACGCGAATCCTAAAGATAGATCTATTGGGCCTAACAAACCCCATCCAAAGTACCGGATGCTTTAGTACTTCGAAACTTATATCATATCCGAAGGGTGTCCCGGAATGATGGGGATATTCTTATATATGCATCTTGTTAATGTCGGTTACCAGGTGTTCACCATATGAATGATTTTTATCTCTATGTATGGGATGTGTATTGAAATATGAAATCTTGTGGTCTATTATTATGATTTGATATATATAGGTTAAACCTATAACTCACCAACATTTTTGTTGACGTTTTAAGCATGTTTATTCTCAGGTGATTATTAAGAGCTTCCGCTGTCGCATACTTAAATAAGGACGAGATTTGGAGTCCATGCTTGTATGATATTGTGTAAAAACTGCATTCAAGAAACTTATTTTTTTGTAACATATTTGTATTGTAAACCATTCTGTAATGGTCGTGTGTAAACAGGATATTTTAGATTATCATTATTTGATAATCTACGTAAAGCTTTTTAAACCTTTATTGATGAAATAAAGGTTATGGTTTGTTTTAAAATGAATGCAGTCTTTGAAAAACGTCTCATATAGAGGTCAAAACCTTGCAACGAAATCAATTAACATGGAACGTTTTTAATCAATAAGAACGGGACATTTCATTTTATAATATTTAAAATCTTGTGGTCTATTAAAATGATAAAAATAAAATGATTACTATAAACTAATGAACTCACCAACCTTTTGGTTGACACTTGAAAGCATGTTTATTCTCAGGTTTGAAAGAAATCTTCCGATGTGCATTAGCTCATTTTAAGGATATTACTTGAAGTCATTCATGACATATTTCAAAAGACGTTGCATTCGAGTCGTTGAAGTTCATTAGAGATTATTATCAAGTAAATGACAGATTAGGTCATTTATAGTTTGGATATTATGAAAGGGTATGCATGCCTGTCAACTTTCGATGAAATGAAAGTTTGTCTTTTAAAAACGAATGCAATGTTTGTAAAATGTATCAGATAGAGGTCAAATACCTCGCGATGTAATCATATGTAATGTTCTCGTCCATATGGATTTGGTCGGGGCATCACATATGTGACGATCGCTCCAAATCCATATGGACGAACACGTCATTCATTGATTTCATTGCGAGGTATTTGA
Source organism: Rutidosis leptorrhynchoides (assembly GCF_046630445.1). Lineage (NCBI taxonomy): Eukaryota > Viridiplantae > Streptophyta > Magnoliopsida > Asterales > Asteraceae > Rutidosis > Rutidosis leptorrhynchoides. The sequence continues at coordinate 60,044,112 of NC_092336.1, read as the reverse complement.
CCTCTATATGATACGTTTTGTAAACATTGCATTCTTTTCAAAAGATACACAATAAATGAATATCAATTTCTAAAGTTTTCAACGTTTGATGATTTCTACATATAGACAATCACCATAAATAATAGTTTACCATAATACATCTGTTGACAATGAAGTCAAAATAAGATACACTGTGATGATTTTGTGAATGCAAAGTTTTCTTGAATAAAGCATGTATGACTCCATGCACATAGCTTGTATCACATATAAGCAAACAGCGGAAGACTTCTAGAAACCTGAGAATAAACATGCTTAAAAGTGTCAACACAAAGGTTGGTGAGTTCATAGTTTTAATGTTGCTCATAATCTGTATATAAAGGTGAATCACAAGTTTTCAGTTGTTTCATCCAGAAACGTTTATCAAAATATTCTACAAAATTGAGCACCCTGGTAACTAAACTTAACGTATATATAATTTATACCCTTTGTATAATCATCTTAATAATACACGCAAACCAACGTGTACGATTCTCAAATAGCATACGTCCGTTAAAAGGCTAGTGCTCTAGCTCGGACGGGGATATCAAGCCCTATGGATCCATATACTACTACTCGCGCCCACCAGTTCTTATAACTGGCAGTTACTAGTTACCAAAGCTAAGGGATTTTCGGTTCAAACTCAGTATAGAATTAAGTATGTACTTGTGTCCATTGCGTTTAAAATAAATTGCATGTATTCTCAGCCCAAAAATATATTGCAAAAGCAATTAAAAAGGGAGCAATGAAACTCACCTTAGCAGCATATAAAGTCGTTCACCAAAATGTGACTGAAACTCGGATTACCAAATAATCGTAGATCTCAACCTAGAGAATATATGTTGGTTAATAAATGTCTATCAAGCTATGTCAGGTCATAGTGTATCACAATCCTAATGCTCGAGATCGACATACAAAAGTTATCCAAAGTCGTTTCAAAAAGTCAATTTTGACAATAGTTCAACAAAACGAGACGTGCCTTATATAAGGATTCATTTACTTGGCTAGTAGTATTTTATCAATCTCATAAACAGGTTGTTTAAATATTAATTGCAGATTCAAAAGCAATTCCAATTAACGTCAATTATAATTCAGTTGACCATATCTTTTGATTCGTTCATCGAAATTACGCGATTTCTAAATGAAAAGTTATTGATTTTTCGCCAGCTTTCCGAAAACATGTATATCATATACCTTTTACCAGTAATATATGTATTTAATTCGTGATTCATTATAAACTGTTTAACGACGAAATTTAGCATACAAGCATGTATAAATATATACTCGAGCACTAGACATGTGTATACACTATTAATATATAAAAGATAAGATATGAATGCTCACGTATCAATATTGAGATTCAATATTGCAGAAAAGTACGTAGACGCAACATAGATGATAAATACTAGGTTTGACTTGCGAACAATACCCATGAACATTACCCGTAACCTCCATAGCTATAACCCATAATTTCCTTAGTTCTATCCCGTTTGAAGCTTGTTTTGAAAGTGACACGCTCATGACCTCGTCGTAATATTTTATGTATAATATTACTAAAAATATTAAGATTAATAATAATAATAATCTTGATAATATTATAATAATAATAATAATAATAATAATAATAATAATTATAATAAATAAATACTTACGGAGTAATATATGTGTAAAAAAACTCGAGCAGAAACCTGGTATTTATAGGCATAATTCCTGATTATGATGCCCATGCGAGTGCATGGGATTTTAGTGCAAATCTCATGCACTTGCATGAGCTCATGCACTCGCATGGATTTTATGCCTATTTCCCATGCGATCGCATGGCCGTCAGATCCAGCTCACCTATTTTTTGTTTTCTTGTTTGTCGACATAATTAAGTATAATATATATATATATATATATATATATATATATATATATATATATATATATATATATATATATATATATATATATATATAATATATATAATTTAAATAATTAATTATATATTATATTAAATTCATGTGCATAGTTGACTTGTAATTTTCGTTCTGATGACTCGTACGTTGTCACTCGACTTATGTCCCGGTTCCGGTTTCTCGAACGCATTTTCGTACTCTTAGAAAACTCGCAATTTACGTTTTGTGACTCGTACCTTTGTCAAAATATAGTCTTAAATTATCAATAACCTATATCATTCAAAGTGTATCTTAAACTTTCGAGTGTTTTGATCATTTACTTCTATAAATCATTGTCTCGCTATTTGTTGATATATATATATATATATATATATATATATATATATATATATATATATATATATATATATATATATATATATATATATATATATATATATATATAATAACAAATCGTTTTATGACCAAGTTAATATATATTTTCAACATTCATAAACACGTTTTAAATATACGTCGCAAGTTATTCATACAATTAATATTCCAACTTATCATATATATTCAAATAAATATTTAAACCAATAAGTTTAATGTACGGTATTAAACAATTAATACATTGTTACGTTTTCAAGTTATAGTATATATATATATGTATCTATATACATATAATTGTTCGCGAATCGTCGAGAACAACCGAAAGATATTTGAATAGTTCAAAAATTTTGAGATTCAGTTTTACAGACTTTGCTTATCGTGTCAGAAATGTTAATCATACAAAGATTAAGTTTAAATTTGGTCAGAAATTTTCGGGTCATCACAAGGTATTTATACATGCTTATGTGTGTGTGTGTGTGTGTGGTGGTGGTGGTGGTGGGGGGAGGGTTAGATATAGATACATTTATACTTATATATATATGTGTGTGTGTGTGTGTATTTGTGGTGTTTTTTGCTTGTTTGTATGCCTACTTGATATTGCATATCTCTGCGCATTATATTATTCATGCCATATGTCATACTGTTGCGCATCACTGCTATATGTGTCTTCTTTTATGGATACTTTGTATGGTTGCATCTTACTAGGCGCACATAACTCTCATAGGTACGTATGCCCACACTATTTTCGTTTTTGATGAGCATTTCTGGCCGGAGGTCCTTTAGAAAGCAATCTCTTGGCTCTTAAGTAGAGGGAGGTACGATCTTATCTAGTCGCGGGTTCTATACCCGCGGGTGGAGTAGTGACTTCCTTCTAATCTATGGTACAAAGAATGATTGTCTACACTCCACCTCCCCCATACCCTATATTCGTGAGATTGAGTATTGTTGTTGTCGTTGTTTCTTAAAATAAATAAATATTACAAGGTTTAAAAATATATATTGTAGACTTTCTAAAAAAACAATAAAACAGATTTTATACATGCATCTTATAACCTAAGGTAATTTAGTATACATAATAGTTATTGTTAGTGGTGAGTTCAAAAACCTAAAAGAACCCTAATCTGACGGCATTCTATTATTTCAGTAACTTGATAACTTAGTTAATAATACATCTTACTTTAATTTGTTATTTTAACTACTTTTATATATAACCTAGATAACAGATCAAAAAAACTGTTAGTAAGATCAACTCAATCGATGACCGATGTTAAAACTTTGCATGTTTTGACATATGAACGAATCTGCTCAAACCTTTACCCAGGGCCGTCCCGTTAAAAATATGGGCCCTGTTCAGCAAATACAAATTAGGCCTTTTGCATCGTAAAATTTTTCATATATATAATAATAAGTTCTATAAAACTAATATTATCATTAGTACTACAATCTTTCGAAATAGCGGTTGCAAAATTGCGGTTCAAAATAGCGGTTCAAAAAACTTAATATCAAATAATTAATGGACTTGCGGTGGATCACTAAATATAATATATGTTGGGTTTTTCTTGGACCCCTTCGGATTATAGGCCCTGTTCTATGGCACACTTAGAACATGCTCAAATCCGCCCCTGCCTTTACCCATCTTGCCACCTTAACAAAGAACGTCTACTAACTGTGACAACAGGTATAACATCAAATCATTAATCAAACATAAATACAAATATAATCTCTACTACGTTCCAAGATCATTTTTTTCCAAATATTACTACGACAACAGTCACAATCAGCATCAACGCCAGTTACGCCACAAACAGGGCGTAACTAACTAACTAACTATTAATAAGAATTAAAGCAATAGCCTTGTAGCTAGATAATAGAGTACTCAAATCGATGTCAACTTCATATATTAGATCAAGGATTTGATTTAGCATAATAATAAATAATGTAAAACACACATATTATTACCATAACATTGTTCTAGCTGCAGACAAAATGTTGAGTCCGTAAAACTTTTCTTAATGATCAATCAACTAATTAGGGAAGTATCATGAGTGTGAATGATGTATGTGAGCACCAAAGCCAGCAGCATCAGCAAATATGCTATCCCCTGGTCAATTGATGTCCCTGAATCATTTATAACTTTGAGTCAGAACGCATACATACCTCAAAACGTCTTGTACCTATAAGCTAGCCATCAAAACATGAATCAGCCCACATACAAAATAAAGATTGACTACGAGGAATTTCCAGTTATTAGACCACGCGTTGTCAACAAAAATTCTTATAAGGAATCATCCGTGCAGCTAACAACATTAAACATATGTTTAGATCATATTACCTCAATCTCCCTCTATGCATATAAGTGTATCATCATCAAAATAACATTGAAAAACCCATATCATGATTACAATAACCATCGATGCCTTGAATTAAAACTCCAAAATTACAACAACATCAGCAACAAATGCCACACGTGCAGCTGAGAGAAAGACGCGTTTTCTCATCCCCAAGCAAAGAAAGTCATCCCTTGACCCGAAGGCAAAGATACTGCTTCCGAAAATATCTTAGGCCCGGAATAATAAACAGATAACTTAAAAGTTATGCGATAAATAATTTACAAAACAGTATATTAACTGATAAAGTATATTTACAATACAGTATATTGGTACTTGGTAGGTTTGAATTAGGATTATTCAGAGGTCAAAATTTGCAGTGAATTTATCTTATAGCACCATCCTTCATTGAATTAAATACAATAAAATTAAATAGACAGTTTGAATGAACTGTTCGTGAAATCAGTAATAACCTTGGTACATTTGCACATAATTACATTTACATTTACATTAAAAATTATAACATCTAAAAAAACCTAATTTATTATTCATCGTATGAATCAAAGCATTCAATCAAATAGCAATGCCAGCCCTAAAATTCTAAGATAGTTCACCTTTTTGGGAAACAAGATAAACAGAAACATTATATATGTATTAATTAATTTAATCAGAAGAAAAAAGAAAATAATAAACTGACCGTCGCTGGCAGGGCCGGGAGCGGGGGCGAAAGGCTGACCGTGAAGGACGGTAGGCAATGTGATGGCGAAAACAAGAGCAAATGCCGAAACTATACCGAATGATGATGTCACCATTATTTTCTTGGGGGAATTTAACTCCGGTGAATTTGTATAATCGGAGAATAATTTATCGCCCGACTATTTTGGGCCCAGGTGACGACGAGATAGGACGGACTACACGTGAGATCTTGTTTTTTCGTTTGTTTTACACTTTTCTTCATTAATACTATCTATCTATAGTTTCTATTAAAATCTTATAATGATGATGTCATTATAAGACTAATTCTTTTGTTAAAAAAGATTAAAAAGAAAAAGAAAAAAATCTAAGCCCTTAAGGTGATGTCATTAATCTAATTAATAACTAATTAAATTAAATCTACTTATTTATTTATTTTATGTTTTTGAAAAAAAAAATTCACTCTCATTAATTATTAATTATTATTATTCAAATTCAAATATGAGTTTTCTTTACGAGATTAATTACGTTATATATGTATGTGAAATGCACGTCTCAATAAAAGGTTCTAATGTAGACTTTTATGATAAGGAAAATGGTAATTGTGATGAAAATTGGAAGATGATGGTGAGAGAATAAATGTAGTTCATTTATTCTGACCAAGTTAAGTACATCAATGTGTTTGTAAAAGCAATGAGAAGTTTCTTAGTCGAAATCCGTCGAGTCATTAAACTAAATGATTTCAGCATTTAAATTCACTTAATACCTAAAATATATTATTAAACTATTTCATTTAAACAAACCCTTAGTTCCACGGGACATTTCACTAGTTACGGAGTAATTTACTTTGGACTCTGGAATTTTGTTAACGATAGTCGTTAAGATGCTTAAAATATTTATAAAAACTTATTAAGCGTCAATTTAAATTTAATATATAGTCGCTATGTATAACATGTTTAAGCATTTTAACGATAACTCTAATGATCGTCGTTAGCAAAATTATTAGCATTAATTATTAAAGTAATTAACAACATTAGAAACGATTCTCCAATAAAAATGTGAAAAATTCACCTTCTTAGGTAGCATCAACATGTTGGAATGTTAACTAAATCTTGATTAAGTGATAAATTAAAATCACGAATTGTTTAGGGAGGATTTGAATTAAATCAGCATACATTTAACGAATAGCAATTAACACACTAGACCATTGGTTTTCTGTTAGACCAAAAATAACCCTCACTTGGGCTTGTGACTCAGAATCCCTTGCCCTTCGGCCCTCTTTTGTTATTGCCCCTTTATTAGTTTTGTCAGTACTTTTACGGTAGTTATTTGACGTTGTGTTAGGATTATTTTTTTGAATCGTATTTCTTTTAAAGTTATATTGTAGTGTCATGTTATATAGGGTTGTTTTAGAGAAAGTAGTTGTTATTGTGTAGATTCGTTATAATTTGCTAGCATCTTAATCAAAGGTGGAACTACTCAATGGTAAAAATAGGTAAAAGAGGGTAGTGGGCACGCTAAGAATTATGGTTAGTTTTGTAATATCTATACAACTTGAGAGTAAAAGATAAAATTGTATTCTCTTAGGCCTCTCAAATAAGTGAATAACTCCTTACAATTCTTTTTTGATACCAACGGTCTCAATTTTCTTTACAAATGGAAGACATATGTTTACTTTCAACAGATCAATATTAATTTTTAAATTTGCTTTAGCTTGTGTTTAAAAACAATACACACCAAATTGATACATAAAGTTATGATTTGAAAATCTCATTGACGAAGAGAATTTACACAACACTGTTGGAGGATCCGAAACTATGAAAAATAATCTTGTTCCTTTAAAGCTTCAAGTCTTTGTATGGGGAGCAAAATTGGGTCGTCTACCGGGTCACGTTGAATTGGATAAACGGGGCATCGATTTGGGCTCGGTGCGTTGTCCTACATGTGATGACGGTATCGAGTCCATTAACCATGCACTCATCTTTTGTAAACATGCGATGGATATTTGGGAGAAGATACATAAGTGGTGGAAGTTGGATACAATAAACAACCTTATCTTACATGACTCTTTTTGCGGTAAAAACCTAAAGATCACAACGAGTTGGGGGGTCAAACTTTGGCAAGCGATGAAATAGATTGGTGGGTATTACATTTGGAAGAATCGAAATAAAAAAACTTTCAAGAACAAATGGTGGTGTGGGTCAGTTACCTTAAAAGAGATTCAAATAAAAAGTTTTGAGTGGATCTCTAGTCGTTCACGAAAGAAAAGTGGGATTGGAATCAATGGCTTGTGGACCCGTCGGTTTACCTAGGATAGTTGGTGAAAGTTGTATCTACAATTTGTGTTCGTGTTGTCTATAGCTTCGAGTAGTTTGATGTTTTAGTCTCCTGCCCAATTTGTTCATACCAATTTTCATTTCTAGGACTTGTCTTGTACACTAGTTGATAGGTTCATGAGTTGCTGTATACCTTCTTGTAATTCTTTTCTTTGTTCTATATAATACGGAGTATATGGTTGCTTTTCAAAAATAAAAAATAAAAAATGATTTGTGTATAAATAGCTATACACAGAGACACAGAGTATTAAAATGTGCAATATTATTGTGTTCATTCATAGGTATATAGAATTCCTTGGCCAATTTGTTAGTTTTTTAAAAATTTAGTTGTAGTGAATAACTTGGAAGATGGCCACGATTAATAGATTTTTTGAGGCACAGTTCTCGAACAACATAATAACTTGTAATGTTTTTCATCTATTCATAATCTATCAATTTACTATTTTTCGCTAACCCTGGAAAAAAATTTCAAGTGCCACCATTGATCTTAACTAGTTGGGCGATCTGGCTTTTCACCGGTTATTCACTATTGATTAACATTAATTACATAGCTAATTATTGAGAAAGTAACTATTTATCATTTTTTTTTGTTTTATTTTTCATTTTGTCAAGGAAGGACCCAAAATAGTTATGTGATTGAGTTGTATCAAGCATGAAAATAATTATTCATCATGTTTTGTTTTAGTTTTTGTCTCGTCGAGAGAAAAGACTCAAATGCTCAATCAATAAAGTGAGACGTACATCAACGATTGATACTAACTATTTAATAAAATAGGAAAAACTATTTATATAATATATGTGTGTGTGTGTGTGTGTATATATATATATATATATATATATATATATATATATAATATCAATAAAATGATTATTAAAAAATGAGTTACGTGGTTAATTTGTAATAAGAAAATAGTTAAACGATAATAAAGTGAAAAATTATGTGTTTGATTTAATAATAATAATAATAATAATAATAATAGTAATAATGATAATAATTATAGTAATAATAGTAATAATGATAAAAATGAAAATAATAATAATATGGCTCTATTAATTGAGCCAATAACAAGCGTCGATTTATTGGCGACTTGACTGCCGTTTAGAGCCTAAATTGAATGTGCAGGATTTAAAATCCATGGAAATTTGATCCTACCATTTTCATGGCGTCTCATGTTTTATTTTTATTTTTTATTTTTATTTTTTTATAAAAATGTTTTCCTACTTATTGGTCGGAGGTCCATTCGAAAGCAATCTCTTTATCCGTTGAAGAGAGAGAGAGGGAAGTCTTTCTCTACTTCTGGAAGTGTATCACTCTATGTGGAGAAAGTGACTTCTCTTTATTCAAAGATATGTGAAGGATTGTCTACATCTCACATCTCCCATACACCACACATGTGGTATTGGGTTTTGTTAAAAATAATAATAATGATGATGAATAGTTATTAGATAGTAAAAGTTATGTGGTTGATTTATGGAAAATAAGAAGTTTTATGGTTAAGTTATTAAATGTGAGAAGTTTGTGGTAAGTTTATCAAAGTTATAAAGTTAAATATTATGAAGGGGGGGTTGAATTATAAAAAATTAAAAGTTTGTTGTAAATATGTGAAGATTAGGAAGTTCACTATTCACTTTCCGTTTGCCTTCTATATATCTATATAAAAGAGATATTTGATTAGCTTACATGTCATTAGCTCTTTAAATATTACATATTAAGCCAAGTGTAATTTTCACATATCACAATTATTCATATATACCTTATCAACCTTTAAAATTACATATATACCAAAGTAAATCATATAATATCATATATACCCAATTTAAATACTAAAAATATCATATGTACCCATTTAATTTAAAAAATTACTAAATCCAATTTTACACAATTTAATTCTTATTTGATCTCTACTCCTATATACTACTACGATTATCAGAAAAACTACAGACATTTGTTCATACATGTGATGACCCGGGAATTTCCGACTAAATTTAAACTTAATCCTTATATGATTTCGACACTATAAGCAAAGTCTGTAAAGTCGAGTCTCAAAATTTTGGAATTTTTTTTTATTTATAATCAATTACCCATTGACTATTTCCGATGATTCACGAACAATTGCTTATAATTAAATATGTATACTTATATATATATAAATGTAGGTATATATAATAAATTGAAATCATAAAAATATATTCTAAACAATAGAATTAAAAATGTAAAAATAGGATATAACTAATTACTGTAATAAATATATACATAAATGATTTTCTAAATATGACAACGATTATATTTATATTCTAATATATTAAAATATAAAAATATCTAATATTAAATGTATGTTACTATCAAGTATTACATAATTAATAAAATGTAATATTATTATATTAAATTTAATTACAAGTTAAGACATAGTTATTATATTAATGAAAATTAATTTCATTATTAATATTGATATTAGTATTGTGAATATTATTAATCCAATACATAATATATAGTTATTAGATTTGATAAATATAATTTGTTATATCAATATTATTAGTATTACTCTCATCATTAGTATTAATATTAATATTAATATTAGTATTATTATTTGTATTACTAATATTATAAGTGTTAATATAAATGAAATAGGATATAGATAGCCACAACCATCATCAACTTATTTATCAATTTCTTGCTTTAATCAACCACCACTAACATATCTATCATATTGTCTATTCTATTTCCCTGTTTTGAGAGTAACAACAACTTTAACGTAACCACTCAACAATAATACATCTCTGATAACTAAATTACAATTGAGTATACTATTTCAATATTCGACTTTTGTTTCACATCATCTTCATTTATAATATATAAAAATATATATACCTATAATAGACATCATACATGGAGATTCATATTCAAACACCAACCAAACACACCCTTCGATCCTTCTTCTTTGTTTCTGAAATGACCCGTCACCTTGAACACTATCACCATAGTTCCATCATCAACCTTCACTCGACGCCATGAAACACTACCCTAATCAACCGAACCATCATATCATGATCACTGTTTACTGCAGGATCGTTCGAACCATTAACCACTTCACCACATTCCCTTTCCATCGCCTCCCTTTCTCTCTATCATTTATCTCTTTCTATTTCTCTTCATCGTTAAACCAAAACATAAACCTTCATCTTAAGAAACATACAAAACAGGCTGCTGCACTCCTATTTGTATTCGGACCACCTACAACCCATCTCACCATTAAAACACCACCGGAGCACACCATTGAACATCACTTTAACTACTGTTGTTATATCCATTTGTAAGATTCTTTTCTGTTTCAATTCAGTGATACACCAAAACAATCATTATCACAATACACTATCATCCATCACCTCCTAACACCACCATCATCTTCATCAAATCGACACCCAACACCTTCACCACTACGATAACCAAACCACCACCATCTATGTTGACTGATGTACGATTATTCCCAGCTGTTGTTACAATCTGTTTTCTGTCCAACCTGCAATGAAAACCAAAAAGCACCTACTACTCATTGATCACCTTCTGTTTGGTCTCCACATCATAAATAGGTCATTAACTTACAAATCTTTATCATATAATTAATTTAACAAACTCAATTTTAATAATTTAGATTTCAATTAAATAATTCCAAAGCTCAACTAATTATTAAAAATACATACAGAATATATATCAAAAATAATAAATTGAGCTTTACAAATTAACTCTAAAAGTATATCAAACTAGCAACTGCAATATCAAGTATATATATTGTATACTAAATAACTAAGATTTAATGCATTGATAAATAACTCAGAATGTATAGAAAGCATACCTAACAGATATGAATAAACATAAGATAGATACAAGTGAATTGTTGCAGACTTATGTGAAACGAATTTAGAAGAAACGAGCCAGGAGATGAGCCTGCAAAACAGAAAAAGTTGATGACAGTTTCATTGACGGTTTGATTTTTTTTTGGAACTAAATTAGGGAAAATTATAGAAACCAATTTTATTAGTAAATAAAGATCTAATTAGATAACTTATTGTGATTGATCAAATTAAAGTACATAAAATAGAGGAGATAAAGAGGTTAACAGACTATTAATGAATCAAATAACCTAAATCACAAATTTATAAATCGATTGATTGATTTATTGATGGAGGATGATGAAGACCGATAATAAAAATTGAACAAGGATGATGACGATTCAACTAACCTGCTAATTCAGAGATGATTGAAGTTTGATTGATCTATTGACGATGATGATGATGATTGTTGATCAATTGTTTGATGGTGATACTCTCCTCTGCGTACCTGCTTCTACAATCTCGATCTGCTTTATGAGTTAAACAAAACGCGTAATTTCTTTTATTAGGTATAAATAAATATAATAATAATAATAATTATTATTATTATTATTATTATTATTATTATTATTATTATTATTATTATTATTATATACAAGAAAAGCAGAATATATGAAAAGTATATTATGAAAATATTGTAAGTGTTTCTTATTAGTAGGTTATAATTATAAGTTATATAAATATTAATAATCATAAAACCATTTATTTATTTATTTAATTATTTTAAATTTATATAAGCTCAAATATATATTAGTAAGTGTTTAACATACTTAATTAACTTTTAACAATTAAAATATTAAAGAATTATTGATTAAAATATTCTAATAAGAAATTAACACTAATAATTTACTATGATGATAAATATGATGATCTAAAAATTGATAAACCTATTTAATTACTAACAGAACATATAAATTAATAAAACATAAAAACGGATATGAAAGTATAACCATATACATATATATAGCAGATGAAATATATATATATATATATATATATATATATATATATATATATATATATATATATATATATATATATATATATATATATATATATATATATATATCGTACTAATAAGTAAGTATATTATATAATTAAAAATTGTTTTATTACTATTACAAATTAATTATATTATTTAATATATATACATGATATAGGTTCGTGAATCCGAGGCCAACCCTGCATTGTTCAGTTGTTCAATATAGTCATATGTATTTTTACTACAAAATACATTAGGTGAGTTTTATTTGCTCCCTTTTTAAATGCTTTTGCAATATATATTTTTGGAACTGAGAATACATGCGCTGCTTTTATAATTATTTTACGAAATAGACACAAGTAATTGAAATTACATTCTATGGTTGAATGATCGAAGCTGAATATGCCCTTTTTGCTTGGTAACCTAAGAATTAGTAAACCGATCTACTAATTGACGCGAATCCTAAAGATAGATCTATGGGCCCGACGAACCCCATCCAACGTACCGGATGCTTTAGTACTTCGATGTTGTTTTATATCATGTCCGAAGGATTTCCCGAAATGATAGGGGATATTCTTATATGCATCTAGTTAATGTCGATTACCAGGGTTCAATCCATATGAATGATATTTTTGTCTCTATGCATGGGACGTTTATTTATAAGAATTGAAAATGAAAATCTTGTGGTCTATTAAAATGATGGAAATAATTATTTATGTTAAACTAATGAACTCACCAACCTTTTGGTTGACACTTTAAAGCATGTTTATTCTCAGGTATGAAAGAAATCTTCCGCTGTGCATTTGCTCATTTTAAAGATATTACTTGGAGTCATTCATGACATATTTCAAAAGACGTTGCATTCGAGTCGTTGAGTTCATCAGGATTATTATTAAGTCAATTATAGTGGGATATATTATGAAATGGTATGCATGCCATCAACTTTCGATGTAATGAAAGATTGTCTTTTCAAAAACGAATGCAATGCTTGTAAAATGTATCATATAGAGGTCAAGTACCTTGCGATGTAATCAACTGTTGTGAATCGTTTATAATTGATATTGACTTCGTCCGGATGGATTAGGACGGGTCGCTTCATTTGGTATCAGAACGGTGGTCTTAGCGAACCAGGTCTTGCATTAGTATGTCTAACTAGTAGTTGTTAGGATGCATTAATGAGTCTGGACTTCGACCGTGTCTGCATGTCAAAAGTTTTGCTTATCATTTCGTGTAGAAAATTATCTACTTATCATCCTTAGGAAATTACCTGCTTATCATTCCTAGTCTAGATACATCTTACTGCATTGATTGCATGAATAGTGTATAGACAAATCCATATCTTAGCGTATCTGTTACTGTAGACTTTATCTGACACGTTTCCTTAATTTCCTCCGTAATCTACGGGATCTTCTGTACTATATTAGATATTCTATATAATTAGAATATTATCCAATAACCAAAAATCATTTCATATCGAAAATCCTCTAACTGATCATAAGAAATGGATCCTACACCTAGCTTGGATTCCATTAGTTCCGGAAGCAATTTCGAGATGCGTATTGAAGTAGACTCCGAAGTCAATGAACCCGAAGTGTCTCCACCGTTTAGCTATTTTTCTTTCTGGAGGAGATCGGGGTGGGTCCGAGACTTACTCACTCGATGGAGAAATGAAGAAGGCAAGCCCTACCGCGAACCAAACTTACCTCCTAACATTGGAGAAAATGATGTACTCACCGATGAACCTATGCGCAACACTGTATTCACCCTTCTTGCTAAAGTTTTCCACCTCGAAAGTCGCATTACTGCAATCTCAGAAAATATTTAACCTCTACTTCCGAATACCAATCGAAGGGGTATATTAGAAGAAGTTAGGGAACTTCGAATTGATAATCAAGATCTATCGAATCAGATGAGTGGATGGATAGAAATGATAGAGGGTAGGATAGAAACCCTGACAAGAATGGTGCGTGATCTACAAGCTATACTTACTACACCAACATCATCACCAACCTCAGCACCAACAACACTTGTAACACCGACAGCAACAGTACCACCATCAGTAGCACCAGCAGCATAACCAGTACCAACAACAACAACATCATCACACGTCTCAACCTCGCAATCTATATCTCAAGCATAATCATCGTTCTACGAATCGTTCTACGAATCGTTCTACATAAACTATCTTCGTCCTTCATGGCGATTATGTAATCTCTAATGTTTTAGAGATTATGTACTCTAGTTCTAGCCGCAAATCTGATGAGTTTAATATCACATTAACTCATTAAATCCATGAATACGTCTGAAGAAAATATATATGTATATATGTTTTCATAAGGATTGTAATTAAAAGTTTTATTGTACAAACTGTTAATGGTGAGAATATTTTAACGGGTAGGTAATACCCGAGGAATATTTATATTCCACATTAATAAGTTACACTGTACATTCTTCGAATCTGATTCAACGGTCATTTACTATCCTATTTACAACCACCGATATAAGTATTCGTTCACCAAAGAATAACCATTTTCATTCAATTTCAAATTTGGATTTTGACCTATCAGAATCCAACAAGTGGCATAATGAAGAAAACATTGGACAAAATAAAAATTTGTTAGAAACAAACAAATTAACTAAGAGAAATTTTGTTAAGAATCCACACTAACTGTTCCTAGCTAATTGTTCCTAGCTAACTGATTACATTTTATTTATCGCAATTTAATTATCGCAATTTACATTCTCGCAATTTTATTTATCGTCATTTAATTTCTGTTATTTACTTTATGCACTTTATTTATCGTCATTTATTTTCTGTTATTTATTTTACGCACTTTAAATATCGGGACACGTATACAAGGTTTTGACATATCATATCGACGCATATATATATATATTATTTGGAATCACCATAGACACTCTATATGCAGTAATGATCGAGTTCTCTATACAGGGTTGAGGTTGATTCTACAATAATATATATAGTTTGAGTTGTGATCGAGTATGAGACATGTACACGGGTCACGATACGTATTAATTAATTCGAATATTATATATTAAATTATATATGAATTAGTGGACTATCAACTGTGGACTATCGACTGTGGACTAATAACATTGGACAATTAAAATGAATTAAAATATTGAATATAACATATGAAACTAAACATTTCTTCAAGTTTGCCACTTGATTTCATCTTAAACCTCATTTGTATCTTGACGATTACAATCTGCGTTCAAACCTTTCATGATTCTTGAAAACACCTCAATCGAGAGGATGAACCAACCACACTTCATCTACGGAACAAAATATTGATGCGTATAGTTATGCACCTGAAAACAATCGGAACCTGAATAAACGTTTAACAAGTATCTGTGCTAGCTCCTTTGACGTTGTTATTACCGAAAATAACTTTGCAATACCTCTCCAAATTAGCCAATTTTGTCACAGCTTCAGCAAGTCAACTTCGACTTTCCTTCGGATTTGCCTTATCATAACCGCGATATATACGTTGTCATTTCACCATCATTACCGGGGAATCTTTTATATCCCACCACATTCGCAGTAAACTTACCAACAACTTCATTGATCTTTGACTTTCTGAAAAATCATTATATTCATTAAAACCCTATCATATAATTAATCGCATCTTGTAACGAGAATTGCCATACCAATTACCGAGAATTAGCAAACAGTATTTTGAATCTCGCAACATTACTATATCAACAGTTATATGTATACATATAACATTTACCTCTTAGAACTATGATCTTCCATTTTGAAATTCTGAAAAGCACTCAATCTACGAATCAATACTCTAAATTTTTAAAAATGCTGATGAAGCAGCAGAAACTGTAAACGACCTTAACGGTCAAAAGTTTGATGATAAAGAATGGAGCATTGAAAAAGCTCAAAGGTTTTGATACTGAAAAATGGATTGAGCTAACCACGAAGGAGTCTCTGAGCAAATCACAAGGACTAAACTTGTACATTAAGAATCCTGATGATTCTGTTTCTGATGAAATCTTTAGCGAATACCCTGCTTCTGACTCCAAACTCTTGCGGACAAATTTTCTTCGCCATCCTTCGATATTAGAAATTCCAAGATATCATCGTATCTTTCATTATAAATATCCTCCATATTTCTGAAGATATTTTTATATCTATTCTTATCTGAAATCATTAATCTCTTCGTGCTATCAGTGTTACATCATATAGAAACTGTTAGTTTCTATATTCTGTAAACTTTCGAGCTTAAAATATGAATGTTATTGAAGTAATGTTGGGAACTGATGCATGAGTTAGTATAATATAATGACACTTGATCAACGTGATTATATTACAGTAAGTCATGCTGAGTTTCTAAATGGAACATGATGATTCACAGATTATAACATCATCATGTGAGCCAATGAGGCCTTGCTTCATTGGTATCCATGTTTCATGGATTCGAGAGTGACCCAGGTTCGAGTCTAACAACTAACAACTAACCTTGCCTTTCAAAAATAAAAAAAAATAACATCATCATGTGTCATGTTACATAACTCTTTCATTCTGTTTAACTTCTGAACATATCAAGAAAATATGTTCTTGATAGTTCTATTCTCAGTGATTCTGGTAATTTGACAAATCAAATCGTGCGATCACGTTCTTTCTTGCTTAGAACATGGAGTTCATTCGAAACTTCATATTTACGAATTCTGGACCATTACTCGCTTTACTAGAGGCCGATAAGAGAATAAAAAGGCAAAGAGCTCCAAAATATAAGAGAAAATATAAAGCCCAATAACAACACAGAGGTTATAAACCATGGATATTAATACGAATAGCAATATAAAGACACGGTATAATTAAGAATAGTATCACCCCCAAGATAATAGTAGAAGTAAACAGATTATTCTGATGGAAGATTGAAAAGAAGGATGACAGAAATGATAATTAGAAAAATATCAAGGATTAGAACTGGATTAAGCATTTTCACAATCTTTTGGATGTATGAACTAAGAAAGAAAATATAGGAATGGTGAGAATAATGGAACGGAAGAGCTTAATTTATAATAGAAATATCAGACAGAGTAATCGAGGCAGATCACTGTATTTAATTATAGAGATCTTAATTTCCTTACTAGCCGAAGAATCAAATCTTTTAGATTTCGAAGATTTTCTTTAAATCCCTTGAATTTCGGAATTCAATCACGTCAAAAGTTATGGAAAAATCTCCATTCCTTCATCTCGATCTTTTGATAGCTTCATTCATATGCTTCGATTAATCGAAACATTTTATCCATATTACTCAATGATGATAAAACTCTATTTATCAACTCATATTCGTCATGAAAATATTTTTATTGTTAACCATGACCACCTCACTCAAATTTCGGGATGAAATTTCTTTAACGGGTAGGTATTGTGATGACTCGGGAATTTCTGACTAAATTTAAACTTAATCCTTATATGATTTCGACACTATAAGCAAAGTCTGTAAAGTTGAGTCTCAAAATTTTGGAATTTTTTTTTTATTTGTAATCAATTACCCATTGACTATTCTTGACGATTCACGAACAATTGCTTATAATTAAATATGTATACTTATATATATAAATGTAGGTATATATAATAAATTGAAATCATAAAAATATATTCTAAACAATAGAATTAAAAATGTAAAAATAGGATATAACTAATTACTGTAATAAATATATACATAAATGATTTTCTAAATATGACAACGATTATATTTATATTCTAATATATTAAAATATAAAAATATCTAATATTAAATGTATGTTACTATCAAGTATTACATAATTAATAAAATGTAATATTATTATATTAAATTTAATTACAAGTTAAGACATAGTTATTATATTAATGAAAATTACTTTCATTATTAATATTGATATTAGTATTGTGAATATTATTAATTCAATACATAATATATAGTTATTAGATTTGATAAATATAATTTGTTATATCAATATTATTAGTATTACTCTCATCATTAGTATTAATATTAATATTAGTATTATTATTTGTATTACTAATATTATAAGTTTTAATATAAATGAAATAGGATATAGATAGCCACAACCATCATCAACTTATTTATCAATTTCTTGCTTTAATCAACCACCACTAACATATCTATCATATTGTCTATTCTATTTCCCTGTTTTGAGAGTAACAACAACTTTAACGTAACCACTCAACAATAATACATCTCTGATAACTAAATTAAAATTGAGTAAACTATTTCAATATTCCACTTTTGTTTCACATCATCTTCATTTATAATATATAAAAATATATATACCTATAATAGACATCATACATGGAGATTCATATTCAAACACCAACCAAACACACCCTTCGATCCTTCTTCTTTGTTTCTGAAATGACCCGTCACCTTGAACACTATCACCATATGATGTGAAGCGAGGTGTATATAAAATAGTTATTAATTTTACTAGGAAATACTATTAAATACGATACAATTTTACACAAGATATTTATTTATTTATAGAATGGATATACCTAAACCTTGCTACAACACTTATAGGCAGTGTACCTAATCGTACAGTAGTGTAGTTTTTAGTAAGTCCGGTTCGTTCCACAGGGAAATCTTTAAACAAAGCTCAACGCTATATTAGTTTACTTTTATAAAAATACAAACATATATATAAGTAATATTATTATTATAAAGGGGGGTTTTTACCGTTTAATGACCGGTTTGTCGATTTTAAGATTTTAGTCGCAGTTAAAACCTAATGTAAAATATAAAATAAATACAAGACTTAAATTAAAGCGTAAAGTAAATAACGATAATGAAATTGCGAATAATAAAAGTGCGATAAAATAAAATTACAATAAATAAAAGTGCGATAATTAGAAGTGCAATTAAATATAAAATAAAGGAAATTAAATATGAAATAAAAGAATTATGCTTATTTAAACTTCCGTAATCATGATGTTTGACGTGTTGATTTTAGTTTTATGCCCATGGGTTAATTGTCCTTTGTCCTGGATTATTCAATATGTCCGTCTGGTTTTTGTCCATAACAGTCCATCAGTCATAAATATAAATTGCAAGTGTCCTTGTCAAATTATTATTATACCCGAAGTTAAATATTCCAACTAATTGGGGATTCGAATTGTAACAAGGTTTTAATACTTTGTTTAATGAATACACCAGGTTATCGACTGCGTGTAAACCAAGGTTTTACTACTTTGTTAACAATTACACCAATTACCCTTGAATGTAATTTCACCCCTGTTTTAATTATTCTAGTGGCTATTAATCCATTCCCGTGTCCGGTTAAATGAACGATTATTCGTACATATAAATACCCCGCCCATCGTGTCCGATCGAGTGTATATGGTAATTTATAGGGACGCCCAATTGTAAATCTTTATATTAACATTAACAAACTTTCATTTAGTTAAACAAATATAAAGCCCATTAATAGCCCATAGTCTAGTTTCCACAAGTGTCGTTCTTTTGTCCAAACCCCAATTATGGTACAAAGCCCAATTACCCAATTTTAGTAATTAGCCCAACATCATGATTACTTCGTTTTAAATAAGCATAATAATAACTTAGTTACGAGACATTAATGTAAAAAGGTTGAACATAACTTACAATGATTAAAAATAGCGTAGCGTTACACGGACAGAATTTCGACTTACACCCTTACAACATTCGCTAACATACCCTTATTATTAGGATTTAAAATTAAAATTAAAATTAAAATATAAATTATATATATATATATATATCGTATATATTGAGAGAGATTAAAATTATTTGTTATAAAATTCGGCAGAAAACTGGCTTTATATAGGACCTGACCAGCAATTTCACTCCATGCGACTCGCATGGATTTGTGCCTCTGGCCATGCGAGTCGCATGGCCACCCTGGATCCAGCCAAATTGATTTGTTTTCTTCTTGCCGACGTAATATAATAATAATATATAATTATATATAATTATATATAATTATATATATATTATATTATATTCTTGTGCATAGTAGACTAGATATTTTTGGTCCCTTGCGTCGGGCGTTTCTTCTTGGCTCAGGTCCCGGTTCCGGATTTTCGGACGTCTTCGCGTATTATTTTATATCGTGTACTTTGCGTCTTGTAACTTGTACTCTTGTCATTTTGAGACGTTCCTCATCAATATTTTGAACCTTTTTAATTGTATCTTGTACTTTTTAGCTCTTTGGACCTTTTTGTCTTCAATTTGTCGAATCTGTCTTTTGTCTTCACCTTTTATTATTTAAACGAATATCACTTGTAAATAGAACAATTGCAACTAAAAGCTTGTCTTTCTTGAGGAATAATGCTATGAAATATATGTTCGTTTTTAGCATTATCAAATATTCCCACACTTGAGCGTTGCTTGTCCTCAAGCAATATTGTCTTGAAATACTAGAATCACTTCTTTATTCTTCACACTTTGTACATCAGTGATTTCTATACGGCGGTATAAACAATGGAAGTAACGATATGGTTTACAGTCCCACATGACTATAAAAATTTAGATCCATTAAGGAAATTGGATCTTTTATGAAAACATTTGATCTTTTGAAATCTAGTTTTTACCCTAGATAAGTTTTCCGGAATAACCCTTTACCGGTGTTTGCAAAATATTTTAGTGGGTTTGGTGGGTTTCAGATTTGAAAATTTTAGCTCAAAACTTGCGGTTTTGTGTCACCCACTTGCTAACCTTGTATTTGGAAAGCAACACGTCCAGTTTACTTGTTCCGTATATTACTTTTTGGCAAACTACCGTCCGGTTGTAAAGGAAAGCGTTGAACAAGCAACTGTTAAGGCAATGTCCCGTGACATGCTTTTGATTATGGTCTATAACGTGTCGGACGCAATTACTATCCTTGGTAGGAGCAATAGTAAAGCTCACCCTTATAATTTTTCGGTCTGGCACAAGGTCCTGTCTTTGACCACTATGCAACCACCGTTCTTACGGTTGACACCCGATTTGGTTCAGGTGACCTAATGAATTCCAAGTGAATTCCTAGGATTTTACGTTCAATGGTAATGAACGCATTGAAAATGGGTTTTCAGAAAACAAATCGGTTTGTATTTTTGATCAAAATATTTTCTCGTTCAAGCTCGAGTTTAGATATCATTGAATTCCATGAGTTTGAATTCTCAATCTTTAAGGTCAATCTCAAGGATTGAGTAATATCAGGCTTAAAAGCTGATTTTTAATCTTTAAGGAGATTATCCTTTCTGGGGATCTGATTCATTAGTCTTATCCAGCTAATTTGCACGGTGCCTCCCCATTGTACGAGATAAATCCTTCTCATGGTTAGGATAAATCTGACCACTTGGCGACCCTGTTTAATGCTGAGGTCCGTGGATTTCCTGCTGATTTTAGTGATGACTTTTCTAGATTTTTCGTCAACCTACAGCTGGTCTGGACGACAACTTCATGACCTAAATCAAGAAGCGCGTGTCTTTTTCGGAAGACTTTACTTCCTTTTTAATGATGGAATTGATTCATCGTGTAGATCCATCTCTTCTTTTCTTTCATCGGGTGAAACAGTTTAGTTTAGTTCAAAGCAAAAGTATTTTCAGTTATTTGTTACAGATATATGTGACATATGTTAAGATAACTTGGTAAATTTTCCCACACTTGGCTTTTATCTTCCTTTTTATCGTCCTCTATTCCATTTTAAATGAATTTTAACATTTTAGTTTGTTTCTCAATTTATGTCCTTTCCGAGGTAACAATAATTTCGGTGTTAAAACCTAGTTTTATCGTTCATAAATATGTATAAACATGATTTTGAGTTCATTTAATTGAAAATTTTGTAAAATTTTACTAGAATTGGGTAGTTAGTATATAAGACTAGGGCGGTTCTTTATTATCAGAGAGCACTAGATTCTAATACAACTACTGCTTTACTAGTATTTTTAATGGTAACCAAGTGTATAAAGTAAAAAAAAAAATTTAAAATCCGAAAGAATTTAACCCCTTCCCACACTTAAGATCTTGCAATGCCCTCATTTGCAAGAAATCAGTAACAATTTAAATTATTGAGGGTGATTTGTGTGAAAATGATTAAATTTTTACCAAAGTCTCCAAATATATTGGCGTTTGTTTGCTGAATGATAAATGGTGCACGTCATTTGTTCATTCCGTCTTGTTGTTATTTCACATATATTTTGCATCTTGTCTTCAAAATTACTTGCTTTTGCTGAACTTAATGCCAGTCTTTGAAAACGCGTTGTTTTACCCTGTTTTGTGCATAAAAGAGAATACATACAATACAAATACAATCATACATGCAATTTGAAATGGAACTTTGGCATCCCACTTTCAAACTATGAGAAAAATATTAGTACACAATAATAATAAGAATATCAAACATTACATAAACGTAATAAAAATGTTAAGTGTTTAAAATAATAAAAATATAAATTACCAACTTATCTCTACTGATCAGGAGGTGGGTTAGGAGGAAAATTAGGATATGGATCCCAATTCATGTTCGCGTCCGGGTTCCATGGCTGATTATAGGTGAACTGGTATGCTGCGTCATAATCATATGAATCATAGGGTGGTCTCATTTCTGGCTGATGTGCGGAATAGTATGCGGGTCGGGTCGGATAATACATCTCGCCAGGCTGCAACTGGCTTATAATTTGGCGCTGATGATAATCCCATCGGCCATGCTCTCGTTGCCGGGAATGCTCGTAGTCATTCCGACGTTGCCATGCCTCGTACTGCATATGCCTATCATAGTTCGTCATGTATTCATCCTCCATACGAACGCCTAAATCAAGAGCAGTCTCCCGAACAACTCCTATAATGTTGTTCGCCTCCTCCATCTCGTCATCCGAACCTCTCTCTACCTGTCGCTGAGGTCCCTCGTATCGATATACCCGACCACGTCTCATCAATAATACCCTTGCACCGTGATAAAGATTTGAACTTATAGTTTCACCTTCGTCCTCTATTTCGTTCATTGGACCCCCTTGGTGCTTATCCACACCTAAATACTCTCCAATGAGAGTAATGAAAATACCACCACCTATAATACTCCCCGATTTCATCCCCGAAACTACATTAGCGAGATAATAACCAACACAATAGAGAATGTTAACGAAACTCCTCGGGTCTCTAATACACTTGAGGTAGAACAAATCGTTTACGGTCAATTTCTCCTTATTTTTACCCCTTTGTGTAATTGTGTTTGCTAAGAATCTATGAATCACCCGGAGTTCGGCTCTGTCTATATCTAAGTATGTATGATTTCCACTGGCGTGAAATTCATTAAAGTGGGACATACGCCTCCAGACGGCGTTAATATCAAATTCCCTATCTATCCTTTCTCCTTGGGCAATCAGGCTATTACAGTCGGGGCTCAAAAGTTCCGCAGGGGTGTAAATCTGTAAGGCCCTGGCTAAATCTATCATGGACATTCTGTACATGCGTCCACCTAACAGAAATCTAATAAAGTTTCTATCATCTATCCTCCTAACATCACTGTTTAACTTAATAGTACTAAGTAATTCTATACACCATTCCCTATATATGGTTCTACGAATGGAAAATAGGCGCATCCAATCGTTAAACTGAGAATTACCATACCTTTGCACCAATAATTCCCGAATCGGTTCGGCAAGGTCAACTGTTTCCAAAGGTACCCAGTCAATTGCCCTTGGCATTTCAACAACCTTAAAGTAGAGAATGTGCATGTTCTTTTGATAATCTGGATACTCTATCCAACATCGATCAAATCTTAGATTTGGGTGTAACTGATCTTCATTAATGTCTAAGCTCAGAATCATTTGATGTGGAGCGAATTGACGAAACTGATTCATGAATAATTGATCTTGATCGTGATAAGGAATATGTTGCTCCTCATGTTCTTCTTCTTCTTGTTGCATATGTTGTTCTTGTTCATGAAACATTTCCGGTTCGGGCTCTGGTTGTCTGGACGATGATGCACCGTCCGTATCTGTATTTCTCTGCAAAACACATTAAACACAAAATTTGTGCATCCAAATATGCATTAGTGTTAGCAAAATAATAACTTGAAACAATTATGATGACATGTTCAATTCATAACACATTTTATACACATTTTCTTAACAATAACAATTCTACACTTTTACATACGAAAATGTGTACAATGTTTTATCACATTTAAACTCTTAACCATGTCAACAATAATCATTATAGCAATTAAACACTTGTTACATGGCATTCAAATCAAACTAGTGCTCATTTTCATATTTTTGTCAAGTCTACACTTTGTCAAATAAGCATATACGAAAAATGTACATCAAGTTCATAAGCATTTATCTCAAATAACATGCCAAAATAATCACTACTAGCAATGAAACAAGTTTCAAATGGCCTTTATATCAAATTATCCAAGTTCATGAATTTTTAGACTTAAAAAGTCCACTTTAATTCTCAAAAACATGTTTAGGCTCAAAGTTTGGATCAATTAACTACCTAAACATGTTACACTACTTAATTTAGCAACAATTCATGATAAAAATCGGCCATAACCTGTTTATATCAAAAAGCCCCAAATTGCTCAAGAACACAAACCCTAGATTCTTAAAAATTTGAAGTTTTTAGCTTCAATTCATGTTAAATAGCTTCTATCTAGGATATACATGCATAATATAACAACAATTTAGCTCTAATTACACCTAAATTTAACAAAATCAAAATATAAAATTTCTAGCTCAAGAACACAAAAATTCGAATTTAAAGAGATTAGGGGTGAAATCTTTACCTTTCTCCTGAAGGGGTTGAGACTACTGAATCTAGGCATGATTATTGTGAAATTTTTGCAAGAAATTTGGTGAAAATTGGTGAAAAATTGAGAGAGTTTGGGAGGTTTTCGTGTTTGTGTATGTGTGTTTATTGTGAGAAAGAAGCAGGTCGACTGGAATTTTGATCCTGGCCAGTTTTTATTAGCCATGCGAGTCGCATGGTTTCCTGCCCATCCCCATGCGACTCGCATGGGGTTAAATTCCAGGTATATTTTTTTTTTTTTTTTTTTTTTATTAAAACCTTAAGCTTTTAAAACATAAAATTTAATAAAATTTTAAAAATTTTGTTTCTTTTTAAGACGAGGTCGTTTCGGGACGATGCCCTAGTCCGTCCCTCGACAAAATTTTAAAATTTTGTCATTTTCAAGCGATTGTTTTAAAAGCTTAGATTTTTGGATTTTTTTAATTTTTTTGGCATACTTTAAATCAATAAGATTAAAAATAATGATAATAAAAGTTCTCGTCCCTCCCTTGGGTAAAGCAATTTCGGTTCAAAGACCTAGTCTTCAACTTACGACGAATTTTAAAAATCATATTCTTAACTTAATGAGATAAAGTAAATTTTTTTTTTTTTTTTAAATTCACACAACTTAAATATAAAATTCAAAATTAATATTAAAAATTCACACCAAACTTAAAATTTGAAATGCATAAAATTAAAATTTCATATTTTAAAAATTAAAAATTCACACCAAACTTAATTTAAAAATTCATATTATAAATTCATACCAAACTTATATTAATTTTTTTTTCAAATATTTACAATATATTGTTTTTACAAAGTTTACAATATTAATTTAAGATTTATATTAATTTTAAAAACATGGTAAAAAAAATAAAATTAAAAATCTTTTTGTCTTTTTATCCCACTTTAATCAATCAAATATTATCAAAAATATGCGCCCCTCTTTTCGGTAAAGTAATTTCGGTTCCAAGACCTAATTTAACTCATGACGAATTTTTGAAATATTTTGGTTTGATTGATTAAAGATATTTATACCTTAAGAATAAACGTTAAATTTCGCAGGGATGTAATAAATTTTTGAATGATATCAATAATTTCGGTCGCCAAACCTAATTTTATTTAATACCAATTTAATACTTTTTAGCGAACAAATTAGCGTTTATTATCAAAAGGTTAAAAATAAAAATAAAAACTAAAAACTGTACAGACATACCTGTGAAATAGATTTCTTAGTTATATGATCTATTATATTCATAAGATAGTCGGTTTAATTGGTTTTCCATGGCTCCAAAGGCGTAACCTCGAGCATTCAGTGTCTTTTCTTCTAAACATATGAACGGTCCGTCTCTGCATAAAGTAACAAATTCGGTATTTGAATAGGTTTGATTATTTGAACATTTACCTCCATGTGACCATTTTCCGCATTTGTGACATCTTTCTAGGTGTCGTGCTCTTCTTTTCGCTGCGGATTTTGATTTTCCTTTACCAAATTGTAACTTATTATCTTCGCATCTGGATCCTTTTCTAACTCCGTCCATTCTTTCTCTGATTACTGATACTAATTCGCTCGGTAGTATATCATTATTTCTTTTAGTGATCAAAGCGTGTAGCATTAGACCATGGTTTAGTTCACAGGCAGTCTTCATTTTGTAAAAACCTAACAAAAATAAAAATTCAGAATGGGGTGAGAAGACTAGTTCTTTAGGGTCTGCTAGGGAAAGACCATACGTGTTCCATTTTCGAGGACTACACGAAAACAGACAATCTAACTCTAACAGAAATACATATTATCCTTTAAAGACTTGATTCTCCCCACACTTAGTTAGCTGTGGTGTCAAAATTGTGATTAACTTCGTTGTCGATTTCCATTGAACCATGTATGTAATGTTTAACTCTGTGACCATTAACTTTAAATTCAATCCCATTTGAATTTATCAATTCTATCGTTCCGTATGGGAAAACTCTTTTGACTATGAATGGTCCAGACCATCTTGATTTCAATTTTCCAGGAAATAGCTTGAATCGTGAATTGAAAAGAAGAACTCTGTCTCCTTCTTTAAATTCTTTTGAACTTCTGATTCTTTTATCATGCCATTTCTTCGTTCTTTCTTTATAGATTAACGAATTTTCGTATGCTTCATGTCTTAATTCTTCTAATTCGTTTAGTTGACTTAATCGTAGACGTCCGGCTTCATGTAAATCAAGATTACATGTTTTCAAAGCCCAAAATGCTTTGTGTTCAATTTCTACTGGAAGATGACATGCTTTTCCATAAACAAGTCTAAAAGGTGTGGTTCCAATTGGAGTTTTGTAGGCTGTTCTAAAAGCCCAGAGTGCATCCTCCAATTTAATGGACCATTCCTTCGGATTTGATCCTACGGTTTTCTCTAGAATACGTTTTAAAGCTCGGTTGGTATTTTCAACTTGTCCACTTGTTTGTGGATGATATGCGGTGGAGATTTTATGAGTTACTCCATATCTTTTAAGAACTTTCTCAAGTTGATTATTACAGAAATGAGTACCCCGATCACTTATTAAAGCTTTCGGTGTTCCAAACCTCGCAAAAAGACGTTTTAAAAAGTTGACTACAACTCGTGCATCGTTAGTTGGGAGAGCTTGTGCTTCCGCCCATTTAGATACATAATCAATGGCTACGAGTATATATAGATTATTATGAGATTTTGGAAATGGACCCATAAAGTCAATACCCCAAATGTCAAATACTTCACATACTTGGATGACATTTTGTTGCATTTCATCACGTTGACTTATTTTTCCGGCCCTTTGACATGCATCACAGGATTTGCAAAGAAGGTGTGCGTCTTTGTAAATTGTAGGCCAATAGAATCCAACTTCATAAACTTTTCTTGCTGTTAGTTGAGGCCCATAATGCCCTCCTGTTGGTCCTGTGTGACAATGGTTTAAAATTTTACTAGCTTCATCTCCAAATACACATCGGCGTATTATTCCATCGGGACAACTTTTAAACAGATGTGGATCTTCCCAGAAATAGTGTTTTATATCACTGAAGAATTTATTTCGTCTTTGGTATGATAATCCTTTTTCAAGGAATCCACATACTAAATAATTTGCATAGTCTGCAAACCATGGGATTTCTTTATAATCTATCTTCAATAGATATTCATCAGGAAAGTTGTCTTGTATGGCCGATTCATTTAGAACTTCTAATTCGGGATTTTCAAGACGAGAAAGATGATCAGCGGCGAGATTTTCTGCTCCTCTTTTATCTCGGATTTCAATATCAAACTCTTGTAAGAGTAAGATCCAACGGATTAATCTTGGTTTAGCATCTTGTTTTGAAAATAGGTATCTAAGAGCAGAATGGTCGGTATAGACCACCGTTTTTGCTAGAACTAGATATGATCGAAATTTGTCAAAAGCAAAGACAATAGCAAGGAGTTCTTTTTCAGTAGTTGTATAGTTCGTTTGTGCTCCTTGTAATGTCTTACTAGCATAATATATAGGTTGAAATCGTTTTTCAATCCTTTGTCCTAAAACGGCTCCCATTGCAAAATCACTTGCATCGCACATTAGTTCAAATGGTAGATTCCAATTTGGTGTTATCATGATCGGCGCATTAGTGAGTTTTTCTTTAAGAATATTAAAAGATTTGATACATTCATCTGAAAAGATGAATGGCGCATCCTTTTCTAGGAGTTTATTCATAGGAGTGGCAATTTTAGAAAAATCTTTTATAAAACGTCGGTAAAAACCGGCATGCCCTAGAAAACTCCTAACTCCTCTAACATTTGTGGGATGTGGAAGTTTAGCAATTACATCTACTTTAGCTCTATCCACTTCAATTCCTTCTTTTGAAATTTTATGTCCAAGAACGATGCCTTCTTTAACCATGAAATGGCATTTCTCCCAATTAAGTACTAGATTTGATTTTTCGCATCTAATTAGCATTCGTTCCAGATTAACTAGACATGATTTAAATGTATCTCCGAAGACTGAAAAGTCATCCATGAATACTTCCATGCATTCTTCTATCATGTCATGAAAAATTGCCATCATACACCTTTGAAAGGTTGCAGGGGCGTTGCAAAGTCCAAATGGCATTCTTTTGTAAGCAAAAGTACCATAAGGGCACGTGAATGTGGTTTTCTCTTGATCTTCGGGTGCTATTGGAATTTGAAAATATCCGGAAAATCCATCTAGAAAACAATAGTAACTATTTCCGGCTAATCTTTCCAACATTTGATCTATGAAAGGTAAGGGAAAGTGATCTTTTCTGGTGGCGTCATTTAATTTTCTATAATCAATACATACACGCCATCCTGTTACAGTCCTAGTAGGAATAAGCTCATTTTTCTCATTTGTGATGACAGTCATGCCACCCTTCTTAGGCACGCATTGAACTGGGCTTACCCATGGACTATCAGAGATTGGATATATCAAACCTGCATCTAGCAGTTTAATAATCTCTTTCTTAACTACATCTTGCATATTAGGATTTAGTCTTCGTTGACGTTGCACATACGTTTTATGACCTTCTTCCATAAAGATTTTATGTGTGCAATACGAAGGACTTATTCCTTTAATATCATGAATTTTCCATGCAATGGCTGGTTTATGAGCTTTCAACACAGAAATGAGCTGTGATTTCTCATTTTCAGTAAGAGAAGACGATATTATTACAGGTAATTCAGATTCACCATGTAAATAAGCGTATTCCAAATGGTTTGGAAGTGGCTTTAACTCTAATTTCGGAGGTTCTTCTATTGATGATTTATATCGATATCTGTCTTCTTCTTTTAGCATTTGAATTTCTTCTGTTGTTGATTCATATCCATTAGCTATAAGTGTAGCTAACATTTCAGCTTCATCAATTGGTTCATTACCTTCTCCTAAAGAACATTCTCCTGTTCCTTGTAATTCTGGAAATTCTTCTAATAATTCTGCATGTGCATCTATAGTTTGAATATAATAACATGTATCATCTGCAGATTGTGGTTGTTGCATTGCTCTATCAACTGAAAAGGTAACACTCTCATCCTCTATACTTAGGGTCAGTTTCTTACCGAACACGTCTATCATTGCTTTAGCCGTGTTTAAGAATGGTCTTCCTAATATGAGAGGAACTTGAGAATCTTCTTCCATGTCTAAAACAACAAAATCTACTGGAAATACTAAAGTACCAACTTTAACTAGCATGTTCTCCATTATCCCTCTAGGATATTTTATTGATCTATCGGCTAGTTGTATGCTTATTCTGGTTGGTTTCAATTCTCCAAGGTCTAGTTTAGCGTATAGTGAATACGGCATTAGATTTATACTAGCACCTAAGTCTGCCAATGCTTCTATTGAACTAAGACTACCCAGAAAACATGGAATTGTGAAACTTCCTGGATCAGATAGTTTTTCTGGTATCTTATTCAACAGCACTGCTGAACAATTAGCATTCATAGTAACAGCCGAGAGTTCTTCCATTTTCTTTCTATTTGAGATTAGATCTTTCAAGAATTTAGCATATCTAGGCATTCCTGAAATCACATCAATGAAAGGAAGATTTACATTTATCTGTTTAAACATATCCAAGAATTTGGATTGCTCGGCTTCAAGTTTTTCTTTCTTCATTTTACTCGGGTAAGGAAGTGGTGGTTGATATGGTTTAACATAAGGTTTATCCTTAACTGTGTTATCTTCATTAACCTTCTCAACTACCGGTTCTTTTTCCTTATCTTGATCAGGTTGTGGTTCTTGTGGAGTAGGAATAGTTTCATCAGAAGTTACAGGTATTTCAGGTGGTTTAAGTGTTGTACCACTTCTTGTGGTAATAGCTTTAGCTGTCTCATTCCGGGGGTTAGCATTTGTATCACTAGGTAGACTTCCCGGTTTTCTTTCACCTATTAACCTTGCTAGGTTACTTACTTCTTGTTCCAGATTTTGAATAGAAGCTTGTTGATTTCTAAATGCTTGAGCATTTTGTTCATTAGTTTGTTTTTGAGATGTGAAAAACTGCGTTTGAGTTTCAACTAGCTTCGTCATCATATCTTCTAAATTCGGCTTTTTATCATCGGTTTGTTGTGGTGGTTTGTTTTGAAAATTCGGTCTTTGCTGATTGTAAGTATTATTGGATACTTGTTGATTGCTAGGACCTTGTTGGTTGTTGTATGGAATATTTCGGTTATAATTTTGGTTTTGATTGTAAATCGGTCTTGGCGATTGATAATTATTCTGATAATTATTTCCAGGCCTTTGGTTTATGTATGAAATATTCTCTCTTTGTTCCATTGTTAATTCAATACTGAGACAATCTTTTGTCAAATGTGGTCCTCCACACTGCTCACAACTAATTCGTATTGAGTGAATATCCTTAGTCATCTTTTCCATTCGTCTCTCGAAAGCATCTATCTTTGCCGAAATGGAATCTAAGTCATGGCTAGAATCGGCTCTAGCTGCTTTAGATGATCTAATGATATCTTTTTCTTGGTGCCACTCATGTGAGTGGGAAGCAGTGTTATCAATAATTTTGTAAGCATCAGTTTCGGTTTTCTTCATAATAGAACCACCAGCTGCTATATCTATGTCTTTTCTTGTAGTGATGTCGCATCCTCGGTAGAATATTTGTACTATTTGACAGGTGTCTAAACCATGTTGCGGACATCCTCTTAACAACTTTCCATATCTTGTCCACGCCTCATATAGAGTTTCATTTGGCTTCTGTGTGAACGTAACAATTTCTGCTTGAAGTCTTACGGCTTTAGATGCAGGAAAAAATTGTTTAAGAAATTTGTCAACTAAAACATCCCATGTATCGATCGCCCCTTCAGGTAACGATTCCAACCAATCTTTGGCTTCTCCCTTTAAAGTCCAGGGAAATAACATGAGATATATCTGTTCATCCTCCACTTCTCGTATTTTAAATAGTGTGCAGATTCTATTAAAGGTACGTAGATGTTCATTTGGATCTTCCTTCGGCGCACCACTAAATTGGCATTGATTAGTCACCATGTGTAGAATTTGTCCTTTGATTTCATAATCTGGCGCATTAATGTCTGGATGAGTAATTGCGTGACCTTGGCCAGTGCGTTTAGCTCTCATTCGGTCTTCCATACTTAAAGGTTCCAGATTCTCCATAATTGAATTTGTTGAATCGGTATCACTAGATGATTCTGATTTAATAGTTCGTTCCTCAACAATCTCTGTTTGAATGATTGGTGGCTCCGGAGGAAAGTTTAATGGTTCAGGATCTATGAACCGTTCCTGAATATTTTCCGGATTCTCAATTGTGAGGTTGGGTTCAAAAAATGGATTATCGGAAATTTGAACTGAAGTACTTGGTCGACTGGATGACGATTCTAAAGAAAAATCAACGGCGGCGATATTTGTTAAACGATGTCTTGATCGAGTTACAGGTGGTGAACGTACAAAAGGTGATGAACGTCTTGCTCGGTGCATTCACTGAATATCCTATTAGTTTTTAAAAGGAAAGAAAAATTATAATAAGTTATCCAATCAATAGACTTTTCTGATTTTGCCCACGTTTCGAATAGCCAAAAGATGCAGCAGAGGGGCAGGATTCGTTTGGTCTCAATATAATTGAGGACTGTTTGGCTCCAATAACCCGGTCCACGTACAAATTCAACTATTACTACGAACCAGAAAATTTTGATGTCTATTAATTTAACTACTTAAAATAAATTTTCGTTATTTTAAGAAATTTAGATAAGAAGTAGAAAAAAATTCTAAGTCCTAAAAACTAGAATGGCGAGAAATAAGAGAGAAAAAGAGTTCGTCGAAAAAGGTCGGAAAAGAAAAAATGGTTGAAAAATAAAAGGTGACGGAAAAATAAAAGAAACTTATAAAAACTTAAAAATACTTGACTAACCTAACCTTATTACTACAACTAACTTAAAATTATAATCGCAAATTGAAATTACTAATTGGAATGATAATTGGTACATAGTAAAAGGTGTCTAAAAATATTAAAGCTTACAGGGAAAAACTAAATCCCAAATGGAAATAACTTAAAAAGAAACTAAAACTTAAAAAGGCGTCGCAAAATTCTAAAGCACCTAAATCTTAGTCTAAAGAAAAAGCACTTAAGGAATTCTACGACAAAGCCTAAAAATCTAGGAGTAAAAATAACTATAGCAAAAACTAAGTTTAAAATTAAATATGAGCTAAAAAATACAAATATTACGCTACAACGATTAAAAAGGTACAAAATATAAAAGTTATAAAAAGTTATAAAAATATTAGATTTTATAAAAATATTATTTTTATATTTTATAATAAAAGTATTAAGTTTATAATAAATAAAACTAGTTTAAAAGTAATATAAATAAAATAAACTAAAAACTTAATTATAATAATAATAATAAGATTAGGGTTTAATAATAATAATTAAATAATAACCGTAATAAATGCGTTTTTAGGGTTTGGTTGTGGTCTTGTCAGACCCCTCATGCGAGTCGCATGATTTAAGGGGGTGGGTCATGTGAGTCGCATGGATACCCTGAACTGGTTCAATTGGACTGGTTCAAATGACAGGTCACGTAATATTTAATATTTTATTTTCTTTTTTTTTTCTGTTTTAAATTTAAATAAAATATATATATATAATCAAAATAAAAACTTAAAAATAAACTTAAAATACTTTATAATTTTGTAAAAATAAAAGAAAAACTTAAAAATATACTTAAAATATTTTTTTTTCGATTTTAAAAGCTTTTTTTTTATATATTTTTTAATTTTTAAACAAAAATATAAATTTTACAAAAACTAATTATAACTTAAAAATTAAAAATATGGCGTTTCGCTTCGGCGAATGTCCCCGGCAGCGGCGCCAAAAATACTTGATGTGAAGCGAGGTGTATATAAAATAGTTATTAATTTTACTAGGAAATACTATTAAATACGATACAATTTTACACAAGATATTTATTTATTTATAGAATGGATATACCTAAACCTTGCTACAACACTTATAGGCAGTGTACCTAATCGTACAGTAGTGTAGTTTTTAGTAAGTCCGGTTCGTTCCACAGGGAAATCTTTAAACAAAGCTCAACGCTATATTAGTTTACTTTTATAAAAATACAAACATATATATAAGTAATATTATTATTATAAAGGGGGGTTTTTACCGTTTAATGACCGGTTTGTCGATTTTAAGATTTTAGTCGCAGTTAAAACCTAATGTAAAATATAAAATAAATACAAGACTTAAATTAAAGCGTAAAGTAAATAACGATAATGAAATTGCGAATAATAAAAGTGCGATAAAATAAAATTACAATAAATAAAAGTGCGATAATTAGAAGTGCAATTAAATATAAAATAAAGGAAATTAAATATGAAATAAAAGAATTATGCTTATTTAAACTTCCGTAATCATGATGTTTGACGTGTTGATTTTAGTTTTATGCCCATGGGTTAATTGTCCTTTGTCCTGGATTATTCAATATGTCCGTCTGGTTTTTGTCCATAACAGTCCATCAGTCATAAATATAAATTGCAAGTGTCCTTGTCAAATTATTATTATACCCGAAGTTAAATATTCCAACTAATTGGGGATTCGAATTGTAACAAGGTTTTAATACTTTGTTTAATGAATACACCAGGTTATCGACTGCGTGTAAACCAAGGTTTTACTACTTTGTTAACAATTACACCAATTACCCTTGAATGTAATTTCACCCCTGTTTTAATTATTCTAGTGGCTATTAATCCATTCCCGTGTCCGGTTAAATGAACGATTATTCGTACATATAAATACCCCGCCCATCGTGTCCGATCGAGTGTATATGGTAATTTATAGGGACGCCCAATTGTAAATCTTTATATTAACATTAACAAACTTTCATTTAGTTAAACAAATATAAAGCCCATTAATAGCCCATAGTCTAGTTTCCACAAGTGTCGTTCTTTTGTCCAAACCCCAATTATGGTACAAAGCCCAATTACCCAATTTTAGTAATTAGCCCAACATCATGATTACTTCGTTTTAAATAAGCATAATAATAACTTAGTTACGAGACATTAATGTAAAAAGGTTGAACATAACTTACAATGATTAAAAATAGCGTAGCGTTACACGGACAGAATTTCGACTTACACCCTTACAACATTCGCTAACATACCCTTATTATTAGGATTTAAAATTAAAATTAAAATTAAAATATAAATTATATATATATATATATCGTATATATTGAGAGAGATTAAAATTATTTGTTATAAAATTCGGCAGAAAACTGGCTTTATATAGGACCTGACCAGCAATTTCACTCCATGCGACTCGCATGGATTTGTGCCTCTGGCCATGCGAGTCGCATGGCCACCCTGGATCCAGCCAAATTGATTTGTTTTCTTCTTGCCGACGTAATATAATAATAATATATAATATAATATATAATTATATATAATTATATATATATATTATATTATATTCTTGTGCATAGTAGACTAGATATTTTTGGTCCGTTGCGTCGGGCGTTTCTTCTTGGCTCAGGTCCCGGTTCCGGATTTTCGGACATCTTCGCGTATTATTTTATATCGTGTACTTTGCGTCTTGTAACTTGTACTCTTGTCATTTTGAGACGTTCCTCATCAATATTTTGAACCTTTTTAATTGTATCTTGTACTTTTTAGCTCTTTGGACCTTTTTGTCTTCAATTTGTCGAATCTGTCTTTTGTCTTCACCTTTTATTATTTAAACGAATATCACTTGTAAATAGAACAATTGCAACTAAAAGCTTGTCTTTCTTGAGGAATAATGCTATGAAATATATGTTCGTTTTTAGCATTATCACCATAGTTCCATCATCAACCTTCACTCGACGCCATGAAACACTACCCTAATCAACCGAACCATCATATCATGATCACTGTTTACTGCAGGATCGTTCGAACCATTAACCACTTCACCACATTCCCTTTCCATCACCTCCCTTTCTCTCTATCATTTATCTCTTTCTATTTCTCTTCATCGTTAAACCACAACATAAACCTTCATCTTAAGAAACATACAAAACAGGCTGCTGCACTCCTATTTGTATTCGGACCACCTACAACCCATCTCACCATTAAAACACCACCGGAGCACACCATTGAACATCACTTTAACTACTGCTGTTATATCCATTTGTAAGATTCTTTTCTGTTTCAATTCAGTGATACACCAAAACATTCATTATCACAATACACCATCATCCATCACCTCCTACCACCACCATCATCTTCATCAAATCGACACCCAACACCTTCACCACTACGATAACCAAACCACCACAATCTATGTTGACTGCTGTACGATTATTCCCAGCTGTTGTTACAATCTGTTTTCTGTTCAACCTGCAATGAAAACCAAAAAGCACCTACTACTCATTGATCACCTTCTGTTTGGTCTCCACATCATAAACAGGTCATTAACTTACAAATCTTTATCATCTAATTAATTTAATAAACTCAATTTTAATAATTTAGATTTCAATTAAATAATTCCAAAGCTCAACTAATTATTAAAAATACATACAGAATATATATCAGAAATAATAAATTGAGCTTTACAAATTAACTTTAAAAGCATATCAAACTAGCAACTGCAATATCAAGTATATATATTGTATACTAAATAACTAAGATTTAATGCATTGATAAATAACTCAGAATGTATAGAAAGCATACCTAACAGATATGAATAGACATAAGATAGATACAAGTGAATTGTTGCAGACTTATGTGAAACGAATTTAGAAGAAATGAGCCAGGAGATGAGCCTGCAAAACAGAAAAAGCTGATGACAGTTTCATAGACGGTTTGATTTTTTTTTTGGAACCAAATTAGGGAAAATTATAGAAACCAATTTTATTAGTAAATAAAGATATAATTAGATAACTTATTGTGATCGATCAAATTAAAGTACAGAAAATAGAGGAGATAAAGAGGTTAACAGACTATTAATGAATCAAATAACCTAAATCACAAATTTATAAATCGATTGATTGATTTATTGATGGAGGATGATGAAGACCGATAATAAAAATTGAACAAGGATAATGACGATTCAACTAACCTGCTAATTCAGAGATGATTGCAGTTTGATTGATCTATTGACGACGATGATGATGATTGTTGATCGATTGTTTGATGGTGATACTCTCCTCTGCGTACCTGCTTCTACAATCTCGATCTGCTTTATGAGTTAAACAAAACGCGTAATTTCTTTTATTAGGTATAAATAAATATAATAATAATAATAATAATAATAATAATAATAATAATAATAATTATTATTATTATTATTATTATTATTATTATTATTATTATTACTATTATTATTATTATTATTATTATCATTATTATATACAAGAAAAGCAGAATATATGAAAAGTATATTATGAAAATATTGTAAGTGTTTCTTATTAGTAGGTTATAATTATAAGTTATATAAATATTAATAATCATAAAACCATTTATTTATTTATTTATTTAATTATTTTAAATTTATATAAGCTCAAATATATATTAGTAAGTGTTTAACATACTTAATTAACTTTTAACAATTAAAATATTAAAGAATTATTGATTAAAATATTCTAATTAGAAATTAACACTAATAATTTACTATGATGATAAATATGATGATCTAAAAATTGATAAACCTATTTAATTACTAACAGAACATATAAATTAATAAAACATAAAAACGGATATGAAAGTATAACTATATACATATATATAGCAGATGAAATATATATATATCGTACTAATAAGTAAGTATATTATATAATTAAAAATTGTTTTATTACTATTACAAATTAATTATATTATTTAATATATTTACATGATATAGGTTCGTGAATCTGAGGCCAACCCTGCATTGTTCAGTTGTTCAATATAGTCATATGTATTTTTACTACAAAATACATTAGGTGAGTTTTATTTGCTCCCTTTTTAAATGCTTTTGCAATATATATTTTTGGGACTGAGAATACATGCGCTGCTTTTATAATTGTTTTACGAAATAGACACAAGTAATTGAAATTACATTCTATGGTTGAATGATCGAAGCCGAATATGCTCTTTTTGCTTGGTAACCTAAGAATTAGGAAACCGATCTACTAATTGACGCGAATCCTAAAGATAGATCTATGGGCCCGACGAACCCCATCCAACGTACCGGATGCTTTAGTACTTCGATGTTGTTTTATATCATGTCCAAAGGATTTCCCGGAATGATAGGGGATATTCTTATATGCATCTAGTTAATGTCGGTTACCAAGGTTCAATCCATATGAATGATATTTTTGTCTCTATGTATGGGACGTTTATTTATAAGAATTGAAAATGAAAATCTTGTGGTCTATTAAAATGATGGAAATGATTATTTATGTTAAACTAATGAACTCACCAACCTTTTGGTTGACACTTTAAAACATGTTTATTCTCAGGTATGAAAGAAATCTTCCGCTGTGCATTTGCTCATTTTAAAGATATTACTTGGAGTCATTCATGACATATTTCAAAAGACGTTGCATTCGAGTCGTTGAGTTCATCAGGATTATTATTAAGTCAATTATAGTAGGATATATTGTGAAATGGTATGCATGCCGTCAACTTTCGATGTAATGAAAGATTGTCTTTTCAAAAACGAATGCAATGTTTGTAAAATATATCATATAGAGGTCAAGTATCTCGCGATGTAATCAACTGTTGTGAATCGTTTATAATTGATATGGACTTCGTCCGGATGGATTTGGACGGGTCGCTTCAATATACACATGTCCTATTATGAAAGGACCCGTCCTAATCCACCTGGACGAAGTCATCAACATTTGGTCCCATTACGATGATCGGCTCCAAGTAATGTCCTTATATTGAGCAAATGCACAGCGGAAGACTTAATTCGTACCTGAGAATAAACATGCTTTAAAGTGTCAACCAAAAAGTTGGTGAGTTCATAGGTTTATCATAACAATCATTTCAATATGTTAATAGACCACAAGATTTCATAATCATAAACATAATACACTCGCAAGTGTATGTAAAGCATTCTAAGTGGTTGAGCACTTGGTAACCATACTTAACATTTAATCAACGTCGCATATTCCCTTTATTATGAAATCTCACTACACCGTACCAAGTGTAGTCACCAAAACGAAGTACTGTTCAACCGTTGAATACTGGTCGTCCAGTCCGGTTGGGGTTGTCAGGCCCGATAGATCTATTAACAGGATTCGCATTTACAATACCCATGTAAATAGTAGTTACCAAGCTACAGGGAAATATGCCAGTGGTACAACTCAACGTAGAATATATTTTAAGTACTTGTGTCTATTTTGTAAACATTTATAAAAGCAGCGCATGTATTCTCAGCCCAAAAATATATATTGCAAAAGCAATTAAAAAGGGAGCAAATGAAACTCACTTTTGCCTTGAAGGTATTTAATTCAACTTGGTCTCCGATAGATATCACGAACCTAACCATATATATAATATATCAACATATTTTCTTTTTAAGTAATCGTTACATATATATATACTTTTAATACTTTTAATATTTTTCTTAGTCCGTAGTTAGCAGTCCGATGTTAGTGGTCCACAATTAGTTGCTTAAATAAAATAAATAAAGACTCCATCGTATTCGTATTGATCAGAATTAATCTCGACCCATGGTACCATGTTGTCAAATGACGTGTTGCGTACATAAAGTACCGTGTTGTCAAATGACTTGTTGCGTACAATCATGAGGTCTTATGATTAATCTTCTCGTGTTGTTTACGGGTGGTCCTGAAATATATAAAATCAAATCATAAGTAATTATATATAAAATATCATATTAATTAGAAAAGATATGATTAATTTACTTTTTCTCCAAATATTTTCGTAGCTAAACTAGCTTCGGATACCCAATCTTGTTTTAGTCGTAGTTTCTTCATTACAACTCCGTTTTTGTTGGTTCAACTTGCCACTTCCTTGGATCGAGTCAAATTTTAAGAATATGAACTGAAAATACCTTAGTTTGTATTCGAAATTATAGGTTATAGGTCAAACTTTTGTGAAACTTATGAAAGTGATCATTTTCCATCATAAAAACAACATTTAATGATCATTTTTCTAAAAATACTTACACTTTGAGTTAAACCATGAAATTTTTATGTGTTAACATATTCATAAGAAATATCATTTTTCCAGAACATGAACTTCTAATTCAAAGTTCAAGATGATTTTTAATTATCCAACCCAAAACAGCCCCCGGTTGCACTCTGAAGACGTAGATTCAATTTTTAAGATGTTCTTTGTAAAACCAAGTTATATCCTGTTAGGTTAGCATATCATTATGATATATTACAGGTCTTGAAGTGTTTTAAAAGTCAAGTTAGAAGTATCTATTTAGTTTGCAAACAAGTTTGAAATCATTCAAACTATGTTCTTGTTGTTAAAATTTTATACCACAAAATAAGATAGCTATATGAATATGAATTGAATAAGATTATGAACAAGGTTACTACCTCAGGTTACTTGGACAAAGTTACTGCAAAAGATAAAAAATAATCTTGGAATCAAAGAGTGGTGGAGTTAGATCAAAAGGTTGGAAGTAAACTTCTTCAAATGGGTGGTTATTTTGATATGTTCTTGAAAGAGTTTTCTTATGGTGTTTAAGGCTTGTAATTGAAGCTAAATGATGGGAAAAATGCTTGGAGATGATCAAGTATGAAGTTAGGAGTATTTTGAGAGAGAAATGAGGGTGTAGGTATGAGAAAATGGAGTGAAGAAATGGTGTTCATTTATAAAAACGTTTTTAGTTTATAAAGAAAGAAAAGGATTCCTAATTTTGTTTTCTTACTAATAATTCATACTACTTGACAAATTCTAGTTACCTCATATCTAGGGCAGTAATAATGTTGATTAGGATATTGATTTGATGTGTATATACCAATAGTAAATACGTATAGAAGCTGTGTATGATACGGGTACATATACCCTAGATATACGTATAGAAATCTTGAGGAAACGGAATGAGAATTCAAATATAGCTATCTTTTGGGAATATACTTATATTGTTTTATGTATTTAAGTCCTTAAAAAGTGATTAAATACATTATATATACAATACATGTATAAGCATTATAGATTATAAATATATATATCAAAGAATGTTACGTATAGTTATCGTTTTGAAAACTTAAGTTAGTAGTTTCAAAATATACTTATAACTCATTGTCATTAGTACACAATGAGATGTTAAACCATCCTTAGATCATGTTAAATATATATAAATACATATATATACACAAACGTATAATTATAGTATGTTATATAGTTCGTGATATCATCGGTCATATTGGATGGTCAAACGTTGTGTAAAACTCTTTTCAAAAACACAAGTATCAACAATTTGGATTGCTTATCATGTTGGTATGGTTTAATTTATGTAAATATTAATCTCATAAGTATAATTTGGTCGGAAAATTCCGGGTCATTACATATTATTAGAGTATATTCAGACACATACAATATGAAATATATATGTATTTTATAGTCGCGTTAAGCTTAGTTGTCATTAGCTCCATATTAGTAGCATCTCATGACAAGTGGAAATTACACATGTACAATTAACAAAATTTATGATTTTAATAATAAATAATGATAATTAATTGATTAATGATAATTAACAAGGTATGGATCATGTCAATAACAAGTTATGAAAAAATGCTAATTATCAAAGGCATATTAAATAATCATAATTATTGATATATAACAGTCATGTTTAATGGATAAATTTTAACTTTCTTTTATCTCAATTAATTTTTGTTTCTGTTTGTTTCTAAATGATCTATTTTAGTTTAAATGTGCCTCCCGTCCGTAACCTGTATCTATTTTGTTATTATTTAATGGGTAAATTTTAACTTCCTTTTATTTTGTTACTGTTTGTTTCTAAATGATCCATTTTAGTCTAAATGTGCCTCCCGTTCGTAACCCGTATCTATTTTCTTATTAATATGTAGTTATCGAAATTAACAGGTACATATATCATATCACTTATCAAAACCATTATATAACGGTTTTTAAGTAGCCGTGCATAGCACGGACTTAAAACCTAGTTTAGATATATAGATAAATCAGGAAGAAGCCATCACGTGTAATGTTTGAATTAGTTAAAAATATCTTGAACAGTGTGGTAGTAGCCAATAAAATTGGAGGATTCACTTGTGTTATTAGCTGATATGATAATTAGTTCGTAGTGGTATACTATAATAATAATAATAATAATAATAATAATAATAATAATAATAATAATAATAATAATAATAATAATAATAATAATAATAATAATAATAATAATAATAATAATAATAAATATAAGATATAAATAAATATAAAAAATATTCGTTTTTTGAAAAAAAATCATGACTAATGCTAATTATGATTTATAGAAATAAGATGAAAAAATAAATATTATTAAT
Organism: Rutidosis leptorrhynchoides; assembly: GCF_046630445.1. NCBI lineage: Eukaryota > Viridiplantae > Streptophyta > Magnoliopsida > Asterales > Asteraceae > Rutidosis > Rutidosis leptorrhynchoides. The sequence continues at coordinate 60,001,369 of NC_092336.1, read as the reverse complement.
TCATCTCTTTTGATATACAATTTTGTAAAAAAATTTGTAATTATTTTCTATAAAGTTATTCTTTTCTTACAATATACCATGATTAATGATTAATTACGGTCATTATTAGTAACTTCAACTTAAATCCATAGTTACACAAAAACTCAATAATAAACACAAACTGCATGCTAAACACGGTCATTAATTAATTATAGGATAATACAATACATAGTCGCAAAGTAGAAACAGAAGACACCATTAAACGACACTGTAAATTCAATGCGATCGAATATTAGTAAAGTTAACAACCTACTACGTACACGATGAAGTAATAAATTAAAGACAATAAGTATGATAGATTAAGTCCAAAGAAAGGCACCCATGGCAAAGTTTCTCTTTTGATGAACATCACCAATATTAGTAGTAGGGAGTCCATATTCTTTAAAAAGGCAATCAAGCTTCCATTCAGGCATCTTCTCATAATCTTGTTTTTTGTACCTTGGATAATGAAGTGGCATCTGAAAATTACATGATGTACTATTCTTCTTGTATTCAGATGATGATGATGATGATACTTCATGATTCACCATGTTCATGTTATGATGATTATGACCATTGATCTTCAAACCTGTTGCAGAATTACGGCTAATTGTTTGACCCATGTCTAGCTTTCTTTGTGTGTTTATGTTATTGTGATCAAAACTTATTGCAGTATTATGTTATATATAGACAGACATGACCTAAGTTTTTTATTTTTAGAAGTTGAGATCGACAACTTGGAGGAATTTAATGAACATTAATTCAAAATTCCATCACTATTTAGTTTCCAAAGTTGGGGGTAATCTATTTTTGAACATATATATTGGGGTATAACATAGAGGCACATTGATATGGGAAGATGCTCGAGTGCAAATGATAGCAAATAGCAAATCTAATTATAAATGGAAATAAATTAGTGTTTTTGCATATAAATGATCAATAACTCAATTAATGAACTCGTACATAGATTGATGAGATCATGGAAATTAGTATATCTGTATATAGGATTTTTACTCTTTGTTTATATGTGTGATAAATAAATTGTTATGATTTGATTTTTAATAAGAGAATCCTAAACGTTGTTCTTGGCTACAATTAGACTTATAACATCTTAATTTATAATTTCAATCTCAATTGAATCAATTATGAAATATAAACATTCCTTTTTCATACCATTTTTTCTTATATTAAATTAATTTGATATTAGTATTTAATCATAGTAATTTTGAGTTATAAATGACAAGCTTATAATTTCAAGGTCTACGTTTATTAATACCCTTAAATTAAATTAATATGCTAGAATAAGAAAAGAAGGAATAAACCTGAAAAATACTATACTTTATTTGAGTTATTAATAAGTTTAATACTCTATTTATCTCACTTTATTGTCCATATTAATTGAATAGGGCAAGATCATTAATTACTTACATATTATGTCTTCATTCAAGGATAAAATATGTTCATGTTGTTATCTAAGATGTACGCGTCCTAACTCCTAATCAAGTTGTTTCCTGACCGTTTCAAACCATTTCAATGTTAATCTCAAGATATGTTAGTACTTCAAATTAAACATGAGGCCTCTCATGAGAATATCAAGACTCCAATTACTACAGTCTCTTGAATGGTTACACGCCTGTTATTCTATGATAAAAAAAAAAGTGCTATCAATTTCCAAGTGTCCGAATTCGCGTACCATAATTATAATGACACGACCTAATTGGTGAGAATGAACTACAAATATCAGGGACGGATCTTGAACGACTTTAGTGGGAGGACCAAAATCATTTCAAAAACTTATATAAGAAAAATTCTAAAATCTTGGAGGGGCTATTATATAAAATATTTATATTTTAGATCCCAAAAAATAAAACTTACACTAAGAGAACAAATTTTTGGAGGGGCCGCTGCTGCCACCCCAAAGATCCGTCCCTGACTACAATAATAAAACAATAGTCATAGTGATCATTTCGTGATATATTTTATATTATAGTAGTAATCAATGTTTTGATATAGAATGTAGGAAGGGCATTGATGCATTTAAGATGATAATACTTGCAAAGATCAAATTCATGTATTAAGGACAAAAATGAAAATTTAAGATGGCTAAATGGTCCATTTGTTGACTTGTGTAATTTGGTTGATGGATCTATTCGGGGCTAATGGATATGAATGTACATGTGTATTGGATTTTATTCACACAAAAATGGTGGAGTATTAAATTAATGATGTAAATGATAATAAATTTGAGAAGTTGTTGATCAAGAAAAATGGTTACATGTATTTAATTCAAAATGACATATAATGGATAACAAGAATGTTATGGAATTTAATCTAAGGTCTAGAAAGAAGGCGAACGAGACATCTATTTCGGGTATTTATAATCTTAAAGATATTGTTAATGACTTGAATAACGGGGACGCAATTCAAAACTTGTTAATGAGTTGGACAGGTGCAAGTTTTCTCGTTTTCTTCGTCCTTTTGTATTCCTTGTGAGTATTCGTCATTTTCGGAAAAAAAAACAAGAATGTTGTGGAATTGTCGATGCAATTTATGTACTTTATTGAAAAGGTAACATTACATTAATGATTACATCATATAACCATAACAAACTAAACCCATTTTAGAACATAATCTCAACTTATATAATTCTAAAACAATCATAACCCAACATATTACTACTTCTAACAAATCAAGTAATTATTTAGACAACAAAAGAGTAGCCTCCGTCATCCAACACTTTCTGTTGGCAATACGAGTGGTGTTCGATGACCAGAATGGCAGAGTCCAGCGTTCCCTCACTCTTTGCGACGTTTTGCCCCAACGGTCATTATTCAATTATTACTTTTTAATAAACTTAAACACAAAATGGCTAGTTTGTTAAATATACTTTTTCATTTTTTCTTCTTCTATAAATAGAACATTTTCTGACATAAATCAAAACACACCAAAACATGTTAAACTGAGTATTGTATTATTTGTGATCCTTACAAACGTGAATCGCTTCAATATAAATAGCCAAGACTAACATAAAACCTAACGGACTATAGACACAAATGGACCCTTATAGAACACGGGCCAATGATAAATAATGATAAAATGTGGTCTGGACTATATCCGTCTAATAGCCCCCCGCAGTTGTAACGGGAGCAGGGCGGACGCTCAAACTGGATCTAAACTCATCAAAAAGAGCCGAGGGAAGGCCTTTGGTGAAGATATCCGCAAACTGGTAGCGAGAGGGAACATGCAACACACGAACATGGCCTTTCAGAACAAGATCCCGAACAAAATGAATATCAATTTCAATATGCTTGGTTCGCTGATGTTGAACCAGATTTCCAGACATATAAACCGCACTAACGTTATCACAGTAGACGAGGGTAGCTGATGATAGCGGACAATGCAACTGAAACGTCCGTAACTAATCCATCCGGACGAAGTCTTCAACAGTTGGTCCCATTGCGATGATTGACTCCAAGTAATGTCCTTAACATGAGCAAATGCACAGCGGAAGACTTAATTCGTACCTGAGAATAACATGCTTTAAAACGTCAACATAAAGTTGGTGAGATATAGGTTTGATGCTAGCAGCGTTATAACTATGGACCACAAGATTTCATGTTTATACATAATACACTGCTCGTGTATGGAAAAGTCGTTGAGCACTTGGTAACCATACTTAACATTTAAATCACAGCAGCATATTCTTAAATAAACCCTACACCGTACCAAGTGTAGTAACGAAACGAAGTACTGTGCAACCGTTTAAAACTGGTCGTCCAGCCCGGTTGGGGTTGTCAGGCCCGATAGATCTATCAACAGGATTCGCGTTTACGCTCCTCACGTAAATATTAGCTACCAAGTATAAAGAGATATGCCATGGTACAACTCAACGTAGAATTTATTTTTGATCACTTGTGTCCATAACGTAAAACATTTATAAAAACAGCGCATGTATTCTCAGCCCAAAAATATTTAGAGTTTAAAAGGGACTATATCCTCACCATACTGTATTTTGTAGTAAAAATACATATAACATCATTGAACAAGTGTAGGGTTGGCCTCGGATCCACGAACCTATACCATTTATTTATATATATATTAACACACATATTTGTAATTGAAATAAATTTATATATATATATATAATAAATATATATATATATATATATGTATTTATATATATATATATAATAAATATATACATATTTGTAATTGTAAGATATATATATATATATATATATATATATATATATATATATATCTTAAATTATATACACCTTATATATTTAGTTTGTAATAATAATATTGTTAATATAAAAATAATAATGATAATAATAATACTAATATTGATAACAATAATAAAAATGTTAAATATTAAATATTAATAAAAATGATAGTTTTTAATATTAATGATAATAATACCTATATTAATAATGATCATGTTATAATAATAATAATAATAATAATAATAATAATAATAATAATAATAATAATAATAATAATAATAATAATAATAATAATAAGAGTAATAATAATAATAATACTACCTCACATGAAAAGGCTCTAAAAAAATAACAGCATTTGACAGGGCTCGAACCCTAGACCTCTTGCTTCTCAATCACATCCTTAAACCAACTGCTCTGTTTATGATTTTCTGTTCTAATACGGATTTAAATTTTTTTATCCCTTATTTCAGTTTTCTTTTTCTAAACCCAATTACGTAACCCATTCTTATTGTGATCATTATATCATCATCATTATCATAGAACATGAATCTGATTATCACCATAAAATCAAGATCTTAACCTCATCTAATCATCCTTTTATCATCTTCAATATCATAACATCATGATCATAATTCCTTCGTCACCATAACCTAATCATTTTTTTTTTTTTTTTTGGTTTTGAATCGTCCTAATCTGTCTTCTACCTATCCTCATGTATCATTTTATTATCTTCGCATCATCATCATAAATAAGTGTATGTGTAAATTTGTTATCGTTGACAGGAACAAACAACAACAAAAATAACGATGTGCTTGTAATTCGTGGCCCAAGCTTCTTCATGAGCCCAATGACAATTAAAATCTCGGCCCAACCATATTATTAAGCCCAAAAGAAATCAAGTGTATCGTGTGTCGGCTGGAACAAGGAAAAAAAATTAAAGCGTAGCCGTCTGGTTAACTTACACGTATCATTCTTATCCTTTCCCTCTATCATCATAACTCGTCCAAATTGTGATTCAAAGGCCAGCTAGGATTTCCATCTAAACCTACTAATGGGTTGGTGGGGTTGTATGTTTGCTAATTACTTGATAACCGACCCACACATGCGTTTTATATAATTTCCCACATGACCATATTTCATTGATATCCCTACTACCCAATCCTCCCTTATTTTAACCATGACATCATATAAAAAGAATTCAATGGTTGTGTTTGATCAACGAAGAGGAACAAAAGAGAAAGAAATCGCAGATGATGTTTGTGGGTTCATGAAACAAGGAGTAAGAGAAAAAAAATATGGTGATTGACATGGTTGTAGATGGTGGTCGACATGGTGATTGTAGTGGTGATTAAACTGAACACAAGTACAGTAGGTGTTGATGATGACAACCGAAAATGTTTTAATGGGTGTTTTAAGTGGTGATCAAGGTGTTGAGAGTGGCGGTGAGGTGACGATTTGTTGTGGGTTTGATCTTCGAACGAAACAGAAGTAGTTTTGGTGAGGTTGTGTTGGTGATCGAATATAAACAGAAATCAATAAGCAGTGATGGTATAAGGTGGTTGTTTGGTGGTCGTGTAGGTGTTTGTTTGAAAGAGGAACGGAAGTAGCAATAAAACGGGAACGAGGTGATGATAGTTCAAAGTTTCTACTATGGTGGTGAGGTTTCTTGAACGAAAAGGGAAGAGAGAGATAAATGAGTGAGAGAGAGATAGAGAGGTGAAGGAGATGGTTAGGGTGGTGAGATTGATCGATCATATGAAGTAGTATATATATATGTGTGTCTTATATCTATATGTAATATTATAATATTTATCAACTTTAATCAAATAAACTTGTGAATATGATAAGAGATTAGTAATCGAAATTAATCATAATGCATAGTATAGCAGTCGGACTTTATAGTCTTCTTACCGACAATGAATCACGGATCAACAGATACGTAGGAGAAAAACAAAAAACAGATATCGAAAGATACCTACTTGTAATCCGTTTCCATATATATATTATGTATATATAGTTTAATATTAATAAATATAATTAATAATAATTAAATTACTAATAATAATAATAGATTTAATAATAATAATAATATTAGTAATAATATTAAAATAATACAATTAATATTAAGAACAAGGATTAAAAGTAATATAAATAATATAACAAAATACATGTGTTCACTTTCATATATTAAAGATTGGAAATAGTAGAATAACTAATACACATAATAGTTCGTGAATCGTCAGGCTTAGTTAAAGGGTAACTAATTATTCGAATGTAAATTTCAAACTTTCTAGACTCAACATTACAGATTTTTGCTTATCGTGTCGGAAACATATAAAGATTAAGGTTTAAATTTGGTCAGAAATTTCCGGGTCGTTACAGTACCCACCCGTTAAAGAAATTTCGTCCCCGAAATTTGATAGAGGTTGTCATGGATAACAATGGGAATGTTTTCATGACGAATATGAGGTAGTAATGGAGTTTTATCATTATTAAGAGATATAGATAAAATAATTCGATTATGTGAAGCGCACGATTGAAGCTATCACAAAAGAGTGAAATGAGTAATATGGAATCGTTTTAACCGATGACGTGGTTATGATTGATTTCCGGATTTTAAGGGATTTAGGGAAAATCTTACGTAATAAGATTTGGCGATCAGAATCTTCTTTGATTTAATACGGCGATCTGTTTTGATTTCTCTGTCGGATACTTTACTATAAATCTACTCCTTCGTTTCCTCATTTTTTTTTTCACAATTCACATTTTCTACTTCTTCTCCTTAATTCCTACTTTAAGACATTCGTCAATATGCTCCATCCCATTCTAATCCTTGATATATTCTTAATTTTCACATCTGCCATTCTCCTTTTTCATCTACCTTCAGAATAATCTATTTACTTCTACTATACTCTTATGTTTATAGTGTTTCTAGTTCTCCCGTGTCTTTATATCGCTATCTGCAACGATATACACGGTTTGTAATTTCGGGGTTGTTGTTAGGTTTTATATCTTCCCTTATTTTTCGGAGCCTCATGCTTTTGTTTTCTCTTCCCGACTTCGAGTCAAGCAAGTAATGGTCCGGAATTTGTAGGTATGAAATTCAGAATGGATATAGCTAATGTTCTTAGAAAGAAATGGTAATGACACGATTCTGATTTGTCAAATTACCAGAATATCCAGGAAAATAGAACTATCAAGATGATATGTTCCTAATACGTTTCGGGATTGAATAGAATGTAAGAGCCGTGTAACATGGCACATGATGACAGTACTGTGAATCATCATGCTTCATTAGAAACTCAACATGAGTTACTGTAATATAATGAAGTTGATCAAGTTTCATTATATTATACTAATTCATGCATCAGTTCCCAACACTACTTCAAAACATTCCTATTTTAAACTTGAAGGTTTCAGAATTTAGAAACTAACACAGTTTCTTTTATGTTGTAACGCATATATTACGGAGAGATAAATGATCTCGGACAAGAATAGTTGTGAAATATCTCCAGAAATATGGAGAATATGTATAACGGAAGATATGAAGATATCTTATAGTATCTAAGATAAGATGATGATGAATAATATCATCTGAAAAATTTAGAATACGGAGTAGGGTTCGTACTGACGGTTTCAACAGACACTGAATTATTTGGATTATTTGAAAGCAGGTTCAGTCGTTGTATTTGTTCTTTGTTTCCTTCACGGTTAGCTCAATTCATTTTTCAGTACTAAATTTTCTATCGAGCGTTCCTATCACTCCCTTATTTGTTATCAAACTTTTGGCCATTTAGGCCCTCTACAATTTTACTGTTTCCTCTGCATTTAATGCAGCCATATCTGAATCGTCGGTTATCAATCCGAGGTGTTTTCGGGCGACTTGTGTTTTCAGATAATTAAACGCTTATGGTAGTATGGTGGAATATAATAGGTTCTTCGGTAACGACGGCGAAAAGACAACGTATATATCGAGACTAGTCTTACTGAGAAGTCGAGGTTAACTTGCTGAAGCTGTGATAAAATTAACTAATTTGGAAAGGGAGTGCAACGTTATTTAGGGTAATAATAACACTAAAGGAATTAACACTGCTACGTGTTAAACGTTGACTCAGTCTCCGAGAGTTTTCGAGTGCATAACTATATGCAAGAATCTTTTCTTCCATAAATGAAGTGCGGTTGGTTCATCTTCCTGATCGAGATGTTTTCAAAAATCATGAAAGATTTGAACACGGATTGTAATTGTCGAGGTACAAATGAGGTTTAAGAGGAAATCAAGTGGCAAACTTGAAGATTAGTTTAGTTTCATATGTTATAATCAACATTTTAATTCATTTTAATTGTCCAAAGTTAGCAGTCCAATAGTCCGATATATTCATATATAAATTAAATATATATAATATTCGATTTAATTAATACGTATCGTTACCCGTGTACCGGTCTCGGTGCCGATCACAACTCAAAGTATATATATATTTTGGAATCAACTCCGACCCTGTATAGCCAACTCCCACCTTCACATATAGAGTGTCTATGGTTGTTCCGAAATATATATATATAGATGGGTCAATATGATAAGTCGAAACCTTGTATACGTGTCCCGTTATTTAAAATGCGTAAAATAAATAAATATATATCATGACCCATTATACAACGTGTTGTCTCAGAATTAATCCGACGTGTTGTTGTACATGTGTCCCGACGGTATGTAAAGTGCGGAAATTAAATAACAATAAATAAAATTGCGAGAATGTAAATTGCGATAAATTAAATGTTAATCAGTTAGCTGGGAACAGTTAGCTAGGAACAGTTAGCGTGGAATCTTAACAGAATTTCAATTAGTTAATTCGTTTGTTTCTAATAAATTTTATTATACCTAATGTTTTCTTCATTATGCCACTTGTTGGATTCTGATAGGTCAAAATCCAAATATGAAATTTGAATGGAAATGGTTATTCTGTGGTGAACGGATACGTATATCGGTAGTTGTAAGTAGGATAGTAAATGACCGTTGAATCAGATTCGAAGAATGTACAGTGTAACTTATTAATGTGAAATCTAAATATTCCTCGGGTATTACCTACCCGTTAAAATATTTTCATCATTAATAGTCTGTACGAAAAAAAAAAAATTTAATTACAATCTTTATGAAATATACTTGCATATATATTTTCTTCGGATGTAATCATGGATCTAATGAGTCAATAAGATATTAAACTCATTTGATTTATCGATAGTACTTGATTATATGATCTCTAAATCATTAGAGATTACATATTCGCCATGTCGAACGAAGATAAATGAGGTAGAATGATATGTAACGCTAAGATAATCGATGTAGAACAATATGTAGAACGAAAATCATATTCGAAGTATAGATGGTGATATTGAGGCGTGTGATGTTGATACTCGAGGTACAGATTGTGATGTTGAGGGTTTCGACGCGGTTGTGGTTATGCAGCCGGTGCTGCTGCTGGTGTTTGCAACCTTTGCACCACGTTTTCCAAAGCCGTCACGCTAGTGCGAAGTTTGTTAATTTCTGCTAATACACCGGGATAATTGGCGGTTGGAGCGAGCGGATGAATAAAATTCGAAATATGGGATGGTATATAATCGTGACGAGATACTCTAGAAATGAGAGAGAAAATGGTTTCTCGAACAGGTTCGTCGGTAAGTGCTTCAGGTTCACCACTAAGAGGGCAATTTAGTGGATGGAGAGGATCTTCGATGTGAAATGATTTTCGAATATCGGATGATATTCTAACTATATAGAATATATAATACTAAAGATTTCGTAGACTACAGAGGAACCTACGGCATATGTCAAGCAAGGCTACAGATGCGCTAAGATATGAATTATGAGATACGCTAAGGTATAAATTTATTGTCTATACACTATCGATGCACTAAATGCAGTAAGACGTGTCTAGACTTATGAATGATAAGCAGACAATTCCCTAGGGATGATAAGCAGATGATTTCCGACGAGATGTGATAAGCAAAACTTTTTGACATGCAGACATGGTCAAAGTCCAGACTCACTAATGTATCCTAACAACTACTAGTTAGACATACTAATGTAAGGCCTGATTCGCTAAGACCACCGCTCTGATACCAACTGAAACGTCCGTAACTAATCCATCCGGACGAAGTCTTCAACAGTTGGTCCCATTGCGATGATTGACTCCAAGTAATGTCCTTAACATGAGCAAATGCACAGCGGAAGACTTAATTCGTACCTGAGAATAACATGCTTTAAAACGTCAACATAAAGTTGGTGAGATATAGGTTTGATGCTAGCAGCGTTATAACTATGGACCACAAGATTTCATGTTTATACATAATACACTGCTCGTGTATGGAAAAGTCGTTGAGCACTTGGTAACCATACTTAACATTTAAATCACAGCAGCATATTCTTAAATAAACCCTACACCGTACCAAGTGTAGTAACGAAACGAAGTACTGTGCAACCGTTTAAAACTGGTCGTCCAGCCCGGTTGGGGTTGTCAGGCCCGATAGATCTATCAACAGGATTCGCGTTTACGCTCCTCACGTAAATATTAGCTACCAAGTATAAAGAGATATGCCATGGTACAACTCAACGTAGAATTTATTTTTGATCACTTGTGTCCATAACGTAAAACATTTATAAAAACAGCGCATGTATTCTCAGCCCAAAAATATTTAGAGTTTAAAAGGGACTATATCCTCACCATACTGTATTTTGTAGTAAAAATACATATAACATCATTGAACAAGTGTAGGGTTGGCCTCGGATCCACGAACCTATACCATTTATTTATATATATATTAACACACATATTTGTAATTGAAATAAATTTATATATATATATATAATAAATATATATATATATATATGTATTTATATATATATATATAATAAATATATACATATTTGTAATTGTAAGATATATATATATATATATATATATATATATATATATATATATATATATATCTTAAATTATATACACCTTATATATTTAGTTTGTAATAATAATATTGTTAATATAAAAATAATAATGATAATAATAATACTAATATTGATAACAATAATAAAAATGTTAAATATTAAATATTAATAAAAATGATAGTTTTTAATATTAATGATAATAATACCTATATTAATAATGATCATGTTATAATAATAATAATAATAATAATAATAATAATAATAATAATAATAATAATAATAATAATAATAATAATAATAATAATAAGAGTAATAATAATAATAATACTACCTCACATGAAAAGGCTCTAAAAAAATAACAGCATTTGACAGGGCTCGAACCCTAGACCTCTTGCTTCTCAATCACATCCTTAAACCAACTGCTCTGTTTATGATTTTCTGTTCTAATACGGATTTAAATTTTTTTATCCCTTATTTCAGTTTTCTTTTTCTAAACCCAATTACGTAACCCATTCTTATTGTGATCATTATATCATCATCATTATCATAGAACATGAATCTGATTATCACCATAAAATCAAGATCTTAACCTCATCTAATCATCCTTTTATCATCTTCAATATCGTAACATCATGATCATAATTCCTTCGTCACCATAACCTAATCATTTTTTTTTTTTTTTTTGGTTTTGAATCGTCCTAATCTGTCTTCTACCTATCCTCATGTATCATTTTATTATCTTCGCATCATCATCATAAATAAGTGTATGTGTAAATTTGTTATCGTTGACAGGAACAAACAACAACAAAAATAACGATGTGCTTGTAATTCGTGGCCCAAGCTTCTTCATGAGCCCAATGACAATTAAAATCTCGGCCCAACCATATTATTAAGCCCAAAAGAAATCAAGTGTATCGTGTGTCGGCTGGAACAAGGAAAAAAAATTAAAGCGTAGCCGTCTGGTTAACTTACACGTATCATTCTTATCCTTTCCCTCTATCATCATAACTCGTCCAAATTGTGATTCAAAGGCCAGCTAGGATTTCCATCTAAACCTACTAATGGGTTGGTGGGGTTGTATGTTTGCTAATTACTTGATAACCGACCCACACATGCATTTTATATAATTTCCCACATGACCATATTTCATTGATATCCCTACTACCCAATCCTCCCTTATTTTAACCATGACATCATATAAAAAGAATTCAATGGTTGTGTTTGATCAACGAAGAGGAACAAAAGAGAAAGAAATCGCAGATGATGTTTGTGGGTTCATGAAACAAGGAGTAAGAGAAAAAAAATATGGTGATTGACATGGTTGTAGATGGTGGTCGACATGGTGATTGTAGTGGTGATTAAACTGAACACAAGTACAGTAGGTGTTGATGATGACAACCGAAAATGTTTTAATGGGTGTTTTAAGTGGTGATCAAGGTGTTGAGGGTGGCGGTGAGGTGACGATTTGTTGTGGGTTTGATCTTCGAACGAAACAGAAGTAGTTTTGGTGAGGTTGTGTTGGTGATCGAATATAAACAGAAATCAATAAGCAGTGACGGTATAAGGTGGTTGTTTGGTGGTCGTGTAGGTGTTTGTTTGAAAGAGGAACGGAAGTAGCAATAAAACGGGAACGAGGTGATGATAGTTCAAAGTTTCTACTATGGTGGTGAGGTTTCTTGAACGAAAAGGGAAGAGAGAGATAAATGAGTGAGAGAGAGATAGAGAGGTGAAGGAGATGGTTAGGGTGGTGAGATTGATCGATCATATGAAGTAGTATATATATATGTGTGTCTTATATCTATATGTAATATTATAATATTTATCAACTTTAATCAAATAAACTTGTGAATATGATAAGAGATTAGTAATCGAAATTAATCATAATGCATAGTATAGCAGTCGGACTTTATAGTCTTCTTACCGACAATGAATCACGGATCAACAGATACGTAGGAGAAAAACAAAAACAGATATCGAAAGATACCTACTTGTAATCCGTTTCCATATATATATTATGTATATATAGTTTAATATTAATAATTAATAAATATAATTAATAATAATTAAATTACTAATAATAATAATAGATTTAATAATAATAATAATATTAGTAATAATATTAAAATAATACAATTAATATTAAGAACAAGGATTAAAAGTAATATAAATAATATAACAAAATACATGTGTTCACTTTCATATATTAAAGATTGGAAATAGTAGAATAACTAATACACATAATAGTTCGTGAATCGTCAGGCTTAGTTAAAGGGTAACTAATTATTCGAATGTAAATTTCAAACTTTCTAGACTCAACATTACAGATTTTTGCTTATCGTGTCGGAAACATATAAAGATTAAGGTTTAAATTTGGTCAGAAATTTCCGGGTCGTTACAGCAGCTCCCGAAGTAAGTTGCGAATCCAGCAAGTCTCAGCAACGGCATTTGCAACGCCTCGATATTCTGCTTCGGCACTGGAACGGGACGGAGTGTGCTGCCGCTTAGAGGACCAGGAGAGGAGATTATTTCCCAAAAACACACAATATCCAGATGTGGATCGGCGAGTGGTGGGGCATCCTGCCCAATATGCGTCGGAGTATGCCACCAAGGAGGTGGTGGAAGAGGCGAATAACTGAAGACCGAGATCCATGGTTCCTTGAATATAACGGATAATCTGTCGAAGAGCGACCATATGAGGCTCCCGAGGATGGTGCATGAACAAACATATCTACTGCACGGCATAAGAAATATCTGGTCGAGTGAAGGTGAGGTACTGAAGAGCACCTGCAAGACTACGATACAATGTAGGATCCTTAACCGGAGGACCACTCATAGTTAGTTTGGTGCTAGTGTCAATCGGTGTCCTACTGGAGTTACAACCAACCATGTCCGCACGCTCGATGATCTCAGAGGCATACTTCTGTTATGATAGAAACATCCCAGAAGAAGTGCGAGTAACAGAAATACCCAAGAAGTAGTTGAGCGGCCCAAGATCTGTCATCGAGAATTCCTGATGCAAGGAGCGGATGACCCGCTGAAGAAACTCTGTAGAAGATGCATTCAAAAGGATGTCGTCTATGTACAATAATAAATAAGCGGTATCCGTTCCCAGTTTATAGATGAATAAGGAGGTGTCACATCTGCTGTGCTGGAAACCAACACGCTGAGCATATCCAGCAAATCACAGGCACGTGGTGCCTGTTTTAGACCATAAAGGGACTTCTGCAAAAGACAGACATGATCCTGGTGAGCAGGATCACGAAAACCTGGAGGCTGATGCATGTAGACTGTCTCAGATAAGTGACCATGAAGAAATGCATTCTTGACATCTAACTGATGAACGGGCCAGTCTCGAGAAGCAGCAAGACTGAGAACAGTCTTGATAGTAGCCGGTTTAACAACCGGACTGAAAGTCTCATCGCAATCTATACCAACCTGTTGGCTGCGACCGTTAGCAACGAGTCGAGCCTTATACCTGCTCAGTGAACCGTCTGCATTAAACTTGTGCTTAAATAACCACATGGATCGAACTATGTTCGTGTTCGATGTCTGAGGCACAAGGGTCCAAGTACCATTTTTAATTAAAGCATTATACTCTTCGGTCATAGCGTTTTGCCAATTAGGGTCGTTATGAGCTTGAGAGTAGTTTTTGGGAACCGGAGTGGGAGAAGAAACAAGTAGATTTAGACGCTGAACAAGTTTGGTGGTACCGAGACGGTGGCGGGTGACCATGGGGTGAGTGGAAGTGGTGTTTTGTGGTTGAGGTACAAGTTGGGGAGGTTCTGGTATGGGGGTGAATTTTCAGGTGTAGGTGTAGGTGTTGGAATATGGACTGTGGGAGAGGGAGCTGATGGTTCGGGGGATGGTATGTCAGGGAAGTTACGAGAGTAGAGGTTGGGTGGTGGGTCTAGGAACTCATATGATGGTGGTGCCGAATTAGTGGTGGAACCGTAGGGGAAAGAGGTCTCGTCGAAGGTGACATGTCGAGACAAGATGATCTTGTGAGTGGCAAGGTCATAACAACGGTACCCACAATGATTAGAAGGGTACCCGAGGAATATACAGGGTGTGGAGCGTGGTGCAAGTTTGTTGGTGGTGTTGAGGTGAGGGTAGCAAAGACATTCGAAGACACGAAGAGTAAAGTAGTTTGGTGGATATTTGTATAGGCGAGTGTGTGGGATATCATGGTTAATAGCGGATGATGGTAGAAGGTTTAAAAGATATGTAGCCATGTGGAGGGCTTCCACCCAGAAAGTAGGAGGTAAATCAGCCTGAAAAAGAAGAGTTCGAATAAGATTTTTAACGATACGAATCATGCGTTCAGATTTACCGTTCTGCTGAGAAGTTTGGGGACAAGAAAAGCGTATTTGAATGCCATTGTTTCGGAAGAGTTGGTGAATTTGATTGTTGTCAAACTCCCCACCATGGTCGCATTGGAAAGATTTAATTTCACAATTGAATTGAGTTTTCACATAAGCACGAAATTGTAAAAAGATATTAAAAACTTCAGATTTATTGCGTAACGGAAACACCCATAAATAATGTGAAAAATGATCCAAAAAAATAACATAGTATTTATAACCGCTAAGACTCGGAATGGGAGATGTCCATAAGTCCGAGTGAACAATATCGAAAGAAGACGTAACATTAGAAACAGAACTAGAAAACGGAAGTCTCACATGTTTACCAAGTTGATAAGCATGGCAAAGCACGGGAGACTTCGTATTATTATTGCACGAAATAGAACGACTAGAAATAAGACGACGAAAAAGATCAGTGCTTGGATGTCCGAGGCGCTGATGCCATATACTGGGAGTGGTGATGAGAGCATGATGAGCTGGTGTCGATGGTTGATGCGTGAGAGGATAGAGATATCCGCTGCTGTCACATCGGAGGAGCAGGCGGCGAGTCAAGTAATCATTTACAGAAAAACCAAATTCATCAAAAGAAACTGAAACTTTATTATCACGAGTGAAACGACGTACAGAAATAAGATTTTTAACTATGTCAGGTGTAACAAGAACATTAGATAGGTGAAGTGGGCGGTGAATGTTAGGCAAAACGCTATGGCCAGTATTGACAACGGGAATTGAATTCCCGTCACCAACGGCGACCGAAGGATACATGCAATGATTAAAAATAGTGCTTAAATTATGAATGCTAGACGTAAGATGAGTGGACGCACCAGTGTCCATAGTCCAACCTGCATTACCATAACCTGGAAGTGTACTTGAAGTGAACGCGTGGGGCGCTAACGTCTTTTGATTGGGCTGCAATTGTTGTTGTCCACTAAATAAGTAATTAGGCCTTGGTGGTCCATTTGTTTTGTATTGACATGTAGGTCTATTATACATAGACTGGGCCAGGCCAAATTGACCCAATAGGCGTTGTTGGGCTTGTATAATCTCAAGCAAATAGACAGAATATTGATCGTTTTCATATAATTGTGTGCGAGGTCCATTACGGTGCTGAGTTTGCTGGACCATTTTCAATGAGATATTTGTCTAACTTTTAATTATTTGAAACACAACGTCGATTGATAAAAATCAATAAGAAATTTGAAACACAACGTCGATTGATAAAAATCAATAAGAAAGATAACGTAAGTAGATTGAAATGAAAGTGCTGATCGGTTGGTACAATAATTAATTGTGAGAAGAGCAACTTCTTTGTGTTAAAAGCCAAAATAAAAGGAATGAGCAAAAAGAGACGTAAACAAATTGACAACCTCAAATGAATGGAGTAAACGACAACGATACAAGATGCAATACGAATATTGTATGACGGAAAAAAAAAAAAAAAACAATAGAGAATAAGGTAGTGGCTGAATAAAATATTGAGGAAGCTTTTTAATACTTTACCGATGATGATGATTGATGCGTTCGTCGACTACAGCGCTGAATTGTGACGGAAACTTTATTTATTTAGGGTTTGAGTATGACCTGATACCATGTTAAACTGAGTATTGTATTATTTGTGATCCTTACAAACGTGAATCGCTTCAATATAAATAGCCAAGACTAACATAAAACCTAACGGACTATAGACACAAATGGACCCTTATAGAACACGGGCCAATGATAAATAATGATAACACATTTTTAAATATTCAACTGTTCTATATAATTCACCACCACTTTCATACGCTATTAATGAATGAACGAATGAACGAATGAACGAACGAACGAACAACGTTACATTTTTTAGTAAAATCTCTACAAACTACTGCAAATGCTAGATTTGAGTATAAAGTATTGCTTCATGCAAATGTACATAGATATAATTATATGTTTTGATTCACGCTCTCGGTGACATTTCTAGCCCCTTCTGCCTCTGACTCAACAGGTGGCTCAGAGTCGCTTGATTTTGCAATCGGTTTCACGTCTTTAGGCTTCGAAACCCGAAATATGGGCTAGATTTGTGTCACCTGCAACCATGGTTAACACAGAAACATTAGGCTAAAGTGCACATTTCACAAACTTTGGACCTAAAAAAAAAAAAAAAAAAAAAAAAAAAAAAAGATATGTGTACGTATACATAACACTTACGAGTAACATTTGATATGATTATGTAAATTTTGACATGGGCTTCGTAACAGTATACTATGTGGTCAAAGTTATGTTGTGGTGAATCAGATATCGTGCTTTAAATTGGGTCTGTTTTGTACCCGACCCACGACCCGTCAGGTCTGACCCAGAATCCATGATCTTTTAGTTCCACTTCAGTTACAGCAAGGGTGAATAGGAGGTATAATTGATACATCACTGATCATTTTGGTTAAAGATAATAATCTTCTTTGATTAATATTAATAAATAAGTTTATAATAATATTTGAAAAACAGAAAACACACGCAAATACTACTGTGTTCAACACTTGCTCTGAAAATTACTACAACTTACATCTTGATTACTTGGTTTCTGTTTGTATTTTCAGTTTCGTTTTATTCACTTTGTTCTACATAAACTTATGGTAAGTAGTTAACACTAAGTTGTTGCCGTATAAATATGTAAACAGTGATTGAAATATTTGTAATTAATAACAAAGGAACAAATATCACACCGGATGTTTTACTTTATCTTATTACGGAGTACTTACTTTTTGTTGTTTAAGTTAGTAAAAACATGATCAGGTAATACATCTTTTTCCATCTCAGTGACTCGACGTTGTTAGTGTTTTAAGCTATCACCATTATGATTATGATTATGATCAATGATCAATGATCAAAAGTGGGTACAAATCAACGAGTTGGAACTGTTTTTCTGAGTTTAATGTAAAGTAGAATAGAATAGAATTATAAAGAGAAAAATGAAGGGGTGTGGGATTTGGGTATGTCCCACATCGACTGGTTTAAGAAACCTAAAGAACTGAAAGTGGCTATAAAAATGCAAGGAGTTGCTCAGTGAAAGGCACGCAGCCACGCAGTGTGCACATAGCGAACTATTCTTTCGCTTTTTACTAAAGAATACCGTGTGCACGTTGCTTTAAGTGGCATACTCCTATTTTTGGAGAGTCTCTTCATCTAGGGCTCCAACTAATTTTCCAGTTCAGTCTTTTGTCTTTTATTGTAATGTCTAGCGTTTTAATTAGCCAGCTTAGCTTGTTTGTTTACAAGTTAATTTTGTTTGTTAAAATTAGCTGTTGTCTTTATTATTATTTTTTATTTTGCTTTTCTGTTTTATTTTTGTGCAGTTTGTTGATTTTAATGAACATTTATTTGTAGTTGGGAGGTATGATGATTGACATCTACTTGAAGAAACGAAAGCTCCAGCCAGCTGAAGGTAATGTGTCCTCTCAGTTGCCTTAATTTTTACGGAGTACTTTTTTTTTTGGCGAAAAAACGAGAACTTTATAAAAACAGAAAACGTTTTCGAAAAGAAAACGAATTCGACATGAAGTACAATAGAGGACCTTGGCGAGGCTCGTACTAAGAAAGTGACTATCAACCAACTATCTATAATACCGAGCATCGCCTAACCTTAATTTTACGGAGTACTTATAATGCACTAATTGTGAACATCATAATTAATCAATATTGAAGATGAAGATATTACACATAATTAATCAATTAGTTCAAAATATATACATTCTATAATGTCTTGGTTGTCCGTACATGAAACAATTGGTGATCTGCAAACCACTTTTGACCCGCGTTGACCCGACTTTTTTTGCATTTGACTCGACTTTGACCGTTGACCAACTTATTAGAAGACGGGACGGGATCGAGACGGGCTAGTCACTAAAACGCCGCAACGAGCGTTGCAACAGACGTCGTTTACATCACTAAGTATACCTTGTTCATGATAATGTAGTTTCTTATTGTCACTTGTTTTTCCTTTTT
Organism: Rutidosis leptorrhynchoides; assembly: GCF_046630445.1. Classification (NCBI taxonomy): domain Eukaryota; kingdom Viridiplantae; phylum Streptophyta; class Magnoliopsida; order Asterales; family Asteraceae; genus Rutidosis; species Rutidosis leptorrhynchoides. The sequence goes on along the minus strand of NC_092336.1, from coordinate 59,981,849 downwards.
CACTGATCTTTTTTGTTTGAATTGCACAGCCAAATTTGGTTCTGTTTACAGGCAGGTGTTCTTGTCCAATGCTTGTTTAAACACAAAAACGACTAGTTTTTTTTTTTTTTTTTTTTTAATACTTTTTCTAGTTTTTCCTTCTATAAATACACAGACACAAATCAAAACACACCGAAATATTCATTCTATACAATTCACTTCCAGTCTCAGATATTCACCTATTCTATATAATTCACCACCACTTTCATACATCATTAATGAAAGTACACCAAGTGCGTAACACATTCCTGAACAAACGAAAAACGTTACATTTTTTAGTAAAATTTCTACAAACTACTTCAAATGCTAGATTTGATTATAAAGTATTGCCTCATGCAAATTATACATTGCATATAATTAAATGTTTTGATTCGCGCGCTCTGTGACATTTATAGCCCCTTCTGCCTCTAACTCAACAGGTGGCTCAGAGTCGCTTGATTTTGCAAGCGGTATCACGTCTTTAAGCTTTGAAACCCGAAAAATGGCTAGATTTGTGTCACCTGCAACCATTGTTAACACGAAAAAATTAGGCTCAAGTGAAATTTTCACATACTTTGGACCTAAATATGTATATATGTATATATAATACTAACGAGTGACATATCATATGATTATGTAGCTTTTGACAAGGGCTTCATAACTGTATGTTATGTGTTTAAAGTTATGTTGTGGTGAATCAAATATCGTGCTTCAAATGAGGTGTTTGATGTTGGAACTAAAAGAACAATTTGGGTCTGTTTTGTACCCGACCCATGACCCTTCAGGTCTCACCCAGAACCCATGATCTTTAGTTCCGCTTCATTGCTGATACAAAAGTTGATCATTGCTGATACAAAAATTACTACAATTTATATTTTGATTATCTGGTTTCTGTTTATATTTTCGATCAGTTTCGTTTTATGCACTTTGGCCTATATAAACCTATGGTAAGTTGTTAACTAACTGATTGACATTTAAAGTAACTGTCAACAACGATTAAAAACATTGATGATAATATCAGACCGAATGTTACGTATCTCCCAGGGGGGACAACGTAGGGAACACCAGGTGCAAGCCGTTTTTCATCAATGAATGTCCCGTTTGTGCTGTTTAAATCCGTCAGCACAAGATCACCACCTTTCTTTTGAAATTTAGCATGCGTACCAGATACTACATCGATACACACAACGACATTAAAACAACTAAACGGAACAATAATTGAAAATATATAAACACATTAACACTGGTGGCAAAATGGGCAGGTTGGTTAACGGGTCAAAACACATTAATCTGTTCCTAAATAGCATGATGCTAGCTATAAATGTATTACTATAATGTCATATAGTACTAAAGTGTCGAATAAGTACCTGTTGCGACTGGGATTACTATATCAGCTTTCTCAGGCACACGTCCAACAGTCACCTCACTCTAGCTCATGCCAGGAAACGTTGCAGTCAGAAGTCTTATTCTTACAATAGAAACAGCACAATGTACAAGTCTAACAAAATTACTTACTGAGACTATCTCAAAAGCCGATGGCATGGTAACCTTAAAGCCTATGTGACTTGAATCCCCATCACCTGTACATAACCATATTTTCCCTTAGTTTGTGAGTTGTTCGACTTTCCAGACCGTTACAGTTGACTTTTCATTGCATATAATGATATAAATCATGAAAAGGGCTCCCACATAAGCAGAATAGTGTTACAAATCAAAGTGAAATTTGGATATAATGAAAACTTAACTGTATAACGCGACGGCTGATGTTACCAAGCAAACCTTTCGTAATCATAAGCATAATTTGTTATCATAATATCAAGAACTTACTCCTACTTGTATCTGATCTATAAATCTTGATAAACATTTGTCTTTATAGCATTAATAAACAGATGGTTCAGTATTATAATCACTCATGCGTGTCAATTTGTATATAATTCAAATAGCAGCCCATTAATCCTTAACCATTATATATCCAAATATAACCAAATACATACAATACTTATTCATTTATTAATTTGTAAGATTTATTAAAGAAAGCATGAAAAAAAAAACTCACCCACAGGCTCAAGAAGCCATCTCTGTTCATCACCAGTAGAATTACTTTGACCTGCCAATGAAGCCCCTGTTACATAAGGTCCAAACCCTTTTTGAGAACTTGACTTTTTGAAACAATATTGAAACTTTACAGATGGTTGTAGGGACAACAAGTTGTTTCTGTTATGGAAGAATGACTGGGGAAGATGAGATTTTGAAGAAGTGTTATTGAAAATGAGAGATGAAACAGAGTGAGATGTGATGAGAGTTTCCATTTTTTGTTGCAATTTGATCAAGAATCTTGTGGATAGTTGACACTGGATCAGTAGTAGTAACAAGATTGAAATCCTGGGAAGTCATTATTTGTGGAATAATTGTGAAGAGGATTATGATTTATGTGTGGCAGAGAGTTATTGCTGTGATGACATGGATTTTGGATAAAAATCATAATTTACTTCTGACCCCACATACATATGCTTACATTATAGTTGATGTAAACTACCAATTTTTGTATCCAGATGTTTTACAGTGTTGTACTATACAACATTTTAAATTATGTTTGATTGTGTACATATAAAAAATGATTGTATATATATCACTACTCTTGCATTATACAGTATTAATACTGAAACAGTAAGGAACACTATATTGGAGGTTGTGCTTCATTTTTAGAAGTGTACTTCAGTGTTTGAATAACTTATTAATTGTTAAGACTTATTATTTGTTGGTGATAGCGTGATATGGTGTGATAGAGTGTTTTTATAACGTATAGTGTTAATGTGGCACGTGTGATGGTGTGAAAGTGTAATGAACTTTGTAATTGTATGGGTTGATGGTTGTGTGATAGAAAAATATACCTCACTGACTATCATTCTTAGATCCACCACTGACGTAACCCAAGGCGTAGCGATTGAAACGAGGAAGACATATATAACATAGAGTTGTTTAAGTGGCAAATGACGTCATATGGATAAATTATATACGTCCTTAGTTTTATTAAGAAAATGAAAGTTAATTGGCAAATGACGTAGTATAAATATGACTAAGTGACCTACTTTGACTATTTTTATAAAAATTCACAGACCTTGGACTGACGAACGGGAAAAGCCGAGAGCCTCTCCTTACCACAAAGTTACAACATGATTTATTTCAGCATATAATTCGTATTCAAATGAGCTCGACGATCGAAAAGATTTTGACATTTTAAGTTTCTGATTTTCAGCATTTCAGAAAAAATGTACAAGTGCGCTCAGGTGACCCACTTTGACAATTTTTAAAACAACGCTCGATAAATTCTGGTCAACATATTACGAAGTAATATGAATAAATCATTGGTCAAGATATTAATTAAATATTCTTCATTTTTGGTACCTCTAAAGATCGGAGCAGCAAAAAACTTACATGCGTAAAAGTCAGCCAATAGAGTTGGTTAATAATGGTCATTACATGTAAATTGTTTTTCACTCTAATCATCCCAAAATTAAAATGATTACAATCTAGAAAAACAACATATATATATATATATATATATATATATATATATATATATATATATATATATATATATATATATATATATATATTATCCTCTCAACCCCTTTCTAATCTACTCATTTATTTTCCAGAAAAAAACACAAGAATCAATGATTAGTCTCCCCTCGTTCGAAATCCTTTCCTTTCATTTTTTTTTTAAAAAAAAATATGAGAACACAGCCTAAAGGTCGATTAACCCACACACATATCTGCCACATTTCATAGAACTTCCTTTGTAAAGTGTGTATTGTGCGGGAATTAGATTATGACTATTCACATGTACTTGTAAGGGGTAAATATGTAATTTGAACAAAAACACAATTAATTGAAGGCTTAACCCAAAACCCAAAAACCCCTTAAAACTTTGGGGGAAAATTAGTGAGTCACGAAAACCTAGAAACCAAATTTGATGGAGAAATCAGTTGCGACGTTAGATAAAGGAACGATTTGTTCTTCATGGAACTACTGCGCTCAAAGATTAGCTACTGGTTCAGTTGATGGAACAATAGCCATCTTCGATACCAGTGATCCAGCTTCTTCATTCTTCACATCCACTTTCAGATTCAAGGTTTTCAATTCGATTATTTCATCTTGTTAATGTAATAGCCATTTGTGTTTGTTGAAATGTTATGATTAATCTAATTTGTAATAAATTGAAATTTTAGGTTAATGATGGAAGTGTTGTAAAAGTTGTTTGGGTGCCACCTGAGTATGGTGATGCAATTGCATGTATATGCTCTAATGGAAGTTTGTCTATTTGGGAAGAGGTGACACAAGGTATGCAATTTGTTCTAGTATTATATACAGTGGCGGAACTAGACGGGGGTAAAAAAATTTTTTAAAACCGTAGCAATATTTTTAGGCAAAATATGGAGGTTTTGGGGCAAAGAGGTTTCTAGGCAAATTACGGAGGTTTTTGGACAAAATTTGAAGGTTTTTGGGCAAAATTTGAAGGATTTGGGGCAAAAGTTGGAGAAATTTGGGCAAAATTTGAAGGTTTTGGGGCAAAATATGTAGGTTTTGGGAAAGAAAAAAAAATCCATTGGGGCAAAATCGAAAAACTCAAATTTTTTACACTGAACATTGCAAATCCACTGGCGGCGGGCGCCCACCCAGTCCCCAAATAGTTTCGCCCCTGATTATATATACTGTAGTTATTTGTTTTATTACGTATGGTGATGGTGATAGTAATAGTAATAGTATTTGGTTCCAACATACATATATATATATATATACAAAGTTTTGTTATATGCAGACAGTGAGCCTGTTCAGTGGAAGCAATGCAAAGTTTTTGGGGGACCGATGGATCAAGTTCTAGATAGTCAATTTGGGAACTCTCTCTTTGGTTTAAAGATGGTGAGTACTGAGTACTGCGGTGTTCGAGTGATTTTTGTTTGCAGTAGTTCACTAAGATGTGGATTACTATGCTACGTTATGTTTGTTACACGTAGCCATTCATATGTTTAGTGATGTTAAGATCAAAGTATGAGAAATTACATTAATAGAGCTGAGTATACTAATAGCTTTTTAGGTTTTTAGAGCTACATTTACACCTTTGACTATTGTGTGTATTCAACTTTGAAACCTTCTTTTTTATGCATTCAAGTTTTAAAAGCGTCTTTCCTGCTTTCAACTTGCTAATGTATGTATAGAACTTATAAAAAAACATCAACTTGTGTAGCCAGAAACATGCAAAAAACGTACCGTAGACGGTTTTAAAAGTTGAATACATAGAATAAGGTTTCGAAGTTGGATGCATACGATAGTAAAACGTGTAAAGTTGCATAAAGTCATACACTCTCAAACTATAACCGTAGATTTTACTAATCTGTGATTCCATTGGAAGCTCTGATAAATAATTATGTAAATTGGAGTTGCAGTTTTGGTTATGATACCCAAATAAAAATATCATGTGAGCTGCTGAGATGTTGCCTATCTCCAATCTTTTTTTATTGTCTGTACATTTTTTCTTTAATGATGTAACATGCTTTTGCATAGTATGTTACTGTACTGTGCGGAAAAGTTTCGTTTCTGTCACATTATTTTATATAAAACTATATGCGAGGCACTGCAGTTTGGCCTATATATATTATGATTAAGTTTCATCATTTTGTCTGAACTCTTACGGGTGCAGTCATGTGTAGCTGGTTTTCGGTTTCAGTAATTTTGATTCTTGTAAAGTTATAAATACAAACTTCCCCAGTGTTTTTTGGTGCATTGGTTTACCCTATATATATTGTGTCTATTGCTATTAATTTACGTTATACTTTATTATCTCCTGATTTTTTTACCGTATTAAAGCTTGTGCTTCACTGGCAGACAATCGCTTATTCAAGTGGCCTTGTAAAAGTCTACGAGATCTTAGATTCACTGGAATTGAAGAACTGGCAACTTCAGGTGACCTTGTTTTGTAAAGTTTAAGTGATAATTATACATGTGAAAGGGGTCTCCATATTCTTTATTAGGTTAGGGCTTTTTTACTGAACTACTTGGTATCCGCATTTTAAAATGTTACTGGTTATTGATGAGTATGTAGTCCATTAGTTCATATTAGAGGTTAATGGGCTAGAGTAAATACTGGATGCAATGATTCATACAGCATATGAGTTTAGTAAGGAGTTGATACGATGCTATATGACTAATCTTGGCCTAATTGTATATTGCTTATCTATATGTATAACTCTCTTATCTTGTTTCTTGCTCTCACAGAAATGTTTGTTTTTGTTTTTTTTTTTTTTTTTGGCTTGTAGGCTGAATTTCAGAATGTTACAGATTCAGTAACGAAGTATGGAAAGGCATCGTGTTCATCTGCATCTATTTCTTGGAGCCCACAAAGAAACGAGGCCCGTCCCTCAAGTTTCGTCTTGGGTTTCAACTCTGATACTTCACAGTTGAATTCGCCAAAGGTATGCCAAAATTAGATTCAAATCATCTTGTCTTCTTTTACACAGTAGGAAACAATTATCCTTGTGTTATTTTCGCTACTAAACCAATCTTTTCATGTTTGGTAATCTTGATGCGGCCCATAGTAGTTTTCTAGATATAGTTAATGGTTGTTGACTTGAGTTCTCAGTCCAGTTTCTTGCGGATTGGTTTGGTGCAGTGTTGTAAAAAACGGAAAAAACGGGGGTGTAGACGGGGGTGTAGACGGATTTTGGAGTGCCCCGTCCCGTTTATACATAAAACGTTTGAAAAAACGGAAATCGGCCAAAAAACGGTCAAAAGACGGTCAAACACGGTCCGAGACGGGAAAAAACGGGTTTTTCTGATTTTTTTTTCAGGTTTTTTAAAAAAAAAAAAAAAATTTAAACGCTGTGCTATTACTTAGGGTTTCTTTTTTTATGTTTGAAATGTTGAATTATTTAAACATGTGTGAAATGCTTATGTTTGGAATAATGTAATGTACAATATATATATATATATATATATATATATATATATATATATATATATATATATATATATATATATATATATATATATATATATAACATTTTTATTTAAAAGTCAACGTTAGTCAACATCCGTCTAGACCTCCGTCTCGACCCCGTGTCGACCGTCTCGACCCTTTTAGGACCCGACCGTCTCAACCCCGTCTCGCGTCTTTTACAACCTTGGTTTGGTGTTAACTTTTTATGATATAATATTTACTAAAAGATATGTTAGAAGGTGAAATGTGATGCTGATATTTGGTTTTAATTGGTCTATAACTGGCTATATAACACTAACCAGGTGTGGGAATTCGATAAAGATCATCAAAGATGGCTTCCTGTTGCTGAACTAGCAGATCCAGGTGATAAGGGTGATCAAGTATATGCTGTGGCATGGGCTCCAAACATTGGAAGGTAAAACTCTGGCAAAGTCAATTTTCATGTATTTGTGTATGGATAAATAAATATATATTGATAGTTTACTTATAATATCAACTATAGGAATGGGATTCTAAACCTGTAACAATTTCAGGCCATACGAGTTGATAGCTGCTGCGACATCCAAAGGAATTTCAATATGGAAAATGGCGTCAAACCCTGACTCTGATGGAAGGCTCTTCGTCGATAAAGTTGTGACATTCCCTTGTCACAACAATCAGGTATATATAACTTCCTCTATCATTTGTAAGTCAAATGTTGGGATCAAAATTCCACATTCATGTATTAGTTTTGTATTTGGTGCTGAACAATTTCCTGTTCCCCTTGTTGAATAGATCTGGCAGATGGAGTGGGATATGAGTGGAATGACATTAGCTACTACCGGGACTGACGGCAGGGTCAGATTGTGGCAGTCCAACCTTAACGGAGTTTGGCATGAACAAGCGGTCATCGAAACGACCACCTGAGCGTGCTTATACTCTCTCTTAGATTTTATCTACTGAATTCTAGCATATGTATTCATCATTTATTTCCTCAAAGATTCTTGCAAGTAGTGTAAGTAGCACTTTTTATGTTACATTTCACTTGTTAGCTTATCATATAAAGTTGTGCCATGCGAACTGGAGAAGCCTTTCGTTGATAAACTTTGATATTTTTATATAATCTTTAATTAAATTTTCATTGATTATTCAATCTTACACTTTTTTATTTGTACAAGCGTGGTTCAGATGCTTCTATTGGTACAAACAGAATTTAGTGACACTAGTAACTAGTAAGAATCATTATCTGCAAATACTTAACCTGGTACTGCAAAAATTATTGCTACATTTTTTTCGTCGGTGTTATCTATGACTATGATGTTACTAAGATCAGATGAAAAACCCCGAGTTGTTGAACGGGTAATTTTGGTCTAGATCACGATGATCTGCGGTGAAAGCCAACGGAGAATTTGTAGCTGAAGCAGTGCTTGAGATCATTCCAGACAGGTTTGAGTCATCATGATGCTGGAAATCGTTACCCCATTCTATGAAGTAGTTTGACCCAGAAGGCGTATATCCTTGCAAGAAGCTGTTATCGGTTTCATTGGAATAATGAAATTCTTGGTAGTTTTCTACGGATCCAAACGACGCTGACGGGAATGAAAACGAACATGGGACGGTTACATCTATATCTGAGGTACTGACTCTGAGATTTTCTCTGAGGTTTGAAAGCGCGTCTCCAGATTTTGGAGGTGGCGGTATTAGGTGGTTGTGATAATTATTGCTTTGTTTCATTTCATGTTTTTCAGGTGACTCGGGCGGTGCAACCGCAGCTGCAATGGTGGGATTGCAGGTGTGTTGACCTCTGTATGTGATTTCAAATACTGTGGGGTCCTCATCAGTTCTCTGTACTTGTTTTCTTGCCATGCAGTTGTGGACGTAACGGTATGTGCATCTGTAATAGCTTCTGCAAAAGTAAGCAAAAATAGTCATCAATATATGAATATTTGAATCTCATGATTGATAAATATATATCATATTATATTACTCGTTACGACTGTAGGGTCCACACAGAAATGACCCCACACAATCTATTGTGATATTTATGTTTCTTACCTTGGGAATTTAGCGCCCAAAATGTCTTTCTGACCGTACTTCCTCCAACTATAACCGTCATCGGTGTTTCCCTCCAAACCATTTTCGGTCGACATTCTTATTTGGTTTTTCCATGTAGGCATTGCCTTCCTATGACACAAATTCAAAAAAAGATTAGACCTTTTTACCATACTTGATCCATAATGTTAACATTCTAATCCAAATATAAGTTGTACCTTTTCTTGGATACTTTCTGGTCCTGTTGAACTTCAAATGCTTGATTGAACTCCCCACTTTGTGGGCTTTCGACAATGGAAAGCGATGATTCGGGCTGGCTGAGGATTGGCCGGGCTAGTGGTGGTGTTTGAGTATCTGAGTCAACCCAGTTGACCATCAACAATGCTCTGTCATATGATGATATGATCTCTTGTAGCAAAGCATGTTTTGTTTCGGGTGAAGATGCTGAGCCCAAAATGGACTCTAGCTGCTTGGCTAGTTCCATACCTCGTGTTAACTCATTGATGATACAAGCACTAGTGTCCATATCTTTGTTGTGTACAATTTAATATGCAAGGTGTACAATTGAATATTTAAATGTCAATGCTTAGTTGTTCATGTGTGAGGAAGGTGAGAGTTTGGATGATGTGGTGTGTTTGAGAAGCTGAGGAGGAATGAGGTGATTTTAAGGATTTTTAAAGTTGAGAAGATGTTGAAGGTTGACTGAAGAAACCGTGTGAAGTGTTTTTTTCTTCCAAAAATGGACTGGTCATTGTCCCTTTTGCTGATGACCAATTCAAATCTAATTCATTTACTTATTAACCCCTTTTACTTTAGAAACTTTGTATTAACACTCGCAAGTTTTTTTGTTCATACATCAAACCCATTCGCACTCATAAGTCATACCTAACATATTCTTTTACTATGTGTTTTGGCTTGATTTTGGTTCATGTATCTCTTATTCTCTTGCAATCTACGGAGTAATTGATACGATTTTTCATGTTCAGGCTACTCGACCACTCGGGGAGGCAAGTTTTTTTATTCAGATTTACGTGGCTAACCCGGTTATGATGTGACTTTTTTCGGCCCTTTCTTTAACCAAGATATGTTAGTAATGATATTTCATCCTTAGTCCTGAGACCTCTTGTAAGTATATCACCCTAATTATCAAGAAAATCATAAAACTTATGTTATGTTTGACGATACTTGATTGGAGTTAGAATTGTAGCTTGAGCTAATAGCTTGAGATAATTGATTGGTATCATGACCGTAATAGCCTGTTTGAATAGCATTGTAAACCGGCATATAATTACACCTCATATGTTTACTTGCTCTTATGTTGCTAATGCACCCCTTTGTCAAATACTAAACTTTCGATCAACTGAGGTCAGGCACAACTGAATCAATTAAATCCTAACTGTGAATGCTAAAGTTGAATTGATAGTCGTAGCACATCAACAATAGTAGATTAGATAAGGCTCTTGCTATTTCCCGCGGGAGGAGGAAAGTTAAGAGCGTAGATAAGGAAGTGGATGTTCTTGTTTGTTCATGACTCCGTTGCGCTCAAATTCACGGACTAAGTGCCTTTTTTTCGATGGTAATCAAAGTGCATCGTTTCCACAACCACTTTGGTACTTTGTTTATAGTTTTCTTGTGTTATGCAATAGAAGAGCCTTGCGCTTGAATTGAAGTAGCGCCTTTGAAATATTTGAAATATGAGTAGGGCTGCCAGGTTGTTTAAGTGCTATATGTTATTAATGAGAATAATAATCCACTATTCGTGTTACTTGAATAAGCTTTTATTTTAAGAGAAATATTTTTAACGCAAAACAATGTTTATTTTTTTATACGAAGTGATAGTTTTAGAGGAAATGTTAAACGTAGCTCGGGTAATGCCAAATGCATCCATTACCATTACCAATTACCAATAAGTATAATAGCCAACACCAATGAATAGTAACCGGCTGACATCATCACGATGTCAGTTTTTTTTTTTTTTTTTTTTTTTTTTTTTTTTTTACATATTCCAACCCGATTTATTTGGCTCTTCGGATCTCCATCTAATTACCTAATATAAATGAATTCATATTTTTAACTTAAAGTTAACATTAATAAAGTAAACATTAATACTAAAATTAAATAAGAAATGGGTCTTTATGTAAAAGAAATATTCATTCATTAATTCAACCATAAATAAATATAATAATCTTAAACTTAAGCTTAAATGCTACGTTTAAATGCTATGTAACAAAAATGCTATGTTAATCTATCACTTTAAAGTATATTAGAAATTAGAATAGAAGTTAAAGTCCTTAAGTCTTAAAAAAAACCTTTGATAATATGAGATAACACGCCATAAGGACCTATTTGCAAGTTTTAACACTTTAGCACTATTAGAAAAAAAATTCTAATCTAATCTTTATCTAATGAAATCGTGATTATTGTGCAAGTAAAATAGAGTAATAATGCAAGAAAGTGACAAGAAAGTGATTGTTAAATGCTGACCAATTCAATATTCCATCTACAAATGATTCACCCACCTTTTCTACTTCATTACAGAATATTTTTTGGTACTGACCATTTCAAACTATATTTATCACATGTGGTACCATTCGTACCGCATATGTTTAACTAGATATAGTTTGAACGTTAGCTTCAAGTCAGCCACTAGTTTATCGTTACAATACATGTTCTGTTTTATTGTCTTTCTGTTGTATAAAATATTCTAGAAGTCATGAACGAGATATCACTACAAGAAAAATGATAATCTGAGACTTATTATTTGATCACTAATAATCCAATTTTCTTAACATAAAAAAGTCGTCACTAAAATTTAGTTTTTGAGATATATATTAGTGACCAAAGCAATGGCCATTGTAGTGACCCTATTTTAGTATGTTGGTCTCTAATAATATTTTGTGATAAATTATAGTGACAAGAAGTTACCAATCTATCTTGGTCACTAACTTGATTAAGTGACCAATTTAGTGTTGTTACTACCTCCGTCCCATCTTAAGTGTTCACTGTTGACTTTTCAAAGTCTTTCTTTTGTAAACTTTGACCGTAAATATTTTTATTTGTGTTATATAATATTTGATGAAAATTATATAAATGAAAACATATTTAAAACTCAATTCATTCATATAATTTTTATCAAATATTATATAGAACAAATAAAAATATTTACGATCAAAGTTGATAAAGAAAGACCTTGAAAAGTCAACAGTGGACACTTAAGATGGGACGGAGAGAGTACTTATTAGTGACCAATAGATCTTGTCACCACAACCCTTTTTTCTTGTAGTGTATACATTTATTTTTCTTTCAAGAATTGAACCCACGATTTCATGCGTGAAAGGTCGCTTCGACACGACGACACCGCTGAGTCAATGTTGGTATTCAAGAAGTCATGTAACTATTTTGTCTATTTATTTATGTGTGTGTGTTATTGGCGTACTGCCGTTTTAGAGCTTAAATTGAATCCAGACATGATTTAAAACCCATGAAAATTTGATTCTACAATTTTCATGGCATCTCAATTTTAATTTTAATTTTATTTTACTATTTTTTTTTTAAAAAGTTCCTACTTATTGGCCGGAGGTCAACTCGGAAGCAATCTCTTTATCCGTCGAATAGAGAGAGGGATGACTTTCTCTATTTTTGAGAGTGTTTCACTCTGGGTGGAGAAATGACTTGTTTTTATTCTCGAATAGGGGAAAGATTGTCTACATCTCACGCTCCCCATACACCACTCATGTGATCAGGGGCGAATCTAGTTTGAGACCCGTGGGATCACGAGATACCATTAGTTTAAAATTTTTACGTAGAAAATACTCTGAAAATTGTATAGGACACCATCAAATTTAACTAGATGACCCCATATATTTTTCGAACTTATAGCTTTTCCTTTAAATTGTATAGAACACCACTAAATTTAACTACTCGGACCACATACATTTATAGAATTTGTAAATTTTTTAAGGTAAACAACTACTAAAATAGTATTCAATTATAAGTAGCAGTGGAAAAAAATTTGGAATACCATTGAGTATTGATTCTGGAATTGCCACTACATGTGATATTGGATTTTGTTGTTGTTGCTGCTGCTGTTGTTGTGTGTGTGTTATCTTAGAAAGATCAAAACATGATGACATAAGGTTTGTTTGACAAAAGCTTAGGTGTTAAAAAACCAAGATTAACGGTTTTAGCGTACATCAAAAGCTACTAAACTTTTAAAAGCTAAAACTTTCAAGCCTAGTAAAACATGGCTTTTGTTACCAAATGGACAAGTTATGTTGTACATCTTTTCATAATAATAAAAAAAAGGATTCAAAAGTAGAGCGTGGTCAGAAAATAAAATTAATTTGATATAGTGAAGCAGAGCTCGTCTTGAGAATTTAAAGGCTCTGAACGAAGTAAAAAAAAAAAAAGGTCTTTAGGCCCTAACAAATATTATAAACTATTTAAACAAAACTCTTTCGGTTATACTAGAATGCTAGTGGACTTTGATTTCTTTTATTTCCGTGGCCTTTGATTGTTGTTTTTGGGCCTATTGTGCTTTGTCTTCGTTGCTTCATTTGAGTTTTCCTAGTTCTCCTACTTTGCAAATCTCCGATTATATAAAAAAATGGGTCTCAGAAAATCGTGAGCTCTGAGCGGTCGATCACTTTACTCCCCCTCCGGACCTCCCCTATAGTGAAGCTTTAGTTGGTTTTAAATTTGGTTCTTATACTATATTGGTAAAAAACTTAATACTCCGTATACACGAGTAGTTTATAAAGTATGATGTGGATCGTTTCAACTTATTATTCCGTATTCACTTAATTTATTATGTCAGGGGTGTTACCTCAAAATGTGTCTCCATCAGCTACTTACATTTGTTTAAAGTAATATAGTCAGAATATTAAAAGGCCGTACACATAAATATCAAAAAAGTGTCGCGGATTCCGATTAAAAAACTTGTAAGTGAGAGATAAAGTACAATTGAGAAGAAATCATACATTTGTAAATGAGAAATAGTGAAATGAGAAGAATTAGTTGTTAATATCTCTTGTTTTGTAGCTGCTAAATCAGTGTAGAAGATAAACCCCAAGTCGTCGTGCTAAATCGATGTAGAGAAAAAACCCTAAATTTTTTGAGGAGTCGAGTACTAAGGTCGTGATAAAAGGAAGTTTCAATTTAAGAAACCCTAAGTAATATCATACCACAAGTTTTAATTTTGAAAAAAAACAAAACGTGAAAAATTGGGAAATAAGCAAAAACCCATTTTAACCCGTGTTTGACCGTCGTTTGACCGTTTTTTGGTCGATTTTCGTTGTTCAAACGTTTCGGGTACAAACGGAACGGATCATTGAAAAATCCGTCTAGACCCCCGTCTAGACGGCCGTCTGGCCCGTTTTTTACAACCGTGCAGAAGCATCACTATTTCTTTTAAAAAAACAAAAAACTCTCAATTCGTCTTTATTCGTCTCTATTGCTTCTGTATTGCTCTGCATTCAATTTCGTCTCCAAGTCTCTATTTGTGTGGAACATATGCATCCGAAAAATTTAAAGATAAACTACAAACATATATTGATGTTCTTAACTTGTACATAATAAATGAACTACCTTAGCATACATGTAACGACCCGACTTTTTCGACTTGCTTTTGTGCCTTGTATTTTAGCGAAACTGCGTATTTGTGCGTATTGTGTTACTTTATTACTCCGGAACCTTGGCACACGTGTTTTATATTCATATATACTTAAAAACGTGCCCTGGGGTATGTAGAATGCTTAACTTGTCCATTGGATGCTTTATAACCGTTAGTGTTACTTGTCGTTACGAATAAACCGCGGACTGCGCGCACGTTTGACTTTTGTCGGAACCGGAACTTTTGGACTGCGAAATATTAATTATTATTTTCTAATAATAATTACCTGGGCTTTTGGATGCTTAATTTTATTTATTTAATTGCTAAAGCCCAATAGTTAGTCTTGTTGGACTTTCTACCTTGTTGGGCTTAAGCCCACCCTACTCTAGCTAGTGACCCAATTAATTAGCCCAAGTATTATTACTAGTGGCCCATAATAATAAATAAATAATAAATAAATTAATTAATGAGTCATACTAGCATAATGGATAAGGTTTATCTAAATGTTACATAAGATTCTAGCAAAAGGACACAATTTAGACATCATTAGCCAAAAAGCAAGTTTTTGTCTCCCCCTCCCCCCTCTAATGCCGTCCACCACCACCACCATGGTCTTGGCCACCTCATCAATCCATGTGATCTTCATTTGCCTATAAATACTAGCCTTTAGTCCCTCATTCCAACACTTGATCATTTTGACTTTTCACACACTTATTCTTTCTTTCTTTCCTAGCTTGTAAGTTTTTCTTTTCCTTCCTCTTTCCTTCTTAAATTCGTGTACATCATCATCATTATGTGGAAGATCAAGTTCTTTCTAGCTTTGATCTTACTTATATCTTGTTGATTCAAGCATGAATCTTTCAAGAACATGGAAGATTCAAGCTTTTTAGCTTGAATCTTCATATCTTTTGTAGATCTACTTTTTTTATACTTTAATCTTTCTATTTTGTGATAAAGATTCAAACTTTTGTTTGTAATCTTCATGCATCTTCAAGATCCAAGCTTTATGCTTCAAGATCTTCAAGAACAAACAAGATGCAAGCTTTCTAGCTTGAATCTTCATATCTTTTTGTTAGATCTAAGTTCTTTTTGCTTTGATCTTGTTATTTTGTTAAAAAGATTCAAACTTGTGTTTGTTATCTTCATATATCTTAAAGATCCAAGCTTTATGCTTTAAGATCTTCAAGAACACTTAAAGGTTCAAGCTTTCTAGCTTTGCAACCTTGTAACTTGTGTGAAATGGATCCAAGCTCTCTAGCTTAGGGTTCCATCACCTCATTTGACTTAGATTGTGTTCATACTTGTTTGATTGATGTAAAGTTTGTAGCTTTAGTTGTTATTGTGAATTGAAATTGTGTTAAGACTAAGGATATGATGTAACCTTGGTTCATCATCCATCTAAGACTCATGAATGAGTTGTGTTCTTACTTGGTCATAACATATTGTGTATTGATGGTGAATCTTGGTCAAAAGTGATGCTAAACCATCAACGAGTTGTACACTTGAAGCTACAAGCATCAAGGATGAGAACCGTGATGAGCATCAAGCACCAAGAACCCCACCGGAGCACTTGTCCACTGATTTTCGTATCTGATCAGACCACATGGGCTACTGGAAAGTTGATTTTCAGTTAGTTCGGTTCGAGTAGATGATTTTCCGTTTAGGCCTCGTCTTAATCCGAGTTACGGTTTAGGATTTATGGCCCTCCGATAGTCACTACACCCTATTAACGTTGTGCTGAAATTTCTAACCTACTCGCACTTAAACCGTCACCACGGTCAAACGAAGACGAGTTAGGTTCTGAAAATTGGTCAGCTGTTAGGGGACTCATATACGGAGCAATAGCCACTGACCATGCATCTTTTCGATTTACGTAGAGGTCGTAGCAGCTGACCGAATCAGCCTATTGTTTCGATCTCTATTCTCGTCAAACTTACTTAGCTTTTATGATGATGAATGATGATGATGATGACACTTAAACTTATTTTATGCACTATTAGAATTTATAAAGACAACCTACTGACCTAGTAACATTTGATTTAGGTTGACGACCTTTCGGACCGACTTACTACTTGCGTACTTTCATTACCGACTTTACCGCTTTTATCACTGTGAGTTATACCATCCCTTATTACTACTTTTACTATTTTTGGGACTGAGAATACATGCGCTTTTTACGATTTACGTGTTAAGCACGAGTACTTAAACTTTATATGTGTGTGGGTTATATAACGGCATAAACATTCTGTGACGACCCGGAAATTTCCGACCAAATTTAAACCTAACCTTTATATGTTTCCGACACGATAAGCAGAATTTGTAATGTTGAATCTCAAAAAGTTTGGAACTACATTCATGTAATCAATTACCCTTTGACCGTGTTTGACGATTCACGAACAATTATGTGTATATAGATATGTATATAATATATAATAACTGAAAACATTAACAAAGTATTTGATATATATGATACTTTACATGAACGTATTTGTTTCGATATATTTATCGACAGAATTAAGAGATAATATCAAATGATTGAATTATCAGATACATGATGATATGATTATGGGCCAATGTTATGAGGTCCACTGTGATTTTAAGAAATCTATTCTTTTTGACAATATTCGGAAAATGGTAAAGTGATCTATAAGTAAGAATGTGGAGTGTAAATAACTTAGATGTTGGATATCGACAAGTTAAGTAACTCGACATTTTTCATTAAGATGATTTCATACGTTTATTAAACCTTTGGACTTTATCCCATGCTTCACCAACAGACTGTAATTTAAAAACTTGAAACCTATTATGAATATATATATAATTCTACTTTTCTAAAATGTTTTATGATATAACGATTTAAATTAATATTAAATATATTTATACGCGTATTATACGTACATAGTTTTATACTTTTACTATACTTTAACTTTACCTTTACTTTACTTTTACTTTACTTTAACTTTAATAATTCACTTTAATAATTCACTTTAATAATTCATACTTTAATAATTCACTTTAATAATTCATACTTTAATAATTCATACTTTAATAATTCACTTTAATAATTCATACTTTAATAATTCACTTTAATAATTCATACTTTAATAATTCACTTTAATAATTCAAAAATCTATTATAAATAGAATTCAATAGGTTTCATTATTTCATAGAAACTTGAAAATATATTTCTCTAAACTCTCTCAATCGAATTACATATATATATTTACTTAGTATTATTTCAAGATATTATTAGTATACATAAAATACTACGACGGAGTTATATTCAGACGATTTCAAAATAAGTTTTCAAACGGGATAGAGCTAAGGAAATTATGGGTTATAGCTATGGAGGTTATGGGTATTGTTCGAGGGTATTGCTCGTGAGGTCAACCTAACGTTTATCATTTTCGTTGCGTCTACGTACTTTCCTGCAATATTGAATCACAATATTGATACGTGAGCATTCATATCTTATTTTTTTTATATTCATAGTGTATCCCTGACTAGTGCTCGAGTATATATGATTATGCATGTTTGTATGCTTAGTTTCGTCGTTAAATAGTTTATGATAAATCACGAATTTGATACATATGCTACTGAGATAAGGTATATGATATGCATGTCGTTAAAAAGCTAAAGAAAAATTAATAACTTTTCATTTAAAAATCGTGTGGGTTCGATGAACGGATTAAAAGATATGGCCAACTGAATTATTATTAATTTTAATATTATTATTAAAACTATTATTATAATTGTTATCAGTTGATGTTATTACTAAAATTATCTTTATTACTAAAAATTAATATTTTTATTGAAACTATCATTTTATTATTTGTATCATTATTATTATTATCAATATTATTTAATCAAATAAATATGCGTACAAAGATATTTTTACCACACGTAATATAATTACATTAATAATACATACCACTATATTTTTATGATATCAAGTGAATTTTATAAATTTTATTACTTGAGATATATAAAAGTATATTTTTATCATATATGAATTTAAATATAAATTTTTATTTATTAATAAATGACTTGTATTATTTAGTATAATAAGATCTGATAAATATATTTAAATATATAAAACGACTATATATAAGTTATATAATAAACATGTATAGATTTTGGAAGTCATTTTGGGTCAAGTTGACTTTTGTTGACTTTTGCATGTCGGTCTCGAGCATTAGGATTGTGATACACTACGACTTGACCTAACTTGTTAGACAGATATTGACCAACATATAAATATATATACTTAATATAGGTTCGTGAATCCGAGACAAACCCTGCACTTGTTCAGTTCCGTCATATACACAATTGCTACGAAATACAGTATTGTGAGTTTCATTTGCTCCCTTTTTAATTGCTTTTGCAATATATATTTTTGGGCTGAGAATACATGCGTTGTTTTATAAATGTTTTACGAAATAGACACAAGTACTAAAACTAATTCTACGTGGGTTTAAACCAGAAATATACCCTTAGCTTGGTAACATTAAACTACTTGTCTATGTACGGTAGACGCGAATCCTAAAGATAGATCTATTGGGCCTGACAAACCTCATCCTGACTATGGGATGCTTTAGTACTTCGAGGTTATATTAAACACACCTGATCTGGTGTACTTCAGAGGGTAAAACATGAACGTTAAGGCTTGTTACCGGGTGCCTACAACTTATAGAATACTTTTATACACTTGCGAGTGTACATATATTTATAAACAGAAATCTTGTGGTCTATTACTATTACGAAAATGATTGATTATGATAAACTAATGAACTCACCAACCTTTTGGTTGACACTTTAAAGCATGTTTATTCTCAGGTATTAAAGAAATCTTCCGCTGTGCATTAGCTCATTTTAAGGATATTACTTGGAGTCATTCATGACATACTTTGAAAGACGTTGCATTCGAGTCGTTGAGTTCATCAAGATTAATATTAAGTCAATTATAGTTGGATGTAATATAAAATGGTATGCATGCCGTCAATTTTAGATGTAAAGAAAGTTTGTCTTTTAAAAACGAATGCAATGTTTGTAAAACGTATCATATAGAGGTCAAATACCTCGCGATGTAATCAACTATTGTGAATCGTTTATAATGTATATGAACGGGTTCTTTCAGTTGGTATCAGAGCGGTGGTCTTAGCGAACCAGGTCTTGCATTAGTGTGTCTAACTGATAGTTGTTAAGATGCATTAGTGAGTCTGGACTTCGACCGTGTCTGCATGTCAAAAGTTTTGCTTATCATTTTTAGTCGGAAATCATCTACTTACCATCCTTAGGAAATTACCTGCTTATCATTCTTAAGTCTAGACGCGTTTTCCTACATTTATTGCATAATAATGTATAGACGAATTCTTATCTTAGCATATCTGTTACTGTGAACTTTGATTGACATCTTTCAAAGATTCCTCCGTAATTTATGGGATTTTGGTATTATATATACATATATAAATTATGTATTGAAGAATACCAAATCTAAATTCTACAATCTATTTCATACCAAAAATTCTTTCCCTGATCATACAAGATGGATCCCTCAACCAGTTCGAGTTCCTCGGATTCCGACAGCTATGCCGATATGGATTTTCACATGAGCTCCGAAAGCAGCGTGACCGAAATGGATCAACCAATTAGCCATCATCTATTTTGGATGAATTGCGGATGAGTTCGTAATCTACTTAACCATTGGAGACAAGAAGAAGGTGATCCCTTTCATCCACCACATTGCCCTCTTGGCAATGAACCTGAAGCATTTACCGGCGAACCTGTCCGAAACACCATTTTCTCTCTCATTTACAGAGTATCTCGTCATGATTATATACTATACCAAATTCTAGATCTTATCTATCCGCTCGTTCGAACTGACAATCACCCCGGTGTAATAGAAGAAGTCAACGAGCTTCGCGCTCGGGTAGTAGCTTTGGAGAATATGGTGCAAAGGTTACAAACACCAGCAGCATAACCAGTACCACCATCAACAACATCAACAGTACCATTACCACCACCAACAACAACCGCTTTGCAAACCTCAACTTCACAATCTGTCCCACGAGCATCGACGTCATACGCCATGTAGATACCAAGGAATACCACAACGATGAATTATTGATTCATAACTTCATTGGGGAAACATTCTACGACGATTATGTAATTTCTAAAGTTTAGAAATTATCTATCCTAGCCTTAACCATAAATCAAATGAGTTTAATTTAATATTAACTCATTAAATCTATATTACATCTTAAGAAATATACACATATATATTTCCATAAAGACTGTAATAAAATTCGTTTGTACAAAATATTAATTGTGAAATTTTTTTTTAACGGGTAGGTAATACCCGAGAGATACATAAATTCACAATTAGTATGTTACATTTTTCGAATCTGATTCAGCAAATCATCCATTATACTCCCTACTTTCACAACAATATACATTCTTTTATAGAAATCAAAACAACCATACTCATTCAAAATCTAATTACATATTCTGAGTTTGAAATCTCAGAATTCGATTCAAGATATAACCGAAATCATCACTCTTAGATTTCTACATCTTTTAAAACTATACTTTGACTTCAAAACTGTCCTAGAACCTCATTTCTATTCATGAAACTCACAAAAATATTTGTATCATTCAAAATCTTAGAACATCATATGTATATTAACAATTACAATATGTGTTCAAACACTTCGAAATTCTTAAAGACATGCGAGATGATGATCCAACCACACATTACCCACTGTCATGCACCTGAAAAGTTCTCGAAACCAAAGTTATAGTTTAACACGTATCCGTGTCAGATCCTTTGATATTTATTACCAAATATAATTTTTCAATCTCTTTTCAAAATAGACAATTTTGTCATAGCTTCAACAAATCACCTTCATTTGTTTATACGAATAAACCTTATTATAACAATTACCCCTTCATCATTGTTACCGGGGAACCTTTCATATCTCGCCACATTAGCAGTAAACTTATCAACAACTTCATTAACCTTCGACTTAAGCCTCTCCGAAAAGCCACTATACTTATTCATTAAAACCCCATCATGTACTTACCTACATCCTGTAACAATAATTGTCACACCAACTACTGGGAATTAGCAATCAGTATTTTGAATTTCGCTACAATTTTACGTCAAAAGTTATATGTATACATATAACGTCTATCTCCTAGACTTACATACTTCGAATGTGAATTTTCTGAAAAACATCCCAAACTATGAACTAGTTCTCCGAAATTGGAAAAATGCTGATGAAGCAGCAAAAACTGTAAACGACTTTAACAGTCAAAAGTTTGATGATAAAGAATAGTATGGTGGTAAAGTTGAGAAAAAGAGAAGGTTTGAAACTGGAAAACGGATTGAGCAGACCATGAAGGAGGCTGTGGACAAATCACAAAGACTAATCCTGCCTTCAAAGGATCCAAATGATTCAGTGTCTACTGAAATCGTTAGCAAACACCTTACTTCTTATTCTAAACCTTCACAGACAAATCTTCTTCATCATCCATCTATGTTAAGAATTCTAAGATATCATCGTATCTTTTATTATAAATATCTTCGATATTCCTGAAGATATTTTCACAACTATTCTTATCCGAAATCTTCTATCTATTCGCAATATATGCGTTACAACATAAAAAGAAACTGTGTTAGTTTCTAAATTCTGAAGAAGAAAAAAAATTCGAATTTAAAATAGGAATGTTTTTGAAGTAGTGTTGGGAACTGAAGCATGAGTTAGTATAATATAATGACACTTGATCAATGTGATTATATTACAGTAAGTCATACTGAGTTTCTAATGGAACGTGATGATTCACAGAACATACCGTCATCATGTACTATTTACACGACTCTTACATTCTACCCAATTTCCAAACATATTAAGAACATATCATCTTGATAGCTCTATATTTTCGGATATTCTGGTAATTTGCCAAATCAAGATCGTGCCATTACGATTTTCTTCTTGGAACATTAACTATGTTTATCCAAAAATTCATATCTACAAATTCTGGACCATTATCCGCTTGACTTAAGGTCGGGAAGAGAAAACGAAAGCATGAAGCTCCGAAATATAATGGAGAATATAAAGTCCGATAACAACCCCGAAATTATAAACCTTGTATATCAATGTGTATAGCAATATAAAGATACGGGAGAATGAAAAACACAATAACCCCAAGGTAATGGTAGAAGAAAATAACTTCCTCCGGTGGTAGATGAAAAAGAAGAATGACAGATATGAAAGTTAAGAGTATATCAAGAATCAATACTGGATGAAGCATATTAACGAATGCTTTAAAGTATGAATTGGGGAGAAAGACTAGAAGGTGTGAGCTGTGGAAATAAAGAAACGAAGGGGGTGGATTTATAGTAAAATATCAGACAGAGAAATCGAGACAGATTATCGCATTTAATCAAATAAGATCATGATTTCCTTAATCGCCGAAGAACCAAATCTTATAGCAAAGATTTTCCTTAAATTCCATGAATTCCGGAAATCAATCATAACTACGTCATCGGTTAAAACGAATATACGTTTACTCATTTCCCTCTCTTGCGATAGCTTCACTTATACTATTCGCGTAATCAAATTGTTTTATCTATATTACTCAATGATGATAAAACTCTATTTATCAACTCATATTCGTCATGAAAACATTTTTAAAGTTAGCCATGACGACCTCGATCAAATTTCGGGACGAAATTTCTTTAACGGGTAGGTACTGTGACGACCCGGAAATTTCCGACCAAATTTAAACCTAACCTTTATATGTTTCCGACACGATAAGCAGAATTTGTAATGTTGAATCTCAAAAAGTTTGGAACTACATTCATGTAATCAATTACCCTTTGACCGTGTTTGACGATTCACGAACAATTATGTGTATATAGATATGTATATAATATATAATAACTGAAAACATTAACAAAGTATTTGATATATATGATACTTTACATGAACGTATTTGTTTCGATATATTTATCGACAGAATTAAGAGATAATATCAAATGATTGAATTATCAGATACATGATGATATGATTATGGGCCAATGTTATGAGGTCCACTGTGATTTTAAGAAATCTATTCTTTTTGACAATATTCGGAAAATGGTAAAGTGATCTATAAGTAAGAATGTGGAGTGTAAATAACTTAGATGTTGGATATCGACAAGTTAAGTAACTCGACATTTTTCATTAAGATGATTTCATACGTTTATTAAACCTTTGGACTTTATCCCATGCTTCACCAACAGACTGTAATTTAAAAACTTGAAACCTATTATGAATATATATAATTCTACTTTTCTAAAATGTTTTATGATATAACGATTTAAATTAATATTAAATATATTTATACGCGTATTATACGTACATAGTTTTATACTTTTACTATACTTTAACTTTACCTTTACTTTACTTTTACTTTACTTTAACTTTAATAATTCACTTTAATAATTCACTTTAATAATTCATACTTTAATAATTCACTTTAATAATTCATACTTTAATAATTCACTTTAATAATTCATACTTTAATAATTCATACTTTAATAATTCACTTTAATAATTCATACTTTAATAATTCACTTTAATAATTCATACTTTAATAATTCACTTTAATAAAATCTATTATAAATAGAATTCAATAGGTTTCATTATTTCATAGAAACTTGAAAATATATTTCTCTAAACTCTCTCAATCGAATTACATATATATATTTACTTAGTATTATTTCAAGATATTATTAGTATACATAAAATACTACGACGGAGTTATATTCAGACGATTTCAAAATAAGTTTTCAAACGGGATAGAGCTAAGGAAATTATGGGTTATAGCTATGGAGGTTATGGGTATTGTTCGAGGGTATTGCTCGTGAGGTCAACCTAACGTTTATCATTTTCGTTGCGTCTACGTACTTTCCTGCAATATTGAATCACAATATTGATACGTGAGCATTCATATCTTATTTTTTTTATATTCATAGTGTATCCCTGACTAGTGCTCGAGTATATATGATTATGCATGTTTGTATGCTTAGTTTCGTCGTTAAATAGTTTATGATAAATCACGAATTTGATACATATGCTACTGAGATAAGGTATATGATATGCATGTCGTTAAAAAGCTAAAGAAAAATTAATAACTTTTCATTTAAAAATCGTGTGGGTTCGATGAACGGATTAAAAGATATGGCCAACTGAATTATTATTAATTTTAATATTATTATTAAAACTATTATTATAATTGTTATCAGTTGATGTTATTACTAAAATTATCTTTATTACTAAAAATTAATATTTTTATTGAAACTATCATTTTATTATTTGTATCATTATTATTATTATCAATATTATTTAATCAAATAAATATGCGTACAAAGATATTTTTACCACACGTAATATAATTACATTAATAATACATACCACTATATTTTTATGATATCAAGTGAATTTTATAAATTTTATTACTTGAGATATATAAAAGTATATTTTTATCATATATGAATTTAAATATAAATTTTTATTTATTAATAAATGACTTGTATTATTTAGTATAATAAGATCTGATAAATATATTTAAATATATAAAACGACTATATATAAGTTATATAATAAACATGTATAGATTTTGGAAGTCATTTTGGGTCAAGTTGACTTTTGTTGACTTTTGCATGTCGGTCTCGAGCATTAGGATTGTGATACACTACGACTTGACCTAACTTGTTAGACAGATATTGACCAACATATAAATATATATACTTAATATAGGTTCGTGAATCCGAGACAAACCCTGCACTTGTTCAGTTCCGTCATATACACAATTGCTACGAAATACAGTATTGTGAGTTTCATTTGCTCCCTTTTTAATTGCTTTTGCAATATATATTTTTGGGCTGAGAATACATGCGTTGTTTTATAAATGTTTTACGAAATAGACACAAGTACTAAAACTAATTCTACGTGGGTTTAAACCAGAAATATACCCTTAGCTTGGTAACATTAAACTACTTGTCTATGTACGGTAGACGCGAATCCTAAAGATAGATCTATTGGGCCTGACAAACCTCATCCTGACTATGGGATGCTTTAGTACTTCGAGGTTATATTAAACACACCTGATCTGGTGTACTTCAGAGGGTAAAACATGAACGTTAAGGCTTGTTACCGGGTGCCTACAACTTATAGAATACTTTTATACACTTGCGAGTGTACATATATTTATAAAAAGAAATCTTGTGGTCTATTACTATTACGAAAATGATTGATTATGATAAACTAATGAACTCACCAACCTTTTGGTTGACACTTTAAAGCATGTTTATTCTCAGGTATTAAAGAAATCTTCCGCTGTGCATTAGCTCATTTTAAGGATATTACTTGGAGTCATTCATGACATACTTTGAAAGACGTTGCATTCGAGTCGTTGAGTTCATCAAGATTAATATTAAGTCAATTATAGTTGGATGTAATATAAAATGGTATGCATGCCGTCAATTTTAGATGTAAAGAAAGTTTGTCTTTTAAAAACGAATGCAATGTTTGTAAAACGTATCATATAGAGGTCAAATACCTCGCGATGTAATCAACTATTGTGAATCGTTTATAATGTATATGAACGGGTTCTTTCACATTCCCTTTAGCACGGTAACGTTTAGTCATTGGTTTTTGAACCGGTGAACGCGAATCTTAGATATGGATCCATAGGGTTTGACATCCCCACTCGGGCTAGTCGCGTGTGATGACCCGAAAATTTCTGATCAAATTTAAACTTAATCTTTATATGATTAACATTTCAGACACGATAAGCAAAGTCTGTAATATTGATTCTCAAAATTTTTGAACTAATGTTATAAATTCAGTTAACCTTTGACTATTGACCAACGATTCATGAACATCTATTTGAAAATAGATATATATATATATATATATATATATATATATATATATATATATATATATATATATATATATATATATATTGGAAAGCTGGTGAAAAATCAATAAATTTTCATTTAGATATCGAATAGTTTCGATGAACGGGTTAAAAGATATGATCAACTGAATTATAATTGACGTTAATTGGAATTGCTTTTGAATCTGCAATTAATATTTAAACAACTTGGTTGTAAGATTGATAAATTGAATTTTTGAGTATTACCAACCGAGTAAATGAATCCTTATATAAGATACATCTCGTTTTGTTGAACTATTGTCAAAATTGACTTTTTGAAACAACTTTGGATAACTTTTGTATGTCGATCTCGAGCATTAGGATTGTGATACACTATGACCTGACCTAACTTGATAGACATTTATTGACCAACATATGTTCTCTAGGTTGAGATCTACGGTTATTTGGTAATCCGTGTTTCGGTCACATTTTGGTGAACGACTTTATATGCTGCTAAGGTGAGTTTCATTTGCTCCCTTTTTAATTGCTTTTGCAATCTATATTTTTGGGCTGAGAATACATGCGCTTTATTTTAAACGCAATGGATACAAGTACATACTAAATTCTACACTGAGTTTGAACCGAAAATCCCTTAGCTTTGGTAACTAGTAACTGCCAGTTATAAGAACCGGTGGGCGCGAGTAGTAGTATATGGACCCATAGGGCTTGATATCCCTGTCCTAGCTAGAGCACTAGCCTTTTAACGGACG
This sequence comes from Rutidosis leptorrhynchoides, assembly GCF_046630445.1. Lineage (NCBI taxonomy): Eukaryota > Viridiplantae > Streptophyta > Magnoliopsida > Asterales > Asteraceae > Rutidosis > Rutidosis leptorrhynchoides. Next base: position 59,954,494 of record NC_092336.1, on the reverse strand, counting down.
TATGCTATTTGAGAAGCGTACACGTTGGTTTGCGTGTATTATTAAGATGATTATACAAAGGGTACAAATTATATATATGTTAAGTTTAGTTACTAGGGTGCTCAATTTCGTAGAATATTTTGATAAACGTTTCTGGATGAAACAACTGAAATCTTGTGATCCACCTTTATATACAGATTATACGAAACATTAAAACTATGAACTCACCAACCTTTGTGTTGACACTTGTTAGCATGTTTATTCTCAGGTTTCCTAGAAGTTTTTCGCTGTTTGCTTAGATGTTAGACAAGCTATGTGCATGGAGTCTTACATGACATATTTTTCAAGGAAACGTTGCATTCACCAAATCATCACCATGTATCTTATTTGGACTGCATTGTCAACGGAAGTACTGTTGTAAACTATTATTTATGGTGATTGTCTATATGTAGAAATCATCAGATGTCGAAAACTGTTGATTTAAATATTCATTTATGGTGTGCCTTTTCAAAAGATTGCAATGATTACAAAACGTATCATATAGAGATCAAATACCTCGCAATGAAATCGATGAATGACGTGTTCGTCCATATGGATTTGGAGCGATCGTCACAGTTGGTATCAGAGCTTGAGGTCATAGGGAACCAGAATTTGCATTATTGTGTTAAACTAGTAATCGTTAGGATGCATTAGTGAGTCTGGACTATGATCATATATGTTTTTACCGAGTTTTGCTTATCATTTCTTGTCGAAAATTACCTGCTTATCATTCTTAAGTCTAGACACGTTTTCCTGCATTTATTTCATAAATAGTGTATAGACAAAAATTCATATCTTAGCATATCTGTTACTGTAAACTTTTCTTGACACCTTCCGAAAATTTCTCCGTAATTTATGGGATTTTGGTATTATATATACATATGTAAATTATGTATCGGAGAATACCAAACTTAATCCTATAATCTATTTCATATCAAAAACCCTTTATCCGATCATATAATATGGATTTCTCACTTGATTCCTCGAGCTCCGAAAGCAGTGTAACCGGAATAGATCAACCAATCAGCCATCACCTATTCTGGATGAATTGGAGATGGGTTCGTAGTTTACTTAATCATTGGAGACAAGAAGAAAGTGATCCGTTCCATCCACCACATTGCCCTCTTGGCGAAGAACCTGAAGCACTTACCGGCGAACCTATTCGAGACACCATTTTCTCTCTCATTTCCAGAGTGTCTCGTCACGATTATATATTATCTCAAATTCTAGATCTTATTCATCCACTCGTCCGAACCAACAATCACCCTGGTGTAATAGAAGAAGTCAACGAGCTTCGCGCTCGGGTAGTGGCTTTGTAGAATGTGGTGCAAAGGTTACAAACACCAGCAGCGGCACCGGCTGCAACAGTACCACCATCAGCAACAGCAACAGTACCATCACCACCACCAATAACAACATCCGCATCCCACACCTCAACATCACAATCTGTACCTCGAACATCAACGTCATACGCACCATAGATACCAAGGAATACCAACAACAACAAACGATGAAGTATTGATTCATAACTTCATCAAAGAAATATTTTGCAGAGAATATGTAGTTTCTAAAAGTTTTGGAGATTATATATTCTAGTCCTAGTCGAAAACCAGATGAGATTAATATTATGTTAACTCATTAAATCCATGATTACATCTAAGGAAAATATATAAGTAGGTATATTTTCATAAAGATTGTAATTAAGAAAATTCTTTTGTACAAACTGTTAATGGTGAGAATATTTTAACGGGTAGGTAATACCCGAGAGATATATAAATTCACAATTAATATGTTACATTCTTCGATTCTGATTCAACAAATCATCAACTATACTCACTACTTTCACACAATATATATTCTTTTATAAAAATCAAAACAACCATCCTCATCCAAATTTGATTACATATTTTGATTTTGACAAATCAAAATCCGAGTCAAGATTTAACAAAAGACATTATTCTTAGACTCCTAAATCTTTCAAAGCTATACTTTGACTTCAAAACTGTGCTAGAACATTATATGTATATTAACGATTACAATCCATGTTCAAACCCTTTGAAATTCCTGAAGACACTTCAAATAATGAATCATCGAGATGATGATCCAACCACATGTTAACCTCGGTCTTGTACCTGAAAAACCCCCGAAATCAAAGTCATAGTTTAACATGTATCCGTGTCAGACCCTTTGGCATTTATTAGCTAAAATAACTTTTCAATCCCTTTTCAAAATAGACAGTTTTGTCACCACTCCAGCAAATCACCTTCAATTGTTCATTCGAATAAGCCTTATTATAACAATTACCCCTTCATCATTGTTACCGGGGAACCTTTCATATTCCACCACATTAGCAGTAAACTTATCAACAACTTCATTGATCATTAAACCTCTCCTAAAAATCACGATAATTATTCATTGAAACTCTATCAAGTACTCATATACAACTTGTAACAACAATTGTCATACCAACTACTGGGAATTAGCAAATCAGTATTTTGAATTTCGTAGCAATTTTTTGCCAACAGTTATATATATACATATAACGTTTACCTTCAAGACTTACAGACTTCGAATGTGAAGTTTCTGAAAAACACCCTAAACTATGAACTAGTTCTCGAAATCTTGAAAAATGCTGATGAAACATCAAAAACTGTAAACGACTTTAACAGTCAAAAGTTTGATGATAAAGAATAGTGTATTGGCAAAGCTCAGAAAAATTTTGGTACTGAAAAACGGATTGAGCAAAGTATGAAGGAGGCTGTGGATAAATCACAAAGACTAAACCTGCCTTCAAAGAATCCAAATGATTCAGTATCTGCTGAAGCCATTAACGAATACCTTGCTTCCGAATCTAAACCCTTGCGGACAATATTCTTCATCATCTTCTGATATTAGAAATTCTAAGATATCATCGTATCGTTCATTATAAATATCCTCCATATTTTTAGAGATAATTCCATAATCATTCTTATCGGAAATCAATTTTCTCCTTGCGATATCTGTGTAACATCATAAAAGAAACTATTTTAGTTTTTAAATTCTGAAACCTTCGAGTTTAAAATATGAATATTTTTGAAGTGGAGTTAGGAGCTGAAGCATGAGTTAGTATAGTATAATGACACTTGATCAACGTGATTATATTACAGTAAGTCATGCTGAGTTTCTAATGGAACTGGATAAAGGTTCACAGATCACACCCTCATCATGAACCATGTTACATAACTCTTTTATTCTATTTAACCTCTAAAAATATCAAGAAAATATTTTTCTTGATGATTCGGTCTTTTCCAGATATTCTGGTAATTTGACAAATCAAGATCGTGCCATTACGATTACCTTCTCAGAACATTAACTATGTTCATCCAAAACTCCATACCTACGAATTCTGGACCATTACAAGAGATGCCTAATCGCAAGAAGAAGAAACGAAGGGACAAAGCTCCGAAATAGAAATTGGAGTATAAATCGCAGCAAATAGAAGGGAGTATTAACTGTGAACGACAATGATTATAGAAGACAGAAGTAGGGACATTGAAATATAAGGGGAGATATAAAGCCCGATAACAAACCCGAAATTACAAACCGTGTATATCAATGCGTATAGTAATATAAAGACACGGGAGAATGAAAAACACTATAACCCCAAGGTAATGGTAGAAGAAAGTAATATTCTCTGGTGGTAGATGAAAAAGAAGAATGACATATATGAAAGTTAGGAGTATATCAAGAATCAGAACTGGATGAAGCATTTCACAATCTTTTGAAAGTATGAAATGAGGAAGAAGATGTAGGAGTAGTGAAAATAATGAAACAGAAGAGGTCAATTTATAGCAAAATATCGGACGCAGCAATAGAGGCAGATTACGCATTTAATCAAAGAAAATCCTAATTTTCGCAAATTCCGAAAAATCAAATCTTATTTAAATTATGAAGATTTTCTATTCCTTAAAATCCGGAAATCAATCATTACTACATCAAGAGATAAGACGCATCTCTATTCTCCATTTCACTTTATTACGATAACTTCTCTCATACGCTTCGAGTAATTGGATTATTTTATCCATATTATTCAAACATAGATAAAACTCTATTATCAACTCATATTCGTCATTAAAACATTTTTATTGTTAGCCATGATGACCTCACTCAAATTTCGGGACGAAATTTCTTTAACGGGTAGGTACTGTGATGACCCGGAAATTTCTGATCAAATTTAAACTTAATCTTTGTATGATTAACATTTCCGACACGATAAGCAAAGTCTGTAATATTGATTCTCAAAATTTTTGAACTAATGTTATAAATTCAGTTAACCTTTGACTATTGACCAACGATTCATGAACATCTATTTGAATATATATATATATATATATATATATATATATATATATATATATATATATATATATATATATATATATATTGGAAAGCTGGTGAAAAATCAATAACTTTTCATTTAGATATCGAATAGTTTCGATGAACGGGTTAAAAGATATGATCAACTGAATTATAATTGACGTTAATTGGAATTGCTTTTGAATCTGCAATTAATATTTAAACAACTTGGTTATAAGATTGATAAATTGAATTTTTGAGTATTACCAACCGAGTAAATGAATCCTTATATAAGATACATCTCGTTTTATTGAACTATTGTCAAAATTGACTTTTTGAAACAACTTTGGATAACTTTTGTATGTCGATCTCGAGCATTAGGATTGTGATACACTATGACCTGACCTAACTTGATAGACATTTATTGACCAACATATGTTCTCTAGGTTGAGATCTACGGTTATTTGGTAATCCGTGTTTCGATCACATTTTGGTGAACGACTTTATATGCTGCTAAGGTGAGTTTCATTTGCTCCATTTTTAATTGCTTTTGCAATCTATATTTTTGGGCAGAGAATACATGCGCTTTATTTTAAACGCAATGGATACAAGTACATACTAAATTCTACAATGAGTTTGAACCGAAAATCCCTTAGCTTTGGTAACTAGTAACTGCCAGTTATAAGAACTGGTGGGCGCGAGTAGTAGTATATGGACCCATAGGGCTTGATATCCCCGTCCGAGCTAGAGCACTAGCCTTTTAACGGACGTATGCTATTTGAGAAGCGTACACGTTGGTTTGCGTGTATTATTAAGATGATTATACAAAGGGTACAAATTATATATACGTTAAGTTTAGTTACCAGGGTGCTCAATTTCGTAGAATATTTTGATAAACGTTTCTGGATGAAACAACTGAAATCTTGTGATCCACCTTTATATACAGATTATACGAAACATTAAAACTATGAACTCACCAACCATTGTGTTGACACTTGTTAGCATGTTTATTCTCAGGTTTTCTAGAAGTTTTCCGCTGTTTGCTTAGATGTTAGACAAGCTATGTGCATAGAGTCTTACATGACATATTTTTCAAGGAAACGTTGCATTCACCAAATCATCACCATGTATCTTATTTGGACTGCATTGTCAACGGAAGTACTGTTGTAAACTATTATTTATGGTGATTGTCTATATGTAGAAATCATCAAATGTCGAAAACTTTTGATTTAAATATTCATTTATGGTGTGCCTTTTCAAAAGAATGCAATGATTACAAAACGTATCATATAGAGGTCAAATACCTCGCAATGAAATCGATGAATGACGTGTTCGTCCATATGGATTTGGAGCGATCGTCACAGTGCACTAGCATTTAACGGGTGTTTAATACTTCGTGGACATACGCACTCGCCAAGTGTACTTTCAGGGGGTTATAAACGTTAAGTCTAGTTACCGGGTGCCCACGGTTATACATATACTTTTCATACTGTTTTGATACGCTGTTGCAGCACTGAAATCTCGTGGCCTATCTTGCGTTACTGTTACAACTTAAACTATAGCTCACCAACATTCGTGTTGACTTTTTAAGCGTGTATTTCTCAGGTGCCTAGAGGTTTATTGCTTCTGCTGTTAGACTTGATGTCATGCTGTTATTGAATTGCTGTTATGGACCTACTGTACTAGTTATCCACTGCATTACTAGAGATGTCTCAAATTATGAAACTTATGTTTTGCATTCGTAAACTTATGTTATTTTGGAGCAATGGTTTGTATTAAGTCTTATGACATGTTATCTTTGTAAAACGTTATCTTTTAATGAATGCAAATCGGTTTTCAAACAGCATATAGTGTTTGACCTTGTGATGATCCTGTTGTTGATGATCCGTACATGATGTTTTGTACGGGGCGTCACAATACATATGTAACATAATGAATTCCGTAAAACGAACCTATATTTACTTAAGAACACAATATTTATATTTTTAATAAAAATTATAAATTATATTAATAATAATAATAATAATAATTAATATTAAAGTTTGCTTAAGAATTAAATATTTATATTTTTATTAAAAATTGTTACTAATAACAAATGACTCTTAAAATTTCTTTAAACATTAAAATGCAATTATTTAATGAAAGTTGTACAATATATTTCAAAATTTGTATATGTGTTCATGGAGTGTTTTGTAAAAGATTGTACAATTTGTTTTAAAGATTGTACATATGATAAGAGGAGTGTTTTATCATAAGGTTGTACATGATGATTCAAATATTATAGTACATTTAGTTATGAGGGTGTTTTACAATAAGGTTGTACATAACGTTTCTCATATTGTACATCTGTTTCACATGTTTTAATTTTTATTAAATAAAATAAGTTACTTTAATGACATCATCATGGATGTTTTAGAAATTTTCTTTTTATTATTGAATTATTTTTAACCTTAGAAATTATTTTTTTATTACATCATCAAGTTAGGAATTTAATAGATACTATAGATACGTAGTACTTTATATTGTGTCTTTGAGCATAGGCAACCGCCTAAGGCCCAAAATTTAGAAGGTCCTAAAATTTTGAATATGTAAATATTTTTCTCAATATATTTAATTAAATCCAATATATTTAATTAAATCCTATTAAAAATTATCAATTAAAGTCAAAATACTTTGTTTTTAATAGTTAAATGAATGTAAGTAAATAAATAGATAAATTGGCATATTATTTTTTTATGCGTAGTAAAAAAATTTAACGTATATGTAGGCCCATTTTTATTTTCGTCTAGGGCCTTTAAATTGTTGAGACGGTCCTGTATATTACGGAGTACTTTTTAACAGTATCTATATAATCATATAAAGCTCTAAAATGATGATGTAATCATTAAAATTAATTACCCTTTAATTTTCATAATGATAATGTCATAATTATATATTAATTTAATTAAAAAATTAATAATACGAAATCTTTTATAAAAGAAAATATTAATCTCTCCTAAATTGTAATTTAGTGTTCTAAAAAAATTTAAAAGGCATTTATTAATACTAATAATAATAATTATTATTAAAAATATAAATAATCAACTTTGAGCGAACTTTATTATTATTATTTACTTTTAATATAATAATAATAATTATAATTATTATATTTTTAATATTCAAATATGGATTCATTTTACAAAATTAGTTACGTTACATATGTATGCGAAATTACATGTCTATATATTTGTAAAAACAACGATAAGTTTCTTAGTCAAATGGGTCATTAAAATAAATAATTTTAGCATTTACATTCACTAATACCCAAAACATGTCATTAAATTATTTTGTTTAAACAAACCCGTGATTTCACCGGTCATTTCACTAGTTAGGAAAATATATACGTAAATACTCCGTATTTTTTTTAGGATATTGTCATCAAAAAGAATATTCATTAAGATTTAAATTTAAAGGATTATGCTTATAAAGTTAATTAATTTTTGAAGAAAATTAAAATGGTGATGATTATGAGCTAATAATCAGTATGTGATCAAGTCAACTTATTATATTTCTTTTTTTTACGGCCAAACAATTGAAATATTCAATCAACAAAAAAAGATCCCCAGCAAGGCGTTAAAGGCATAGAAAGCCATAAGTTCTAATTAGAAAGCTTATGACTTCTATGTTTAATCCAACGAAAAGAAATTGATCTAACTACTTTAAATAAATTACATATATTACAAAAAACATCATCAAAAATGATCCCGTTACGAAAGCGCCAAATGACCCAAAGAGTAGTGATAACGATAGCCTTGATCCGATCCTTAGTATCATTGGAAATCTGAAACCCTTCGATCCAACTATAAAATGAATCCCATGAAGAAAACATGGGCATGTTGCAATTTAGCCATATACGTATCTTACCCCATAATTCCTTAGCGACAACACAATCAAAAAACAAATGTTGATCTTAATTGAAATTTGAAATAAATGCTACAATAAATAAAAATTGTCATGTGCCTGGTGTGCCTAAGAGCAAATAATTTAATTTTAATGTATTAACATAATATATATATATATATATATATATATATATATATATATATATATATATATATATATATATATATATATATATATAGTGGTAGGATCAAGAGGGAAGTAACCATTCGGGGGGAAGCGGGGGGAAGCAAATTTTTTTTTTCGTTTTTTGAAAAAACTTTGTTCACGAACATTATAGATGAGATGAAAATATGAACATTTAGTAGAGACACTTTGTGATAAATGTTTTTATTTTGGCGGAAAAACGCTCGAATAAGTAATATATAACAATTATCGTGTTTTTCGAGCGTATTTTGAGGTTTTAGCTATTGGGGTTTAGATATTAGGGTTTAGATATTAGGGTTTATAGGGTTTAGATATTAGGGTTTAGAAATTTAGGGTTTAGGGTTTAGATTTAGGATTTAGATTGAGTTTTTAACACGAACGGTTTAGAGTTTAGGGTTTAGGGTTATAGGGTTTGGTGTTTTGGGTTTCACCAAACCCTAAACCCTAAACCCTAAACTCTAAATCGGGCTAAATTTTACTTCACAAAACATGAAAAAAAACGTTCATATTCAACAATATTATCTTGAATGTTATTTTTGTCGATCGTTTTTCCGCCTAAATAATAACATTCATCACGAAGTGTCTCTTCTAAATGTTCATATTTTCGTGTGATCTTGATGCTGGAATTTTTTTTTTTTCAAAAAAAACGAAAAAAAAAATTTGCTTCCCCCGATTGGTTACTTACCCATTGATCTGCCTATATATATATATATATATATATATATATATATATATATATATATATATAAAAGATAATTGTTTAGTTTAACTGTCAGCAAAACTATTTTTATAGGAATGAGTGACAAGTGCAATTTACACTTGTCAAAGGGATTGGCTAACAAAAACAAAGAAACTAACAAAAAAAAAAAAAAACTCCCGATCTTTTTTCACTAACCATATACCTTCCTTTTTTTTTAAACATATATCTTTATCTCTAACTAACCTCAAACAAACCCTAATAACTTAAAATTCACGAACAATATTCACGATGTATTATCAATAGCTTTGATCAACGGATAAGGAAAATCAAATATTGTAATCAAACGCTTTCATATCCAGCTCATCAATCGTATAGCATCTAATCAATGATCTTATCTGCAATCCTAATTTCTCACCGAAAATTCAAGGGAACAATGATTTGATCTTCTTTATTAAAAAAGGCGTACAACGATCCCTACATAATTTTCAGGTTTGATTCATTGTTCAATTCATTGATTTGCATAACATTTGCCATAATATTACTATTTGAATTTACTAATTTAGCTACAGAATAGCATACTTATTGTGTTATGGATCGGAAGGATGTAAACATATTGTGGTAGTGTTTTGAATCTATGAGTCTGAAAGTGTTGGTGTGTCAATGACATGTTGAATTGGATCGAAAAAGAAACTACTGTGGTTAAAAATAGAAATGGGATTCATGTGATGTGGCGAAATTCGTTTTCCTAGCATCATTTAACTTGCTTGGGAACTTGATGCTCTCACGTGACTTACTTAGCGAATCCGGATTCGGAAATGGAGTCGGAGTCTTTTAAGGCGATGTCAGGGTTGATGGAATAGGGTGGACTGTGGACATCCAAATATATCAGATTTGTATCCGTGGCTTAAGTGGTTCGATTTGCAAGGTTTGAGAAGAAAAATGGACAGAGATATGGGAAACGGGTTAGAGATAGCAACGGGTTGGGTGAACAAGCTATTGGAAAAGCAGGTACAAGAGACAAAAGAACGGGCTAGTATGAGATAGAAGGACGTCTTGTATGTTTGATTAGATGAGCCCGAAAAGACGTCTGTAAAGGACATGATTGTTTTCATTTTAGCAAGTGTTTTCATGATGTATATTTTGAGTTTAATGTGTTTACTTTTTGTAACTTATCTTTTGCTTTATGTAGGAGATATGTTTGGCTGGTTCGGAAACATCGAGCAGCAGCACCGTTGAATGAGCCTTGACCGAGTTACTACGACGCCCTATAAAAAATGAGTCGGGTCAAAGAAGAGCATGCATCAGTCATTAGCTCGAATTAGAAGCTCGAAGAACTACACATAATGTGTATTTCTATCATCATTAGTTTGTATGACCATAATTATCTATATGGTGCTATTAATTGTACTGAGAACAAGTGCAATCGGATTATGTTCACTTCTGATAGTCTAATTGCACTGAACGGGATGATTTTTGTCATCATTAATTTTATAAACATAATTAACAAAGAATAATAAAGTGTGAAAGGAAGAGCAATGGAATTTTTCTGGAGCAGAAGTTTATCATAGAAGATTTAAGGATGGTATTTCGACTTTCAAAAGGCAAATGTCTATTTTGATATATACATATGTTGATATCAGAAAGTCTAAAGATTTTAGACATGATATTACAAAGAATAGTGTTAAGTTGAATTGTTTTATCACAATAGTTGAAATTGTTATGGGATGTGCATATCATATATTGAGTATGATACTATGTAAAAGCTTATGGTTTTAGATGTCGAAAATCCTTTTCTCGATCATTTGAATACTAACCATTAACCATAGACTCTAAAGTCTGTACATATATGTAGCTAATAATTTTTGAGGATTTTTGTCGTGCGTTGCTCTAAACCTATATATATATATATATATATATATATATATATATATATATATATATATATATATATATATATATATAAATGGAGAGTATCCAGTTAGAACTTTTTTAGTGTGAGAACTCTAGGAACTCAAAATACACTAAAATTCGAACAAAAAGGACACGGACGAGCAAAAACAAGTGTAGTCGAGCGAAAATGCACGCGGGCGAACAAAAAAACATAGGTGGGCGAGCAAAAACACAGGGAGTTGAGCAAAAAAATGGCGGCCGAACAAAAAAAAAGGCTTTCGAATTTCAGTTTTTCGTTCGGTTCTACAAGAAATGGTTCGGTTCAACAAAATTGTAGAACCAAATTTGTTCGGATTACTCCATTTTGTTCGTCCACACCTTTTTTCGTTCGCCCGCCTAATTTTTTTTGTTCGACCAGCTTCTTTTTTGTTCGCCCGCCATATTTTTTTTGTTCGACCAGACCCCTTTTTGCTCGCCCACCACTTTATTGCTCGAATTTCAGTGTATTTTCTAGTTCTCAGAGTTCTCACACAAAAAAGTTCTCATTTGATCCCTCAAATATATATATATATATATATACATACATATATATATATATATATATATATATATATATATATATATATATATATATATATATATATATATATATATATATATATATATATATAATGTAATAATATAATGTTGGATTAATTGACACCAGTGGGATTAGGTACGAGCAAGGTAAAAAAAGACGCGAGACGGGGTCGAGACGGTCGATGTTGGAGTGTCGCAATGGTAAAAAGGGCAATGGTAAAAAGGGGTTTGGGATGGATGTTAACCAACATTGACCTTTTATATAAATATTCAAACATAAATATTTTAAATTAAAGACAACTACAATGTGTTTGACCCACTTAACGTACCGTTAAATTTTAAATATATATGTTTGACATACAAATATAAAAGTCAACGTAAGTTAGCATTCGCCCCGACCCCGTCTCGACCCCGTAAGTTAACATCCGTGTTTGAAATACATATAAAAAGTCAACATACGTTTACATCCGTCTCGACCGTTTTCCGTCGTTGACCGTTTCTTACTGTTGTTGGCCCTTTTTATTGTTATTTAGTCGTTAATCTTTTTAAACCGGTTTTTGGTTCGTTGCGACGGTATATTAGTAAATCGTTGCGACTTTGTTACAAAAAAATAAATCGTTGCGACTGCATTTTTTTGTGACACTAGATCCGAGTAGGATTTGATATTGTACTAATAATTAATTACGGAGTAATTAATTAATACTTAATGGATAATACTACTAATAATAATCTGACTTGGTTTTAATCCAGCGTTATAATGGTCAGTAATTGTGTCATGAAAATTGTAATAGCATGTCACTCTGCCTAAAGTAACACGTTCATTTTTGTGACGACCCGGAAATTTTCGACCAAATTTAAACTTAATCTTTATATGATTTCGACAAGATAAACAAAGTCTGTAATGTTGAGTCTCGAAAATTTTGGAACTATGTTCATATATTCAATTACCCTTTTGACTAAGCTTGACGATTCATGAACATTTATGTGCATATAGATATGTATATACAATATATAGTTATAATAATTGAAAACGTTAACAAAGTATTAGATGTATAATACTTTACATGAACGTATTTGTTTCAATATATGTTTAACATATTTATCGAAGGAATTAAAAGATAATATCAAATGATTGAATTATCAGATTCATTGTGATATGATTACGAGCCTCTGTTGTGAGGTCCACGTTGATTTAAGAAATCGTTTCATTTTAACAGCATACAGAATAAATGGTAAAGTAATCTACGAGTGAGAACAAAGTGTCAAATAACGAGAATTAGGCAAAAGTTAGTGGAGAACTAAATTTCATAATATGCTATTTATTTAGCTCCAAACGTGCGAAAACGTTTTTCGATACGATAGAATTTAATTATTAAAATATTTTGTTTAAATAACATAAATTAAATATATACAATATGTTGGAATATTAATTATTAGAATTAGATATATAAATAACTTGCGACGTATATTTAAAATGTTGTAACAACTCAAACCAAACCACGAACAACCCGCGTGAAAATAGCAAATAATTTTTTTTTTGCTGGAACAGCATATGGCGCGGCGCGCCAGATGGCCGCGCGGCGCGCCAGATGGCCGCGCGGCGCGCCATACTGGTCTGTCCAAAAAGTCTTGAAATGCTAAAAAGATTGGCCACTTCCCGACATAATTAGACAAAACGCTTTTAACAACATATTCAAATATGTAAAACTAACACATTCCATTAATAAAAATGAGTTTTACGAAGCGGGGCCCACATCGGCCGTTTTACGAGTTTAATTCAAAATATGAGTTTCGACCATCAAAAGTTTAAGTACCAAACTACACTACGAGCATGGTGTTTGGGATTAAACTACCCAAGTCTCGGTCAATACTCCAAAAGCTAAATAGCCCAAAAGCATTCTCTAGCAACGACGAGATCTCTAATCCAAGATGATGCCCTTAGCCTTGTCCACAACCGAACCTATAAAAAGGTAAACAACGAGAGGGTAAGCAAAGCTTAGTGAATGCAATAATTATACACATACATATATAATATACCTTCTTGCAAATCACTTACTCAAACACCGCATACATGCTAGCAACACAATTAGCTTATAATCTCGAATACAAGCTAGAAATCTCCAATACCACAAGCTAGCATAGCAACGCATATAATATAATTCGAATAATATATTATGCTTACACTTACAACACAAATAACCATGGTTAACCAATCGTACAAGGGAATGGCGCTCGCGAAAACGCCATCGGTGTTCATAACATCCGTTAGGGTACTTAACACCTCGTATCACTAACCCCTAGGGTGGCACCTTAACACCTCGGCACTTCACCCCGAGTGGCATCTTAACACCTCGATGCTTCAGTCATTATTTTACGGAGTGGTGTCTTAACACCTCGACACTACACCCCTAGGTGACATCTTAACACCTCGATGCTTCACCCCGAGTGGCATCTTAACACCTCGATGCTTCACTCATCACGTGAAACGTGGTGTCTTAGCACCTCGACACTACACATTTCACGCTACAACAAATAGATACATTATATATCTACACATATAATTATTCCACTCACCTTACGTCTTCGGTGAATCAATAAACCAAGATTGAAACTTCAAGGTAACGCACCTATTACAAAGTGCATATATAATCAATTTTCCGTTCAAGTTGGTCAAACTCACAACACTCACCATTACTAGGTCATTTCGACCCTTTTGGACACCTAACTAGGGGTGTTCATCGGTTCGGTTTTCGGTTTTTCGGTTTATTCGGTTCGGTTTTTTCGGTTTTGAAATTCTAAAAATTAAAACCAAAAACCAAACCGAAACCAAATTCAAATATCAAAATCAAAACCAAAACCGAACCGAAAACCAAATTTGAATTCGGTTCGGTTTCGGTTAAAACCAAATTAACTTCCACATCGATTTTTTTTTTACTTTTTTCTCACGATATAAATAAACATTATATTATTAACTTTGTAAGTATCATACTAAAATAATATATATAATCGAACATATATACAAATTTTATAAAATAAAATAAGCTTATATAATACTCCCTCCGTCCCATCTTAAGTGTCCACTATTGACTTTTCAAAGTCTTTCTTTGTCAACTTTGACCGTAAATATTTTTATTTGTGTTATATAATATTTGATAAAAATAATATGAATGAAAACACATTTAAAAACTCAATTCATTCATATAATTTACATCAAATATTATATAGCACAAATAAAAATATTTACGGTCAAAGTTGATAAAGAAAGACTTTGAAAAGTCAACAGTGGACACTTAAGATGGGACGGAGGGAGTATCATAATACAACACATTTTATATCAAAAAAATAAACAAAATCAATACCAATAACAAAACTAAAACTTTCTCTGTTTTAGTCATAATGTATACTTTCTAATAATAAACTGTTGTAAAGCAGTGTATATAAATTTGATTGATTCAACGTGCACACACGCATAAATTGAACTGAATAGCAAATCGACTTGAAATAATTATAGTTTCAAAAATGTGGAGTTAAAAGGAAAATTATGAAATTAAAGATTAAAATAGGATTTCAATCCAAGTAAACCGAATTTGACTTGAAGAGTTAAAATATCTATTCAAAATCGTTTCCCATACATGTATACAATAATATAAATAACTTAAAATATATATTTAATATTGTATAAATTGAATTCGGTTTTATATTCGGTTTTCGGTTAACCAAACTAAAAATTTTCAAAACCGAAAACCAAACCGAAAAACGGAATTAAAATTCGATTTCGGTTTTTCTCGATCCGAAAACTATTTTTCAAATTCGGTTTGGTTTTTTTCGATTTGGTTTCGATTCGATATTCGGTTTAAATGGTTTCAAACCAAATGGTGCACACCCCTACACCTAACCCTAAAATTGGGTCAACTCACACCAAAAACCCTAGCATTAGCCAAGTTAGGTCTTAAAACACCTTTTAACATTAGGTTTGAGCATTAATCTCAATCATTAACTAACTTAGGTCCAGTTTGACCCATTTGACCAATTTAAGGTCAACACCCCCATTTCGGGTCATCCACTAACCCACTTAACACCCATTTACATAAATATTGGTGTTCTAGCAATTTACTAACTAATTAAGGTTTATTAACAACAATTAATACTTGAAAAACCCTAGTTAGTCATCTTTGAGTCAACATAACCCATATTCACTCAAAACACCCAATTCACTAACAAATGGGTCTTATTGTTCATCACTCACACAAACCCTAACTCTTTAACAATTAAAACAAGGAAGTTAGGTTTAGGGCTTACCACAACTATCAAAACGTAGCAAATGAGGAGATGAACAACTTTAGTGCTTGCACTTTGACCCGATTCGAGCTTCTTCTTCCTTAATTTGAGCTCTCTCACTCTAGAATCTAACTCTCTCTCTAGAATTGATTGGAAGATGATGAAGAAGGTGAATATGGAGTAAATAACACTCCAAACAACTGATCCAAGCCTTAAAGTCGGACCTTAAGTGGTTTTACCAAAATGCTCTTAAAATATCTTGATTAAAAACAAAGTGAGCTGTCAGCCTGTAATGGCGCGGCGCGCCATAAGGCCGCGCGGCGCGCCAAATGCCCAGTTCAGCTTCTTTTGCCTTTTAATTAAATACAACCTAAACCCCACAACTTGAATAACTTATACCCACATATGTACAATAAAATATTCGGGTCTTACAACTCTCCCCCACTTAGAATCGATCACGTCCTCGTGATCCTCGTCACTCAACCACCCGGAACTGCACTCTATGGTCCTCAACAACCGTTACAATCCGAATTCCACCACATTACACATTAACCCGAAGATTAATCCAAACTAAGTACACATTTGCACGCATTTCGAAACGTGCAATACACACAACATTCGAAGTCTATAACGATCACTTAGAATACACGAAATCGCCACGTATTCTTCCAAATTCTCTAGGCAATCCTTCTCTAATAGTCACCATTAATAACCAAATCGTCACCCGTGATTTATTAAAATTCACAAATCCGAGCACAAGAATTTGCTCAATCCCTCCAATCGGGAAAAACTCAATCGACCTCGTACCGAGATATCAATACCTGAGCATACCCTTACTAAGTACAATGCTAAAAATAACCAAGTCTCAACCTAAAGTCAACAACTCAAAATGATGAAAACCGGACAAAAGCGAATCCTTACGGATTAAACTTATTACCTAACTTCCTTAGTAGTGCGCAAACACGGCTAGTACGCAGCTATCGTAGTATCGTAAGCAAGCGACCAAAACCGCTAACGTCCAAATCGACTATGGCAACACAAAACCCAATGTGTACAAAATGGCTGCTGCCACCCCTTAACAACATGTGAGTGAAACACGGCTATCGCATCACTAATCACAGAACATGGTCCTCCCGAACCCACCATTTGCGTATAAAACAACCAATAGTTCTCAATACTAAACGCATGAAGGTTATTTCACACAAAACTCAAGTGTCCAAAAACGGCTATTACTCACCTCCATGTGCAAAAAACGGCTATGTGCACAATTTATACGGGCAATTAATCATCATAAACCTACAAATAACGGTTCTTTCCGGAACCGCTCACCATCAATCACAACCAAAAGTGGTTAACGAAGAGCTAATCCTTCCGGATATCACTCATCACCTATCATAAGTCAAACGCGGTCAACATAGAGATAAACCCAAATAAACATACACTAAATCACCTCGTAGTACCCAAAATCAAAGCAATCACACCATCGGAGTCAAAAGTTACACTAGCAGGTATAAGAAGGCACCTGACGTTGCGTTGTCCAACTCCAATTACTAACACCGAGCCTCCAAAGACTCGACCCATACGGGGTCTACTCCTGGTGTCCCATGCCAACCGACTACACGCAGTCACACAAATCTAAAGAATGTTACGGCTCAACGCCCATGACTTCTAGCGACACCAAGGCTTACACCTTTCTAGCTTCGTCATAACCATTAAACCGGTTACTTACATACATAAGGATAGTTAACCACCACGACCCTACTCGCACACGAACGGGGTTAACGGGAATGCCTCTCGAACGGCATACCGCGTGCACCCCCAAATTCCTAGAAGGAAAGAGTGGCCGTCAAGAGAGCACAACACTTGCCACATAATCACAAAACCGCCACCGAAATCGAACCGTCAATTAACATGTATACAGATACATCATAATACGTTATTATCGTTAAACGTACCACCATACTCTGGTTACGGCCTAATTGGTTTCACCATAAAGCTCAACACAATAATTGGGACTACGCCCTACACGGTCTCATCACTATACGCTCGGTTAAGCTCTCGCGGCTACACCAAATCAAAACACAACACTATCGATAAGACGTTTACACGTCACGTACTCTCACACGGTGATATAACACCCGGTGCATACTAAACCAATAACACACGCACACAAGCAACTAGTTGTTAACTCACATACGAGCAACAATACACACACAATCTACAAAGCTTACGGGTCTCACTCGAACGAGCCTAACGACCCCAAAACCACAACGCAATAAGCCTAGACAACAGAAGACTCAAGCAACAGAGTCAAGGCACAACACGCCGACCTATCCAACCAATCTCCTCATCGATCATAGTCCACGATCCCTCGCGAATTCATTTCACCATAAAACCGCCGCTCACTTTCTTCCGTTGGCATCAATTAAACAACGACCTAACGTTAACATAAGTCGTACCTTGTATATCAAGAACGCCGCTACCCGCAGGGTAGGCCTTTCCAACCAGTGGGTTCACTCGACCCGTTGTAATAGAATTTTTTGTTTTTTGTTTTTTTTTTTTAACGACCAACAACACAGCTATTCTTACCTTCCGGAAAGAGAGTGAACAAAGTTATCATAACAATTGCGTTACTCACATCCTTGCCATCAAACAACGTAATTGACTTGTTCCCGTCAAGTCCGTGTCCGCATCCCCGACAATCTTGCATATCCATCTCCTTAGGGAGATGAAATTTACCAGTCTAGTATCTCACGATTCGTACGTCACCTCACACTGTTCCATTCGTCCGATGCCACCAATCTCATGACTAATTGACTTCAGTCATATCCAACCTATGAACCTTACGGTTCTCCAACTTTTGACACCAAAACGAACACGCGTTATTAACTAACACTAAAGCCCAGTTATATAGGTTGGTAAAACCAAACCCCTCACTCCATCCTAGGAATGCTTAGAAACTTAAGTCCCTCTTCCGTCTTCATTCTAAAGAATGCAATCTATTAGGCAACGAACGAGTACAATCCTACGTACAATCCCGACTCATCTTGCTCGGCAATCGTCTTACATCACTTGTCAAATACGATTTGTACCCGTAAAAATGGTAGCTAATCATTATTACGCGTACACGCCGTATTCACTCGTTAGTACCACGACCGCTTTGCTCGATGATATAACCCAACACAAATACAAAATATATTAATAATATCCGCATATTAATATATACGTTAGTCCACCCATAAACTAGGACACTATCCGAATTTTCGTTCCGACCCGTAATCCTACAAGTCCCGCACAAATAAGCATACACAAAAGTCTAAGTCTAGGCACCTATCTCAAGTCACCTAAATCCCTTAGACCATGCTCTGATACCACTTGTAACAACCCAAATCAAACCACGAACAACCCGCGTGAAAATAGCAAATAATTTTTTTTGCTGGAACAGCATATGGCGCGGCGCACCAGATGGCCGCGCGGCGCGCCAGATGGCCGCGCGGCGCGCCATACTGGTCTGTCCAAAAAGTCTTGAAATACTAAAAAGATTGGCCACTTCCCGACATAATTAGACAAAACGCTTTTAACAACATATTCAAATATGTAAAACTAACACATTCCATTAATAAAAATGAGTTTTACGAAGCGGGGCCCACATCGTCCGTTTTACGAGTTTAATTCAAAATATGAGTTTCGACCATCAAAAGTTTAAGTACCAAACTACACTACGAGCATGGTGTTTGGGATTAAACTACCCAAGTCTCGGTCAATACTCCAAAAGCTAAATAGCCCAAAAGCATTCTCTAGCAAAGACGGGATCTCTAATCCAAGATGATGCCCTTACCCTTGTCCACAACCGAACCTATAAAAAGGTAAACAATGAGAGGGTAAGCAAAGCTTAGTGAATGCAATAATTATACAGATACATATATAATATACCTACTTGCAAATCACTTACTCAAACACCGCATACATGCTAGCAACACAATTAGCTTATAATCTCGAATACAAGCTAGAAATCTCCAATACCACAAGCTAGCATAGCAACGCATATAATATAATTCGAATAATATATTATGCTTACACTTACAACACAAATAACCATGGTTAACCAATCGTACAAGGGAATGGCGCTCGCGAAAACGCCATCGGTGTTCATAACATCCGTCAGGGTACTTAACACCTCGTATCACTAACCCCTAGGGTGGCACCTTAACACCTTGGCACTTCACCCCGAGTGGCATCTTAACACCTCGATGCTTCACTCATTATTTTACGGAGTGGTGTCTTAACACCTCGACACTACACCCATAGGTGGCATCTTAACACCTCGATGCTTCACCCCGAGTGGCATCTTAACACCTCGATGCTTCACTCATCACGTGAAACGTGGTGTCTTAGCACCTCGACACTACACATTTTACGCTACAACAAATAGATACATTATATACCTACACATATAATTATTCCACTCACCTTACGTCTTCGGTGAATCAATAAACCAAGCTTGAAACTTCAAGGTAATGCACCTATTACAAAGTGCATATATAATCAATTTTCTGTTCAAGTTGGTCAAACTCACAACACTCACCATTACTAGGTCATTTCGACCCTTATGGACACCTAACCCTAAAATTGGGTCAACTCACACCAAAAACCCTAGCATTAGCCAAGTTAGGTCTTAAAACACCTTTTAACATTAGGTTTGAGCATTAATCTTAATCATTAACTAACTTAGGTCCAGTTTAACCCATTTGACCAATTTAAGGTCAACACCCCCATTTCAGGTCATTCACTAACCCACTTAACACCCATTTACATAAATATTAGTGTTCTAGCAATTTACTAACTAATTAAGGTTTATTAACAACAATTAATACTTGAAAAACCCTAGTTAGTCATCTTTGAGTCAACATAACCCAAATTCACCCAAAACACCCAATTCACTAACAAATGGATCTTATTGTTCATCACTCACACAAACCCTAACTCTTTAACAATTAAAACAAGGAAGTTAGGTTTAGGGCTTACCGCAACTATCAAAATGTAGCAAATGAGAAGATGAACAACTTTAGTGCTTGCACTTTGACCCGATTCGAGCTTCTTCTTTCTTAATTTGAGCTCTCTCACTCTAGAATCTAACTCTCTCTCTAGAATTAATTGGAAGATGATGAAGAAGGTGAATATGGAGTAAATGACACTCCAAACAACTGATCCAAGCCTTAAAGTCGGACCTTAAGTGGTTTTACCAAAATGCTCTTAAAATATCTTGATTAAAAACAAAGTGAGCTGTCAGCCCGTAAATATTCGTGTTTATGAATATTGGATATATATATATATATATATATATATATATATATATATATATATATATATATATATGATTTCAACTTAGTTAAGTAAACGATAGTAACACTTGTTTATTTTTGATTATATTTTCTTGTGATAAAGATTTTAAATAATATTATTTAATATAACGATGATTTAAAGAAGCAAATGACCAAAACACTCAAAAGATAAAGTTACATTTTAAGTAATATTGTTATTGATAATGTAAGCCTATATTTTCACAAAGGTACGAGTCACAAAACATATAATACAAATTATTAAAGCGTACAAAGTAACGTTCGAAAAACAGGAAACGGAACATAAGTCGAGCGTCAACGTACAAGTCAACGGATCTAAAATTACAAGTCAACTATGCACATGAATATAATATAATATATATATATCATTAATATAAATTATATATTATTATATATATATATATATATATATATATATATATATATATATATAAAATAGTATGTCGACAAAAAAGAAAACAAAATAAAATGAGCTGGAACAGCTGGCCATACGAGTGCATGAGAAATGCACTAAAACCCCATGCACTTGCATGAGCCATGCGAGTGCATGAGAAATGCACTAAAACCCCATGCACTTGCATGGGCATCGGATTCCAAAAATTTGCCTATAAAAGGCCAGTTTCTGCTCGAGTTTTTTACACAATTTCATATCTCTCTGCTTTATATACATATATATTAAAATTATTATTATTATTATTATTATTATTATTATTATTATTATTATTATTATTATAAAGATTAATATTATTATTAATCTTATAGTTAGGAGTATTATTATTAGTATTATTATACATAAAATATTACGACGAGGTTATGCCCAAACGATTTGAAAACAAGCTTTAAGAGCGGGATAGAGCTAAGGAAATTATGGGTATTGCTTGGGGGTTATGATCATGAGTCAAAGGTCAACCTAGCGTTTATCATTTCCGTTGCGTCTACGTACTTTCCTGCAATATTGAATCACAATATTGATATGTGAGCATTCATATCTTATCTTTTATATATTTAATAGTGTATCCATGTCTAGTGCTCGAGTATATATGTTTATGTATGCTTGTATGCTTTATTTTGTCGTTAGATAGTTTATGATGAATTATGAATTTGATACATATGCTACTGATATAAAGTATATGATATGCATATCGTTGGAAAGCTATTGAAAAATTAATAACTTTTCATTTAGAAATCGCGTGATTTCGATGAACAGATTAAAAGATATGGTCAACTGAATTATGTTTGACGTTAATTGAAATTGTGTTTGAAACTGTAAATTAATATTTAAACAACTTGTCTATGAGATTGATAAATTGAATTTTTAGATATTACTAATCGAGTAAATGAATTTCTATATAAGGCACGTCTCTTTTTGTTGAACAATTGTCAAAGTTGACTGTCTTATCATGTTTTAAAGCTTTATAAACACTATAGTCTGATTTTACAAGTATTGGAAAACTATGTGAAATAATAAAATATTTTCGATTGCCATGATAATTCAAATATAATATAGCTCCTGAAATAAATAATATTTTGAGTTTGATAAACTATAAATTCGTTCAATTATCAAAACTTATACTATGTTAATACAATAAACATGTATAGATTTAAAGATCATATTGGGTCAGATTGACTTTTGAGATGACTTTTGTTAACTTTTGCATGTCGGTTTCGAGCATTAGGATTGTGATACACTATGACCCGACCTAGATTGTTAGACATGTATTGACCAACATATGTTCTCTAGGTTGAGATATACGGTTACTTTGCATTCCGAGTTTCGATCACATTTCGGTGAATAAATTTATGTGCTGCTAAGGTAAGTTTTATTTGCTCCCTTTTTAATTGCTTTTGCAATCTATATTTTTGGGCTGAGAATACATGCACTTTATTTTAAACGCAATGGATACAAGTACATACTAAATTCTACACTGAGTTTGAACCGAAAATCCCTTAGCTTTGGTAACTAGTAGCTGCCGGTTATAAGGACTAGTGGGCGCGAATAGTTGTATATGGATCCATAGGGCTTGACATCCCCGTCTGTTTCAGGTATAGAAACCCTAGCCTGAACTATAAAACAGACGTATGCTATTTGAGTTTAGTACATGTTGGTTGGCGTGTATTGTACATGTTGGTTGCATGTATGTTAAAACAGGGGTACTTATTATATATACGTTAAAGTTTAGTTACCAGGGTGCTTAATCTTGTAGAATATTTTGATAAACGTTTCTGGATGAAACAACTGAAATCTTGTGATCCACTTTTATATACAGATTATGCGCAACATTAAAACTATGAACTCACCAACCTTTGTGTTGACACTTTTAAGCATGTTTATTCTCAGGTTCCTAGAAGTCTTCCGCTGTTTGCTTATATGTGATACAAGCTATGTGCATGGAGTCATACATGTTTTTTTCGAGAAAACGTTGCATTCACAAAATCATCACCATGTATCTTATTTTGACTGCATTATCAACGGATGTAGTATTGTAAACTATTATTTACAGTGATTGTCTATATGTAGAAATCATCAAACGTCTAAAACCTTGGAATTTAATATTCAATTATGGTGTGCCTTTTCAAAAGTATGCAATGTTTACAAAACGTATTATGTAGAGGTTAGTACCTCACTGTGAAATCGATGAATGATGTATTCATCCAAATGGATTTGGACGGGTCATCACAGTTGGCATCGGAGCTTGAGGTCATAGGGAACCAGAATTTGTATTAGTGTGTTTAACTGGTAATTGTTAGGATACATTAGTGAGTCTGGACTATGACCGTATCTATTTTTACCGAGTTTTATTTATCATTTCTTATCAGAAATTACATGCTTATCATTCTTAAGTCTAGACACGTTTTCATGCATTTATTGCATAAATAGTGTACAGACGATTTCATATCTTAGCATATCTATTACTGTAAATTTTTCTTGATATCTCTTAAAGATTTCCTCCATGATTTATGGAATTTTGGTATTATATATAAATATGTAAATTATGTATTGAAGAATACCAATCTAAATCCTATAATCTATCTCATATCAAAAATCAATTCCCTGATTATACAAGATGGATCACGTATCTAGTTCAAATTTCTTAGATTCCGACAACTATTCCGATATGGATTTCCACTCGAGCTCCGAAAGCAGTGTGATCGGAATAGATTAACCAATTAGCCATCATCTATTCTGGATGAATTGGGGATGGGTTCGTAGCCTACTTAATCATTGAAGATAAGAAGAATGTGATCCCTTCCATCCACCACATTCCCCTCTTGGCGAAGAACCTGAAGCACTTACCGGCGAACCTGTTCGTAATACCATTTTCTCTCTCATTTCCAGAGTATCTCGTCATGATTATATACTATCTCAAATTCTAGATCTTATTCATCCGCTCGTCCGAACCGACAATCATCCCGGTGTAGTAGAAGAAGTTAACGAGTTTCGTGCTCGAGTAGTGGCTTTGGAGAATATGGTGCAAAATTGACGAGCACCAGCAGCATCACCAACACCGACAGCACCACCTGTAGTGACCCAAAATTTTCCATGTTTATATATATTAAATGAAATTGATATTTACATGATTAAGTGTTTCCAACATGTTAAGCAATCAAACTTGTTAAGACTTGATTAATTGAAATAGGTTTCATATAGACAATTGACCACCCAAGTTGACCGGTGATTCACGAACGTTAAAACTTGTAAAAACTATTTGATGATATATATATGATTATATATAGTTAACATGATATTATGATAAGTAAGTATCATTAGGTATTTTAACAATGAGTTATATACATAAAATTGAGTTTATTGATTTAAGAAACTCGAAACGATATATATAACGATTATCGTTATAACAACGTCTTACTAATTACATATGAATCATATTAAGATATTGATACAATATGTTTAATCATGATAAATGATAAGTAAACAAGTCATTATGTATATTAACAATGAACTACATATGTAAAAACAAGACTACTAACTTAAGGATTTCAAAACGAGACATATATGTAACGATTATCGTTGTAACGACATTTAAATGTATATATATCATATTAAGATTAAGATATACTAATATATCATATTATCATGATAATATAATAATTTAACATCTCATTAGATATAATAAACATTGGGTTAACAACATTTAACAAGATCGTTAACTTAAAGGTTTCAAATCAACATTTACATGTAACGGCTAACGATGACTTAACGACTCAGTTAAAATGTATATACATGTTGTAACATCCCGCCTTTTTCCGGTTACTTTCCGTTTAACTATTTTAAAGTCCGTTATATATTTATAACATCTTTCGTTAATACGCGTTTTAAATTATCTCGATTAGATAATTCACGCACCCGATTCAAACTTGAGGGACTAAACTTGCCAAAATTCCAAAATGGTGACTAGGTCAAAGGAGTCAAACTCCTCTCATCCATTCATTTCATCTTCTCCATCTTTCTTCTTCTTCTTTTTTCTCTCAAAAACACCAACAAGAATTCATCATCTAAATTCGGATTAGGAAGTTAGCAACAAAACAAATTACAAATTCGTGATCCTTGCATCTTCCTCTTCGATTCCATACCGATTTCATTACATTTGGATAACTTTCTAAAATCACTAGATTTTGTGTTCTTGATGTTTTTAACTTATAAAAGTGTTAATTAGTGTCTATGGCTCAAGTCTAACATGAATATATGAATTGTATGCTCGATCTTGTTGTTTTGAAGTAACTAGCATGAACTTGAATTTTGGTGTGTTGTTCTTGAGTTTTGGATGATCATATGTTGTTAGATGTTAAAAGCTCATGTTCTAATTGTGTTCCTAGTATCACTAGCTTCAATTTGATGTGTAGGTTGCTTTAGAAAAGTTCATGAACTTGATTTATGATTTTGGTGAATTTGGGTTAGGGTTTGATGAACTTGAAATGGACTTTTGATGCATTGAATGCCATGGATTATTATTGGTAAGTGTTTGATTGTATGCTTGATTACCTTCGAAACGGCATATCATTCATGTAAATTGGTTACCCGAATCATTGAATTGCATTTATGAACTTGTATGCGGTTAATGTTAAGCATTAGATGCAGTTTTGGTTGTTATAATAGGTAGATTGATTGATGAAATGTGTTTAGTTGTTTTCCTCGTCAAATTACCTTCCCAACGGTATAAGATACTTGTCTTGAATGTTTGCGGATCATAAATTGTGTTTGTTTGGATTTTGGTTCGTGCACTTGAGACTTTCAGCAAACAGAACCTGAATACTAATCTGGACGCCGTCCAGATATTAGGACGCCGTCCAGTTCTTCGATACTGGACACCGTCCAGATATTGGGACGCCGTCCAGTCCTTTAATACTGGACGCCGTCCAGAAAATCTGGACGCCGTCCAGTTACACTTGAAGTTTCTGTTTCGTTTTACCATTTTTTGAAAAATGTTTACTATGCTACGCACCTCCGATTCACATGTAACTTGTTCTAACATGCTCATATATGATTAAAAACCTCTGAGAAATAGTTCGGGACCCGACCCGAACGTGTTGATTTTTTCGTTGACTTTGACCCGACCAAGTTGACTTTTAATCAAACTTAACCAAATGTTTGTGCAAATCGTTCTAACATGCTTTTATACTCGTATCTTGCATGAAACATGACAATTTGACTCACATGTTGTAGTATTCAAGTCGTAACGAGCCATAGGACTAATTGAACATCTTTGACCTATCGTGTTTACCGTTATTGATACAACCTATTGTTTAGGTCAAGACTAGCATTGTTCTTTGCACACGTTTACTTGTTGAAGTACTTTACTACTCGTGCACTCAAGGTGAGATCATAGTCCCACTTTTACTCTTTTGAAACTTACATTTGGGATGAGAAAACATAAACGTTCCTTTTTAACTAAGTGAACACAAGTACAGGAAAACAAACATTCTACATACGAGTTTAGAACAAAAATCCTCAATTCGATTATCATTAGTTACACTTGCCGGGTGTAAGCGAGAACTTATGTTATATGGCCATATGGGTTTGACAAACCCTCATTCAAACGGTTCGCTACCGTTTATGAATGAAATATATTTTCGAGAAACAGTGTATGTTCTAGCACTAAGGTGATGGGGTTCTATGGAAGAAATGTTAAGCATTGATAATTGGGTGCTCGTGATAACAAATTTTTGGAATGGTTAACTATTATTGAAATGTTATAAATCTTGTGGTTCATTTGTACTTACTTACTTAAACCTATGATTTCACCAACGTTTTCGTTGACAGATTTCTATGTTTTTCTCAGGTCCTTGAACGATACATGATACAAGCTTCCGCTCATTATTTTGATACTTGCATTGGATGTCGAGTATATATGCATACATGGAGTGTCTTTTGGCTACTTTTAAATTGTGTCGCATAAGTTTCATTTGTACTTATAACTTTGTAACGTAACTTGTGGTGGAACTATTCTTGTAAACTTTGAACAATCTTTACATTTGAAATGAATGCGACATATCTTTTGGTCAAAAGTTGTTTTAAAGACTTATGACCACGTAACGGGACCTAAGTAGACGGCGCCGTCAATGACGATTTTGTTGGGTCCTACAGATGGTATCAGAGCGTTGGTTGTAGGGATTTAGAGTTCATTGGTGTCAACCTCGAGTCATAGGGTACATTGGTGAGTCTAGACTACAACCGGCATATAGACTTGAAGTAGGAATTACTTGACTACTTGTGCATTTATACTCGAACGCTTCTCCTCATATCTACTCTTAGTTCATCTTAATCTCACGTTGTTTAATTTGATTGACATGCCACCTTGACTATATGAAATGATGTTGAATGCACATATGAATCAGGGTAATATAATTTCCGGGATTATATTACGGTGACTCATATGAACGTTCCGACATTGTGGCATAAAGAATTTAAGGCGAGTCAAGGAAAATTTTCTCTCTATCTTTATTCCATATCACGGTTAGTATTATTTAGAATACTAACCAACGGTATTCTTTTGTTTTGAAGGAACAATGCCTCCTCGCCGTGCGCCACGCCGTGAAACTCCCGAACAAGCTCTACAACGCATGATAGCCACCGCCGTAGATGCGGCCATGGCCGGTCACTCATCCAACAACAATAATAATAACAACCACAACAACAACAACAACAACAATGGAGCCGGTAACTCAAACGAGGGATGCTCCTATAAAGCTTTCATGGGGTGCAAACCTCACAATTTCGATGGAACCGGAGGACCGGTTGCTCTCACTCAATGGTTTGAGCAAACGGAAGCCGTTTTTAGCATAAGCGGTTGTCGGGACCAAGACAAGGTCAAGTACTCCACTCACACTTTCTCCGGCGTCATTCTCACTTGGTGGAACACCTATGTACAATTGGTGGGTACCGATGAAGCCCACGCTCTCTCTTGGTCCGATTTGAAAGGAAAGATAATCACCGAATACTTTCCGCGCGAGGAAACCCGAAAGCTCGAACAAGAGCTAAGAACTCTAAAAGCGGTCGGAAACGATCTCAAGGCCTATAATCAACGATTTTCTGAACTAGCCTTGATGTGCCCAAACCTTGTGAACCCCGAGTCTTTAAGGGTTGAACTTTACATGGATGGTCTTCCAAAGAGCATCAAACACGGAGTAATGTCATCCAAACCCCCTAATCATCAAGAAGCTTTGAACATGGCCCGCAAATTGATAGAGACGGTGGACGAAATCGTAGTACCGGCACCTAAAGCCGAGGACAAGTCGGGTAACAACAAAAGAAAATGGGAAGCTCCCCAATCAAGCAACAACAACTTTGCCAAGAAATCTTTCACCTCCGACGGCAAGAAGGGTTATGCCGGAAATCTACCTCTTTGCAACAAATGCAACAAACATCACTTTGGCGAATGTAGTAAGCTAATTTGCCATCGGTGCCAAGGAATTGGTCATAAGGCCAACGATTGTAAAAGTGCCACTCCCGTCGCTCGAAAGTGGCCCAATGAACCAAAGACGGGCACTTGTTACGAATGTGGCCAAACGGGTCATTATAGAAATGCATGCCCAAAGAAGAAAGATAACCCTAACACGCGCGGCCGAGCTTTCATCATCAACACCGAGGAAGCCCGGGATGACACTGAACTAGTCACGGGTACGTTTCTTCTCAACAATTCTTATGTCTCTTGCTTATTCGATTCGGGTGCTGATAAATGCTTTGTATCCAAGACTTTGACTCATTCTTTTAGCACTCCACCTCTTCCATTAGATACCACTTATACCATTGAAGTGGTTAACGAAAAACTATTAAGTGCCGACACATATTACCGGGGGTGTACGTTAAATATTTTGGGTAAGGAATTTGAAATTAACTTGATACCCATGGAACTAGGAAGCTTTGATGTAATAATCGGTATGAATTGGTTAGTCAAAATGAAATCTCACATCCTTTGTGATCTTAACGCAATCCGAATTCCTATCGAGAATGGTGAACCTTTGATTGTTTATGGCGATAAGAGTTGCACCAGACTCAACCTCGTTTCGTGCCTTAAAGTTAGAAAACTACTCTGTAAGGGTTGTTTTGCGATCCTTGCCCACGTTAAGAAAGTCGAGTCCGATGAGAAGCATATCGATGATGTGCCAATTGTTAGTGACTTTTCCGATGTATTTCCCGACGAATTGCCGGGTCTTCCACCTCATCGACCGGTAGAATTCCAAATCGATCTTATTCCGGGAGCCGCACCCGTAGCACGTGCACCGTATAGACTTGCTCCATCCGAAATGCAAGAATTGCAAAGTCAAATCCAAGAACTACTTGACCGTGGTTTTATCCAACCTAGCCATTCACCATGGGGCGCTCCGATTTTGTTTGTTAAAAAGAAAGACGGATCCCTACGAATGTGCATTGATTATCGTGAACTAAATAAATTGACGGTTAAGAACCGATATCCTCTTCCTCGCATCGATGACATCTTTGATCAACTACAAGGGTCTTGTGTATATTCGAAAATCAATTTCCGCTCGGGTTATCATCAATTAAGGGTTAAGGGGGAAGATGTCTCCAAAACCGCTTTCCGGACTCGTTATGGTAGTTATGAATTCCTCGTCATGCCATTTGGTCTCACTAACGCACCGGCGGTGTTCATGGATCTTATGAACTGCGTGCGCAAACCGTATCTCGATAAATTCGTTATTGTGTTCATCGATGACATATTGATCTATTCTAAAAATGAAGAAGAGCACGAACAACATCTCCGACTTGTGCTTGAACTCTTGAGACAAGAACGACTTTATGCCAAATTCTCCAAGTGTGAATTTTGGTTGAAGGAAGTTCAATTTCTTGGTCATGTTGTAAGTGATCAAGGTATTAAAGTCGATCCCACGAAAATCGAAGCCATTAGTAAATGGGAGACTCCTACTACTCCTACTCACATTCGTCAATTCTTGGGTCTCGCCGGGTACTATCGTAGATTCATCGAAAACTTCTCTTTGGTTGCACGTCCTCTAACCGCATTAACTCATAAGGGAAAGAAATTCATTTGGGCGACCGAGCAAGAATCCGCGTTTCAAATCTTGAAGACAAAGCTAACCACCGCTCCTATCTTGTCACTTCCCGAAGGCAATGATGATTTTGTTGTATATTGCGATGCCTCGAAACATGGTTTTGGGTGTGTATTGATGCAACGGAAGAAATTCATTGCTTATGCCTCTCGACAACTAAAAATTCATGAACGGAATTACACGACTCATGATCTCGAACTCGGAGCCGTTGTCTTTGCACTTAAAATGTGGAGACACTATCTTTATGGAACCAAGAGTACTATCTTCACCGATCACAAAAGCCTTCAACACATCTTCGATCAAAAGCAACTAAACATGAGACAACGACGGTGGATTGAAACTTTGAACGATTACGATTGCGAGCTTCGTTACCATCCCGGGAAGGCAAACGTAGTAGCCGATGCCTTAAGTCGAAAAGAAAGAGCGGTGCCGCTTCGTGTCCGAGCTTTAAACATCACCATTCACACCAACCTCAATAGTCAAATTCGTGTAGCCCAAGACGAAGCTCTCAAGGATGAAAACGTCTCTCTCGAACACTTGAACATCCTCACCTCTCGATTCGAAGTTAAAGAAACCGAACTCCGATATTTCGCCGGAAGAATTTGGGTACCTAGTTATGGGGACTTGCGAAGCCTTATTTTGGACGAAGCCCATAAGTCAAGATATTCGATTCACCCCGGTGCCAATAAGATGTACCACGACCTCAAAGAACAATATTGGTGGCCGAACATTAAAAGGGACGTCGCTACTTATGTTGGAAAGTGCCTAACTTGCTCCAAAGTCAAAGCCGAACATCAAAGACCGTCCGGACTACTTCAACAACCCGAAATCCCGCAATGGAAATGGGAAAGGATAACGATGGATTTTATCACCAAACTACCAAAGACGGTTGGCGGTTATGATACTATTTGGGTCATTGTTGACCGACTCACCAAATCCGCGCACTTCTTAGCCATGAAGGAAACCGACAACATGGAGAAACTCGCGCAACTCTACATCAAAGAAATCATAGCCCGACACGGTGTACCCTTATCGATTATCTCCAACCAAGATGGCCGTTTTGTTTCTAGATTTTGGCGTACTTTGCAAGAAGCATTGGGAACGCATTTAGACATGAGCACCGCATATCATCCACAAACCGACGGACAAAGTGAACGCATAATTCAAACCTTGGAAGACATGCTACGAGCTTGCGTTGTCGACTTTGGAAAAGCTTGGGATAAGCACTTGCCTCTCGCCGAATTCTCCTACAATAATAGTTATCACGCGAGTATTAACGCCGCACCATTCGAAGCATTATATGGCCGAAAATGTCGTTCTCCTCTTTGTTGGGCCGAAGTAGGAGACAAACAAATCACCGGTCCCGAACTTATTCATGAAACAACCGAGAAGATCGTTCAAATCCGAGATAGGCTTAGGACGGCCCGTAGTCGTCAAAAGAGCTATACCGACACTAGACGCAACGACCTCGAATTCCAAGTCGGTGATCGCGTAATGTTAAAAGTCGCACCTTGGAAAGGTGTAATTCGTTTCGGGAAACGCGGGAAGTTAAATCCGCGGTATATTGGTCCTTTAGAAATCTTAGAGCGTGTTGGAACCGTTGCTTATCGTTTAGATCTTCCGCCTCAACTGATATCCGTTCATCCTACTTTCCATGTATCTAACTTGAAAAAGTGTTTAGCCGAACCCGAACTCGTCATCCCTCTCGAGGAGCTTACTATCGATGACAAACTTCATTTTGTGGAGGAACTGGTTGAAATTGTGGACACCTCCATCAAAACGTTAAAACAAAGCCGAATTCCAATTGTCAAGGTCCGTTGGAATGCCAAAAGGGGACCCGAGTTTACTTGGGAAAGACAAGATCAAATGCAAAGGAAGTATCCTCATCTATTCGTGAATTCGGAAACACAAGATCTCGAGGAAGAAACAACGACTACTACGCCTACTTAAATTTCGGGACGAAATTTCTTTTAAGGAGTAGGTAATGTAACATCCCGCCTTTTTTCGGTTACTTTCCGTTTAACTATTTTAAAGTCCGTCATATATTTATAACATCTTTCGTTAATACGCGTTTTAAATTATCTCGATTAGGTAATTCACGCACCCGATTCAAACTTGAGGGACTAAACTTGCCAAAATTCCAAAATGGTGACTAGGTCAAAGGAGTCAAACTCCTCTCATCCATTCATTTCATCTTTTCCATCTTTCTTCTTCTTCTTTTTTCTCTCAAAAACACCAACAAGAATTCATCATCTAAATTCGGATTAGGAAGTTAGCAACAAAACAAATTACAAATTCGTGATCCTTGCATCTTCCTCTTCGATTCCATACCGATTTCATTACATTTGGGTAACTTTCTAAAATCACTAGATTTTGTGTTCTTGATGTTTTTAACTTATAAAAGTGTTAATTAGTGTCTATGGCTCAAGTCTAACATGAATATATGAATTGTATGCTCGATCTTGTTGTTTTAAAGTAACTAGCATGAACTTGAATTTTGGTGTGTTGTTCTTGAGTTTTGGATGATCATATGTTGTTAGATGTTAAAAGCTCATGTTCTAATTGTGTTCCTAGTATCACTAGCTTCAATTTGATGTGTAGGTTGCTTTAGAAAAGTTCATGAACTTGATTTATGATTTTGGTGAATTTGGGTTAGGGTTTGATGAACTTGAAATGGACTTTTGATGCATTGAATGCCATGGATTATTATTGGTAAGTGTTTAGTTGGATTGTATGCTTGATTACCTTCGAAACGGCATATCATTCATGTAAATTGGTTGTCCAAATCATTGAATTGCATTTATGAACTTGTATGCGGTTAATGTTAAGCATTAGATGCGGTTTTGGTTGTTGTAATAGGTAGATTGATTGATGAAATGTGTTTAGTTGTTTTCCTCGTCAAATTACCTTCCCAACGGTATAAGATACTTGTCTTGATTGTTTGCGGATCATAAATTGTGTTTGTTTGGATTGTGGTTCGTGCACTTGAGACTTTCAGCAAACAGAACCTGAATACTAATCTGGACGCCGTCCAGATATTAGGACACCGTCCAGTTCTTCGATACTGGACGCCGTCCAGATATTGGGACGCCGTCCAGTCCTTTAATACTGGACGCCGTCCAGAAAATCTGGACGCCGTCCAGTTACACTTGAAGTTTCTGTTTCGTTTTACCATTTTTCGAAAAATGTTTACTATGCTACGCACCTCCAATTCACATGTAACTTGTTCTAACGTGCTCATATATGATTAAAAACCTCAGAGAAATAGTTCGGGACCCGACCCGAACGTGTTGATTTTTTCGTTGACTTTGACCCGACCAAGTTGACTTTTAATCAAACTTAACCAAATGTTTGTGCAAATCGTTCTAACATGCTTTTATACTCGTATCTTGCATGAAACATGACAATTTGACTCACATGTTGTAGTATTCGAGTCGTAACGAGCCATAGGACTAATTGAACATATTTGACCTATCGTGTTTACCGTTATTGATACATCCTATTGTTTAGGTCAAGACTAACATTGTTCTTTGCACACGTTTACTTGTTGAAGTACTTTACTACTCGTGCACTCAAGGTGAGATCATAGTCCCACTTTTACTCTTTTGAAACTTACATTTGGGATGAGAAAACATAAACGTTCCTTTTTAACTAAGTGAACACAAGTACAGGAAAACAAACATTCTACATACGAGTTTAGAATAAAAATCCTCAATTCGATTATCATTAGTTACACTTGCCGGGTGTAAGCGAGAACTTATGTTATATGGCCATATGGGTTTGACAAACCCTCATTCAAACGGTTCGCTACCGTTTATGAATGAAATATATTTTCGAGAAACAGTGTATGTTCTAGCACTAAGGTGATGGGGTTCTATGGAAGGAATGTTAAGCATTGATAATTGGGTGCTCGTGATAACAAATTTTTGGAATGGTTAACTATTATTGAAATGTTATAAATCTTGTGGTTCATTTGTACTTACTTACTTAAACCTATGATTTCACCAACATTTTAGTTGACAGATTTCTATGTTTTTCTCAGGTCCTTGAACGATACATGATACATGCTTCCGCTCATTATTTTGATACTTGCATTGGATGTCGAGTATATATGCATACATGGAGTGTCTTTTGGCTACTTTTAAATTGTGTCGCATAAGTTTCATTTGTACTTATAACTTTGTAACGTAACTTGTGGTGGAACTATTCTTGTAAACTTTGAACAATCTTTACATTTGAAATGAATGCGACATATCTTTTGGTCAAACGTTGTTTTAAAGACTTATGACCACGTAACGGGACCTAAGTAGACGGTGCCGTCAATGACGATTTTGTCAGGTCGCTACAGATGGTATCAGAGCGTTGGTTGTAGGGATTTAGAGTTCATTGGTGTCAACCTCGAGTCATAGGGTACATTGGTGAGTCTAAACTACAACCGGCATATAGACTTGAAGTAGGAATTACTTGACTACTTGTGCATTTATACTCGAACGCTTCTCCTCATATCTACTCTTAGTTCATCTTAATCTCACGTTGTTTAATTTGATTGACACGCCACCTTGACTATATGAAATGATGTCGAATGCACATATGAATCAGGGTAATATAATTTCCGGGATTATATTACGGTGACTCATATGAACGTTCTGACATTGTGGCATAAAGAATTTAAGGCGAGTCAAGGAAAATTTTCTCTCTATCTTTATTCCATATCACGGTTAGTATTATTTAGAATACTAACCAACGGTATTCTTTTGTTTTGAAGGAACAATGCCTCCTCGCCGTGCGCCACGCCGTGAAACTCCCGAACAAGCTCTACAACGCATGATAGCCACCGCCGTAGATGCGGCCATGGCCGGTCACTCATCCAACAACAATAATAATAACAACCACAACAACAACAACAACAACAACAACAACAATGGAGCCGGTAACTCAAACGAGGGATGCTCCTATAAAGCTTTCATGGGGTGCAAACCTCACAATTTCGATGGAACCGGAGGACCGGTTGCTCTCACTCGATGGTTTGAGCAAACGGAAGCCGTTTTTAGCATAAGCGGTTGTCGGGACCAAGACAAGGTCAAGTACTCCACTCACACTTTCTCCGGCGTCACTCTCACTTGGTGGAACACCTATGTACAATCGGTGGGTACCGATGAAGCCCACGCTCTCTCTTGGTCCGATTTGAAAGGAAAGATGATCACCGAATACTTTCCGCGCGAGGAAACCCGAAAGCTCGAACAAGAGCTAAGAACTCTAAAAGCGGTCGGAAACGATCTCAAGGCCTATAATCAACGATTTTCTGAACTAGCCTTGATGTGCCCAAACCTTGTGAACCCCGAGTCTTTAAGGTTGAACTTTACATGGATGGTCTTCCAAAGAGCATCAAACACGGAGTAATGTCATCCAAACCCCCTAATCATCAAGAAGCTTTGAACATGGCCCGCAAATTGATAGAAACGGTGGACGAAATTGTAGTACCGGCACCTAAAGCCGAGGACAAGTCGGGTAACAACAAAAGAAAATGGGAAGCTCCCCAATCAAGCAACAACAACTTTGCCAAGAAATCTTTCACCTCCGACGGCAAGAAGGGTTATGCCGGAAATCTACCTCTTTGCAACAAATGCAACAAACATCACTTTGGCGAATGTAGTAAGCTAATTTGCCATCGGTGCCAAAGAATTGGTCATAAGGCCAACGATTGTAAAAGTGCCACTCCCGTCGCTCGAAAGTGGCCCAATGCACCAAAGACGGGCACTTGTTACGAATGTGGCCAAACGGGTCATTATAGA
The DNA here is from genome assembly GCF_046630445.1 of Rutidosis leptorrhynchoides. Classification (NCBI taxonomy): domain Eukaryota; kingdom Viridiplantae; phylum Streptophyta; class Magnoliopsida; order Asterales; family Asteraceae; genus Rutidosis; species Rutidosis leptorrhynchoides. The sequence goes on along the minus strand of NC_092336.1, from coordinate 59,917,916 downwards.
AATGCATGCCCAAAGAAGAAAGATAACCCTAACACGCGCGGCCGAGCTTTCAACATCAACACCGAGGAAGCCCGGGATGACACTGAACTAGTCACGGGTACGTTTCTTCTCAACAATTCTTATGTCTCTTGCTTATTCGATTCGGGTGCCGATAAATGCTTTGTATCCAAGACTTTGACTCATTCTTTTAGCACTCCACCTCTTCCATTAGATACCACTTATACCATTGAAGTGGCTAACGGAAAACTATTAAGTGCCGACACATATTACCGGGGGTGTACGTTAAACATTTTGGGTAAGGAATTTGAAATTGACTTGATACCCATGGAACTAGGAAGCTTTAATGTAATAATCGGTATGAATTGGTTAGTCAAAACGAAATCTCACATCCTTTGTGATCTTAATGCAATCCGAATTCCTATCGAGAATGGTGAACCTTTGATTGTTTATGGCGATAAGAGTTGCACCAGACTCAACCTCGTTTCGTGCCTTAAAGTTAGAAAACTACTCCGTAAGGGTTGTTTTGCGATCCTTGCCCACGTTAAGAAAGTCGAGTCCGATGAGAAGCATATCGATGATGTGCCAATTGTTAGTGACTTTTCCGATGTATTTCCCGACGAATTGCCGGGTCTTCCACCTCATCGACCGGTAGAATTCCAAATCGATCTTATTCCGGGAGCCGCACCCGTAGTACGTGCACCGTATAGACTTGCTCCATCCGAAATGCAAGAATTGCAAAATCAAATCCAAGAACTACTTGACCGTGGTTTTATCCAACCTAGCCATTCACCATGGGGCGCTCCGATTTTGTTTGTTAAAAAGAAAGACGGATCCCTACGAATGTGCATTGATTATCGTGAACTAAATAAATTGACGGTTAAGAACCGATATCCTCTTCCTCGCATCGATGACCTCTTTGATCAACTACAAGGGTCTTGTGTATATTCGAAAATCGATTTCCGCTCGGGTTATCATCAATTAAGGGTTAAGGGGGAAGATGTCTCCAAAACCGCTTTCCGGACTCGTTATGGTAGTTATGAATTCCTTGTCATGCCATTTGGTCTCACTAACGCACCGGCGGTGTTCATGGATCTTATGAACCGCGTGCGCAAACCGTATCTCGATAAATTCGTTATTGTGTTCATCGATGACATATTGAACTATTCTAAAAATGAAGAAGAGCACGAACAACATCTCCGACTTGTGCTTGAACTCTTGAGACAAGAACGACTTTATGCCAAATTCTCCAAGTGTGAATTTTGGTTGAAGGAAGTTCAATTTCTTGGTCATGTTGTAAGTGATCAAGGTATTAAAGTCGATCCCACGAAAATCGAAGCCATTAGTAAATGGGAGACTCCTACTACTCCTACTCACATTCGTCAATTCTTGGGTCTCGCCGGGTACTATCGTAGATTCATCGAAAACTTCTCTTTGGTTGCACGTCCTCTAACCACATTAACTCATAAGGGAAAGAAATTCATTTGGGCGACCGAGCAAGAATCCGCGTTTCAAATCTTGAAGACAAAGCTAACCACTGCTCCTATCTTGTCACTTCCCGAAGGCAATGATGATTTTGTTGTATATTGCGATGCCTCGAAACATGGTTTTGGGTGTGTATTGATGCAACGGAAGAAAGTCATTGCTTATGCCTCTCGACAACTAAAAATTCATGAACGGAATTACACGACTCATGATCTCGAACTCGGAGCCGTTGTCTTTGTACTTAAAATGTGGAGACACTATCTTTATGGAACCAAGAGTACTATCTTCACCGATCACAAAAGCCTTCAACACATCTTCGATCAAAAGCAACTAAACATGAGACAACGACGGTGGATTGAAACTTTGAACGATTACGATTGCGAGCTTCGTTACCATCCCGGGAAGGCAAACGTAGTAGCCGATGCCTTAAGTCGAAAAGAAAGAGCGGTGCCGCTTCGTGTCCGAGCTTTAAACATCACCATTCACACCAACCTCAATAGTCAAATTCGTGTAGCTCAAGACGAAGCTCTCAAGGATGAAAATGTCTCTCTCGAACACTTGAACGTCCTCACCTCTCGATTCGAAGTTAAAGAAACCGAACTCTGATATTTCGCCGGAAGAATTTGGGTACCTAGTTATGGGGACTAGCGAAGCCTTATTTTGGACGAAGCCCATAAGTCCAGATATTCGATTCACCCCGGTGCCAATAAGATGTACCACGACCTCAAAGAACAATATTGGTGGCCGAACATTAAAAGGGACATCGCTACTTATGTTGGAAAGTGCCTAACTTGCTCCAAAGTCAAAGCCGAACATCAAAGACCGTCCGGACTACTTCAACAACCCGAAATCCCGTAATGGAAATGGAAAAGGATAACGATGTATATTAACAATGAACTACATATGTAAAAACAAGACTACTAACTTAAGGATTTCAAAACGAGACATATATGTAACGATTATCGTTGTAATGACATTTAAATGTATATATATCATATTAAGATATACTAATATATCATATTATCATGATAATATAATAATTTAACATCTCATTAGATATAATAAACATTGGGTTAACAACATTTAACAAGATCGTTAACTTAAAGGTTTCAAATCAACATTTACATGTAACGGCTAACGATGACTTAACGACTCAGTTAAAATGTATATACATGTTGTAACATCCCGCCTTTTTCCGGTTACTTTCCGTTTAACTATTTTAAAGTCCGTTATATATTTATAACATCTTTCGTTAATACGCGTTTTAAATTATCTCGATTAGGTAATTCACGCACCCGATTCAAACTTGAGGGACTAAACTTGCCAAAATTCCAAAATGGTGACTAGGTCAAAGGAGTCAAACTCCTCTCATCCATTCATTTCATCTTCTCCATCTTTCTTCTTATTCTTTTTTCTCTCAAAAACACCAACAACAATTCATCATCTAAATTTGGATTAGGAAGTTAGCAACAAAACAAATTACAAATTCGTGATCCTTGCATCTTCCTCTTCGATTCCATACCGATTTCATTACATTTGGGTAACTTTATAAAATCACTAAATTTTGTGTTCTTGATGTTTTTAACTTATAAAAGTGTTAATTAGTGTCTATGGCTCAAGTCTAACATGAATATATGAATTGTATGCTCGATCTTGTTGTTTTGAAGTAACTAGCATGAACTTGAATTTTGGTGTGTTGTTCTTGAGTTTTGGATGATCATATGTTGTTAGATGTTAAAAGCTCATGTTCTAATTGTGTTCCTAGTATCACTAGCTTTAATTTGATGTGTAGGTTGCTTTAGAAAAGTTCATGAACTTGATTTATGATTTTGGTGAATTTGGGTTAGGGTTTGATGAACTTGAAATGGACTTTTGATGCATTGAATGCCATGGATTATTATTGGTAAGTGTTTAGTTGGATTGTATGCTTGATTACCTTCGAAACGGCATATCATTCATGTAAATTGGTTGCCCGAATCATTGAATTGCATTTATGAACTTGTATGCGGTTAATGTTAAGCATTAGATGAGGTTTTGGTTGTTGTAATAGGTAGATTGATTGATGAAATGTGTTTAGTTGTTTTCCTCGTCAAATTACCTTCCCAACGGTATAAGATACTTGTCTTGATTGTTTGCGGATCATAAATTGTGTTTGTTTGGATTGTGGTTCGTGCACTTGAGACTTTCAGCAAACAGAACCTGAATACTAATCTGGACGCCGTCCAGATATTAGGACACCGTCCAGTTCTTCGATACTGGATGCCGTCCAGATATTGGGACGCCGTCCAGTCCTTTAATACTGGACGCCGTCCAGAAAATCTGGACGCCGTCCAGTTACACTTGAAGTTTCTGTTTCGTTTTACCATTTTTCGAAAAATGTTTACTATGCTACGCACCTCCAATTCACATGTAACTTGTTCTAACGTGCTCATATATGATTAAAAACCTCAGAGAAATAGTTCGGGACCCGACCCGAACGTGTTGATTTTTTCGTTGACTTTGACCCGACCAAGTTGACTTTTAATCAAACTTAACCAAATGTTTGTGCAAATCGTTCTAACATGCTTTTATACTCGTATCTTGCATGAAACATGACAATTTGACTCACATGTTGTAGTATTCGAGTCGTAACGAGCCATAGGACTAATTGAACATCTTTGACCTATCGTGTTTACCGTTATTGATACAACCTATTGTTTAGGTCAAGACTAGCATTGTTCTTTGCACACGTTTACTTGTTGAAGTACTTTACTACTCGTGCACTCAAGGTGAGATCATAGTCCCACTTTTACTCTTTTGAAACTTACATTTGGGATGAGAAAACATAAACGTTCCTTTTTAACTAAGTGAACACAAGTACAGGAAAACAAACATTCTACATACGAGTTTAGAACAAAAATCCTCAATTCGATTATCATTAGTTACACTTGCCGGGTGTAAGCGAGAACTTATGTTATATGGCCATATGGGTTTGACAAACCCTCATTCAAACGGTTCGCTACCGTTTACGAATGAAATATATTTTCGAGAAACAGTGTATGTTCTAGCACTAAGGTGATGGGGTTATATGGAAGGAATGTTAAGCATTGATAATTGGGTGCTCGTGATAACAAATTTTTGGAATGGTTAACTATTATTGAAATGTTATAAATCTTGTGGTTCATTTGTACTTACTTACTTAAACCTATGATTTCACCAACGTTTTCGTTGACAGATTTCTATGTTTTTCTCAGGTCCTTGAACGATACATGATACATGCTTCCGCTCATTATTTTGATACTTGCATTGGATGTCGAGTATATATGCATACATGGAGAGTCTTTTGGCTACTTTTAAATTGTGTCGCATAAGTTTCATTTGTACTTATAACTTTGTAACGTAACTTGTGGTGGAACTATTCTTGTAAACTTTGAACAATCTTTACATTTGAAATGAATGCGACATATCTTTTGGTCAAACGTTGTTTTAAAGACTTATGACCACGTAACGGGACCTAAGTAGACGGCGCCGTGAATGACGATTTTGTCGGGTCGCTACACATGTAGTGTTTTAATATGTATTTATACACTTTTGAAAGACTTCAAGACACTTATCAAAGTACTTCTACTTGACAAAAATATCTTACAATTACATCCTCGTTCAGTTTCACCAACAATTCCACTCGTATACACCCGTATTCGTACTCGTACAATACACAACTTTTAGATGTATGTACTAATAGTATATATACTCAATTATCTGATCTTAGCAGCCCTAAATGACTCATCATACATTATAGCAACATGTAGGGATCATCCTTCGTCATTTACCATGAATGATTAAGCTAAATTACAAACTAATGAATCCTTTATCTACACCTAAAGTTCACGTGAACTTTCATCACCACAAACACATTTTCATTCAACTTACTTGCATCAAATTACTCTCTCTCAATTACTCTCTTAGTGTTCTATGTGTTCTTCATCTTGTTCTTCATAATCTAGCTCAATCTAATTCAATCTAGGTAACCTAGATCAACATACAAAACCACTACTCAAGAACACACCAACAACACTTCCAAGTTTGCTAGCTTACTTCCAATCTTATAAAGTGATCATCCAATCTCAAGAAATCTTTCTTATTTATAGTAAGATATCTTTCTAATACATGGTAATACTCATATTCAAACTTTGGTTCAATTTCTATAACTATAACAATCTTATTTCAAGTGATGATCTTACTTGAACATGTTTTCGTGTCATAATTCTGCTTCAAGAACTTTCAAGCTATCCAAGGATCCTTTGAAGCTAGATCCATTTTTCTCATTTCCAGTAGCTTTATCCACAAAACTTGAGGTAGTAATTATGTTCATAACATCATTTGATTCATACATTTAAAGCTATCTTATTCGAAGGTTTAAACTTGAAATCACTAGAACATAGTTTAGTTAATTCTAAACTTGTTCGCAAATAAAAGTTAATCCTTCTAACTTGACTTTTAAAATCAACTAAACACATATTCTATATCTATATGATATGCTAACTTAATGATTTAAAACTGAAAAACACGAAAAACAAGAAAAACACCGTAAAACCGGATATACGCCGTCGTAGTAACACCGCTGGCTGTTTTGGGTTAGTTAATTAAAAACTATGATAAACTTTGATTTAAAAGTTGTTCTTCTAGGAAAATGATTTTTCTTATGAACATGAAACTATATCCAAAAATCATGGTTAAACTTAAAGTGGAAGTATGTTTTTCAAAATGGTCATCAAGACGTCGTTCTTTCGACTGAAATGACTACCTCTTACAATAAAGACTTGTAACTTATATTTTCGACTATAAACCTATACTTTTTCTGTTTAGATTCATAAAATAGAGTTCAATATGAAACCATAGCAATTTGATTCACTCAAAACGGATTTAAAACGAAGAAGTTATGGGTAAAACAAGATTGGATATTTTTTTTTATTGTTGTAGCTACGGGAAATATTGTAACAATTCTATACAAATCATATCCTAGCTAACTTATATTGTATTACATGTATTCTAATATATTATGTAATCTTGGGATACCATAGACACGTATGCAAATGTTTTGACATATCATATCGACCCATGTATATATATTATTTGGAACAACCATAGACACTCTATATGCAGTAATGTTAGAGTTAGCTATACAGGGTTGAGGTTGATTTCAAAAATATATATACTTTGAGTTGTGATCTAGCCTGAGACGTGTATACATTGGGTCGTGGATTGATTCAAGATAATATATATCCATTTATTTCTGTACATCTAATTGTGGACAACTAGTTGTAGGTTACTAACGAGGACAGCTGACTTAATAAACTTAAAATATTAAAACGTATTAAAAATGTTGTAAATATATTTTGAACATACTTTGATATATATGTACATATTTGTTATAGGTTCGTGAATCGACCAGTGGCCAAGTCTTACTTCCCGTCGAAGTAAAAATCTGTGAAAGTGAGTTATAGTCCCACTTTTAAAATCTAATATTTTGGGATGAGAATACATGCAGTTTTATAAATGTTTTACGAAATAGACACAAGTAATTGAAACTACATTATATGAGTGAATGATCGAAGCTGAATATGCCCCTTTTTCTTGGTAACCTAAGAATTAGTAAACCGATCTACTAATTGACACGAATCCTAAAGATAGATCTATTGGGCCTAACGAACCCCATCCAAAGTACCAGATGCTTTAGTACTTCGATGTTGTTTTTTATCATGTTCGAAGGATTTCCCGGAATGATAGGGGATATTCTTATATGCATCTTGTTAATGTCGGTTACCAGGTGTTCACCATATGAATGAATTTTATCTCTATGTATGGGATGTATATTGAAATATGAAATCTTGTAGTCTATTATTATGATTTGATAATATATAGGTTAAACCTATAACTCACCAACATTTTTGTTGACGTTTTAAGCATGTTTATTCTCAGGTGATTATTCAGAGCTTCCGCTATTGCATACTAAAATAAGGATAATTTGGAGTCCATGCTTGTATGATATTATGTAAAAACTGCATTCAAGAAACTTATTTTCGATGTAATATATTCTTATTATAAACCATTATGTAATGGTCGTATGTAAATGGTATATTTTAGATTATCATTATTTAATAATCTACGTAATGCTTTTTAAACCTTTATCGATAAAATAAAGGTTATGGTTGTTTTAAAAATGAATGCAGTCTTGGAAAAACGTCTCATATAGAGGTCAAAACCTCGCGACGAAATCAATTAATATGGAACGTTTATAATCAATATGAACGGGACATTTCACCACCAGCATCAGTAACAGCAACACCACCAGCAGTACCGCCAACATCACCAGCACCGCAAGCGTTGTAAGCACCAGCAGCATCACAAGATTCACAAACTCCGCAATCACTACAGACAACAACATCACAACCACCAACGAATATTAGTAATAATGAGTTAAGATGTATTAACTCATTCTTCTCAAAGATTATATATGTATATTATATATATATATATATATATATATATATATATATATATATATATATATATATATATATATATATATATATATGAAGTTTGAAACAATAGTGAATATTTTCGTACTAAGCTATTACCTGTGAATTTTAACTGGTAGGTACTACTTGATTAATTCACATTACTAATATGCTATGATATACTGATGTGTGCAGCAGTGTATACGAAATAGATTATATTTTATTACGAAATACTATTAAATACGATACAATTTACACAAGTTATTTATTTATTTATAGAATGGATATACCTAAACCTTGCTACAACACTTATAGGCAGTGTACCTAATCGTAGAGTAGTGTAGTTTTTAGTAAGTCCGGTTCGTTCCACCGGGATTCACTTATTGCGTACACTATATTTTTAACAACTATATTTATATATATATATATACATATATATATATATGTACATATATATATATATACATATATATATATATATATATATATATATATATATATATATATATATATATATATATATATATATATATATATATATATATATATATATATATATATATATATATATATATATATATATATATATATATATATATATATATAAGTAGTAATATTATTATAAAAGGGGGGGTTTTACCGTTTAATGACCGGTTTGTCGATTTTTAATTTTAAGCGTAAAGATAAATGACGATAATTAAAATGCGTAAAATAAAATTGCGATAAATTAAATGACAGTATTTAAAAGTACGATAAGAAATACAATAAAAGTATTATGCTTATTTAAACTTCCATAATCATGATGTTTGACGTTTTGATTTTAATTTATTACTCTGGGTTAATTGTCCTTTGTCCTGGTTTATTTGATACCTATCTGGGTTTTGCTCATAATAGTCCATCGGTCATAATTATAAAATGCTCGTCAAATTAACCTTATTCCCGAAGTCAAATATTCTAACTAATTAGGGATTTAAACTGTAACAAGGTTTTAATACTTTGTTAATAATTACACCAGGTTATCGGCTGCGTGTAATCCAAGGTTTTAATACTTTGTTAATAATTACACCAATTATCCTTGTATGTAATCCACCCCTATTTTAATTAGTCCATGATACATTAATTTATTCACTTGGCTATAATGAATAATCAATTACCCAATCCAATTGACTAATTAAATGATTGTAAACGATGTCGTAAAAACGTCACTAAATAGGACATTCGTAATCAATTTAATAATTATTAGATTAACTAATTTGAAGATAGGTTCGACAGGTTCCAATGAGTTGTCATTCAATTAGACAATACCCCCTACCTATTAATAGTCAATAGTCCAATGTTCACAAGTGTCAGTCTTTTGTCCAAACCTTAATTATGGTACAAAATCCAATAACCCCGTCTTAATATTTAGCCCAACATCACGATTACTTCGGCTCAAATAAGCATAATAATAACTTAGTTACGAGACATTAATTTAAAAAGGAAGAACATAGCTTACAGTGATTATTTATCGAGTAGCGTTACACAGACAGAGTTCCGACTTTAAAACCCGTAAAACATTTCTTACAATAACCCAACTAAACCATAACTTTATTATTAAAATTAACTTAAATTAAAATTATAATATAAATATATATTATGTTTACAGAGAATGAAAGAAAGAATGAAAAATGGTGTGTCATTCCTCTGAATTCGTCGCCTTTTATAGCACTTGGCCAGGATTTAGGGCCCATGCGATCGCATGGGTTCCTAGTGCATTAGACATGCGATCGTATGACCAGGCTGGACATGCCCAATTGCTTCCAAAATGTGGGCGGCTGCTAATTTAAATAATATATAATATAATATATATAATTTTATATAATTATATATATATATATATGTATATATATATATATATATATATATATATATATATATATATATATATATATATATATATATATATATATTATATTCTTGTGCATAGTTGACTCGTAATTTTAGGTCCGTTAACTCGCGCGTTGATGCTCGATTCGTGTCTCGGTTCTGGATTTTCAAACGTCTTTTCGTACGCTTTGAAATCTTGTACTTTGCTTTCCGCGGCTTGTAGTCTTGTCATTTTTAGACGTTATTTATCAATAATTGGAACCATTTGGATTGTAACTTGTACATTTGAGCTTTTTGGTCATTTGCGTCTTTAAATCGTCATTTTCTTCTTTTGTCTTCGCACTTATTTATTTAAACGAATATCACTTGGAAATAGAACAATTGCAACTAATGACATATCTCTTGAAAAAGACGAATATGTTCGTTTGCATCTTCATTCAGACCACCACCAAATTGACATCTGTTGTTAATCATTTGAAGAATAGGTCCTTTTATTTCAAATTTTACCTCACCAGGTGTATGAGTAATTGCACTTCCTTGTCCAGTTCGGGTTGCCTTCATCTTGGCCGCCATTGATTGTCTTGGTACCACCGGTCTTGCCTCTCCTTCCATTTCAAAATTTGGAGGATGAACGGGTTCACCAAATTCAGAATATTGTGGCTTGGTTGTACTTGATTCTGAATCGAAAGTTTCTTGCTTTGATGAAGATTCAAAAAGTTCAAGTACTTCTTTTGGGATTCTACCAAGCTTCCTATCAGGTTCTGTAAGCAGTGTAAGTAATGGAGAATCTGAACTCCGGGTATGTGGCATATGCAACCTAAAATCTGTCAATCACACAACTAACAAAACTATTAAACGCACCGATTCTATAAGCTTAAAAATCAAAGACTATTAATAATTTAAAAAGAACTAAGAAACTACTTAATCACAAATTAGTTAATAATTCTATTTTGACACAAAACTGTCCCCGGCAGCGGCGCCAAAAACTTGGCGTACAAAACGTGGTATATGAATTGTTGTATGAAATATTATGGAAAAATACCGATTAAAGATTGTTACACACTAACGGGCAGTGTACCCGATCGTGTAGTAGTATAGTAAATGATAAATTTCGTGTATCGTTCCAAAGACAGTTGTATTAGTCAAACTAGAATTAGAAACTATATTATGATTAACTAAGTAAATGAAACTTAAAGGTACAAGATATTATATTTTTGTGGCTATTTAACGATTAACCAAATCAGAGAAGATTAAAAGTAAAAACAACATTTTTGGTCTTTTAAGTTTATATAATGAAAACAAGTGCAAAGAAAGCAAATAAGATAGTTTGATTTAGATCAAAGAGACGAGATGTTCATCTAGATCTTTTATCCTCGGTATTGGATGTAAGTTTTGATATTAAAACTCGATTGAATGATTATGTGTGTAAGTTATCTAATAGGTTCACCAAGAGTTCTCTTAAGTAAACACGTAAACACAATTACAAGATCAAGGGTTCCCTTTTCACTATAGTTCTTGTATTTGTAATCGGATAACTTAGCTAGTTCTAAGGCTTGAAACTTGACTTCTATGTTCATAGTTATCAATAATTGTACAAACGTTCGTTGCATACAATTCATCCCTATATCATCTAACCAATTGAATCTAATTTACCCCCTTGGTCCGGTTTAGTAAATAATCAATCTAAGTCAAGTTGATTGTAAATCAATATGATAAATTAACAAGAGTTCTCTTTATTAATAACATATCAATTAACTAGATACAAATGATCTTTAACATCAATAAGCATGTTCTTGATTCAAGCATTAAAACTATCACACAAATTACATTCAATATATAAGATTACATCCAATACTTTGGTTATTAATCTAGAAAAACATTATAAAACTAGCCAATAATCATGATAACAAGCAAAATAACAATCAAATGATAAGTAGAATTCATTGTTTGAGAACAAAAAAACAACCTACTAGAAGAATGAATCTTGGATGGAGAAGGTTTTTATTCTTGATTCTTGGATGTTAAGCCTCTTCAAAGAGCTTGAAATTCTCCAATTTTTTTCTCCAAAATGTTCCTAGAACTCTTCTGATCGTATATGCAAACTGGTTTCTCAATCATTCATTTTTAAAGTGGTTAAAGTGGCCCAAAAAGTCAAAAGTAGGCTGAAACCTACCACTGGACGGCGTCCCAAATTCTGGACGGCGTCCAGTTGTAAAGGGGTGGACGGCGTCCCACTTCCTTGGACGGCGTCCCGTTGTGAAGATCTGAACGGCGTCCAGATTTCTGGACGGCGTCCAGATGTACTGAAGTTTACTGTCTTGTTTTTCTTTCATATCCCTTAATTTGGACGGAGTCCCAACAATGTTGGACGGAGTCCAACATATCTGAAGCCTTGTTTTATCATTTTAGAGCGCTTATTTGACCATAACTTGTGTCGGGATCAACCATTATGATATCACAACTCATATAATGGTAATAATTCATCAAAATTCTTTATAAACCACTTTCCGATACAATTTACATACCTTCATGCATTACTTGTAGAAACCGCCTTAACTATCCTTGATTCGAGAGTATTTCTCACGATATTGCGAGAGATATATATGATGTAATTTAGCAATATCAATCTCGTCATGATTATATACTATCTCAATTTCTAGATCTTATTCATCCGCTCATCCGAACCGACAATCATCCCGGTGTAGTAGAAGAAGTCAACGAGCTTCGTGCTCGAGTAGTGGCTTTGGAGAATATGGTGTAAAATTTACGAGCACCAGCAGCATCACCAACACCGACAGCACCACCAGCATCAGCAACAGTAACACCACCAGCAGTACCGCCAACATCACCAACACCGCAAGCATTGTAAGCACCAGCATCATCACAAGATTCGCAAACTCCGCAATCACTACAGACAGCAACATCACAACCACCAACGAATATTAGTAATAATGAGTTAAGATGTATTAACTCATTCTTCTCAAAGATTATATATGTATATTATATATATATATATATATATATATATATATATATATATATATATATATATATATATATATATATATATATATATATATATATATGAAGTTTGAAACAATAGTGAATATTTTCGTACTAAGCTATTACATGTGAATTTTAACTGGTAGGTACTACTTGATTAATTCACATTACTAATATGCTATGATATACTGATGTGTGCAGCGGTGTATACGAAATAGATTATATTTTATTACGAAATACTATTAAATACGATACAATTTACACAAGTTATTTATTTATTTATAGAATGGATATACCTAAACCTTGCTACAACACTTATAGGCAGTGTACCTAATCGTAGAGTAGTGTAGTTTTTTGTGATGACCCGGGAATTTCTGACTAAATTTAAAATTTATTCTGATATGTTTCCGACACGATAAGCAAAGTATGTAATGTTGAGTCTCGAAAACTTTGAAACTAAGTTCATATATTCAATTAATCTTTGACAATTTCTGACGATTCACGAACCATTAATTGTAATAAATGTGTATATATATAAATATTAGTATTATTATTATTAGTAAAATCATTATTTTTATAGTTATTATTATTAGTATTCATTATTATTAAAAGTATCTTTTTTTATAAAAGTTATCATTTTTATTATTATAACTATTATTATAACTATTATTATTATTATTATTATTATTATTATTATTATTATTATTATTATTATTATTATTATTATTATTATTATTATTATTATTATTATTATTATTATTATTATTACTATTACTATTACTATTATTATTATTATTATTATTATTATTATTATTATTATTATTATTATTATTATTATTATTATTATTATTATTATTATTATTATTATTATTATTATTATTATTATTATTATTATTATAGGATGAAACAGCTTTTTATCTATTATTATCAATATTATTTTATCGAATAACTATTAGTTATATAAAACCATATTTACTACATATAACATAACTATATTACTATTTTTACAATAAATATTAATAAATATAATTAATTAGTTATTAATGAAAAACATAATTAAAGTAACAATTAATACACTAATAATACATAAACTTGTCCGATTATGAATATATGTGTTAATATATACATAAATGATATAGGTTCGTGAATCCGAGGCCAACCCTACTTTTGTTCTATGACGTCTTATTTATTTTTACTACGAAATACAGTATGGTGAGTTTCATTTGCCTTTTTACCCTTTATATTTTTGGGCTGAGAATACATGCGCAATTTTTTTATAAATGTTTTACGAAATAGACACAAGTAATCGAAACTACATTATATGGTTGAATGATCGAAGCCGATGTAGTGACCCGAACTTTTCCATGTTTATATATATTAATTGAGATTGATATTTACATGATTAAATGTTTCCAACATGTTAAGCAATCAAACTTGTTAAGACTTGATTAATTGAAATATGTTTCATATAGACAATTGACCACCCAAGTTGACCGGTGATTCACGAACGTTAAAACTTGTAAAAACTATATGATGACATATATATGGATATATATATAGTTAACATGATACTATGATAAGTAAACATATCATTAAGTATATTAACAATGAACTACATATGTAAAAACAAGACTACTAACTTAATGGTTTTTAAACGAGACATATATGTAACGATTATCGTTGTAAAGACATTTAATGTATATATATCATATTAAGAGATATTCATACATGATAATATCATGATAATATAATAATTTAAAATCTCATTTGATATTATAAACATTGGGTTAACAACATTTAACAAGATCGTTAACCTAAAGGTTTCAAAACAACACTTACATGTAACGACTAACGATGACTTAACGACTCAGTTAAAATGTATATACATGTAGTGTTTTAATATGTATTTATACACTTTTGAAAGACTTCAATACACTTATCAAAATACTTCTACTTAACAAAAATGCTTACAATTACATCCTCGTTCAGTTTCATCAACAATTCTACTCGTATGCACCCGTATTCGTACTCGTACAATACACAGCTTTTAGATGTATGTACTATTGGTATATATACTCCAATGATCAGCTCTTAGTAGCCCATGTGATTCACCTAACACATGTGGGAACCATCATTTGGAAACTAGCATGAAATATCTCATAAAATTACAAAAATATGAGTAATCATTCATGACTTATTTACATGAAAACAAAATTACATATCCTTTATATCTAATCCATACACCAATGACCAAAAACACCTACAAACACTTTCATTCTTCAATTTTCTTCATCTAATTGATCTCTCTCAAGTTCTATCTTCAAGTTCTAAGTGTTCTTCATATATTCTACAAGTTCTAGTTACATAAAATCAAGAATACTTTCAAGTTTGCTAGCTCACTTCCAATCTTGTAAGGTGATCATCCAACCTCAAGAAATCTTTGTTTCTTACAGTAGGTTATCATTCTAATATAAGGTAATAATCATATTCAAACTTTGGTTCAATTTCTATAACTATAACAATCTTATTTCAAGTGATGATCTTACTTGAACTTGTTTTCGTGTCATGATTCTGCTTCAAGAACTTCGAGCCATCCAAGGATCCGTTGAAGCTAGATACATTTTTCTCTTTTCTAGTAGGTTTATCCAAGGAACTTAAGGTAGTAATGATGTTCATAACATCATTCGATTCATACATATAAAGCTATCTTATTCGAAGGTTTAAACTTGTAATCACTAGAACATAGTTTAGTTAATTCTAAACTTGTTCGCAAACAAAAGTTAATCCTTCTAACTTGACTTTTAAAATCAACTAAACACATGTTCTATATCTATATGATATGCTAACTTAATGATTTAAAACCTGGAAACACGAAAAACACCGTAAAACTGGATTTACGCCGTCGTAGTAACACCGCGGGCTGTTTTGGGTTACTTAATTAAAAACTATGATAAACTTTGATTTAAAAGTTGTTATTCTGAGAAAATGATTTTTATTATGAACATGAAACTATATCCAAAAATTATGGTTAAACTCAAAGTAGAAGTATGTTTTCTAAAATGGTCATCTAGACGTCGTTCTTTCGACTGAAATGACTACCTTTACAAAAATGACTTGTAACTTATTTTTCCAACTACAAACCTATACTTGTTCTGTTTATATTCATAAAATAGAGTTCAATATGAAACCATAGCAATTTGATTCACTCAAAACGGATTTAAAATGAAGAAGTTATGGGTAAAACAAGATTGGATAATTTTTCTCATTTTAGCTACGTGAAAATTGGTAACAAATCTATTCCAACCATAACTTAATCAACTTGTATTGTATATTATGTAATCTTGAGATACCATAGACACGTATACAATGTTTCGACCTATCATGTCGACACATCTATATATATTTCGGAACAACCATAGACACTCTATATGTGAATGTTGGAGTTAGCTATACAGGGTTGAGGTTGATTCCAAAATATATAGAGTTTGAGTTATGATCAATACTGAGATACGTATACACTGGGTCGTGGATTGATTCAAGATAATATTTATCGATTTATTTCTGTACATCTAACTGTGGACAACTAGTTGTAGGTTACTAACGAGGACAGCTGACTTAATAAACTTAAAACATCAAAATATATTAAAAGTGTTGTAAATATATTTTGAACATACTTTGATATATATGTATATATTGTTATAGGTTCGTGAATCAACCAGTGGCCAAGTCTTACTTCCCGACGAAGTAAAAATCTGTGAAAGTGAGTTATAGTCCCACTTTTAAAATCTAATATTTTTGGGATGAGAATACATGCAGGTTTTATAAATGATTTACAAAATAGACACAAGTACGTGAAACTACATTCTATGGTTGAATTATCGAAATCGAATATGCCCCTTTTTATTAAGTCTGGTAATCTAAGAATTAGGGAACAGACACCCTAATTGACGCGAATCCTAAAGATAGATCTATTGGGCCTAACAAACCCCATCCAAAGTACTGGATGCTTTAGTACTTCGAAATTTATATCATATCCGAAGGGTGTCCCGGAATGATGGGGATATTCTTATATATGCATCTTGTTAATGTCGGTTACCAGGTGTTCACCATATGAATGATTTTTATCTCTATGTATGGGATGTGTATTGAAATATGAAATCTTGTGGTCTATTATTATGATTTGATATATATAGGTTAAACCTATAACTCACCAACATTTTTGTTGACGTTTTAAGCATGTTTATTCTCAGGTGATTATTAAGAGCTTCCGCTGTCGCATACTTAAATAAGGACGAGATTTGGAGTCCATGCTTGTATGATATTGTGTAAAAACTGCATTCAAGAAACTTATTTTATTGTAACATATTTGTATTGTAAACCATTATGTAATGGTCGTGTGTAAACAGGATATTTTAGATTATCATTATTTGATAATCTACGTAAAGCTTTTTAAACCTTTATAGATGAAATAAAGGTTATGGTTTGTTTTAAAATGAATGCAGTCTTTGAAAAACGTCTCATATAGAGGTCAAAACCTCGCAACGAAATCAATTAATATGGAACGTTTTTAATCAATAAGAACGGGACATTTCAGTTGGTATCCGAGCGTTGGTCTTAGAGAACCAGAAATTTGCATTAGTGTGTCTTATCGAGTTTGTTAGGATGCATTAGTGAGTCTGGACTTCGACCGTGTTTTCTTTAAAAATGATTGCTTAACATTTTTGTTGGAAACTATATATTATTAACATGTATATATTATGTGATATATTAATCTCTTAACATGTTTGATATTGTGTGATAGATGTCTACCTCTAGCACAAACCCCATTGACTCACCTAATAATAATGAAGAGTCGAATATATATTGGACTGATTCACAAGTTCCCGAAGAAGAACCGGAAGAAGAATCAGAACCGGAAGAAGAATCAGAACCGGAAGAGGAGGAACCGGAGGAGGAAATAGAACCGGTGGGGGAAATAATAAAACGGTTAAGTAAAAGAAAATCCTCAACCAACCGACCAAGGTTAATTATGGTCAATGGTGTTTTCGCCAAGGAAGTAAAATATTGGGAGGATTACCAATTCTCCGATGAATCGGATTCTGACGAGAATTCCGATGATGTTATAGAAATTACCCCAACTGAATTTAAAAAGGCAAAAGAAAATAATAAGGGAAAGGGCATAAAAATAGAGAAATCTAATTCCAACCCCGATGAACTTTATATGTATCGTCAACCCCCGAAGTCCTTAAGTTGTAACAATGACCCGGAAACCTCTAAACCACCAGGTATTTCTAAACCAATGTGGAAAACGACGGTTCGTATTAGGGGAAGATCATATATCTCTAGAAACTTGGCAAAAAGAACCAAAACCGAAGAAGAAGAAACAAACGAGTCGGAATAAGATAGTTGTATTCGTGTGGTGTAATATATGTAATATAGTGTGCTTATGCTTTATGATATATGTAAAAATTGCTTGTATTAATAAGTATTTTTTTTTTATGAATCTAACTCTTGTCTATTTTACAGTATAAAAACACAAAATGGATAGACAACCCAATATTTTAAGAGACCTACCCAGAGACATGATTGATGAAATCTTGTCTAGAGTCGGTCAGAATTCTTCGGCACAACTATTTAAGGCGAGATCAGTTTGTAAGACATTCGAAGAACGTTCCAAGAATGCCTTGGTTTATAAAAGGCTTTCGTTCGAAAGATGGGGGATATCACATTGGGAAATCCATAAGTTATGATGTGTTTACTTTGACGCATATATTGCGGGGAACCCAAATGCTATTTTACGCAATGGGTTAAGAAATCATTTTGACTCAATATATCCGAATATTGGACTTCGTGATTTAGAAAAAGCGGCTAACATGCAACATAAAGAAGCATGTTATGCTTACGGATTAGTAATGTTCGCTTCTCACCAAAGTGAGAACAAGAACATCGGGCTACAACTATTAATCAAAACGTTCCCACAAGTGACGGAGTCGGTAATTGGGGTAAGAAATGAGGTTTTTAGATTGTTACGGGACTGTTGGACATTACGTAACCCTCGTCCCTTTGACGACGTTACAACACGCTGTGTTATCAATGGCCATAACGGTTATGTTCCACAAGACCAAGGATGGGAAGTAATCCTAGTAAAACCAGAATGCATGACTTGTTTCTGGACGTATGAATTACGTGTCTTTATTGCCTTTGCTGAACGACTTGTGTACTAGCTAGAATTATCTTCACAACCATCTTGTATCAAATTTATTGTGTGCTATATTTCATGCTATATGTAAAATAAGCGGTATTGCAAGTTTGTAAAATATTGTGTAAAAGTTTGAACGTGAAATATTATTATAATCAGTTTTTCATATAGAATTGTAGTAGTTGAATTGTATATTAGCTACTAAGTATGAACTTAACGGGTAGGTACTACCCGAATTTAAACTTATAAAACGCTAATATGAAGAAAAAGCTTTTATAAATGAGTTCATATTATGCTACGAAATACTATTAACTACTCTTAATATTCTGTATGATTAACTTGTTCCATTTGACTATTTTGAAGGAAATGGCACCGACTACTCGACACACCGTGAATATGAATGAAGAGGAATTCCGTACTTTTCTAGCTTCAAACATAGCCGCAGTACAGGCTGCGCTACATACCAACAATAACCTTGGATCTAGCAGTACAGGAAATCGTGTAGGATGCACCTACAAAGAATTCACTGCCTGCAAACCTTTAGAATTTGATGGAACCGAAGGACCGATCGGATTGAAACGGTGGACCAAGAAGGTCGAATCGGTGTTTGCCATAAGTAAGTGTACTGAAGAGGACAAAGTGAAGTACGCTACGCATACCTTCACAGGTTCTGTGTTAACATGGTGGAATACCTATCTAGAGCAAGTGGGATAAGATGATTCGTACGCACTACCGTGGTCAGCATTCAAGCACTTGATGAACGAGAAGTACCAACCCAGAACCGAGGTCAATAAGCTCAAGACAGAACTTAGAGGGTTACGAACCCAAGGATTTGATATTACCACGTACGAAAGACGATTCACAGAATTGTGCCTATTGTGTCCGGGAGCGTTCGAAGATGAGGAAGAGAAGATCGACGCCTTTATGAAAGGATTACCGGAAAGAATCCAAGAAGATATAAGTTCACACGAGCCCGCCTCCATACAACAGGCATGTAGAATGGCTCACAAACTAGTGAACCAGATTGAGGAAAGAATTAAAGAACAGACGGCTGAAGAGGCCAATGTGAAGCAAGTCAAAAGAAAGTGAGAGGAAAATGGTGATAAGAATCACCAATACAACAACAACAGCAATTACAATAATAATCGCAACAATTATCCCAACAATCACAACATCAATCGCAACTACAATAAATGGCCCAACAACAACAACAACAACAACAGCAACTACAACAATCATCCCAACAACAATAACAACCGCAACAACAACAACAATCAGAAGCAGCTATGCCAAAGGTGTGAAAAGTATCACTCGGGGTTCTGCACCAAATTTTGCAACAAGTGTAAAAGAAATGGTCATAGCGCGGTGAAGTGTGAGGTCTACGGACCAGGGGTTAACAGAAGGAAAGGAACAAATGGTGTCGGAACGAGTAATGGCGGAGCAAGTAGTGTTGGAGCAAGTTATGCCAATGTAGTTTGTTATAAATGTGGAAAATCGGGCCACATTATTAGAAATTGCCCGAACCAGGAGAACACGAATGGACAAGGCCGCGGAAGAGTTTTCAATATTAGTGCGCCAGAGGCACAGGAAGACCCCGAGCTTGTTACGGGTACGTTTCTTATTGAAAATAAATCTGCTTACGTTTTATTTGATTAGGGTGCGGATAGAAGCTATATGAGTAGAGATTTTTGTGCTAAATTAAGTTGTCCATTGACGCCGTTGGATAGTAAATTTTTACTCGAATTAGCAAACGGTAAATTAATTTCAGCAGATAATATATGCCGGATGTCATAACCCGACCTTAACTATAAGGACGAATATAATAACATATGATTTCATCGTGAGGTATTGACCTCTATATGCGACATTTTTCAAAAACTGCATTCGTTTTTACAATACAAACCATAGCTTTTATTACAAATACAAGGTTTAAACAACTTAATAATGATTATCGTTTAGCGATAATCTTAGACTTACAAACTTTACATGTGATAATAACAATACGACCTCCAACATATTTTACATTACAAATCCTCCGATATGCAGTTTTATTTTTGACACAAATATGCATACTCAAGATCTTGCTTAAATTCAACATGTTGCAGCGGAAGCTTTTAGTTATCACCTGAGAATAAACATGCTTAAAACGTCAACATAAAGTTGGTGAGATATAGGTTTAATGCTGGCGGCGTTATAAATATAGACCACAAGATTTCATATATAAACGTTTTAATAAAAATATTCTAAGTTGTTGAGCACTTGATAACCATACTTAACATTTAATCAACGTCGCATATTCCCTTTATTATGAAATCTTACTACACCGTACCAAGTGTAGTCACCGAAACGAAGTACTGTGCAACCGTTGAATACTGGTCGTCCAGTCCGGTTGGGGTTGTCAGGCCCGATAGATCTATCAACAGGATTCGCGTTTACAATACCTCATGTAAATAATAGTTACCAAGTTACAGGAAAGTATGCCAGTGGTACAACTCAACGTAGAATATATATTTTTAATCACTTGTGTCCATAACGTAAATCATAAAATGCATGTATTCTCATCCCGAAATATTTAGAGTTTAAAAGTGGGACTATATACTCACTTTTGCCTTGAAGGTATTTATCACGACTTGGTCTTCGATTGATATCACAAACCTAACCATATATATAATATATCAACATATTTTCTTTTCAAGTAATCGTTATATATATATATATATATATATATATATATATATATATATATATATATATATATATATATATATATATATATATATATATATATATATATATATATATATACTTTTAATACTTTTAATATTTTCTTAGTCCGTAGTTAGCAGTCCGATGTTAGTGGTCCACAATTAGTTGCTTAAATAAAATAAATAAAGACCCCATCGTATTCGTATTGATCAGAATTAATCTTGACCCATGGTACCATGTTGTCAAATGACGTGTTGCGTACATAAAGTACCGTGTTGTCAAATAACGTGTTGCGTGCAATCATGAGGTCTTATGATTAATCTTCTCGTGTTGTTTACGGGTGGTCCTGAAATATATAAAATCAAATCATAAGTAAATATATATTAAATATTATGTTAATTAGCCAAGATATAATTAATCCGATTTTGTCATAATATGATATATTACAGGTCTTGAAGTGTTTTTAAAAATCAAATTAGAAGGATCTATTTAGTTTGCGAACAAGTTTGAAATCACTCAAACTATGTTCTTGTTGTTAAAATTTTACAACACAAAATAAGATAGCTATATAAATATGAATCGAATAAGGTTATGAATAAGGTTATGAATAAGGTTACTACCTCAAGTTACTTAGACAAAGCTACTGGAAAAGGTAAGAAAAATCTTGGAATCAAAAGAGTGGTGGAGTGGGATTGAAAGATTGGAAGTAATCTCCTTGAAATCGGATGACTATATTGATACGTTCTTGGGTAGGTAAATGAAGAGAGATTAGGGAGTGAATTAACTTGAAAGAAAATTGGAAATGAAATTGTGTGCAAAATAGCATGATTATGGGATGGATATATAGGAGATTTAGTTTGTTTTCTTGCACAAAAGTCACACATGAGGTTAAATGGCTGGTTCCCACATGTAACATCATGTCTAGTGGCTGATCATTGAAGTTTATTGTTGGTATATACCAATAGTAAATACGTATAGAAGCTGGGTATGATACGGTTACATATACCCTAGATATACTTGTAGAAATTTTGAGGAATCGGAACGAGAATTCAAATATGGACGGGTTTATAACTGTAAAAGAGGCTCAAAACTGGGCTTTTATTTTTGGGTCAAACCGGGCCAAAATAAAATTTTAAGACATTTTTAATAAAGTAATGTTAGCCAGGGGCTCTGCCCCTTGGACCCCGCCAGGGGTTGCCACCCCCTTGGACCCTGCTTATCGGGGCGCTGCCCCCGAACCCCCGTCATAATCAAGATAAGTTCAAACAAGTGTGCACTCCACATAATCGTAAGTATATATGTCAAAGAACGTTACATATAGTTATCGTTTTGAAAACTTAAGTTAGTGGTCTCAAAGTATACTTATAACTCATTGTTGTTAGTTCACAATGAAATGTTAAACCATCCTTAAATCATGTTAAATATGTATAGATATGTACATATACATAATCGTATAATTATCGTGTGTTATATAGTTCGTGATATCATCGGTCAAATTGGACGGTCAAACGTTGTGTGAAACTCTTTTCAAAAACATAAGTCTCAACAGTTTGGATTGCTTATCATGTTGGTAAGGTTTATTTTATGTAAATATTAATCTCATAAGTATAAAATGATCGGAAAAATCCGGGTCGTTACACCGGAATCGAGAAATTAAACTGGGTAGCGAAAGATTTAAGATTGATTTGATACCAGTAGAGTTAGGGAGTTTTGATGTAATAGTTGGCATGGACTGGCTGAAGAAGGTGAAAGCAGAGATCGTATGTTATAAAAATGCAATTCGCATTGTACGAAAAGAAGGAGAACCCTTAATGGTGTATGGAGAAAATGGTAACATGAGGCTACATCTTATTAGTAATTTGAAGGCACAAAAACTAATAAGAAAAGGTTGCTATGCTATTCTAGCACACGTCGAGAAAGTACAAACTGAAGAAAAGAGCATCAATGATGTTCCCGTCGCAAAAGAATTTCCCGAAGTATTTCCAAAAGAATTACCGGGACTACCTCCACATCGATCTGTTGAATTTCAAATAGATCTTGTACCAGGAGCTGCACCAATAGCTCGTGCTCCTTATAGACTCGCACCCAGCGAGATGAAAGAACTGCAAAGCCAACTGCAAGAACTATTAGAACGTGGTTTCATTCGACCAAGCACATCACCATGGGGAGCTCCTGTTTTGTTTGTCAAGAAGAAGGATGGTACATTTAGGTTGTGTATTGACTATAGAGAGTTGAACAAACTTACCATCAAAAACCGTTATCCACTGCCGAGAATTGACAACTTATATTGCCAAGGACTGCAAGTGGTTATGATACTATTTGGGTAATAGTTGATCGTCTCACCAAGTCAGCACACTTCCTGCCAATAAGAGAAGATGACAAGATGGAGAAGTTAGCACGACTGTATTTGAAGGAAGTCGTCTCCAGACATGGAATACCAATCTCTATTATCTCTGATAGGGATGGCAGATTTATTTCAAGATTTTGGCAGACATTACAGCAAGCATTGGGAACTCGTCTAGACATGAGTACTGCCTATCATCCACAAACTGATGGGCAGAGCGAAAGGACGATACAAACGCTTGAAGACATGCTACGAGCATGTGTTATTGATTTCGGAAACAGTTGGGATCGACATCTACCGTTAGCAGAATTTTCCTACAACAACAGCAACCATTCAAGCATTGAGATGGCGCCGTTTGAAGCACTTTATGGTAGAAAGTGCAGGTCTCCGATTTGTTGGAGTGAAGTGGGGGATAGACAGATTACGGGTCCAGAGATTATACAAGAAACTACCGAGAAGATCATCCAAATTCAACAACGGTTGAAAACTGCCCAAAGTCGACAAAAGAGCTACGCTGACATTAAAAGAAAAGATATAGAATTTGAAATTGGAGAGATGGTCATGCTTAAAGTTGCACCTTGGAAAGGTGTTGTTCGATTTGGTAAACGAGGGAAATTAAATCCAAGGTATATTGGACCATTCAAGATTATTGATCGTGTCGGACCAGTAGCTTACCGACTTGAGTTACCTCAACAACTCGCGGCTGTACATAACACTTTTCACGTCTCGAATTTGAAGAAATGTTTTTCTAAAGAAGATCTCACTATTCCGTTAGATGAAATCCAAATCAACGAAAAACTCCAATTCATCGAAGAACCCGTCGAAATAATGGATCGTGAGGTTAAAAGACTTAAGTAAAACAAGATACCAATTGTTAAAGTTCGATGGAATGCTCGTAGAGGACCCGAGTTCACCTGGGAGCGTGAAGATCAGATGAAGAAGAAATACCCGCATCTATTTCCAGAAGATTCGTCAACACCTTCAACAGCTTAAAATTTCGGGACGAAATTTATTTAACGGGTAGGTACTGTAGTGACCCGAACTTTTCCATGTTTATATATATTAATTGAGATTGATATTTACATGATTAAATGTTTCCAACATGTTAAGCAATCAAACTTGTTAAGACTTGATTAATTGAAATATGTTTCATATAGACAATTGACCACCCAAGTTGACCGGTGATTCACGAACGTTAAAACTTGTAAAAACTATATGATGACATATATATGGATATATATATAGTTAACATGATACTATGATAAGTAAACATATCATTAAGTATATTAACAATGAACTACATATGTAAAAACAAGACTACTAACTTAATGATTTTTAAACGAGACATATATGTAACGATTATCGTTGTAAAGACATTTAATGTATATATATCATATTAAGAGATATTCATACATGATAATATCATGATAATATAATAATTTAAAATCTCATTTGATATTATAAACATTGGGTTAACAACATTTAACAAGATCGTTAACCTAAAGGTTTCAAAACAACACTTACATATAACGACTAACGATGACTTAACGACTCAATTAAAATGTATATACATGTAGTGTTTTAATATGTATTTATACACTTTTGAAAGACTTCAATACACTTATGAAAATACTTCTACTTAACAAAAATAATTACAATTACATCCTCGTTCAGTTTCATCAACAATTCTACTCGTATGCACCCGTATTCGTACTCGTACAATACACAGCTTTTAGATGTATGTACTATTGGTATATACACTCCAATGATCAGCTCTTAGCAGCCCATGTGAGTCACCTAACACATGTGGGAACCATCATTTGGCAACTAGCATGAAATATCTCATAAAATTACAAAAATATGAGTAATCATTCATGACTTATTTACATGAAAACAAAATTACATATCCTTTATATCTAATCCATACACCAACGACCAAAAACACCTACAAACACTTTCATTCTTCAATTTTCTTCATCTAATTGATCTCTCTCAAGTTCTATCTTCAAGTTCTAAGTGTTCTTCATAAATTCTACAAGTTCTAGTTACATAAAATCAAGAATACTTTCAAGTTTGCTAGCTCACTTCCAATCTTGTAAGGTGATCATCCAAACTCAAGAAATCTTTGTTTCTTATAGTAGGTTATCATTATAATACAAGGTAATAATCATATTCAAACTTTGGTTCAATTTATATAACTATAACAATCTTATTTCAAGTGATGATCTTACTTGAACTTGTTTTCGTGTCATGATTCTTCTTCAAGAACTTCAAGCCATCCAAGGATCCGTTGAAGCTAGATCCATTTTTCTTTTTTCCAGTAGGTTTATCCAAGGAACTTAAGGTAGTAATGATGTTCATAACATCATTCGATTCATACATATAAAGCTATCTTATTCGAAGGTTTAAACTTGTAATCACTAGAACATAGTTTAGTTAATTCTAAACTTGTTCGCAAACAAAAGTTAATCCTTCTAACTTGACTTTTAAAATCAACTAAACACATGTTCTATATCTATATGATATGCTAACTTAATGATTTAAAACCTGGAAACACGAAAAACATCGTAAAACCGGATTTACGCCGTCGTAGTAACACCGCGGGCTGTTTTGGGTTAGTTAATTAAAAACTATGATAAAATTTGATTTAAAAGTTGTTATTCTGAGAAAATGATTTTTATTATGAACATGAAACTATATCCAAAAATTATGGTTAAACTCAAAGTGGAAGTATGTTTTCTAAAATGGTCATCTAGACGTCGTTCTTTCGACTGAAATGACTACCTTTAAAAAACGACTTGTAACTTATTTTTCCGACTATAAACCTATACTTTTTATGTTTAGATTCATAAAATAGAGTTCAATATGAAACCATAGCAATTTGATTCACTCAAAACGGATTTAAAATGAAGAAGTTATGGGTAAAACAAGATTGGATAATTTTTTCTCATTTTAGCTACGTGAAAATTGGTAACAAATCTATTCCAACCATAACTTAATCAACTTGTATTGTATATTATGTAATCTTGAGATACCATAGACACGTATACAATGTTTCGACCTATCATGTCGACACATCTATATATATTTCAGAACAACCATAGACACTCTATATGTGAATGTTGGAGTTAGCTATACAGGGTTGAGGTTGATTCCAAAATATATAGAGTTTGAGTTGTGATCAATACTGAGATACGTATACACTGGGTCGTGGATTGATTCAAGATAATATTTATCTATTTATTTCTGTACATCTAACTGTGGACAACTAGTTGTAGGTTACTAACGAGGACAGCTGACTTAATAAACTTAAAACATCAAAATATATTAAAAGTGTTGTAAATATATTTTGAACATACTTTGATATATATGTATATATTGTTATAGGTTCGTGAATCAACCAGTGGCCAAGTCTTACTTCCCGACGAAGTAAAAATCTGTGAAAGTGAGTTATAGTCCCACTTTTAAAATCTAATATTTTTGGGATGAGAATACATGCAGGTTTTATAAATGATTTACAAAATAGACACAAGTACGTGAAACTACATTCTATGGTTGAATTATCGAAATCGAATATGCCCCTTTTTATTAAGTCTGGTAATCTAAGAATTAGGGAACAGACACCCTAATTGACGCGAATCCTAAAGATAGATCTATTGGGCCTTACAAACCCTATCCAAAGTACCGGATGCTTTAGTACTTCGAAATTTATATCATATCCGAAGGGTGTCCCGGAATGATGGGGATATTCTTATATATGCATTTTATTAATGTCGGTTACCAGGTGTTCACCATATGAATGATTTTTATCTCTATGTATGGGATGTGTATTGAAATATGAAATCTTATGGTCTATTATTATGATTTGATATATATAGGTTAAACCTATAACTCACCAACATTTTTGTTGATGTTTTAAGCATGTTTATTCTCAGGTGATTATTAAGAGCTTCCGCTGTCGCATACTTAAATAAGGACGAGATTTGGAGTCCATGCTTGTATGATATTGTGTAAAAACTGCATTCAAGAAACTTATTTTGTTGTAACATATTTGTATTGTAAACCATTATGTAATGGTCGTGTGTAAACAGGATATTTTAGATTATCATTATTTGATAATCTACGTAAAGCTTTTTAAAACCTTTATCTATGAAATAAAGGTTATGGTTTGTTTTAAAATGAATGCAGTCTTTGAAAAACGTCTCATATAGAGGTCAAAACCACGCAACGAAATCAATTAATATGGAACATTTTTAATCAATAAGAACGGGACATTTCAGCCGAATATGCCCCTTTTTGCTTGGTAACCTAAGAATTAGTAAACCGATCTACTAAATATAGATGCATCGATATGATATGTCAAAACCTTGTATACGTGTCCCGATATTTAAACTTGTACATAAAGAACCCTGATGATTCTGTTTCTGATGAAGTCTTTAGTGAATATCTTGCTCCTTATTTATTCTAAATCCTTGCGAAAGGATTTTCTTCATCAACATTTGATCTCAGAAATTCTGAAAATATCATCATAAATATCTTTTATATTTCCGAGAATATTTTCATAACAATTCTTATCTGAAATCATTAATCTCTTCGTGCTATCAGTGTTACATCATATAGAAACTGTTAGTTTCTATATTCTGTAAACTTTCGAGCTTGAAATATGAATGTTATTGAAGTAATGTTGGGAACTGATGCATGAGTTAGTATAATATAATGACACTTGATCAACGTGATTATATTACAGTAAGTCATGCTGAGTTTCTAATGGAACGTGATGATTCACAGATCATAACGTCATCATGTGCCATGTTACACGACTCTTACATTCTACCCAATCTCCAAGTATATCAAGAACATATATTCTTAATAGTTCTATCTTTTCAGATATTCTAGTAATTTGAAAAATCAAGATCGTGCCATTACGATTTCCTTCTAGAACATTAACTATGTTCATTTCAAAATCCATATCTACGAATTCCGGACCATTATTCGCTTGACTTGAAGTCGGGAAGAGGAGACGAAAGTATGGAACTCTTGAATATAAAGAAAATATAAAGCTCGACAACAACACATAAATTACAAACCGTGCATATCAATACGTATTGCCACGTAAAGGCACGGGAAAATTAAAAACACTATAACCCCAAGATAATAGTAGAAGTAAATATAATCCTCCGGTGGTAGATGAAAGAGAAGAATGACAGATATGAAAGTTAAGAGTATATCAAGGATCAGAACTGGATGGAGCATATTAATGAATGCTTTAAAAATATGAATCAGGGGAGAAAGAATGGAAGGTGTGAGCTGTGAAAATAAGGAAACGAAGGGAGTGGATTTATAGTAAAATATCCGACAGAGCAATCGAAACAGATTATTGCATTTAATCAAAGAAGATCTGATTTCCTATATCGCCGAAGAACCAAATCTTATTACGAAGATTTTCTTTAAATCCCATGAATTCCGGAAATCAATCATAACTACGTCATCAGTTCCCTCTCTTGCGATAGCTTCGATTATACTCTTCGCGTAATCAAATTTTTTTTACCTATATTACTCACTGATGATAAAACTCTAATTTCTAGCTCGGATACGTCATGAAAACATACTTATTGTCAGCCATGACCATTCCACTCAAATTTCGGGACGAAATTTCTTTAACGGGTAGGTACTGTGACGACCCGAAAATTTCCGACCAAATTAAAACTTAATCTTTATATGTTCCAACACAATAAGCAAAGCCTGTAATGTTGAGTCTCGAAATGTTTGAACTATTTATATAGATTCATTTAACCTGTGACTATTTCCGACGATTCACGAACAATTGTGTGTAAATAAATATGTAAATATATATACATGTATAAATATAAGAGTGCATATTAAGTTGTATTAATAAAATACAAAATAATCATTTGAATTGAAAATGTAAAATAATGTACAAGATAATTAAGATTAAAATTTATTTATGATTTAAACGAATTCTTATTTTTATTTATTATCATTTTTATGATATTATTTAGTTATTTTATTAGAATTATTATTAATATTATTAGGGTATTTACTATTAATATTTATTAAAAATAAAAATAGGGAATCCCATTATGTTAGAAGTAACTATCAATTTTTTTTCTTTTTCTTCACATGAAAATAATTTACGTACTTCATGTCTCCAGTTTATTACAAGTCTACTTCACAAATCAATTGGAAATCAATTTAACTGTTAAATCATGTACCTAATCACTCTATATAAGTTACAAACTGCAATTTGAGTTGAAAACAAAGAAAACCTAGAAAATAAGCTCGACACTCTGTACATTCATCTTTTTCACCATATTTTGATTTAGAACAAATTTTCAAAATGTAATAATGCAGTCATGTTAGGAATCGTCTATCTAAACTATCTGTAAGTTTTCAATCCTCAATTCTTTCTATTAATTTCTAATTTGAGAGTCAAAGTTTTGGTTTTCAAAGTCAACTAAGTGTTCTTGAATCAAATTCGAGTTTCTTTTGATATCTCCAGTTAATTTGATGATCTATAAAGATTATAGGAATGATTTACAACACAATTCATGTTGTAATCATAACCTATAACACTCTTAATCTAAAAATCAATTTTTGATTTCTTGAGTTCTTCACAGTGATATACACTAACGTGAATTCGAAACAAATTTCAAAAACTAAAAATGTAGAGTTGTTAGGAATCATTTACTTAAACTTCCTGCAAAATCTCAAGTTCCAATTCTTGATAACGAATTCGAATTTGCGAGTCAAAGTTAAATTGTCAAAAGTCAACTGTTTTGTTCTTGGAGAAATTAGAGCTTGTTTTGATGTTTTAAGTTCAATTGACGATTTCAATAGTTTTTAGGAATGATTTGAAACATGTTTCATGTTGTAAAGATTGTCCAAAACGAACTCAAGATTGAAAACAAATTTTTTTTTCTTGGCTACTAGCAAGCAGTAGGATTTTTTTGTTTTTTTTCTCATTTTTTTTATATCATGAACACATTTTTATTTTTTGTTTCATGTTTGTTTAGAAGTCCTAAAACCATTTTGATGATTGACTATTAAGAATGAAGTTGTTTGATTGTTTAGATTTTGGTGAAGAAGATGAAGTGGGTTGAAACATGTAATAGATAAGTATTTGGGTTTGTATTATAAATCAGAAAAACTGAAATGAAGGAATGGTTAAGGGTGTTGATGAGTGAACGAGAGGTCTCGGGTTCGAGCCCGGCTTGGTGCAATTTTTTTAAAACTGACTCCTAAGGTAGTTTTATACTTTTAAAAATTATTATTATTATTAATATTATTATTATTATCCTTAGGTATTTCTACAATTATTAATTTTACAAAACAAAAGATATATATGTAAATATATTATTACATAAAATATACTAATATTACATAAAATTATGTTTCAACTAATATTATTGATATAACATTAATTAAATATCAAATAAGTATCATAATATATTATAAGAATAATTAATACATAACAAATATATAAACTTGATTGATTTATACTATAATGTGTTAATACTTGATATAGGTTCGTGAATCCGAGGCCAACCTGCATTGTTCAATGTCGTCATATGTATTTTTACTGCAAAATACAGTATTGTGAGTTTCATTTGCCCTTTTACTCTTTACATTTTTGGGCTGAGAATACATGCAAATGCTTTATTAACTATTTTACAATATTTATATGCGTGAGTTTCATTTGCCCTTTTACTCTTTACATTTTTGGGCTGAGAATACATGCAAATGCTTTATTAACTGTTTTACAATATTTATATGCGTGAGTTTCATTTGCCCTTTTACTCTTTACATTTTTGGGCTGAGAATACATGCAAATGCTTCATTAACTGTTTTACAATATTTATATGCGTGAGTTTCATTTGCCCTTTTACTCTTTACATTTTTCGGCTGAGAATACATGCAAATGCTTTATTAACTGTTTTACAATATTTATATGCGTGAGTTTCATTTACCTTTTTACCCTTTATATTTTTGGACTGAGAATACATGCGCAACTTTTATAACTGTTTTACGAAATAGACACAAGTAATCGAAATTACGTTCTATGGTTGAATGATCAAAACTGAATATGCCCCTTTTTATTAAGTCTGGTAATCTAAGAATTAGGGAACAGACACCTTAATTGACGCGAACTCTAAAGATAGATCTATCGGGCCCAACAAGCCCCATCCAAAGTACCGGATGCTTTAGTACTTCAAAATTTATATCATGTCCAAAGGAGGATCCCGAAATGATGGGGATATTCTTATATGCATATTGTGAATGTCGGTTACCAGGTGTTCAATCCATATGAATGATATTTTTGTCTCTATGCATGGGACGTATGATTATGAGAAATGGAAGTATGAAATCTTGTGGTCTATTAAAATTATGAAATGATTCTTTATGATAAACTAATGAACTCACCAATCTTTTGGTTGACACTTTAAAGCATGTTTATTCTCAGGTACGAAAGAAATCTTCCGCTGTGCATTTGCTCATATTAGAGATATTACTTGGAGTCATTCATGACATATTTCAAAAGATGTTGCATTCGAGTCGTTGAGTTCATCAAGATTATTATTAAGTCAATTATATTTGGATATATTATGAAATGCTTTACATGCCTGTCAACTGTCGATGTAACGAAAGTTTGTCTTTTAAAAACGAATGCAAATAATGATAATCTAAAATATCCTGTTTACACACGACCATTACATAATGGTTTACAATACAAATATGTTACAACAAAATAAGTTTCTTGAATGCAGTTTTTACACAATATCATACAAGCATGGACTCCAAATCTCGTCCTTATTTAAGTATGCGACAGCGGAAGCTCTTAATAATCACCTGAGAATAAACATGCTTAAAACGTCAACAAAAATGTTGGTGAGTTATAGGTTTAACCTATATATATATCAAATCATAATAATAGACCACAAGATTTCATATTTCAATACACATCCCATACATAGAGATAAAAATCATTCATATGGTGAACACCTGGTAACCGACATTAACAAGATGCATATATAAGAATATCCTCATCATTCCGGGACACCCTTCGGATATGATATAAATTTCGAAGTACTAAAGCATCCGGTACTTTGGATGGGGTTTGTTAGGCCCAATAGATCTATCTTTAGGATTCACGTCAATTAGGGTGTCTGTTCCCTAATTCTTAGATTACCAGACTTAATAAAAAGGGGCATATTCGATTTCGATAATTCAACCATAGAATGTAGTTTCACGTACTTGTGTCTATTTTGTAAATCATTTATAAAACCTGCATGTATTCTCATCCCAAAAATATTAGATTTTAAAAGTGGGACTATAACTCACTTTCACAGATTTTTACTTCATCGGGAAGTAAGACTTGGCCACTGGTTGATTCACGAACCTATAAAAATATATACATATATATCAAAGTATGTTCAAAATATATTTACAACACTTTTAATATATTTTGATGTTTTAAGTTTATTAAGTCAGCTGTCCTCGTTAGTAACCTACAACTAGTTGTCCAAAGTTAGATGTACAGAAATAAATCGATAAATATTATCTTGAATCAATCCACGACCCAGTGTATACGTATCTCAGTATTGATCACAACTCAAACTCTATATATTTTGGAATCAACCTCAACCCTGTATAGCTAACTCCAACATTCACATATAGAGTGTCTATGGTTGTTCCGAAATATATATAGATGTGTCGACATGATAGGTCGAAACATTGTATACGTGTCTATGGTATCTCAAGATTACATAATATACAATACAAGTTGATTAAGTTATGGTTGGAATAGATTTGTTACCAATTTTCACGTAGCTAAAATGAGAAAAATTATCCAATCTTGTTTTACCCATAACTTCTTCATTTTAAATCCGTTTTGAGTGAATCAAATTGCTATGGTTTCATATTGAACTCTATTTTATGAATCTAAACAGAAAAAGTATAGGTTTATAGTCGGAAAAATAAGTTACAAGTCGTTTTTGTAAAGGTAGTCATTTCAGTCGAAAGAACGACGTCTAGATGACCATTTTAGAAAACATACTTCCACTTTGAGTTTAACCATAATTTTTTGATATAGTTTCATGTTCATAATAAAAATCATTTTCCCAGAATAACAACTTTTAAATCAAAGTTTATCATAGTTTTTAATTAACTAACCCAAAACAGCCCGCGGTGTTACTACGACGGCGTAAATCCGGTTTTACGGTGTTTTTCGTGTTTCCAGGTTTTAAATCATTAAGTTAGCATATCATATAGATATAGAACATGTGTTTAGTTGATTTTAAAAGTCAAGTTAGAAGGATTAACTTTTGTTTGCGAACAAGTTTAGAATTAACTAAACTATGTTCTAGTGATTACAAGTTTAAACCTTCGAATAAGATAGCTTTATATGTATGAATCGAATGATGTTATGAATATCATTACTACCTTAAGTTCCTTGGATAAACCTACTAGAAAATATAAAAATGGATCTAGCTTCAACGGATACTTGGATGGCTCGAAGTTCTTGAAGCAGAATCATGACACGAAAACAAGTTCAAGTAAGATCATCACTTGAAATAAGATTGTTATAGTTATAGAAATTGAACCAAAGTTTGAATATGATTATTACCTTGTATTAGAATGATAACCTACTGTAAGAAACAAAGATTTCTTGAGGTTGGATGATCACCTTACAATATTGGAAGTGAGCTAGCAAACTTGAAAGTATTCTTGATTTTATGTAACTAGAACTTGTAGAATATATGAAGAACACTTAGAACTTGAAGATAGAACTTGAGAGAGATCAATTAGATGAAGAAAATTGAAGAATGAAAGTGTTTGTAGGTGTTTTTGGTCATTGGTGTATGGATTAGATATAAAGGATATGTAATTTTGTTTTCATGTAAATAAGTCATGAATGATTACTCATATTTTTTGTAATTTTATGAGATATTTCATGCTAGTTTCCAAATGATAGTTCCCACATGTGTTAGGTGACTCACATGGGCTGCTAAGAGCTGATCATTGGAGTGTATATACCAATAGTACATACATCTAAAAGATGTGTATTGTACGAGTACGAATACGGGTGCATACGAGTAGAATTGTTGATGAAACTGAACGAGGATGAAATTGTAAGCATTTTTGTTAAGTAGAAGTATTTTGATAAGTGTATTGAAGTCTTTCAAAAGTGTATAAATACATATTAAAACACTACATGTATATACATTTTAACTGAGTCGTTAAGTCATCGTTAGTCGTTACATGTAAGTGTTGTTTTGAAACCTTTAGGTTAACGATCTTGTTAAATGTTGTTAACCCAATGTTTATAATATCAAATGAGATTTTAAATTATTATATTATCATGATATTATCATGTATGAATATCTCTTAATATGATATATATACATTAAATGTCTTTACAACGATAATCGTTACATATATGTCTCGTTTAAAAATCATTAAGTTAGTAGTCTT
The DNA here is from genome assembly GCF_046630445.1 of Rutidosis leptorrhynchoides. Classification (NCBI taxonomy): domain Eukaryota; kingdom Viridiplantae; phylum Streptophyta; class Magnoliopsida; order Asterales; family Asteraceae; genus Rutidosis; species Rutidosis leptorrhynchoides. Next base: position 59,882,326 of record NC_092336.1, on the reverse strand, counting down.
GTTTTTACATATGTAGTTCATTGTTAATATACTTAATGATATGTTTACTTATCATAGTATCATGTTAACTATATATATATCCATATATATGTCATCATATAGTTTTTACAAGTTTTAACGTTCGTGAATCACCGGTCAACTTGGGTGGTCAATTGTCTATATGAAACATATTTCAATTAATCAAGTCTTAACAAGTTTGATTGCTTAACATGTTGGAAACATTTAATCATGTAAATATCAATCTCAATTAATATATATAAACATGGAAAAGTTCGGGTCACTACAGTACCTACCCGTTAAATAAATTTTGTCCCGAAATTTTAAGCTGTTGAAGGTGTTGACGAATCTTCTGGAAATAGATGCGGGTAATTCTTCTTCATCTAATCTTCAGGCTCCCAGGTGAACTCGGGTCCTCTACGAGCATTCCATCGAATCTTAACAATTGGTATCTTGTTTTGCTTAAGTCTTTTAACCTCACGATCCATTATTTCGACGGGTTCTTCGATGAATTGGAGTTTTTCGTTGATTTGGATTTCATCTAACGGAATAGTGAGATCTTCTTTAGCAAAACATTTCTTCAAATTCGAGACGTGGAAAGTGTTATGTACAGCCGCGAGTTGTTGAGGTAACTCAAGTCGGTAAGCTACTGGTCAGACACGATCAATAATCTTGAATGGTCCAATATACCTTGGATTTAATTTCTCTCGTTTACCAAATCGAACAACACCTTTCCAAGGTGCAACTTTAAGCATGACCATCTCTCCAATTTCAAATTCTATATCTTTTCTTTTAATGTCAGCGTAGCTCTTTTGTCGACTTTGGGCGGTTTTCAACCGTTGTTGAATTTGGATGATCTTCTCGGTAGTTTCTTGTATAATCTCCGGACCCGTAATCTGTCTATCCCCCACTTCACTCCAACAAATCGGAGACCTGCACTTTCTACCATAAAGTGCTTCAAACGGCGCCATCTCAATGCTTGAATGGTAGCTATTGTTGTAGGAAAATTCTGCTAACGGTAGATGTCGATCCCAGCTGTTTCCGAAATCAATAACACATGCTCGTAGCATGTCTTCAAGCGTTTGTATCGTCCTTTCGCTCTGCCCATCAGTTTGTGGATGATATGCAGTACTCATGTCTAGACGAGTTCCCAATGCTTGCTGTAATGTCTGCCAGAATCTTGAAATAAATCTGCCATCCCTATCAGAGATAATAGAGATTGGTATTCCATGTCTGGAGACGACTTCCTTCAAATACAGTCGTGCTAACTTCTCCATCTTGTCATCTTCTCTTATTGGCAGGAAGTGTGCTGACTTGGTGAGACGATCAACTATTACCCAAATAGTATCATAACCACTTGCAGTCCTTGGCAATATAAGTTGTCAATTCTCGGCAGTGGATAACGGTTTTTGATGGTAAGTTTGTTCAACTCTCTATAGTCAATACACAATCTAAATGTACCATCCTTCTTCTTGACAAACAAAACAGGAGCTCCCCATGGTGATGTGCTTGGTCGAATGAAACCACGTTCTAATAGTTCTTGCAGTTGGCTTTGCAGTTCTTTCATCTCGCTGGGTGCGAGTCTATAAGGAGCACGAGCTATTGGTGCAGCTCCTGGTACAAGATCTATTTGAAATTCAACAGATCGATGTGGAGGTAGTCCCGGTAATTCTTTTGGAAATACTTCGGGAAATTCTTTTGCGACGGGAACATCATTGATGCTCTTTTCTTCAGTTTGTACTTTCTCGACGTGTGCTAGAACAGCATAGAAACGTTTTCTTATTAGTTTTTGTACCTTCAAATTACAAATAAGATGTAGCTTCATGTTACCCTTTTCTCCGTACACCATTAAGGGTTCTCCTTCTTCTCGTACAATGCGAATTGCATTTTTATAACATACGATCTCTGCTTTCACCTTCTTCAGCCAGTCTATGCCAACTATTACATCAAAACTCCCTAAATCTACTGGTATCAAATCAATCTTAAATATTTCGCTACCCAGTTTAATTTCTCGATTCCGGCATATATTATCTGCTGAAATTAATTTACCATTTGCTAATTCGAGTAAAAATTTACTATCCAATGGCGTCAATGGACAACTTAATTTAGCACAAAAATCTCTACTCATATAGCTTCTATCCGCACCCGAATCAAATAAAACATAAGCAGATTTATTTTCAATAAGAAACGTACCCGTAACAAGCTCCGGGTCTTCCTGTGCCTCTTCCGCATTAATATTGAAAACTCTTCCGCGGCCTTGTCCATTCGTGTTCTCCTGGTTCGGGCAATTTCTAATAATGTGGCCCGGTTTTCCACATTTATAACAAACTACATTGGCATAACTTGCTCCGACACTACTTGCTCCGCCATTACTCGTTCCGACACCATTTGTTCCTTTCGTTCTGTTAAGCCCTGGTCCGTGGACCTTACACTTCGCTGCGCTATGACCATTTCTTTTACACTTGTTGCAAAATTTGGTGCAGAACCCCGAGTGATACTTTTCACACCTTTGGCATAGCTGCTTCTGATTGTTATTGTTGTTGCGGTTGTTATTGTTGTTGGGATGATTGTTGTAGTTGCTGTTGTTGTTCTTGTTGTTGTTGTTGTTGTTGTTGGGCCGTTTGTTGTAGTTGCGATTAATGTTACGATTGTTGGGATAATTGTTGCGATTATTATTGTAATTGCTGTTGTTGTTGTATTGGTGATTCTTATCATCATTTTCCTCCCACTTTCTTTTGACTTGCTTCACATTGGCCTCTTCAGCCATATGTTCTTTAATTCTTTCCTCAATCTGGTTCACTAGTTTGTGAGCCATTCTACATGCCTGTTGTATGGAGGCGGGCTCGTGTGAACTTATATCTTCTTGGATTCTTTCCGGTAATCCTTTCATAAACGCGTCGATCTTCTCTTCCTCATCTTCGAACGCTCCCGGACACAATAGGCACAATTCTGTGAATCGTCTTTCATACATGGTAATATCAAATCCTTAGGTTCGTAACCCTCTAAGTTCTGTCTTGAGCTTATTGACCTCGGTTCTGGGACGGTACTTCTCGTTCATCAAGTGCTTGAATGCTGACCACGGTAGTGCGTACGAATCATCTTGTCCCACTTGCTCTAGATAGGTATTCCACCATGTTAACGTAGAACCTGTGAAGGTATGCGTAGCGTACTTCACTTTGTCCTCTTCAGTACACTTACTTATGGCAAACACCGATTCGACCTTCTCGGTCCACCGTTTCAATCCGATCGGTCCTTCGGTTCCATCAAATTCCAAAGGTTTGCAGGCAGTGAATTCTTTGTAGGTGCATCCTACACGATTTCCTGTACTGCTAGATCCAAGGTTATTGTTGGTATGTAGCACAGCCTGTACTGCGGCTATGTTTGAAGCTAGAAAAGTACGGAATTCCTTTTCATTCATATTCATGGTGTGTCGAGTAGTCGGTGCCATTTTCTTCAAAATAGTCAAATGGAACAAGTTAATCATACAGAATATTAAGAGTAGTTAATAGTATTTAGTAGCATACTATGAACTCATTTATAAAAGCTTTTTCTTCATATTAGCATTTTATAAGTTTAAATTCTGGTAGTACCTACCCGTTAAGTTCATACTTAGTAGCTAATATACAATTCAACTACTACAATTCTATATGAAAAACTGATTATAATAATATTTCGCGTTCAAACTTTTACACAATATTTTACAAACTTACAATACCGCTTATTTTACATATAGCATGAAATATAGCACACAATAAATTTGATACATGATGGTTGTGAAGATAATTCTAGCTAGTACACAAGTCGTTCAGCAAAGGCAATAAAGACACGTAATTCATACGTCCAGAAACAAGTCATACATTCTGGTTTTACTAGGATTACTTCCCATCCTTGGTCTTGTGGAACATAACCGTTATGGCCGTTGATAAGACAGCGTGTTGTAACGTCGTCAAAAGGATGAGGGTTACGTAATATCCAACAGTCCCGTAACAATCTAAAAACCTCATTTCTTACCCCAATTACTGACTCCGTCACTTGTGGGAACGTTTTGTTTAATAGTTGTAGCCCAATGTTCTTGTTCTCACTTTGGTGAGAAGCGAACATTACTAATCCGTAAGCATAACATGCTTCTTTATGTTGCATGTTAGCCACTTTTTCTAAATCACGAAGTCCAATATTCAGATATATTGAGTCAAAATAATTTCTTAACCCATTGCGTAAAATAGCATTTGGGTTCCCCGCAATATATGCGTCAAAGTAAACACATCGTAACTTATGGATTTCCCAATGTGATATCCCCCATCTTTCGAACGAAAGCCTTTTATAAACCAAGGCATTCTTGGAACGTTCTTCGAATGTCTTACAAACTGATCTCGCCTTAAATAATTGTGCCGAAGAATTCTGACCGACTCTAGACAAGATTTCATCAATCATGTCTCCGGGTAGGTCTCTTAAAATATTGGGTTGTCTATCCATTTTGTGTTTTTATACTGTAAAATATACAAGAGTTAGATTCATAAAAAAAATACTTATTAATACAAGCAATTTTTACATATATCATAAAGCATAAGCACACTATATTACATATATTACACCACACGAATACAACTATCTTATTCCGACTCGTTTGTTTCTTCTTCTTCTTCGGTTTTGGTTCGTTTTGCCAAGTTTCTAGGGATATATGATGTTCCCCTAATACGAGCCGTCGTTTTCCACATTGGTTTAGAAAAACCTGGTGGTTTAGAGGTTCCCGGGTCATTGTTAAAACTTAAGGACTTCGGGGGTTGATGCTACATATAATGTTCATCGAGGTTGGAATTAGATTTCTCTATTTTTATGCCCTTTCCCTTATTATTTTCTTTTGCCTTTTTAAATTCAGTTGGGGTAATTTCTATAACATCATCGAAATTCTCGTCGGAATCCGATTCATCGGAGAATTGGTAATCCTCCCAATATTTTGCTTCCTTGGCGGAAACACCATTGACCATAATTAACCTTGGTCGGTTGGTTGAGGATTTTCTTTTACTTAACCGTTTTATTATTTCCCCCACCGGTTCTATTTCCTCCTCCGGTTCCTCCTCTTCCGGTTCTGATTCTTCTTCCGGTTCTGATTCTTCTTCCGGTTCTTCTTCAGGAACTTGTGAATCAGTCCAATATATATTCGACTCTTCGTTATTATTAGGTGAGTCAATGGGATTTGTGCTAGAGGTAGACATCTATCACACAATATCAAACATGTTAAGAGATTAATATATCACATAATATATACATGTTAATAATATATAGTTTCCAACAAAAATGTTAAGCAATCATTTTTAAAGAAAACACGGTCGAAGTCCAGACTCACTAATGCATCCTAACAAACTCGATAAGACACACTAATGCAAGTTTCTGGTTCTCTAAGACCAACGCTCGGATACCAACTGAAATGTCCCGTTCTTATTGATTAAAACGTTCCATATTAATTGATTTCATTGCGAGGTTTTGACCTCTATATGAGAAGTTTTTCAAAGACTGCATTCATTTTAAAACAAACCATAACCTTTATTTCATCAATAAAGGTTTAAAAAGCTTTACGTAGATTATCAAATAATGATAATCTAAAATATCCTATTTACACACGACCATTACATAATGGGTTACAATACAAATATGTTACAACAAAATAAGTTTCTTGAATGCAGTTTTTACACAATATCATACAAGCATGGACTCCAAATCTCGTCCTTATTTAAGTATGCGACAGCGGAAGCTCTTAATAATCACCTGAGAATAAACATGCTTAAAGCGTCAACAAAAATGTTGGTGAGTTATAGGTTTAACCTATATATATTAAATCATAATAATAGACCACAAGATTTCATATTTCAATACACATCCCATACATAGAGATAAAAATCATTCATATGGTGAACACCTGGTAACTGACATTAACGAGATGCATATATAAGAATATCCCCATCATTCCGGGACACCCTTCGGATATGATATAAATTTCGAAGTACTAAAGCATCCGGTACTTTGGATGGGGTTTGTTAGGCCCAATAGATCTATCCTTAGGATTCACGTCAATTAGGGTGTCTGTTCCCTAATTCTTAGATTACCAGACTTAATAAAAAGGGGCATATTCGATTTCGATAATTCAACCATAGAATGTAGTTTCACGTACTTGTGTCTATTTTGTAAATCATTTATAAAACCTGCATGTATTCTCATCCCAAAAATATTAGATTTTAAAAGTGGGACTATAACTCACTTTCACAGATTTTTACTTCGTCGGGAAGTAAGACTTGGCCCCTGGTTGATTCACGAACCTATAACAATATATACATATATATCAAAGTATGTTCAAAATATATTTACAACACTTTTAATATATTTTGATGTTTTAAGTTTATTAAGTCAGCTGTCCTCGTTAGTAACCTACAACTAGTTTTCCACAGTTAGATGTACAGAAATAAATCGATAAATATTATCTTGAATCAATCCACGACCCAGTGTATACGTATCTCAGTATTGATCACAACTCAAACTCTATATATTTTGGAATCAACCTCAACCCTGTATAGCTAACTCCAACATTCACATATAGAGTGTCTATGGTTGTTCTGAAATATATATAGATGTGTCGACATGATAGGTCGAAACATTGTATACGTGTCTATGGTATCTCAAGATTACATAATATACAATACAAGTTGATTAAGTTATGGTTGGAATAGATTTGTTACCAATTTTCACGTAGCTAAAATGAGAAAAATTATCCAATCTTGTTTTACCCATAACTTCTTCATTTTAAATCCGTTTTGAGTGAATCAAATTGCAATGGTTTCATATTGAACTCTATTTTATGAATCTAAACAGAAAAAGTATAGGTTTATAGTCGGAAAAATAAGTTACAAGTCATTTTTGTAAAGGTAGTCATTTCAGTCGAAAGAAAGACGTCTAGATGACCATTTTAGAAAACATACTTCCACTTTGAGTTTAACCATAATTTTTGGATATAGTTTCATGTTCATAATAAAAATCATTTTCCCAGAATAAAAACTTTTAAATCAAAGTTTATCATAGTTTTTAATTAACTAACCCAAAACAGCCCGCGGTGTTACTACGACGGCGTAAATCCGGTTTTACGGTGTTTTTCGTGTTTCCAGGTTTTAAATCATTAAGTTAGCATACCATATAGATATAGAACATGTGTTTAGTTGATTTTAAAAGTCAAGTTAGAAGGATTAACTTTTGTTTGCGAACAAGTTTAGAATTAACTAAACTATGTTCTAGTGATTACAAGTTTAAACCTTCGAATAAGATAGCTTTATATGTATGAATCGAATGGTGTTATGAAAATCATTACTACCTTAAGTTCCTTGGATAAACCTACTAGAAAAGATAAAAATAGATCTAGCTTCAACGGATCCTTGGATGGCTCGAAGTTCTTGAAGCAGAATCATGACACGAAAACAAGTTCAAGTAAGATCATCACTTGAAATAAGATTGTTATAGTTATAGAAATTGAGCCAAAGTTTGAATATGATTATTACCTTGTATTAGAATGATAACCTACTGTAAGAAATAAAGATTTCTTGAGGTTGGATGATCACCTTACAAGATTGGAAGTGAGCTAGCAAACTTGAAAGTATTCTTGATTTTATGTAACTAGAACTTGTAGAATATATGAAGAACACTTAGAACTTGAAGATAGAACTTGAGAGAGATCAATTAGGTGAAGAAAATTGTAGAATGAAAGTGTTTGTAGGTGTTTTTGGTCGTTGGTGTATGGATTAGATATAAAGGATATGTAATTTTGTTTTCATGTAAATAAGTCATGAATGATTACTCATATTTTTGTAATTTTATGGGATATTTCATGCTAGTTTCCAAATGATGGTTCCCACATATGTTAGGTGACTCACATGGGCTGCTAAGAGCTGATCATAGGAGTATATAAACCAATAGTACATACATCTAAAAGCTGTGTATTGTACGAGTACGAATACAGGTGCATACGAGTAGAATTGTTGATGAAACTGAACGAGGATGTAATTGTAAGCATTTTTGTTAAGTAGAAGTATTTTGATAAGTGTATTGAAGTCTTTCAAAAGTGTATAAATACATATTAAAACACTACATGTATATACATTTTAACTGAGTCGTTAAGTCATCGTTAGTCGTTACATGTAAGTGTTGTTTTGAAACCTTTAGGTTAGCGATCTTGTTAAATGTTGTTAACCCAATGTTTATAATATCAAATGAGATTTTAAATTATTATATTATCATGATATTATCATGTATGAATATCTCTTAATATGATATATATATATATATATATATTAAATGTCTTTACAACGATAATCGTTACATATATGTCTCGTTTAAAAACCGTTAAGTTAGTAGTCTTGTTTTTACATATGTAGTTCATTGTTAATATACTTAATGATATGTTTACTTATCATAGTATCATGTTAACTATATATATATATCCATATATATGTCATCATATAGTTTTTACAAGTTTTAACGTTCGTGAATCACCGGTCAACTTGGGTGGTCAATTGTCTATATAAAACATATTTCAATTAATCAAGTCTTAACAAGTTTGATTGCTTAACATGTTGGAAACATTTAATCATGTAAATATCAATCTCAATTAATATATATAAACATGGAAAAGTTCGGGTCACTACAACTGTGACAACCAGGAAATTTCCAACCAAATTTAAACTTTATCTTTATATTATTCCGACACGATAAACAAAGTTTGTTAAGTTAAATCTCAAGAATTTTAAATTGTGTTCATACATTCATTATAACCTCGACCAAATTCTGACGATTCACGAACCGTTATATATAAATAAATATGTATATATATGTATATATATATTATAACTTGAGAATATTAATAAAGTATTAAACGTATAATACTTTACATGAACGTATTTGTTTCAATGTGTTTATCGATGGAATTAGAAGATAATATCAAATGATTGATTTATCAGATACATTATGATATCATTACGGGTCTATGTTATGAGGTCCACTGTGATTTAAGAAATCTATTCTTTTTGACAACATTCGGAAAATGGTAAAGTAATTTATAAGTAAGAACGTGAAGTGTAAATAACTTAGATGTTGGATATCGACAAGTTAAGTAACTCGACATTTTTCATTAAGATGATTTCATACGTTTATTTAACCTTTGAACTTTATCCCATGCTTCACCAACAAACTGTAATTTAAAAACTTGAAACCTATTATGAATATATATGATTCTACTTTTCTAAAACATTTTATGATATATAACGATTTCCATTATTTTAACCTTTAAACAAAATGATTCTTAAAAATATATTTGGTTTTGGAAAACAAAATTATTATATTTATTTGATTTAGTTTCAAACGTACAAAAACGTTTTCAGTTTAAAAAGAACTTTATTATTAAAACGTATATAACTTTTATAAATATCTAGAACCATTTTTGACAACTCGTTACTTAACCAGTATGATAAAGATAATGATATTTATATTTTATTTTATTAAATATATATAACGATTTAAATTAATATTATATATATTTATACGCGTATTATACGTACATAGTTTTATACTTTTACTATACTTAAACTTTACCTTTACTTTATTTTTACTTTACTTTAACTTTAATAATTCACTTTAATAATTCATACTTTAATAATTCATACTTTAATAATTCACTTTAATAATTTATACTTTAATAATTTACTTTAATAATTCATACTTTAATAATTTACTTTAATAATTCATACTTTAATAATTCACTTTAATAATTCAAAAATCTATTATAAATAGAATTCAATAGGTTTCATTATTTCATAGAAACTTGAAAATATTTTTCTCTAAACTCTAAACTCTCTCAATCGATTTACATATATATATTTACTCCGTATTATTTCAAGATATTATTAGTATACATAAAATATTACGTCAGAGTGCTGTCCCGAGTGATTTCGAAATTGTTTTTCGAGTGGGATTGGATTAAGGAAATTATGGGTTATAGCTATGGAGGTGATTGGGTATGGTTCATGGGTATGCTCGTGAGGTCAATATAGTGTTTATCATCTCCGTTGCGTCTACGTACCTTTCCTGCAATATTGAATCTCAATATTGATACGTAAGTACTCATAATTTAACTTTTACATACTAATAGTGTATCCCTGACTAGTGCTCGAGTATATAGGATTATGCATGTTTGTACTTTTGATATTGCCTTTAGTTAGGTTATGTTGAATCCTGAATTAGTTATATATGCGACTGAGATAAGGTATAAGATATGCATGTCGTTGGAAAGCTAGTGAAAAATTAAGAACTTTTCATTTAGATATCGAATGATTTCGATGAACGGATTTGAAGTTATAGTCCATCGAATTTTTGTATTATTATTAAAAATGATTATTATTATCGTCGTTATTATCGTCGTTCTAGTTTTATCTTATTATTATTATTATTATTATTATTATTATTATTATTATTATTATTATTATTATTATTATTATTATTATCTTTATCAATAAAAGGATTTATCATTAAAAAATGTTATTTTTTTTATTATTACTATCGTTATTATCGTTAAAGTTATAATTAGTATTATTATTATTATTATCCAATTATTATTATTATTATTATTATTATTATTATTATTATTATTATTATTATTATTATTATTATTATTATTATTATTGGTATTATTATTATCATTATTAATATATATATCATTATTTAAAAATGGTTATTGTTATTGTTATTATTATTATTACTATATTATCATTAAGATAATTATTAGTATTATCGTTAATAATGTTATTGTAACTATCATTATTAATATTAGTGTAATTAAAACAAATATTTGTAACACCTAATTATTTTGATTACTATTTTTATCATTATTACCAACACGATATAAAAGACGATTAAAAGCTATTAAATGAAACGATTAGGAAATAATGGGTAAGAGTATCATGATGAAATTAAAATATTATAAGATATTGATTTAGATAAAATTATCGTTCTTATTATTTTTATCATTACTATTATTATTAAAATTATCGTTAGTATTAAAACTATCATTTTAACAAAAATTATCATTTTAATAGAAATGTCATTGTTACTATAAAATATCATTATTATTATTATTATTATTATTATTTTAAATAGAATTATTATTTTAAAGATAATATTAAAAATTATCGTAAATATTAAAGTTATCATAATTAGAATTATCGTTTTATCATAATGTCATCTTAGTAATTCTAAATATTGATATTTTTATAATAATTATTATTATTACAAAATAATACAACTTTTACTTACTATCATTATAGATATTATTTTATCAAATAAATATTTGATACAAACATATTTTACTACGTGTAATAACTTACTTTAATAATACCTATCATATTATCTTTATAATATTAAATGAACCCTATAAATTTTATTACTTAATATATATAAAAGTATATTTTATTATATAAATATAATATAAAATTTTATTTATTAATAAATAAATTATATTATTTACTCTAATAAATCTTTTAAAAATATTTAAAAATATAAAACGACGATATTTAAACTATATATTAATCATGTATAGATTTTTGGAAATTATTTTGAGTCAAATTTACTTTTGTTGACTTTTGCATATTAGTCTCGAGCATTAGGATTGTGGTACACTATGACTTGACCTAATTTGTTAGACAAATATTGACCAACACATAAATATATATAATTAATTTAGGTTCGTGAATCCGAGGCCAACCTTGCACTTGTTCAATGACGTTATATGTATTTTTACTACGAAATACAGTATGGTGAGTTTCATTTACCTTTTTACCCTTTATATTTTTGGGACTGAGAATACATGCGCTTTTATAAATGTTTGATGAAATAGACACAAGTAATTGAAACTACATTCTATGGTTGAATTATCGAAATCGAATATGCCCCTTTTTATTAAAGTCTGGTAATCTAAGAATTAGGGAACAGACACCCTAATTGACGTGAATCCTAAAGATAGATCTATTGGGCCTAACAAACCCCATCCAAAGTACCAGATGCTTTAGTACTTCGAAATTATATCATGTCCGAAGGAGGATCCCTGAATGATAGGGGATATTCTTATATGTATCTAGTTAATGTCGGTTACCAGGTGTTCACCATATGAATGATTATTTTTTGTCTCTATGCATGGGACGTATATTAATGAGAACTGGAAATGAAATTCTTGTGGTCTATTAAAATGATGGAAATAAATGATTATGATAAACTAATGAACTCACCAACCTTTTGGTTGACACTTTAAAGCATGTTTATTCTCAGGTGTTAAAGAAATCTTCCGCTGTGCATTTGCTCATTTTAAAGATATTACTTGGAGTCTTTCATAGCATATTTCGAAGAACGTTGCATTCGAGTCATTGAGTTCATCAAAGATTATTATTAAATCAATTTATAGTTGGATAGTGGATATTATGAAATGGTATGCATGCCTGTCAATTTTTGATGTAAAGAAAGATTGTCTTTTAAAAATGAATGCAATGTTTGTAAAATGTATCATATAGAGGTCAAATACCTCGTAATGTAATCAACTATTGTGAATCGTTTATAATGTATATGAACGGGTCCTTTCAGTTGGTATCAGAGCGGTGGTCTTAGCGAACCAGGTCTGCATTAGTGTGTCTAACTGATAAGTCGTTAGGATGCATTAGTGAGTCTGGACTTCGACCGTGTCTGCATGTCAAAAGTTTTGCTTATCATTTCTAGTCGGAAATCATCTGCTTATTATCCATAGGAAATTACCTGCTTATCATTATTAGTCTAGACACGTCTTGCTACATTAATTGCATGAGTAGTGTATAGACAAAATTCATATCTTAGCGTATCTGCTAAATCATATCTTATCGTATCTGTTACTTTAAACTTTGCCTGACATATCCCGCAAATTCCTCCGTAATCTATGAAATCTTTTGATCTCTATATATAGATATCCTATGTAAATAGAATACCACCCGATAACCGAAAAATCATTTTTATATCGAAAATCCTTTATCCAATCGTACGAAATGGAATTTGTCATCAGTTCAAGTCACTCGGATTCCGAAATGGAATCTCACTCAAGCTCCGAAAGCAGTGTGACCGGAATGGATCAACCAATCAGACATCACCTATTCTGGATGAATTGGGGATGGGTTCGTAGCCTCCTCAATCATTGGAAACAAGAAGAAGGCGATCCTTTCCATCCACCACATTGCCCTCTTGGCGAAGAACCTGAAGCACTTACCGGCGAACCTGTTCGAGACACTATTTTCTCTCTCATTTCCAGGGTATCTCGTCACGATTATATACTACATCAAATTCTAGATTTTATTTATCCGCTCGTTCCGACCGACAATCATCCTGGAATAATAGAAGAAGTCAACGAACTTCGCGCTCGGGTAGTGGCTTTGGAGAATATGGTGCAGAGATTACAAACACCAGCAGTAGCACCAGCAGCATAACCAGTACCACCATCATCAACGCTAACAGTACCATTACCACCTCCAACCACAACCGCGTTGTAAACCTCAACTTCACAATCTATCCCACGAGCATCAACGTCATACGCACCATAGATACCAAGGAGTACCAACAACAATAACTGACGAAGTATTAATTCATAACTTCATTGGAGAAACATTCTGCGACGATTATATAATCTCTAAAGTCTTAGAGATTATCTAATCTAGCCCTAACCATAAATCAGTTAAGCGAACCAAAATGATAGAAGGAAGAGTAGAAACCCTGATAAAAATGGTGTGTGATTAACAAGTTAAACTTGTTTTACCAACAACATCAACAGTACTGTCAACGTCACCAACATCGTCAGTACAGTCAACATCAGAATCAATAACACCTATAACATCACAAACTCCGTCAGTTCAAGAATCACTGTGGACATCATTACGAATCAATAACGTGTATATTGTATCAATAAGTTATGAAGAATTAACTCATTCCCTCTGAAGAAATTATATATATATATTTTGAAATAAAAAATAAATCTTTCCGTGCTAAGCTATTGTGTGTGAATCTTAACTACTCGGTTAATTCATATTACAAATATGCAATAATGTACGTCCCTCGCCCGCGACTTAACCATCGTTAACTACAATCTCTGTCTCAATTCAACAAATTCCCATTCCTAATAAATCAAGTATATATTTGATTTTACACTTCATCATTGATGTAACCGAAACTTTTCAGATAACATCATTCGTACTTTGCGAAGTTCACAAGAATTTAACGAAAACCAACATCACATCTCAACAAATAACGAAGTATTGATTCATAATTTCAATATTATTGAAGAAATACTTATGTAACCTCTAAAGCCTTCAAGGAATTATTCAATTCTAGTTCCAACCGTAAATCGAATGAGTTTAATTTAGTATTAACTCATTAAAATCTATGTTACATCTGAGGAGAATATATACATATATATTTTCATAAAGACTGTAATAAAATTCTTATGTACAAAATATTAATTGTGAAAATTTTTTTAACGGGTAGGTAATACCCGAGAGATATATATAAATTCACAATTAATATGTTACATTCTTCGAATCAGATTAAGCAAATTATCAATTATACTTCCTACTTTCACAATAATATACATTCTTTCATAGAAATCAAAACAATCATACTCATTCAAACCCAATTACATATTCTGCTTTTAAAATCTCAGAATTCAATTCGAGATATAACCGGTACCATCACTTTTAGATTCCTACATCTTTCAAAGCTATACTTTGATTTCAAAAGTGTGTTAGAACATCAAATGTATACAAACGATTACAATCTGTGTTCAAACCCTTCAAAAATCTCTGAAGACACTTCAAATAATGAGCAATCGAGATGATGATCCAACCACATATTACCCACAGTTATGTACTTAAAAAGCTCTCGAAACCAAAGTCATAATTCAACACATATCTGTGTCAGATCTTTTGGCATTTATTAGCAAAAATAACCTTGCAATTCCTTTGCAAAGTAGCAAATTATATCACAGCTCCAGCAAGACAACTTCGATTTTTTCATTCGGAGTAGCCATATCATAATTTTGATATATGTGATTACCCTTTTGTTACCGGAGAACATTTCATATTCCACCACATTAGCAATAAACTTACCAACAACTTCACTGATCTTGGGCATTCCAAAGAATCTTTATATTTATCGAAACCTCATCATTTACTCATCTGCCTCTTGTAACGAGAATTGTCATACGAATCATTGGGAATTAGCAATCAGTATTTTGAAATCTCATAGCATGTTGACGCCAACAGTTATACATAACGTCTATTTCCAAGGCTTACATACTTCGAATGTGAAGTTTCTGAAAAACACTCTGAACCGCGAACTAGTTCTCAAAATGCTGATGAAGCAACAAAAACTGTAAACGACCTTAGCAGTAAAAAGTTTGATGATAAAGATTAGTGTATTAACAAAGCTCAGAAATAGAGAAGTTTTGGAACTGGAAAACGGATTGAGCAAAGTATGAAGGAGGCTGTGGACAAATCACAAAGACTGAACCTGCCTTCAAAGAATCCAAATGATTCAGTGTCTGCTGAATTCATTAACAAATACCTTGCTCCTGATACAAAACCCTTACAGACAATATTCTTCTTCATTCTCTGATATTAGAAATTTTAAGATATCATCGTCTCTTTCATTATAAATATCCTCCATATTTCTGAAGATATTTCCATAACTATTCTTATCTGGAATCATTTATCTCTTTGCGCTATATGTATTACATCAAAAAGGAAACTGTTTAGTTCCTATACTCTGTAAACCTTTGAGTTTAAAATATGAATGTTTTTGAAGTAGTGTTGGAAACTGAAGCATGAGTTAGTATAATATAATGACACTTGATCAACGTGATTATATTACAGTAATTCATGCTGAGTTTCTAAATGGAACGTGATGATTCACAGATCATAACATCATCATGTGCCATGTTATACGACTCTTTTATTCTATTTAACCTCTAAAATATCAAGAAAATATTTCTTGATGATTCGGCCTTTTCCAAGGTATTCTAGTAATTTGACAAGTCAAGATCGTGCCTTCACAATTTCCTTCCTAGAACATTAACAATGTTCATTCCGAAATTCATATCTGTGAATTCTGGACCATTACAAGCGGTGCTTAATCGCAAAAAGAAGAAACGAAAGGACAAAACTCCGAAATATAAATTAGGGTATAAATTGCATCAAATAAAAGAGAGCATTAACTATGGATGCCAAGGATTATAGAAGAAAGAAACAGAGACTTTGAAATATAAGGGAACATATAAAGCCCAACGACAAACCAAAAAAATTATAAATCATATATATCGATGCATATAGCAATATAAAGACACGGGAGAACTAGAAACACTATAAACCCAAGAGTATAGTAGAAGTAAATAGATTCTTCCGGCGGTAGATGAAAAAGAAGAATGACCGATATGAAAGTTATAAGTATATCGAGAATCAGAACTGGATGGAGCATATTGATGAATACTTTAAAATATAAGTTGAGGGGGAAAGAATAGAAGGTGATGAAACATGACTAGGAACTTAGAAATCAACAGATTTAACTCACACAATGACGGAATAAGTGAATCAAACCCTCTAGTGAATAGGTTAAGCTTTTTGGGATTAATTTAGTCATACCACAACTAAATCAAGTGTGATTAGATCAACACCTAGAGCTATTATTCACCACCTGGGTGATTTGGGTTGAGAGAGAATCGGAGGAGCTCACCATATCTGAGTGTGTGTAACAAATGAGAGGCTTAACCTAAAATGAAGAACATAAGACTTTATATACCCCTGCTGTTGACTCACCCGTACGATTCATCCATCACACATACGAGTTGGCTTCATCAGCCGTACGGGTGATCACTCACTCGTGTCTTCTCATTTTGGTTGTAATTGTGACTTAGCTCAGCATCAACCGTGCGTATGAGCCTGTCAGCCGTACGAGTGAGGCTTCACTCGGACGTCTGACTAAGTCTAACATAGTCAAACATCTAAATCTCGTTCCTGCAGTTGCTGTAACCACATACAAACACGGATAGGATAATAACGAACGATCATGGTGGCCTATAAACTGTTGTACCTGCAATGGACGTGGGTAGATGTCCAGGGACTTGCATAAAATGCATCAACAGAAGGTGTGAGTTGTAAGAAAACGAAGGAGGTGAATTTATAAGAAAATCTCCGACAGAACAATTAAAATGGATGATCGCATTTAAAGCGGATCCTAATTCCTTTTATTACCGGAGAATCAAATCTTATTACAAAGATTTTCTTCAAATCCCTTGAAATCTGGAAATCAATCATATCTACGTCAAATGATAAGATGAATCTACACTTACTCATTTCACTCTTCTATGTTAGCTTCATTTGTACTCTTCATATAAATGGATTGTTTATCTAAATTATTCGCTGATGATAAAACTCTAATTTTCAGCCTGTATGCATCATGAAAACATAATTATTATCATTCACGACCTTTCCACTCAAATTTCGGGACGAAATTTCTTTAACGGGTAGGTACTGTGACAACCCGGAAATTTCCAACCAAATTTAAACTTTATCTTTATATTATTCTGACACGATAAGCAAAGTTTGTTAAGTTAAATCTCAAGAATTTTAAATTGTGTTCATACATTCATTATAACCTCGACCAAATTCCGACGATTCACGAACCGTTATATATAAATAAATATGTATATATATATATTATAACTTGAGAATATTAATAAAGTATTAAACGTATAATACTTTACATGAACGTATTTGTTTCAATATGTTTATCGATGGAATTAGAAGATAATATCAAATGATTGATTTATCAGATACATTATGATATCATTACGGGTCTACGTTATGAGGTCCACTGTGATTTAAGAAATCTATTCTTTTTGACAACATTCGGAAAATGGTAAAGTGATTTATAAGTAAGAACGTGAAGTGTAAATAACTTAGATGTTGGATATCGACAAGTTAAGTAACTCGACATTTTTCATTAAGATGATTTCATACGTTTATTTAACCTTTGAACTTTATCCCATGCTTCACCAACAAACTGTAATTTAAAAACTTGAAACCTATTATGAATATATATGATTCTACTTTTCTAAAACATTTTATGATATATAACGATTTCCATTATTTTAACCTTTAAACAAAATGATTCTTAAAAATATATTTGGTTTTGGAAAACAAAATTATTATATTTATTTGATTTAGTTTCAAACGTACAAAAACGTTTTCAGTTTAAAAAGAACTTTATTATTAAAACGTATATAACTTTTATAAATATCTAGAACCACTTTTGACAACTCATTACTTAACCAGTATGATAAAGATAATGATATTTATATTTTATTTTATTAAATATATATAACGATTTAAATTAATATTATATATAATTATACGCGTATTATACGTACATAGTTTTATACTTTTACTATACTTAAACTTTACCTTTACTTTATTTTTACTTTACTTTAACTTTAATAATTCACTTTAATAATTCATACTTTAATAATTCATACTTTAATAATTTACTTTAATAATTTATACTTTAATAATTTACTTTAATAATTTACTTTAATAATTCATACTTTAATAATTCACTTTAATAATTCAAAAATCTATTATAAATAGAATTCAATAGGTTTCATTATTTCATAGAAACTTGAAAATATTTTTCTCTAAACTCTAAACTCTCTCAATCGATTTACATATATATATTTACTCCGTATTATTTCAAGATATTATTAGTATACATAAAATATTACGTCAGAGTGCTGTCCCGAGTGATTTCGAAATTGTTTTTCGAGTGGGATTGGATTAAGGAAATTATGGGTTATAGCTATGGAGGTGATTGGGTATGGTTCATGGGTATGCTCGTGAGGTCAATATAGTGTTTATCATCTCCGTTGCGTCTACGTACCTTTCCTGCAATATTGAATCTCAATATTGATACGTGAGTACTCATAATTTAACTTTTACATACTAATAGTGTATCCCTGACTAGTGCTCGAGTATATAGGATTATGCATATTTGTACTTTTGATATTGCCTTTAGTTAGGTTATGTTGAATCCTGAATTAGTTATATATGCGACTGATATAAGGTATAAGATATGCATGTCGTTGGAAAGCTAGTGAAAAATTAAGAACTTTTCATTTAGATATCGAATGATTTCGATGAACGGATTTGAAGTTATAGTCCATCGAATTTTTGTATTATTATTAAAAATGATTATTATTATCGTCGTTATTATCGTCGTTCTAGTTTTATCTTATTATTATTATTATTATTATTATTATTATTATTATTATTATTATCTTTATCAATAAAAGGATTTATCATTAAAAAATGTTATTTTTTTTTATTATTACTATCGTTATTATCGTTAAAGTTATAATTAGTATTATTATTATTATCCAATTATTATTATTATTATTATTATTATTATTATTATTATTATTATTATTATTATTATTATTATTATTATTATTATTATTATTATTATTATTATTATTATTATTATTGGTATTATTATTATTATTATCATTATTAATATATATCATTATTTAAAAATGGTTATTGTTATTGTTATTATTATTATTACTATATTATCATTAAGATAATTATTAGTATTATCGTTAATAATGTTATAGTAACTATCATTATTAATATTAGTGTAATTAAAACAAATATTTGTAACACCTAATTATTTTGATTACTATTATTATCATTATTACCAACACGATATAAAAGACGATTAAAAGCTATTAAATGAAACGATTAGGAAATAATTGGTAAGAGTATCATGATGAAATTAAAATATTATAAGATATTGATTTAGATAAAATTATCGTTCTTATTATTTTTATCATTACTATTATTATTAAAATTATCGTTAGTATTAAAACTATCATTTTAACAAAAATTATCATTTTAATAGAAATGTCATTGTTACTATAAAATATCATTATTATTATTATTATTTTAAATAGAATTATTATTTTAAAGATAATATTAAAAATTATCGTAAATATTAAAGTTATCATAATTAGAATTATCGTTTTATCATAATGTCATCTTAGTAATTCTAAATATTGATATTTTTATAATAATAATAATTATTACAAAATAATACAACTTTTACTTACTATCATTATAGATATTATTTTATCAAATAAATATTTGATACAAACATATTTTACTACGTGTAATAACTTACTTTAATAATACCGATCATATTATCTTTATAATATTAAATGAACCCTATAAATTTTATTATTTAATATATATAAAAGTATATTTTATTATATAAATATAATATAAAATTTTATTTATTAATAAATAAATTATATTATTTACTCTAATAAATCGTTTAAAAATATTTAAAAATATAAAATGACGATATTTAAACTATATATTAATCATGTATAGATTTTTGGAAATTATTTTGAGTCAAATTTACTTTTGTTGACTTTTGCATATTAGTCTCGAGCATTAGGATTGTGGTACACTATGACTTGACCTAATTTGTTAGACAAATATTGACCAACACATAAATATATATAATTAATTTAGGTTCGTGAATCCGAGGCCAACCTTGCACTTGTTCAATGACGTTATATGTATGTTTACTACGAAATACAGTATGGTGAGTTTCATTTACCTTTTTACCCTTTATATTTTTGGGACTGAGAATACATGCGCTTTTATAAATGTTTGACGAAATAGACACAAGTAATTGAAACTACATTCTATGGTTGAATTATCGAAATCGAATATGCCCCTTTTTATTAAAGTCTGGTAATCTAAGAATTAGGGAACAGACACCCTAATTGACGCGAATCCTAAAGATAGATCTATTGGGCCTAACAAACCCCATCCAAAGTACCGGATGCTTTAGTACTTCGAAATTATATCATGTCTGAAGGAGGATCTCGGAATGATAGGGTATATTCTTATATGTATCTAGTTAATGTCGGTTACCAGGTGTTCACCATATGAATGATTATTTTTTGTCTCTATGCATGGGACGTATATTTATGAGAACTGGAAATGAAATTCTTGTGGTCTATTAAAATGATGGAAATAAATGATTATGATAAACTAATGAACTCACCAACCTTTTGGTTGACACTTTAAAGCATGTTTATTCTCAGGTGTTAAAGAAATCTTCCGCTGTGCATTTGCTCATTTTAAAGATATTACTTGGAGTCTTTCATAGCATATTTCGAAGAACGTTGCATTCGAGTCATTGAGTTCATCAAAGATTATTATTAAATCAATTTATAGTTGGATAGTGGATATTATGAAATGGAATGCATCGATATTTACATGATTAAATGTTTCCAACATGTTAAGCAATCAAACTTGTTAAGACTTGATTAATTGAAATATGTTTCATATAGACAATTGACCACCCAAGTTGACCGGTGATTCACGAACGTTAAAACTTGTAAAAACTATATGATGACATATATATGGATATATATATAGTTAACATGATACTATGATAAGTAAACATATTATTAAGTATATTAACAATGAACTACATATGTAAAAACAAGACTACTAACTTAATGATTTTTAAACGAGACATATATGTAACGATTATCGTTGTAAAGACATTTAATGTATATATATCATATTAAGAGATATTCATACATGATAATATAATAATTTAAAATCTCATCTAATATTATAAACATTGGGTTAACAACATTTAACAAGATCGTTAACCTAAAGGTTTCAAAACAACACTTACATGTAACGACTAACGATGACTTAACGACTCAGTTAAAATGTATATACATGTAGTGTTTTAATATGTATTTATAAACTTTTGAAAGACTTCAATACACTTATCAAAATACTTCTACTTAACAAAAATGCTTACAATTACATCCTCGTTCAGTTTCATCAACAATTCTACTCGTATGCACCCGTATTCGTACTCGTACAATACACAGCTTTTAGATGTATGTACTATTGGTATATACACTCCAATGATCAGCTCTTAGCAGCCCATGTGAGTCACCTAACACATGTGGGAACCATCATTTGGAAACTAGCATGAAATATCTCATAAAATTACAAAAATATGAGTAATCATTCATGACTTATTTACATGAAAACAAAATTACATATCCTTTATATTTAATCCATACACCAACGACCAAAAACACCTACAAACACTTTCATTCTTCAATTTTATTCATCTAATTGATCTCTCTCAAGTTCTATCTTCAAGTTCTAAGTGTTCTTCATATATTCTACAAGTTCTAGTTACATAAAATCAAGAATACTTTCAAGTTTGCTAGCTCACTTCCAATCTTGTAAGGTGATCATCCAACCTCAAGAAATCTTTGTTTCTTACAGTAGGTTATCATTCTAATACAAGGTAATAATCATATTCAAACTTTGGTTCAATTTCTATAACTATAACAATCTTATTTCAAGTGATGATCTTACTTGAACTTGTTTTCGTGTCATGATTCTGCTTCAAGAACTTCGAGCCATCCAAGGATCCGTTGAAGCTAGATCCATTTTTTTCTTTTCTAGTAGGTTTATCCAAGGAACTTAAGGTAGTAATGATGTTCATAACATCATTCGATTCATACATATAAAGCTATCTTATTCGAAGGTTTAAACTTGTAATCACTAGAACATAGTTTAGTTAATTCTAAACTTGTTCGCAAACAAAAGTTAATCCTTCTAACTTGACTTTTAAAATCAACTAAACACATGTTATATATCTATATGATATGCTAACTTAATGATTTAAAACCTGGAAACACGAAAAACACCGTAAAACCGGATTTACGCCGTCGTAGTAACACCGCGGGCTGTTTTGGGTTAGTTAATTAAAAACTATGATAAACTTTGATTTAAAAGTTGTTATTCTGGGAAAATGATTTTTATTATGAACATGAAACTATATCCAAAAATTATGGTTAAACTCAAAGTGGAAGTATGTTTTCTAAAATGGTCATCTAGACGTCGTTCTTTCGACTGAAATGACTACCTTTACAAAAATGACTTGTAACTTATTTTTCTGACTATAAAACTATACTTTTTCTGTTTAGATTCATAAAATAGAGTTCAATATGAAACCATAGCAATTTGATTCACTCAAAACGGATTTAAAATGAAGAAGTTATGGGTAAAACAAGATTGAATAATTTTTCTCATTTTAGCTACGTGAAAATTGGTAACAAATCTATTCCAACCATAACTTAATCAACTTGTATTGTATATTATGTAATCTTGAGATACCATAGACACGTATACAATGTTTTGACCTATCATGTCGACACATCTATATATATTTCGGAACAACCATAGACACTCTATATGTGAATGTTGGAGTTAGCTATACAGGGTTGAGGTTGATTCCAAAATATATATAGTTTGAGTTGTGATCAATACTGAGATACGTATACACTGGGTCGTGGATTGGTTCAAGATAATATTTATCGATTTATTTCTGTACATCTAACTGTGGACAACTAGTTGTAGGTTACTAACGAGGACAGCTGACTTAATAAACTTAAAACATCAAAATATATTAAAAGTGTTGTAAATATATTTTGAACATACTTTGATATATATGTATATATTGTTTTAGGTTCGTGAATCAACCAGTGGCCAAGTCTTACTTCCCGACGAAGTAAAAATCTGTGAAAGTGAGTTATAGTCCCACTTTTTAAATCTAATATTTTTGGGATGAGAATACATGCAGGTTTTATAAATGATTTACAAAATAGACACAAGTACGTGAAACTACATTCTATGGTTGAATTATCGAAATCGAATATGCCCCTTTTTATTAAGTATGGTAATCTAAGAATTAGGGAACAGACACCCTAATTGACGCGAATCCTAAAGATAGATCTATTGGGCCTAACAAACCCCATCCAAAGTACCAGATGCTTTAGTACTTCGAAATTTATATCATATCCGAAGGGTGTCCCGGAATGATGGGGATATTCTTATATATGCATCTTGTTAATGTCGGTTACCAGGTGTTCACCATATGAATGATTTTTATCTCTATGTATGGGATGTATATTGAAATATGAAATCTTGTGGTCTATTGTTACGATTTGATATATATAGGTTAAACCTATAACTCACCAACATTTTTGTTGACGTTTAAAGCATGTTTATTCTCAGGTGAATACTAAGAGCTTCCGCTGTTGCATACTAAAATAAGGACAAGATTTGGAATCCATGTTTGTATGATATTGTGTAAAAACTGCATTCAAGAAACTGATTTCGATGTAACATATTTGTATTGTAAACCATTATGTAATGGTCGTGTGTAAACAGGATATTTTAGATTATCATTATTTGATAATCTACGTAAAGCTTTTTAAACCTTTATTTATGAAATAAAGGTTATGGTTTGTTTTAAAAATGAATGCAGTCTTTGAAAAACGTCTCATATAGAGGTCAAAACCTCGCAACGAAATCAATTAATATGGAACGTTTTTAATCAATAAGAACGGGACATTTCAGTTGGTATCCGAGCGTTGATCTTAGAGAACCAGAATTTTGTATTAGTGTATCTTATCGAGTTTGTTAGGATGGATTAGTGAGTCTGGACTTCGACCGTGTTTACTTGAAAAATGATTGCTTAACAAATTTTGTTGGAAACTATATATTTTTAACATGTGAATATTATGTGATATATTAATCTCTTAACGCGTTTGATATTATGTGATAGATGTCTACCTCTAGAACAAGTCTCATTGACTCACCTAATAATAATGAAGAATCAAATGTAAATTGGAATGATTCGTGGACTGATTCACAAGTTCCCGAAGAGGAACCGGAAGAAGAGTCGGAACCGGAAGAAGAATCGGAACCAGAAGAAGAATCGGAACCGGATGAAGAAATAGAACCGGTGGGGGAAATAATAAAATGGTTAAGTAAAATAAAATCCTCAACCAACCGACCAAGGTTAATTATGGTCAATGGTGTTTTCGCCAAGGAAGCAAAATATTGGGAGGATTACCAATTCTCCGATGAATCGAATTCCGACGAGAATTCCGATGATGTTATAGAAATTACCCCAACTGAATTTAAAAAGGCAAAAGAAAATAATAAGGGAAAGGGCATAAAAATAGAGAAATCTAATTCCAACCTCGATGAACTTTATATGTATCGTCAACCCCCGAAGTCCTTAAGTTGTAACAATGACCCGGGAACCTCTAAACCACTAGGTTTTTCTAAACCAATGTGGAAAACGACGGCTCATATTAGGGGAACATCATATATCCCTAGAAACTTGGCAAAACGAACCAAAACCAAAGAAGAAGAAACAAGCGAGTCGGAATAAGATAGTTGTATTCGTGTGGTGTAATATATGTAATATAGTGTGCTTATGCTTTATGATATATGTAAAAATTGCTTGTATTAATAAGTAATTTTTTTTATAAATCTAACTCTTGTCTATTTTACAGTATAAAAACACAAAATGGATAGACAACCCAATATTTTAAGAGACCTACCCGGAGACATGATTGATGAAATCTTGTCTAGAGTCGGTCAGAATTCTTCGGCACAACTATTTAAGGCGAGATCAGTTTGTAAGACATTCGAAGAACGTTCCAAGAATGCCTTGGTTTATAAAAGCTTTCATTCGAAAGATGGGGGATATCACATTAGGAAATCCATAAGTTACGATGTGTTTACTTTGACGCATATATTGCGGGGAACCCAAATGCTATTTTACGCAATGGGTTAAGAAATTATTTTGACTCAATATATCCGAATATTGGACTTCGTGATTTAGAAAAAGCGGCTAACATGCAATATAAAGAAGCATGTTATGCTTACGGATTAGTAATGTTCGCTTCTCACCAAAGTGAGAACAAGAACATCTGGCTACAACTATTAAACAAAACGTTCCCACAAGTGACGGAGTCGGTAATTGGGGTAAGAAATGAGGTTTTTAGATTGTTACGGGAATGTTGGACATTACGTAACCCTCGTCCCTTTGACGACGTTACAACACGCTGTCTTATCAACGGCCATAACGGTTATGTTCCACAAGACCAAGGATGGGAAGTAATCCTAGTAAAACCAGAATGCATGACTTGTTTCTGGACGTATGAATTACGTGTCTTTATTGCCTTTGCTGAACGACTTGTGTACTAGCTAGAATTATCTTCACAACCATCTTGTATCAAATTTATTGTGTGCTATATTTCATGCTATATGTAAAATAAGCGGTATTGTAAGTTTGTAAAATATTGTGTAAAAGTTTGAACGCGAAATATTATTATAATCAGTTTTTCATATAGAATTGTAGTAGTTGAATTGTATATTAGCTACTAAGTATGAACTTAACGGGTAGGTACTACCTGAATTTAAACTTATAAAACGCTAATATGAAGAAAAAGCTTTTATAAATGAGTTCATATTATGCTACGAAATACTATTAACTACTTTTAATATTCTGTATGATTAACTTGTTCCATTTGACTATTTTGAAGGAAATGGCACCGACTACTCGACACACCGTGAATATGAATGAAGAGGAATTCCGTACTTTTCTAGCTTCAAACATAGCCGCAGTACAGGCTGCGCTACATACCAACAATAACCTTGGATCTAGCAGTACAGGAAATCGTGTAGGATGCACCTACAAAGAATTCACTGCCTGTAAACCTTTGGAATTTGATGGAACCGAAGGACCGATCGGATTGAAACGGTGGACCGAGAAGGTCGAATCGGTGTTTGCCATAAGTAAGTGTACTGAAGAGGACAAAGTGAAGTACGCTACGCATACCTTCACAGGTTCTGCGTTAACATGGTGGAATACCTATCTAGAGCAAGTGGGATAAGACGATGCGTACGCACTATCGTGGTCAGCATTCAAGGACTTGATGAACGAGAAATACCGTCCCAGAACCAAGGTCAATAAGCTCAAGACAGAACTTAGAGGGTTACGAACCCAAGGATTTGATATTACCACGTACGAAAGACGATTCACAGAATTGTGCCTATTGTGTCCGGGAGCATTCGAAGATGAGGAAGAGAAGATCGACGCGTTTGTGAAAGGATTACCGGAAAGAATCCAAGAAGATATAAGTTCACACGAGCCCGCCTCCATACAACAGGCATGTAGAATGGCTCACAAACTAGTGAACCAGATTGAAGAAAGAATTAAAGAACAGACTGCTGAAGAGGCCAATATGAAGCAAGTCAAAAGAAAGTGGGAGGAAAACGGTGATAAGAATCACCAATACAACAACAACAGCAATTACAACAATAATCGCAACAATTATCCCAACAATCGCAACATCAATCGCAACTACAACAAACGGCCCAACAACAACAACAACAACAGCAGCAACAACAACAACAACAATCATCCCAACAACAATAATAACCGCAACAACAACAACAATCAGAAGCAGCTATGCCAAAGGTGTGAAAATATCACTCGGGGTTCTGCACCAAATTTTGCAACAAGTGTAAAAGAAATGGTCATAGCGCAGCGAAGTGTGAGGTCTACGGACCAGGGGTTAATAGAACGAAATGAACAAATGGGGTCGGAACGAGTAATGGCGGAGCAAGTAGTGTCGGAGCAAGTTATGCCAATGTATTTTGTTATAAATGTGGAAAACCGGGCCACATTATTAGAAATTGCCCGAACCAGGAGAACACGAATGGACAAGGCCGCGGAAGAGTTTTCAATATTAATGCGGCAGAGGCACAGGAAGACCCGGAGCTTGTTACGGGTACGTTTCTTATTGACAATAAATCTGTTTACGTTTTATTTGATTCGGGTGCAGATAGAAGCTATATGAGTAGAGATTTTTGTGCTAAATTAAGTTGTCCATTGACGCCTTTGGATAGTAAATTTTTACTCGAATTAGCAAATGGTAAATTAATTTCAGCAGATAATATATGTCGGAATCGAGAAATTAAACTGGTTAGCGAAACATTTAAGATTGATTTGATACCAGTAGAGTTAGGGAGTTTTGATGTGATAATCGGTATGGACTGGTTGAAAGAAGTGAAAGCAGAGATCGTTTGTTACAAAAATGCAATTCGCATTATACGAGAAAAAGGAAAACCCTTAATGGTGTACGGAGAAAAGGGCAACACGAAGCTACATCTTATTAGTAATTTGAAGGCACAAAAACTAATAAGAAAAGGTTGCTATGCTGTTCTAGCACACGTCGAGAAAGTACAAACTGAAGAAAAGAGCATCAACGATGTTCCCATTGCAAAAGAATTTCCCGATGTATTTCCGAAAGAATTACCGGGATTACCCCCACATCGATCCGTTGAATTTCAAATAGATCTTGTACCAGGAGCTGCACCAATAGCTCGTGCTCCTTACAGACTCGCACCCAGCGAGATGAAAGAACTGCAAAGCCAATTACAAGAACTTTTAGAGCGTGGTTTCATTCGACCAAGCACATCACCGTGGGGAGCTCCTGTTTTGTTTGTCAAGAAGAAAGATGGTACATTCAGGTTGTGTATCGACTACCGAGAGTTGAACAAACTTACCATCAAGAACCGCTACCCACTACCGAGAATCGATGACTTATTTGATCAACTACAAGGCTCGTCTGTTTATTCAAAGATCGACTTACGTTCCGGGTATCATCAAATGCGGGTGAAAGAAGATGATATTCCAAAGACTGCTTTCAGAACACGTTACGGTCATTACGAGTTTATGGTCATGCCGTTTGGTTTAACTAATGCACCAGCTGTGTTCATGGACCTTATGAACCGAGTGTGTGGACCATACCTTGACAAGTTTGACATTGTTTTCATTGATGACATACTTATTTACTCAAAGAATGACCAAGAACACGGTGAACATTTGAGAAAGGTGTTAGAAGTATTGAGGAAGGAAGAATTGTACGCTATGTTTTCAAAGTGTGCATTTTGGTTGGAAGAAGTTCAATTCCTCAGTCACATAGTGAACAAAGAAGGTATTAAGGTGGATCCGGCAAAGATAGAAACTGTTGAAAAGTGGGAAACCCCAAAAACTCCAAAACACATACGCCAGTTTTTAGGACTAGCTGGTTACTACAGAAGGTTCATCCAAGACTTTTCCAGAATAGCAAAACCCTTGACTGTATTAACGCATAAAGGGAAGAAATTTGAATGGAATGATGAACAAGAGAAAGCGTTTCAGTTATTGAAGAAAAAGCTAACTACGGCACCTATATTGTCATTGCCTGAAGGGAATGATGATTTTGTGATTTATTGTGACGCATCAAAGCAAGGTCTCGGTTGTGTATTAATGCAACGAACGAAGGTGATTGCTTATGCGTCTAGACAATTGAAGATTCACGAACAAAATTATACGACGCATGATTTGGAATTAGGCGCGGTTGTTTTTGCATTAAAGACTTGGAGGCACTACTTATATGGGGTCAAAAGTATTATATATACCGACCACAAAAGTCTTCAACACATATTTAATCAGAAACAACTGAATATGAGGCAGCGTAGGTGGATTGAATTATTGAATGATTACGACTTTGAGATTCGTTACCACCCGGGGAAGGAAAATGTGGTAGCCGATGCCTTGAGCAGGAAGGACAGAGAACCCATTCGAGTAAAATCTATGAATATAATGATTCATAATAACCTTACTACTCAAATAAAGGAGGCGCAACAAGGAGTTTTAAAAGAGGGAAATTTAAAGGATGAAATACCCAAAGGATCGGAGAAACATCTTAATATTCGGGAAGACGGAACCCGGTATAGGTTTGAAAGGATTTGGGTACCAAAATTTGGAGATATGAGAGAAATGGTACTTAGAGAAGCTCATAAAACCAGATACTCAATACATCCTGGAACGGGGAAGATGTACAAGGATCTCAAGAAACATTTTTGGTGGCCGGGTATGAAAGCCGATGTTGCTAAATACGTAGGAGAATGTTTGACGTGTTCTAAGGTCAAATCTGAGCATCGGAAACCATCAGGTCTACTTCAAAAACCCGAAATCCCGGAATGGAAATGGGAAAACATTACCATGGATTTCATCACTAAATTGCCAAGGACTGCAAGTGGTTTTGATACTATTTGGGTAATAGTTAATCGTCTCACCAAATTAGCACACTTCCTGCCAACAAGAGAAGATGACAAGATGGAGAAGTTAGCACGACTGTATTTGAAGGAAGTCGTCTCCAGACATGGAATACCAATCTCTATTATCTCTGATAGGGATGGTAGATTTATTTCAAGATTCTGGCAGACATTACAGCAAGCATTAGGAACTCGTCTAGACATGAGTACTGCCTATCATCCACAAACTGATGGGCAGAGCGAAAGGACGATACAAACGCTTGAAGACATGCTACGAGCATGTGTTATTGATTTCGGAAACAGTTGGGATCGACATCTACCGTTAGCAGAATTTTCCTACAACAACAGCTACCATTCAAGCATTGAGATGGCGCCGTTTGAAGCACTTTATGGTAGAAAGTGCAGGTCTCTGATTTGTTGGAGTGAAGTGGGGGATAGACAGATTACGGGTCCGGAGATTATACAAGAAACTACCGAGAAGATCATCCAAATTCAACAACGGTTGAAAACCGCCCAAAGTCGACAAAAGAGCTACGCTGACATTAAAAGAAAAGATATAGAATTTGAAATTGGAGAGATGGTCATGCTTAAAGTTGCACCTTGGAAAGGCGTTGTTCGATTTGGTAAACGAGGGAAATTAAATCCAAGGTATATTGGACCATTCAAGATTATTGATCGTGTCAGACCAGTAGCTTATCGACTTGAGTTACCTCAACAACTCGCGGCTGTACATAACACTTTCCACGTCTCGAATTTGAAGAAATGTTTTGCTAAAGAAGATCTCACTATTCCGTTAGATGAAATCCAAATCAACGAAAAAATTCAATTCATCGAAGAACCCGTCGAAATAATGGATCGTGAGGTTAAAAGACTTAAGCAAAACAAGATACCAATTGTTAAGGTTCGATGGAATGCTCGTAGAGGACCCGAGTTCACCTGGGAGTGTGAAGATCAAATGAAGAAGAAATACCCGCATCTATTTCCAGAAGATTCGTCAACACCTTCAACAGCTTAAAATTTCGGGACGAAATTTATTTAACGGGTAGGTACTGTAGTGACCCGAACTTTTCCATGTTTATATATATTAATTGAGATTGATATTTACATGATTAAATGTTTCCAACATGTTAAGCAATCAAACTTGTTAAGACTTGATTAATTGAAATATGTTTCATATAGACAATTGACCACCCAAGTTGACCGGTGATTCACGAACATTAAAACTTGTAAAAACTATATGATGACATATATATGGATATATATATAGTTAACATGATACTATGATAAGTAAACATATCATTAAGTATATTAACAATGAACTACATATGTAAAAACAAGACTACTAACTTAATGATTTTTAAACGAGACATATATGTAACGATTATCGTTGTAAAGACATTTAATGTATATATATCATATTAAGAGATATTCATACATGATAATATCATGATAATATAATAATTTAAAATCTCATTTGATATTATAAACATTGGGTTAACAACATTTAACAAGATCGTTAACCTAAAGGTTTCAAAACAACACTTACATGTAACGACTAACGATGACTTAACGACTCAGTTAAAATGTATATACATGTAGTGTTTTAATATGTATTTATAAACTTTTGAAAGACTTCAATACACTTATCAAAATACTTCTACTTAACAAAAATGCTTACAATTACATCCTCGTTCAGTTTCATCAACAATTCTACTCGTATGCACCCGTATTCGTACTCGTACAATACACAACTTTTAGATGTAAGTACTATTGGTATATACACTCCAATGATCAGCTCTTAGCAGCCCATGTGAGTCACCTAACACATGTGGGAATCATCATTTGGAAACTAGCATGAAATATCTCATAAAATTACAAAAATATGAGTAATCATTCATGACTTATTTACATGAAAACAAAATTACATATCCTTTATATTTAATCCATACACCAACGACCAAAAACACCTACAAACACTTTCATTCTTCAATTTTCTTCATCTAATTGATCTCTCTCAAGTTCTATCTTCAAGTTCTAAGTGTTCTTCATATATTCTACAAGTTCTAGTTACATAAAATCAAGAATACTTTCAAGTTTGCTAGCTCACTTCCAATCTTGTAAGGTGATCATCCAACCTCAAGAAATCTTTGTTTCTTACAGTAGGTTATTATTCTAATACAAGGTAATAATCATATTCAAACTTTGGTTCAATTTCTATAACTATAACAATCTTATTTCAAGTGATGATCTTACTTGAACTTGTTTTCGTGTCATGATTCTGCTTCAAGAACTTCGAGCCATCCAAGGATCCGTTGAAGCTAGATCCATTTTTCTCTTTTCTAGTAGGTTTATTCAAGGAACTTAAGGTAGTAATGATGTTCATAACATCATTCAATTCATACATATAAAGCTATCTTATTCGAAGGTTTAAACTTGTAATCATTAGAACATAGTTTAGTTAATTCTAAACTTGTTCGCAAACAAAAGTTAATCCTTCTAACTTGACTTTTAAAATCAACTAAACACATGTTATATATCTATATGATATGCTAACTTAATGATTTAAAACCTGGAAACACGAAAAACACCGTAAAACCGGATTTACGCCGTCGTAGTAACACCGCGGGCTGTTTTGGGTTAGTTAATTAAAAACTATGATAAACTTTGATTTAAAAGTTGTTATTCTGGGAAAATGATTTTTATTATGAACATGAAACTATATCCAAAAATTATGGTTAAACTCAAAGTGGAAGTATGTTTTCTAAAATGGTCATCTAGACGTCGTTCTTTCGACTGAAATGACTACCTTTACAAAAACAACTTGTAACTTATTTTTCCGTCTATAAAACTATACTTTTTCTGTTTAGATTCATAAAATAGAGTTCAATATGAAACCATAGCAATTTGATTCACTCAAAACGGATTTAAAATGAAGAAGTTATGGGTAAAACAAGATTGAATAATTTTTCTCATTTTAGCTACGTGAAAATTGGTAACAAATCTATTCCAACCATAACTTAATCAACTTGTATTGTATATTATGTAATCTTGAGATACCATAGACACGTATACAATGTTTCGACCTATCATGTACACATCTATATATATTTCGGAACAACCATAGACACTCTATATGTGAATGTTGGAGTTAGCTATACAGGGTTGAGGTTGATTCCAAAATATATATAGTTTGAGTTGTGATCAATACTGAGATATGTATACACTGGGTCGTGGATTGATTCAAGATAATATTTATCGATTTATTTCTGTACATCTAACTGTGGACAACTAGTTGTAGGTTACTAACGAGGACAGCTGACTTAATAAACTTAAAACATCAAAATATATTAAAAGTGTTGTAAATATATTTTGAACATACTTTGATATATATGTATATATTGTTTTAGGTTCTTGAATCAACCAGTGGCCAAGTCTTACTTCCCGACGAAGTAAAAATCTGTGAAAGTGAGTTATAGTCCCACTTTTTAAATCTAATATTTTTGGGATGAGAATACATGCAGGTTTTATAAATGATTTACAAAATAGACACAAGTACGTGAAACTACATTCTATGGTTGAATTATCGAAATCGAATATGCCCCTTTTTATTAAGTCTGGTAATCTAAGAATTAGGGAATAGACACCCTAATTGACGCGAATCCTAAAGATAGATCTATTGGGCCTAACAAACCCCATCCAAAGTACCGAATGCTTTAGTACTTCGAAATTTATATCATATCCGAAGGGTGTCCCGAAATGATGGGGATATTCTTATATATGCATCTTGTTAATGTCGGTTACCAGGTGTTCACCATATGAATGATTTTTATCTCTATGTATGGGATGTGTATTGAAAAATAAAATCTTGTGGTCTATTGTTACGATTTGATATATATAGGTTAAACCTATAACTCACCAACATTTTTGTTGACGTTTAAAGCATGTTTATTCTCAGGTGAATACTAAGAGCTTCCGCTGTTGCATACTAAAATAAGAATAAGATTTGGAATCCATGTTTGTATGATATTGTGTAAAAACTGCATTCAAGAAACTGATTTCGATGTAACATATTTGTATTGTAAACCATTATGTAATGGTCGTGTGCAAACAGGATATTTTAGATTATCATTATTTGATAATCTACGTAAAGCTTTTTAAACCTTTATTTATGAAATAAAGGTTATGGTTTGTTTTAAAAATGAATGCAGTCTTTGAAAAACGTCTCATATAGAGGTCAAAACCTCGCAACGAAATCAATTAATATGGAATGTTTTTAATCAATAAGAACGGGACATTTCAGTTGGTATCCGAGCGTTGGTCTTAGAGAACCAGAATTTTGTATTAGTGTGTCTTATCGAGTTTGTTAGGATGCATTAGTGAGTCTGGACTTCGACCGTGTTTACTTGAAAAATGATTGCTTAACAAATTTTGTTGGAAACTATATATTTTTAACATGTGAATATTATGTGATATATTAATCTCTTAAAGCGTTTGATATTATGTGATAGATGTCTACCTCTAGAACAAGTCCCATTGACTCACCTAATAATAATGAAGAATCAAATTTAAATTGGAATGATTCGTGGACTGATTCACAAGTTCCCGAAGAGGAACCGGAAGAAGAGTCGGAACCGGAAGAAGAATCGGAACCGGAAGAAGAATCGGAACCGGATGAAGAAATAGAACCGGTGGGGGAAATAATAAAACGGTTAAGTAAAAGAAAATCCTCTACCAACCGACCAAGGTTAATTATGGTCAATGGTGTTTTCGCCAAGGAAGCAAAATATTGGGAGGATTACCAATTCTCCGATGAATCGGATTCCGACGAGAATTCCGATGATGTTATAGAAATTACCCCAACTGAATTTAAAAAGGCAAAAGAAAATAATAAGGGAAAGGGCATAAAAATAGAGAAATCTAATTCCAACCTCGATGAACTTTATATGTATCGTCAACCCCCGAAGTCCTTAAGTTGTAACAATGACCCGGGAACCTCTAAACCACCAGGTTTTTCTAAACCAATATGGAAAACGACGGCTCATATTAGGGGAACATCATATATCCCTAGAAACTTGGCAAAACGAACCAAAACCGAAGAAGAAGAAACAAGCGACTCGGAATAAGATAGTTATATTCGTGTGGTGTAATATATGTAATATAGTGTGCTTATTGTGACGATCGCTCCAAATCCATATGGACAATACGTCATTCATTGATTTCATTGCGAGGTATTTGACCTCTATATGATACGTTTTGTAAACATTGCATTCTTTTGAAAAGGCACACCATAAATGAATATTTAAATCAAAGGTTTTCAACATCTGATGATTTCTACATATAGACAATCACTGTAAATAATAGTTTACAATAGTACTTCCGTTGACAGTACAGTCAAAATAAGATACATGGTGATGATTTGGTGAATGCAACGTTTCCTTGAAAAATATGCCATGTATGACTCCATGCACATAGCTTGTTTAACATATAAGCAAACAGCGGAAGACTTCTAGGAAACCTGAGAATAAACATGCTTCAAGTGTCAACACAAAGGTTGGTGAGTTCATAGTTTTAATATTACACATAATCCGTATATCAATGTGGATTACAAAAGTTCAGTTGTTTTATTCAAAACGTTTATCAATAGATTTTACATAAAATGGGGATCACAAGATTTTAGTTGTTTCATCCGAAACGTTTATCAATCGGTTCTACAAAGTTGAGCACCCTGGTAACTAAACTTTAACGTATATATAATTTGTACCCTTTGTATAATCATCTTAATAATACACGCAAACCAACGTGTACGCTTCTCAAATAGCATACGTCCGTTAAAAGGCTAGCGCTCTAGCTCGGACGGGGATGTCAAGCCCTATGGATCCATATACTACTACTCGCGCCCACCAGTTCTTATAACTGGCAGTTACTAGTTACCAAAACTAAGGGATTTTCGGTTCAAACTCGGTGTAGAATTTAGTATGTACTTGTATCCATTGCGTTTAAAATAAAGTGCATGTATTCTCAGCCCAAAAATATATATTGCAAAAGCAATTAAAAAGGGATCAATGAAACTCACACAAAATCAGTTTTAGTATTTGTATCCATTTAGTAAAACAGTTTATAAAACTGCGCATGTATTCTCAGTCCCAAAAATGTAAAGAGTAAAAGGGAATCAAATGAACTCACAGTTTAATATTGATATACAATATTGCAGGAAAGCACGTAGACGCATCGGAGATGATAAACACGAGGTTTGATTCACAAAAATACCCCCGAACATTACCCATAATTTCCTTGGCAATAACTCATATTTTCCTTAGCTCTTTCCCGCTCGAAAACATATTTTGAAAATTACTTGGACAGCACTCCGTCGTAATATTTTTTGTACATTATTATTTTTGTATCGCAAAAATAATAACACTAATAATAATAAAAAAATAATAAGATTAATAATAATCTTATTAATAATAATAATAATAATAATAATAATAATAATAAATAATAAATAATATTACGGAGTATATATATATTTGTGTATGTGTGTGATTTAAATCGAGCGAAACACCTGAATTTATAGTACCTGGCCTGGAATCTGGAGTCATGCGACTCGCATGGAAATGGCCTTCTGGCCATGCGACTCGCATGAGGACCAGGGACAGCTCACATTGTTTTGGCTCCTAGCTTGTCGACATAATATAAAATAAATATAAATATAATATATATAATTTAAATTAATTAATTATATATTATATTAAATTCACGTGCATAGTTGACTTGTAATTTTTGTTCCGATAAGTCGTACGTTGTCACTCGACTTATGTCCCGGTTCCGGTTTTTCGAACGCCCTTTCGTACGCTGAGAAAACTTGTACTTTACGTTTCGTGAATCGTACCTTTGTCAAAATATAGTCTTAAAGCATCCATAAAATATACCACTGTAGCAAAGTTACTGTAGCAAATAGTGATTTTCAAAAACACTGTAGCATTTTGAGTAATGTGGCAATTTGAAAACACTGTAACAAATTAGTGTTTAAAAGGTTCATCTTAAATGCTTTAGTTAACTTATCTAAATAGCAATTGAATTAATAAACGAATGTTACTATCGTTTATTATATATATGTATATATCTTTTTAATATACATAAATCAGTTTTTAAATACACATTGGAAGTTATTTATAAATAAATTTTAATAATAAATATTTCAACTTATCATATACATTCAAATAGATATTTAAACCAATAAGT
Organism: Rutidosis leptorrhynchoides; assembly: GCF_046630445.1. Taxonomy (NCBI): domain Eukaryota; kingdom Viridiplantae; phylum Streptophyta; class Magnoliopsida; order Asterales; family Asteraceae; genus Rutidosis; species Rutidosis leptorrhynchoides. The sequence goes on along the minus strand of NC_092336.1, from coordinate 59,844,926 downwards.
TTAATGTACGGTATCAAACAATTAATACATTGTTACCTTTTCATGTTATAGTATATATGTATCTATTTACATATAATTGTTCGCGAATCGTCGAAAACAACCGAAGGGTATTTAAATATATAAAAGTAATTCAAAATTTTTGAGATTCAGTTTTACAGACTTTGCTTATCGTGTCGGAAATGTTAATCATACAAAGATTAAGTTTAAATTTAGTCGAAATTTCTGGGTCATCACAGTACCTACCCGTTAAAGAAATTTCGTCCCGAAATTTGAGTGAGGTCGTCATGGCTAACAATAAAAATGTTTTCATAACGAATATGTGTTGATAAATAGAATTTTATTACCGTTGAATAATATGGATAAAACAATCCAATTACTCGAAGAGTAAGAGAAGTTATCGTAATAGAGTGAAATGGAGAATAGAGATTCGTCTTATCTCTTGACGTAGTAACGTTTGATTTCCGGAATTTAAGGAATAGAAAATCTTCATATTCTAAATAAGATTTGATTCTTCGGAATTTGCGGAAATTAGGATTTTCTATGATTAAATGTGTAATCTGCCTCGATTGCTATGTCTGATATTTCGCTATAAACTGACCTCTTCCGTCTCATTATTTTCACCATCCCTACTTTCTTCCCCAATTAATACATTCAAAAGATTGTGAAAATGCTCAATCCAGTTCTGGTTCTTGACCTAATATTGACGTTTGCCACAATCATCCTTCTTTTCCAGCTCCCACCAGAAGAATCTGTTTATTTCTATTATGCTCTAGGGATTGTTGTATTTATCATTTTCCCGTGTCTTTATATTGCTATACGCATTGATATACACGGTTTGTAATTTCAGGTTTGTTATCGGGCTTTATATCTCCCCTTATATTTTAATGTCCCTACTCCTGTCTTCTATAATCATTGTCATTCACAGTTAATACTCCCTCCTATTTGCTGCGATTTATACTCCAATTTCTATTTCGGAGCTTTGTCCCTTCGTTTCTTCTTCTTGCGATTAGGCATCTCTTGTAATGGTCCAGAATTCGTAGGTATAGAGTTTTGGATGAACATAGTTATTGTTCTGAGAAGGTAATCGTAATGGCACGATCTTGATTTGTCAAATTACCAAAATATCCGGAAAAGACAAAATCATCAAGAAAATATTTTCTTGATATGTTTAGAGGTTAAATAGAATAAAAGAGTTATGTAACATGGTTCATTATGAGGGTGGGATCTGTGAACCTTTATCACGTTCCATTAGAAACTCAGCATGACTTACTGTAATATAATCACGTTGATCAAGTGTCATTATATTATACTAACTCATGCTTCAGTTCCCAACACTACTTCAAAAACATCCATTTTTTAAAATTTTCAGAAATTAGAAACTAAAATAGTTTCTTTTATGATGTAACACATATAGCGTGAAGAGATAAATAATTTCGGATGATAATAGTTATGAAGATATCTTCAGAAATATCGAATATATTTATAATGAAAGATATGATAATATCTTAGAATTTCTAATATCGAAGGATGATGAAGAATATTGTCCGTAGGGGTTTAGTATCAGGAGCAAGGTATTCGTTAATGACTTCAGCAGATACTGAATCATTTGTATTCTTTGAAGGCAGGTTTAGTCTTTGTGATTTATCCACAACCCTCCTTCATACTTTGCTCAATCCGTTTTCCAGTTTCAAACCTTCTCTTTTTCTCAGCTTTACCACCATATTATTCTTTATCATCAAACTTTTGACTGTTAAGGTCGTTTACAGTTTTTGCTGCTTCATCAGCATTGTTCCAATTTCAGAGAACTAGTTTCATAGTTTGGGGTGTTTTTCAAAAACTTCACATTCGAAGTATGTAATTCGAGGAGGTAGACGTTATATGTACACATATAACTGTTGGCGTAGACGTGCTGCAAGATTTCAAAATACTGATTGCAAATTCCCGATAGTTGGAATGGCAACTATTGTTACAAGATGTGGATGAGTACATGATAGGGTTTCAATGTATATATAGTTATTTCCGGAGAGTTTCAAATAGCAGAGTGACGGAGTCGCTGGTACATTTACTGCTAATATGGTGGAACATAAAAGGTTCCCCAGTAACAAAAACGTATATGCCAAAGTTATAAGTCTGAAAGGTCGTCGTTGACTAGTTGAATGGGTGATAATACTGGATACTTTTAAAAAGGAATTGCAAGGTTATTTTCAGTAATAATAATGCCGAAGGATTTATCACAGATACGTGTTAAAGTTTTACTTAGGTTTCGAGAGCTTTCCAGATATATGATTATAAGTACAAATCTTTCTTCTCATAGATATCGTGTAGTTGGTTTTTCTTCTCGTTTGTTCATTAGTTGAAGTGTTTCCAAGAATTTCGATGGGTTTGAACGCAAAATGTAATCATATGATGTTCTAGTACTGTTCTGAATTCAAAGCATGGGTTTCGAAGCATGGTTTTGAAAGATGTAGGAATCTAAGAGTGATGTTTTTCGTTTAATCTTGACTTGGATTCTGATCTATCGAAATTACAATATGAAATTGAATGAAAATGGTTATTCTGCGATGAACAGATACGTATATCTATAGGTTTGAGCAGTATAGTTAATGATTGCTGAATCAGAATTGAAGAATGTATAGTGTAACATATTAATGTGGAATTTATATATTTCTAGGGTATTACCTACCCATTAAAATATTCTCATCATTAACAGTTTGTACAAAAGGATTTTCAATTACAATCTTTATGAAAATATATGTATGTATATTTCCTTCAGATGTAATATAGATTTAATGAGTTATTAAACTCATTTGATTTTCGGTTGGAACTAGAAACGAATAATCTCTTCTATATTAAAGATTACATAATCGTCGCAGGATATTTCTCCAATGAAGTTATGAATTAATACTTCATCGTTTATGGTTATTAGTATTCTTCGGTGCCTACGGTGCGTATGAGGTTGATACTCGTGGGACAGATTGTGAGGTTAAGGTTTACGGTGCGGATGTTGTTGTTGGTGGTACTGGTACTGTTGTTGGTTGTGCTGCTGGTTCTGGTGGTGCTACCGGTGCTGCCTGTGATGCCTGCAAATTGTGCATCATATTCTCCAAAGCCACAACTCGAGCGCGAAGCTCGTTAACTTCTTCTATTATTCCGGGATGATTGGCGGTTAGTACGAGAGGATGAATAAAGTTTAAAATTCTAGTTATCATATAATCGTTGCGAAATATCCTGGAAATTAGGGTAAAGATAGTGTTTCGAACGGGTTCGCCGGTAAGTGCCTCAGGTTCCTCACCAAGAGGTGAATTCGGTTGGTGGAAAGGATCGCCTTCCTCTTGTCTCCATTGATTAAGTTGATTACGAACCCATCCCCAATTCATCCAGAATTGGTGATGACTGATTGGTTGATTCATTCCGGTTACACTGCTTTCGGAACTCAGGTGGAAATTCATATCAGAATCCGAAGAACTCGAATTACTTGCAGAATTCATCTTACACGATTAGATAAATAATTTTCGATGTGAAATGATTTTCAGATATCGAATGATATTTTAATTACATAGAATACCTTTATATAGTACAAAGGATCCGTAAATTATGGAGAAACTTTCGGAAACTGTCAAGTAAAGGTAACAGTAACAGATATGCTAAGATATTCATTTTGTCTATACACTAGTCATGCAATCCATGCAATAAGGTATGTCTAGACTACAAATGATAAGCAGGTAATTTTCCACACAAGAAATGATAAGCAGGTAATTTCTAACAAAAAAAATTATAAGCAACAACTTTTATCATGCAGACATGGTCGAAGTCCAGACTCACTAATGTATCCTAACAATAACCGATTAGACACACTAATGCAAATTCTGGTTCGCTAAGACCAAAGCTCTGATACCAACTGTGACGATCGCTCCAAATCCATATGGACAATACGTCATTCATTGATTTCATTGCGAGGTATTTGACCTCTATATGATACGTTTTGTAAACATTGCATTCTTTTGAAAAGGCACACCATAAATGAATATTTAAATCAAAGGTTTTCAACATCTGATGATTTCTACATATAGACAATCACTGTAAATAATAGTTTACAATAGTACTTCCGTTGACAGTACAGTCAAAATAAGATACATGGTGATGATTTGGTGAATGCAACGTTTCCTTGAAAAATATGCCATGTATGACTCCATGCACATAGCTTGTCTAACATATAAGCAAACAGCGGAAGACTTCTAGGAAACCTGAGAATAAACATGCTTCAAGTGTCAACACAAAGGTTGGTGAGTTCATAGTTTTAATATTACACATAATCCGTATATCAATGTGGATTACAAAAGTTCAGTTGTTTTATTCAAAACGTTTATCAATAGATTTTACATAAAATGGGGATCACAAGATTTTAGTTGTTTCATCCGAAACGTTTATCAATCGGTTCTACAAAGTTGAGCACCCTGGTAACTAAACTTTAACGTATATATAATTTGTACCCTTTGTATAATCATCTTAATAATACACGCAAACCAACGTGTACGCTTCTCAAATAGTATACGTCCGTTAAAAGGCTAGCGCTCTAGCTCGGACGGGGATGTCAAGCCCTATGGATCCATATACTACTACTCGCGCCCACCAGTTCTTATAACTGGCAGTTACTAGTTACCAAAACTAAGGGATTTTCGGTTCAAACTCGGTGTAGAATTTAGTATGTACTTGTATCCATTGCGTTTAAAATAAAGTGCATGTATTCTCAGCCCAAAAATATATATTGCAAAAGCAATTAAAAAGGGATCAATGAAACTCACACAAAATCAGTTTTAGTATTTGTATCCATTTAGTAAAACAGTTTATAAAACTGCGCATGTATTCTCAGTCCCAAAAATGTAAAGAGTAAAAGGGAATCAAATGAACTCACAGTTTAATATTGATATACAATATTACAGGAAAGCACGTAGACGCATCGGAGATGATAAACACGAGGTTTGATTCACAAAAATACCCCCGAACATTACCCATAATTTCCTTGGCAATAACTCATATTTTCCTTAGCTCTTTCCCGCTCGAAAACATATTTTGAAAATTACTTGGACAGCACTCCATCGTAATATTTTTTGTACATTATTATTTTTGTATCGCAAAAATAATAACACTAATAATAATAAAAAAATAATAAGATTAATAATAATCTTATTAATAATAATAATAATAATAATAAATAATAAATAATATTACGGAGTATATATATATTTGTGTATGTGTGTGATTTAAATCGAGCGAAACACCTGAATTTATAGTACCTGGCCTGGAATCTGGAGTCATGCGACTCGCATGGAAATGGCCTTCTGGCCATGCGACTCGCATGAGGACCAGGGACAGCTCACATTGTTTTGGCTCCTAGCTTGTCGACATAATATAAAATAAATATAAATATAATATATATAATTTAAATTAATTAATTATATATTATATTAAATTCACGTGCATAGTTGACTTGTAATTTTTGTTCCGATAAGTCGTACATTGTCACTCGACTTATGTCCCGGTTCCGGTTTTTCGAACGCCCTTTCGTACGCTGAGAAAACTTGTACTTTACGTTTCGTGAATCGTACCTTTGTCAAAATATAGTCTTAAATCATCCATAAAATATACCACTGTAGCAAAGTTACTGTAGCAAATAGTGATTTTCAAAAACACTGTAGCATTTTGAGTAATGTGACAATTTGAAAAACACTGTAACAAATTAGTGTTTAAAAGGTTCATCTTAAATGCTTTAGTTAACTTATCTAAATAGCAATTGAATTAATAAACGAATGTTACTATCGTTTATTATATATATGTATATATCTTTTTAATATACATAAATCAGTTTTTAAATACACATTGGAAGTTATTTATAAATAAATTTTAATAATAAATATTTCAACTTATCATATACATTCAAATAGATATTTAAACCAATAAGTTTAATGTACGGTATCAAACAATTAATACATTGTTACCTTTTCATGTTATAGTATATATGTATCTATTTACATATAATTGTTCGCGAATCGTCGAAAACAACCGAAGGGTATTTAAATATATAAAAGTAATTCAAAATTTTTGAGATTCAGTTTTACAGACTTTGCTTATCGTGTCGGAAATGTTAATCATACAAAGATTAAGTTTAAATTTAGTCGAAATTTCTGGGTCATCACACTTATGCTTTATGATATATGTAAAAATTGCTTGTATTAATAAGTATTTTTTTTATGAATCTAACTCTTGTCTATTTTACAGTATAAAAACACAAAATGGATAGACAACCCAATATTTTAAGAGACCTACCCGGAGACATGATTGATGAAATCTTGTCTAGAGTCGATCAGAATTCTTCGGCACAACTATTTAAGGCGAGATCAGTTTGTAAGACATTCGAAGAACGTTCCAAGAATGCCTTGGTTTATAAAAGGCTTTCGTTCGAAAGATGGGGGATATCACATTGGGAAATCCATAAGTTACGATGTGTTTACTTTGACGCATATATTGCGGGGAACCCAAATGCTATTTTACGCAATGGGTTAAGAAATTATTTTGACTCAATATATCCGAATATTGGACTTCGTGATTTAGAAAAAGCGGCTAACATGCAATATAAAGAAGCATGTTATGCTTACGGATTAGTAATGTTCGCTTCTCACCAAAGTGAGAACAAGAACATCTGGCTACAACTATTAAACAAAACGTTCCCACAAGTGACGGAGTCGGTAATTGGGGTAAGAAATGAGGTTTTTAGATTGTTACGGGAATGTTGGACATTACGTAACCCTCGTCCCTTTGACGACGTTACAACACGCTGTCTTATTAACGGCCATAACGGTTATGTTCCACAAGACAAAGGATGGGAAGTAATCCTAGTAAAACCAGAATGCATGACTTGTTTCTGGACGTATGAATTACGTGTCTTTATTGCCTTTGCTGAACGACTTGTGTACTAGCTAGAATTATCTTCACAACCATCTTGTATCAAATTTATTGTGTGCTATATTTCATGCTATATGTAAAATAAGCGGTATTGTAAGTTTGTAAAATATTGTGTAAAAGTTTGAACGCGAAATATTATTATAATCAGTTTTTCATATAGAATTGTAGTAGTTGAATTGTATATTAGCTACTAAGTATGAACTTAACGGGTAGGTACTACCCGAATTTAAACTTATAAAACGCTAATATGAAGAAAAAGCTTTTATAAATGAGTTCATATTATGCTACGAAATACTATTAACTACTCTTAATATTCTGTATGATTAACTTGTTCCATTTGACTATTTTGAAGGAAATGGCACCGACTACTTGACACACCATGAATATGAATGAAGAGGAATTCCGTACTTTTCTAGCTTCAAACATAGCCGCAGTACAGGCTGCGCTACATACCAACAATAACCTTGGATCTAGCAGTACAGGAAATCGTGTAGGATGCACCTACAAAGAATTCACTGCCTGCAAACCTTTGGAATTTGATGGAACCGAAGGACCGATCGGATTGAAATGGTGGACCGAGAAGGTCGAATCGGTGTTCGCCATAAGTAAGTGTATTCTAAAATGGTCATCTAGACGTCGTTCTTTCGACTGAAATGACTACCTTTACAAAAATGACTTGTAACTTATTTTTCCGACTATAAAACTATACTTTTTCTGTTTAGATTCATAAAATAGAGTTCAATATGAAATCATAGCAATTTGATTCACTCAAAACGGATTTAAAATGAAGAAGTTATGGGTAAAACAAGATTGAATAATTTTTCTCATTTTAGCTACGTGAAAATTGGTAACAAATCTATTCCAACCATAACTTAATCAACTTGTATTGTATATTATGTAATCTTGAGATACCATAGACACGTATACAATGTTTCGACCTATCATGTCGACACATCTATATATATTTCGGAACAACCATAGACACTCTATATGTGAATGTTGGAGTTAGCTATACAGGGTTGAGGTTGATTCCAAAATATATATAGTTTGAGTTGTGATCAATACTGAGATACGTATACACTGGGTCGTGGATTGATTCAAGATAATATTTATCGATTTATTTCTGTACATCTAACTGTGGACAACTAGTTGTAGGTTACTAACGAGGACAGCTGACTTAATAAACTTAAAACATCAAAATATATTAAAAGTGTTGTAAATATATTTTGAACATACTTTGATATATATGTATATATTGTTTTAGGTTCGTGAATCAACCAGTGGCCAAGTCTTACTTCCCGATGAAGTAAAAATCTGTGAAAGTGAGTTATAGTCCCACTTTTTAAATCTAATATTTTTGGGATGAGAATACATGCAGGTTTTATAAATGATTTACAAAATAAACACAAGTACGTGAAACTACATTCTATGGTTGAATTATCGAAATCGAATATGCCCCTTTTTATTAAGTCTGGTAATCTAAGAATTAGGGAACAGACACCCTAATTGACGCGAATCCTAAAGATAGATCTATTGGGCCTAACAAACCCCATCCAATGTACCGGATGCTTTAGTACTTCGAAATTTATATCATATCCGAAGGGTGTCCCAGAATGATGGGGATATTCTTATATATGCATCTTGTTAATGTCGGTTACCAGGTGTTCACCATATGAATGATTTTTATCTCTATGTATGGGATGTGTATTGAAATATGAAATCTTGTGGTCTATTGTTACGATTTGATATATATAGGTTAAACCTATAACTCACCAACATTTTTGTTGACGTTTAAAGCATGTTTATTCTCAGGTGAATACTAAGAGCTTCCGCTGTTGCATACTAAAATAAGGACAAGATTTGGAATCCATGTTTGTATGATATTGTGTAAAAACTGCATTCAAGAAACTGATTTCGATGTAACATATTTGTATTGTAAACCATTATGTAATGGTCGTGTGTAAACAGGATATTTTAGATTATCATTATTTGATAATCTACGTAAAGCTTTTTAAACCTTTATTTATGAAATAAAGGTTATGGTTTGTTTTAAAAATGAATGCAGTCTTTGAAAAACGCCTCATATAGAGGTCAAAACCTCGCAACGAAATCAATTAATATGGAACGTTTTTAATCAATAAGAACGAGACATTTCAGTACCACAAGAATTTCATTTCCAGTTCTCATAAATATACGTCCCATGCATAGAGACAAAAATAATCATTCATATGGTGAACACCTGGTAACCGACATTAACTAGGTACATATAAGAATATCCCCTTTCATTCCGGGATCCTCCTTCGGACATGATATAAATTTCGAAGTACTAAAGCATCCGGTACTTTGGATGGGGTTTGTTAGGCCCAATAGATCTATCTTTAGGATTCGCGTCAATTAGGGTGTCTGTTCTGTAGTGACCCGAACTTTTCCATGTTTATATATATATTAAATGAAATTGTTATTTACATGATTAAGTGTTTCCAACATGTTAAGCAATCTAACTTGTTAAGACTTGATTAATTGAAATAGGTTTCATATAGACAATTGACCACCCAAGTTGACCGGTGATTCACGAACGTTAAAACTTGTAAAAACTATACGATGACATATATATGGTTATATATATAGTTAACATGATTTTATTATAAGTATGTATCTCATTAGGTATTTTAACAATGAGTTATATACATAAAAATGAGACTATTAATTTAAGAAACTCGAAAACGATATATATAACGATTATCGTTATAACAACGTCTTACTAGGTACATATGAATCATATTAAGATATTGATACACTTGGTTAATTATGTTAAATGATTAGTAAATATATTATTAAGTGTATTAACAATGAAATACATATGTAAAAATAAGACTACTAACTTAATGATTTCGAAACGAGACATATATGTAACGATTATCATTGTAACGACATTTAACTGTATATATATCATACTAAGATATATTATATATCATAATATCATGATAATATAACAATTTAACATCTCATTTGTTATAATAAACAATGGGTTAACAACATTCAACAAGATCGTTAACATAAAGGTTTCAAAACAACATTTACATGTAACGACTAACGATGACTTAACGACTCAGTTAAAATGTATATACATGTAGTGTTTTAATATGTATTCATACACTTTTGAAAGACTTCAAGACACTTATCAAAATACTTCTACTTAACAAAAATGCTTACAATTACATCCTCATTCAGTTTCATCAACAATTCTACTCGTATGCACCCGTATTCGTACTCGTACAATACACAGCTTTTAGATGTATGTACAATTGGTATATACACTCCAATGATCAGCTCTTAGCAGCCCATGTGAGTCACCTAACACATGTGGGAACCATCATTTGGCAACTAGCATGAAATATCTCATAAAATTACAAAAATATGAGTAATCATTCATGACTTATTTACATGAAAACAAAATTACATATCCTTTATATCTAATCCATACACCAACAACAAAAAACCCTACAAACACTTTCATTCTTCAATTTTCTTCATCTAATTGATCTCTATCAAGTTCTATCTTCAAGTTCTAAGTGTTCTTCATAAATTCCAAAAGTTCTAGTTTCATAAAATCAAGAATACTTTCAAGATTGCAAGTTTACTTCCAAGTTTTCTAAATCCATTCCAAGTAATCATCCAATGTCAAGAAACCTTTGTTACTTACAGTAGGTTATCTTTCTAATACAAGGTAATAATCATATTCAAACTTTAATTCAATTTCTATAAGTATAACAATCTTATTTCGAGTGGAAATCTTACTTGAAATTGTTTTCGTGTCATGATTCTGCTTCAAGAACTTTCAAGCCATCCAAGGATCCTTTGAAGCTAGATCTATTTTTCTCATTTCCAGTAGGTTTATCCAAGGAACTTGAGGTAGTAATGATGTTCATAACATCATTCGATTCATACATATAAAGCTATCTTATTCGAAGGTTTAAACTTGTAATCACTAGAACATAGTTTAGTTAATTCTAAACTTGTTAGCAAATAAAAGTTAATACTTCTAACTTGACTTTTAAAATCAACTAAACACATGTTCTATATCTATATGATATGCTAACTTAATGATTTAAAACCTGGAAACACGAAAAACACCGTAAAACCGGATTTACGCCGTCGTAGTAACACGCGGGCTGTTTTGGGTTAGTTAATTAAAAACTATGATAAACTTTGATTTAAAAGTTGTTATTCTGAGAAAATGATTTTTATTATGAACATGAAACTATATCCAAAAATTATGGTTAAACTCAAAGTGGAAGTATGTTTTCTAAAATGGTTATCTAGACGTCGTTCTTTCGACTGAAATGACTACCTTTACAAAAATGACTTGTAACTTATTTTTCTGACTATAAACCTATACTTTTTCTGTTTAGATTCATAAAATAGAGTTCAATATGAAACCATAGCAATTTGATTCACTCAAAACGGATTTAAAATGAAGAAGTTATGGGTAAAACAAGATTGGATAATTTTTCTCATTTTAGCTACGTGAAAATTGGTAACAAATCTATTCCAACCATAACTTAATCAACTTGTATTGTATATTATGTAATCTTGAGATACCATAGACACGTATACAATGTTTCGACCTATCATGTAGACACATCTATATATATTTCGGAACAACCATAGACACTCTATATGTGAATGTTGGAGTTAGCTATACAGGGTTGAGGTTGATTCCAAAATATATATAGTTTGAGTTGTGATCAATACTGAGATACGTATACACTGGGTCGTGGATTGATTCAAGATAATATTTATCGATTTATTTATGTACATCTAACGGTGGACAACTAGTTGTAGGTTACTAACGAGGACAGCTGACTTAATAAACTTAAAACATCAAAATATATTAAAAGTGTTGTAAATATATTTTGAACATACTTTGATATATATGTATATATTGTTATAGGTTCGTGAATCAACAGTGGCCAAGTCTTACTTCCCGACGAAGTAAAAATCTGTGAAGGTGAGTTATAGTCCCACTTTTAAAATCTAACATTTTTGGGATGAGAATACATGCAGGTTTTATAAATGATTTACAAAATAGACACAAGTACGTGAAACTACATTCTATGGTTGAATTATCGAAATCGAATATGCCCCTTTTTATTAAGTCTGGTAATCTAAGAATTAGGGAACAGACACCCTAATTGACGCGAATCCTAAAGATAGATCTATTGGGCCTAACAAATCCCATCCAAAGTACCGGATGCTTTAGTACTTCGAAATTTATATCATATCCGAAGGGTGTCCCGGAATGATGGGGATATTCTTATATATGCATCTTGTTAATGTTAGTTACCAGGTGTTCACCATATGAATGATTTTTATCTCTGTGTATGGGATTTGTATTGAAATATGAAATCTTGTGTTCTATTGTTACGATTTGATATATATAGGTTAAACCTATAACTCACCAACATTTTTGTTAACGTTTAAAGCATGTTTATTCTCAGGTGAATACTAAGAGCTTCCGCTGTTGCATACTAAAATAAGGACAAGATTTGGAGTCCATGTTTGTATGATATTGTGTAAAAACTGCATTCAAGAAACTGATTTCGATGTAACATATTTGTATTGTAAACCATTATGTAATGGTCGTGTGTCAACAGGATATTTTAGATTATCATTATTTGATAATCTACGTAAAGCTTTTTAAACCTTTATTTATGAAATAAAGGTTATGGTTTGTTTTAAAAATGAATGCAGTCTTTGAAAAACGTCTCATATAGAGGTCAAAACCTCGCAACGAAATCAATTAATATGGAACGTTTTTAATCAATAAGAACGGGACATTTCAGTTGGTATCCGAGCGTTGGTCTTAGAGAACCAGAAAATTTTCATTAGTGTGTCTTATCGAGTTTGTTAGGATGCATTAGTGAGTCTGGACTTCGACCGTGTTTTCTTTAAAAATGATTGCTTAACATTTTTGTTGGAAACTATATATTATTAACATGTATATATTATGTGATATATTAATCTCTTAACATGTTTGATATTGTGTGATAGATGTCTACCTCTAGAACAAGTCCCATTGACTCACCTAATAATAATGAAGAGTCAAATGTAAATTGGAATGATTCGTGGACTGATTCACAAGTTCCCGAAGAGAAACCGGAAGAAGAGTCGGAACCGGAAGAAGAATCAGAACCGGAAGGGGAGGAACCGGAGGAGGAAATAGAACCGGTGGGGGAAATAATAAAACGGTTAAGTAAAAGAAAATCCTCAACCAACCGACCAAGGTTAATTATGGTCAATGGTGTTTCCGCCAAGGAAGCAAAATAATGGGAGGATTACCAATTCTCCGATGAATCGAATTCCGACAAGAATTTCGATGATGTTATAGAAATTACCCCAACTGAATTTAAAAAGGCAAAAGAAAATAATAAGGGAAAGGGCATAAAAATAGAGAAATCTAATTCCAACCCCGATGAACTTTATATGTATCGTCAACCCCCGAAGCCCTTAAGTTGTAACAATGACCCGGGAACCTCTAAACCACCAGGTTTTTCTAAACCAATGTGGAAAATGACGGCTCGTATTAGGGGAACATCATATATCCCTAGAAACTTGGCAAAACGAACGAAAACTGAAGAAGAAGAAACATGCGAGTCGGAATAAGATAGTTGTATTCGTGTGGTGTAATATATGTAATATAGTGTGCTTATGCTTTATGATATATGTAAAAATTGCTTGTATTAATAAGTATTTTTTTTTATGAATCTAACTCTTGTCTATTTTACAGTATAAAAACACAAAATGGATAGACAACCCAATATTTTAAGAGACCTACCCGGAGACATGATTGATGAAATCTTGTCTAGAGTCGGTCAGAATTCTTCGGCACAACTATTTAAGGCGAGATCAGTTTGTAAGACATTCGAAGAACGTTCCAAGAATGTCTTGGTTTATAAGAGACTTTCGTTTGAAAGATGGGGGATATCACATTGGGAAACCCATAAGTTACGATGTGTTTACTTTGACGCATATATTGCGGGGAACCCAAATGCTATTTTACGCAACGGGTTAAGAAATTATTTTGACTCAATGTATCTGAATATAGGACTTCATGATTTAGAAAAAGCGGCTAACATGCAACATAAAGAAGCATGCTATGCTTACGGGTTAGTAATGTTCGCTTCTCACCAAAGTGAGAAAAAGAACATCGGGCTACAACTATTAAACAAAACATTCCCACAAGTGACGGAGTCGGTAATTGGGGTAAGAAATGAGGTTTTTAGGTTATTACGAGACTGTTGGTCATTACGTAACCCTCGTCCCTTTGACGATGTTACAACACGCTGTCTTATCAACGGCCATAACGGTTATGTTCCACAAGACCAAGGATGGGAAGTAGTCCTAGTAAAACCAGAATGCATGACTTGTTTCTGGACGTATGAATTACGTGTCTTTATTGCCTTTGCTGAACGACTTGTGTACTAGCTAGAATTATCTTCACAACTATCTTGTATCAAAGTTATTGTGTGCTATATTTCATGCTTTATGTAAAATAAGCGGTATTGTAAGTTTGTAAAATATTGTATAAAAGTTCGAACGCGAAATATTATTATAATCAGTTTTTCATATAGAATTGTAGTAGTTGAATTGTATATTAGCTACTAAGTATGAACTTAACGGGTAGGTACTACCCGAATTTAAACTTATAAAATGCTAATTTGAAGAAAAAGCTTTTATAAATGAGTTCATATTATGCTACGAAATACTATTAACTACTCTTAATATTCTGTATGATTAACTTGTTCCATTTGACTATTTTGAAGGAAATGGCACCGACTACTCGACACACCGTGAATATGAATGAAGAAGAATTCCGTACTTTTCTAGCTTCAAACATAGCCGCAGTACAGGCTGCGCTACATACCAACAATAACCTTGGATCTAGCAATACAGGAAATCGTGTAGGATGCACCTACAAAGAATTCACTGCCTACAAACCTTTGGAATTTGATGGAACCGAAGGACCGATCGGATTGAAACGGTGGACCGAGAAGGTCGAATCGGTGTTTGCCATAAGTAAGTGTACTGAAGAGGACAAAGTGAAGTACGCTACGCATACCTTCACAGGTTCTGCGTTAACATGGTGGAATACCTATCTAGAGTAAGTGGGATAAGACGATGCGTACGCACTACCGTGGTTAGCATTCAAGCACTTGATGAACGAGAAGTACCGTCCCAGAACCGAGGTCAATAAGCTCAAGACAGAACTTAGAGGGTTACGAACCCAAGGATTTGATATTACCACGTACGAAAGATGATTCACAGAATTGTGCCTATTGTGTCCGGGAGCATTCGAAGATGAGGAAGAGAAGATCGACGCATTTGTGAAAGGATTACCGGAAAGAATCCAAGAAGATATAAGTTCACACGAGCCCGCCTCCATACAACAGACATGTAGAATGGCTCACAAACTAGTGAACCAGATTGAAGAAAGAATTAAAGAACAGACTGCTGAAGAGGCCAATGTGAAGCAAGTCAAAAGAAAGTGGGAGGAAAACGGTGATAAGAATCACCAATACAACAACAACAGCAATCGCAACAATTATCCCAACAATCGCAACATCAATCGCAACTACAACAAACGGCCCAACAACAACAACAACAACTACAACAACAACAACAACAGCAACTACAACAATCATCCCAACAACAATAATAACCGCAACAACAACAACAACAATCAGAAGCAGCTATGCCAAAGGTGTGAAAAGTATCACTCAGGGTTCTGCACCAAATTTTGCAACAAGTGTAAAAGAAATGGTCATAGCGCGGCAAATTGTGAAGTCTACGGACCAGGGGTTAATAGAACGAAAGGAACAAATGGTGTCGGAACGAGTAATGGCGGAGCAAGTAGTGTCGGAGCAAGTTATGCCAATGTAGTTTGTTATAAATGTGGAAAACCGGGCCACATTATTAGAAATTGCCCGAACCAGGAGAACACGAATGGACAAGGCCGCGGAAGAGTTTTCAATATTAATGCGGCAGAGGCACAGGAAGACCCGGAGTTTGTTACGGGTACGTTTCTTATTGACAATAAATCTGCTTACGTTTTATTTGATTCGGGTGCGGATAGAAGCTATATGAGTAGAGATTTTTGTGCTAAATTAAGTTGTCCATTGACGCCTTTGGATAGTAAATTTTTACTCGAATTAGCAAATGGTAAATTAATTTCAGCAGATAATATATGTCGGAATCGAGAAATTAAACTGGTTAGCGAAACATTTAAGATTGACTTGATACCAGTAGAGTTAGGGAGTTTTGATGTGATAATCGGTATGGACTGGTTGAAAGAAGTGAAAGCAGAGATCGTTTGTTACAAAAATGCAATTCGCATTATACGAGAAAAAGGAAAACCCTTAATGGTGTACGGAGAAAAGGGCAACACGAAGCTACATCTTATTAGTAATTTGAAGGCACAAAAACTAATAAGAAAAGGTTGCTATGCTGTTCTAGCACACGTCGAGAAAGTACAAACTGAAGAAAAGAGCATCAATGATGTTCCCGTCGCAAAAGAATTTCCCGATGTATTTCCGAAAGAATTACTGAGATTACCCCCACATCGATCCGTTAAATTTCAAATAGATCTTGTACCAGGAGCTGCACCAATAGCTCGTGCTCCTTACAGACTCGCACCCAGCGAGATGAAAGAACTGCAAAGCCAATTACATGAACTTTTAGAGCGTGGTTTCATTCGACCAAGCACATCACCGTGGGGAGCTCCTGTTTTGTTTGTCAAGAAGAAAGATGGTACATTCAGGTTGTGTATCGACTACCGAGAGTTGAACAAACTTACCATCAAGAACCGCTACCCACTATCGAGAATTGACGACTTATTTGATCAACTACAAGGCTCGTCTGTTTATTCAAAGATTGACTTACGTTCCGTGTATCATCAAATGCGGGTGAAAGAAGATGATATTCCAAAGACTGCTTTCAGAACACGTTACGGTCATTACGAGTTTATGGTCATGCCGTTTGGTTTAACTAATGCACCAGCTGTGTTCATGGACCTTATGAACCGAGTGTGTGGACCATACCTTGACAAGTTTGTCATTGTTTTCATTGATGACATACTTATTTACTCAAAGAATGACCAAGAACACGGTGAACATTTGAGAAAGGTGTTAGAAGTATTGAGGAAGGAAGAATTGTACGCAAAATTTTCAAAGTGTGCATTTTGGTTGGAAGAAGTTCAATTCCTCGGTCACATAGTGAACAAAAAAGGTATTAAGGTGGATCCGGCAAAGATAGAAACTGTTGAAAAGTGAGAAACCCCAAAAACTCCGAAACACATACGCCAGTTTTTAGGACTAGCTGGTTACTACAGAAGATTCATCCAAGATTTCACCAAAATAGCAAAACCCTTGACTGCATTAACGCATAAAGGGAAGAAATTTGAATGGAAGGATGAACAAGAGAAGGCGTTTCAATTATTGAAGAAAAAGCTAACTACGGCACCTATATTGTCATTGCCTGAAGGGAATGATGATTTTGTGATTTATTGTGACGCATCAAAGCAAGGTCTCGGTTGTGTATTAATGCAACGGACGAAGGTGATTGCTTATGCGTCTAGACAATTGAAGATTCACGAGCAAAATTATACGACGTATGATTTGGAATTAGGAGCGGTTGTTTTTGTATTAAAGACTTGGAGGCACTACTTATATGGGGTCAAAAGTATTATATATACCGACCACAAAAGTCTTCAACACATATTTAATCAGAAACAACTGAATATGAGGCAGCGTAGGTGGATTGAATTGTTGAATGATTACGACTTTGAGATTCGTTACCACCCAGGGAAGGCAAATGTGGTAGCCGGCGCCTTGAGCAGAAAGGACAGAGAACCCATTCGAGTAAAATCTATGAATATAATGATTCACACTAACCTTACTACTCAAATAAAGGAGGCGCAAAAAGGAGTTTTAAAAGAGGGAAATTTAAAGGATGAAATACCCAAAGGATCAGAGAAGCATCTTAATATTCGGGAAGACAGAACCCGGTATAGGGCTGAAAGAATTTGGGTACCAAAATTTGGAGATATAAGAGAAATGGTACTTAGAGAAGCTCATAAAACCAGATACTCAATACATCCTGGAACGGGGAAGATGTACAAGGATCTCAAGAAACATTTTTGGTGGCCGGGTATGAAAGCCGATGTTGCTAAATACGTAGGAGAATGTTTGAGGTGTTCTAAGGTCAAAGCTGAGCATCAGAAACCATCAGCTCTACTTCAACAACCCGAAATCCCGGAATGGAAATGGGAAAATATTACCATGGATTTCATCACTAAATTGCCAAGGACTGCAAGTGGTTTTGATACTATTTGGGTAATAGTTGATCGTCTCACCAAATCAGCACACTTCCTGCCAATAAGAGAAGATGACAAGATGGAGAAGTTAGCACGACTGTATTTGAAGGAAGTCGTCTCCAGACATGGAATACCAATCTCTATTATCTCTGATAGGGATGGCAGATTTATTTCAAGATTCTGGCAGACATTACAGCAAGCATTAGGAACTCGTCTAGACATGAGTACTGCCTATCATCCACAAACTGATGGACAGAGCGAAAGGACGATACAAACGCTTGAAGACATGCTACGAGCATGTGTTATTGATTTCAGAAACAGTTGGGATCAACATCTACCGTTAGCAGAATTTTCCTACAACAACAGCTACCATTCAAGCATTGAGATTGCGCCGTTTGAAGCACTTTATGGTAGAAAGTGCAGGTCTTCAATTTGTTGGAGTGAATTGGGGGATAGACAGATTACGGGTCCGGAGATAATACAAGAAACTACCGAGAAAATCATCCAAATTCAACAAAGATTGAAAACCGCCCAGAGTCGACAAAAGAGCTACGCGGACAGTAAAAGAAAAGATATAGAGTTTGAAATTGGAGAAATGGTCATGCTTAAGGTTTCACCTTGGAAAGGCGTTGTTCGATTTGGTAAACGGGGGAAACTAAATCCAAGGTACATTGGACCATTCAAGATTATAGATCGTGTCGGACCAGTAGCTTACCAACTGGAGCTACCTCAACAACTCGCAGCTGTACATAACACTTTCCACGTCTCAAATTTGAAGAAATGTTTTGCTAAAGAAGATCTCACTATTTCGTTGGACGAAATCCAAATCAATGAAAAACTTCAATTCATTGAAGAACCCGTCAAAATAATGGATCGTGAGGTTAAGAGGCTTAAACAAAACAAGATACCGATTGTTAAGGTTTAATGGAATGCTCGTAGAGGACCCGAGTTTACCTGGGAGAGTGAAGATCAGATGAAGAAGAAATACCCGCATTTATTTCCAGAAGATACGTCAACACCTACAACTGCTTAAAATTTCGGGACGAAATTTATTTAACGGTGTAGTGACCCGAACTTTTCCATGTTTATATATATTAATTGAGATTGATATTTACATGATTAAATGTTTCCAACATGTTAAGCAATCAAACTTGTTAAGACTTGATTAATTAAAATATGTTTCATATAGACAATTGACCACCCAAGTTGATCGGTGATTCACGAACGTTAAAACTTGTAAAAACTATATGATGACATATATATGGATATATATATATAGTTAACATGATACTATGATAAGAAAACATATCATAAATTATATTAACAATGAACTACATATGTAAAAACAAGACTACTAACTTAATGATTTTTAAACAAGACATATATGTAACGATTATCGTTGTAAAGACATTTAATGTATATATATCATATTAAGAGATATTCATACATGATAATATCATGATAATATAATAATTTAAAATCTCATTTGATATTATAAACATTGGGTTAACAACATTTAACAAGATCGTTAACCTAAAGGTTTCAAAACAACACTTACATGTAACGACTAACGATGACTTAACGACTCAGTTAAAATGTATATACATGTAGTGTTTTAATATGTATTTATACACTTTTGAAAAACTTCAATACACTTATCAAAATACTTCTACTTAACAAAAATGCTTACAATTACATCCTCGTTCAGTTTCATCAACAATTCTACTCGTATGCACCCGTATTCGTACTCGTACAATACACAGCTTTTAGATGTATGTACTATTGGTATATACACTCCAATGATTAGCTCTTAGCAGCCCATGTGAGTCACCTAACACATGTGGGAACCATCATTTGGCAACTAGCATGAAATATCTCATAAAATTACAAAAATATGAGTAATCATTCATGACTTATTTACATGAAAACAAAATTACATATCCTTTATATCTAATCCATACACCAACGACCAAAAACACCTACAAACACTTTCATTCTTCAATTTTCTTCATCTAATTGATCTCTCTCAAGTTCTATCTTCAAGTTCTAAGTGTTCTTCATAAATTCCAAAAGTTCTAGTTTCATAAAATCAAGAATACTTTCAAGTTTGCTAGCTCACTTCCAATCTTGTAAGGTGATCATCCAACCTCAAGAAATCTTTGTTTCTTAAAGTAGGTTATCATTCTAATACAAGGTAATAATCATATTCAAACTTTGGTTCAATTTCTATAACTATAACAATCTTATTTCAAGTGATGATCTTACTTGAACTTGTTTTCGTGTCATGATTCTGCTTCAAGAACTTCGAGCCATCCAAGGATCCATTGAAGCTAGATCCATTTTTCTCTTTTCCAGTAGGTTTATCCAAGGAAATTAAGGTAGTAATGATGTTCATAACATCATTCGATTCATACATATAAAGCTATCTTATTCGAAGGTTTAAACTTGTAATCACTAGAACATAGTTTAGTTAATTCTAAACTTGTTCGCAAACAAAAGTTAATCCTTTTAACTTGACTTTTAAAATCAACTAAACACATGTTCTATATCTATATGATATGCTAACTTAATGATTTAAAACCTGGAAACACGAAAAACACCGTAAAACCGGATTTACGCCGTCGTAGTAACACCGCGGGCTGTTTTGGGTTAGTTAATTAAAAACTATGATAATCTTTGATTTAAAAGTTGTTATTCTGAGAAAATGATTTTTATTATGAACATGAAACTATATCCAAAAATTATGGTTAAACTCAAAGTGGAAGTATGTTTTCTAAAATGGTCATCTAGACGTCGTTCTTTCGACTGAAATGACTACCTTTACAAAAACGACATGTAACTTATTTTTCCGACTATAAACCTATACTTTTTCTGTTTAGATTCATAAAATAGAGTTCAATATGAAACCATAGCAATTTGATTCACTCAAAACGGATTTAAAATGAAGAAGTTATGGGTAAAACAAGATTGGATAATTTTTCTCATTTTAGCTACGTGAAAATTGGTAACAAATCTATTCCAACCATAACTTAATCAACTTGTATTGTATATTATGTAATCTTGAGATACCATAGACACGTATACAATGTTTCAACCTATCATGTCGACACATCTATATATATTTCGGAACAACCATAGACACTCTATATGTGAATGTTGGAGTTAGCTATACAGGGTTGAGGTTGATTCCAAAATATATATAGTTTGAGTTGTGATCAATACTGAGATACGTATACACTGGGTCGTGGATTGATTCAAGATAATATTTATCGATTTATTTCTGTACATCTAACTGTGGACAACTAGTTATAGGTTACTAACGAGGACAGCTGACTTAATAAACTTAAAACATCAAAATATATTAAAAGTGTTGTAAATATATTTTGAACATACTTTAATATATATGTATATATTGTTATAGGTTCGTGAATCAACAGTGGCCAAGTCTTACTTCCCGACGAAGTAAAAATCTGTGAAAGTGAGTTATAGTCCCACTTTTAAAATCTAATATTTTTGGGATGAGAATACATGCAGGTTTTATAAATGATTTACAAAATAGACACAAGTACGTGAAACTACATTCTATGGTTGAATTATCGAAATCGAATATGCCCCTTTTTATTAAGTCTGGTAATCTAAGAATTAGGGAACAGACACCCTAATTGACGCGAATCCTAAAGATAGATCTATTGGGCCTAACAAACCCCATCCAAAGTACCGGATGCTTTAGTACTTCGAAATTTATATCATATCCGAAGGGTGTCCCGGAATGATGGGGATATTCTTATATATGCATCTTGTTATTGTCGGTTACCAGGTGTTCACCATATGAATGATTTTTATCTCTATGTATGGGATGTGTATTGAAATATGAAATCTTGTGGTCTATTGTTACGATTTGATATATATAGGTTAAACCTATAACTCACCAACATTTTTGTTGACGTTTAAAGCATGTTTATTCTCAGGTGAATATTAAGAGCTTCCGCTGTTGCATACTAAAATAAGGACAAGATTTGGAGTCCATGTTTGTATGATATTGTGTAAAAATTGCATTCAAGAAACTGATTTCGATGTAACATATTTGTATTGTAAACCATTATGTAATGGTCGTGTGTAAACAGGATATTTTAGATTATCATTATTTGATAATCTACGTAAAGCTTTTTAAACCTTTATTTATGAAATAAAGGTTATGGTTTGTTTTAAAAATGAATGCAGTCTTTGAAAAACGTCTCATATAGAGGTCAAAACCTCGCAACGAAATCAATTAATATGGAACGTTTTTAATCAATAAGAACGGGACATTTCAGTTGGTATCCGAGCTTTGGTCTTAGAGAACCAGAATTTTGCATTAGTGTGTCTTATCGAGTTTGTTAGGATGCATTAGTGAGTCTGGACTTCGACCGTGTTTAGTTGAAAAATGATTGCTTAACAAATTTTGTTGGAAACTATATATTTTTAACATGTGAATATTATGTGATATATTAATCTCTTAACGCGTTTGATATTATGTGATAGATGTCTACCTCTAGAACAAGTCCCATTGACTCACCTAATAATAATGAAGAGTCAAATGTAAATTGGAATGATTCGTGGACTGATTCACAAGTTCCCGAAGAGGAACCGGAAGAAGAGTCGGAACCGGAAGAAGAATCGGAACCGGAAGAAGAATCGGAACCGGATGAAGAAATAGAACCGGTGGGGGAAATAATAAAACGGTTAAGTAAAAGAAAATCCTCAACCAACCGACCAAGGTTAATTATGGTCAATGGTGTTTCCGCCAAGGAAGCAAAATATTGGGAGGATTACCAATTCTCCGATGAATCGGATTCCGACGAGAATTCCGATGATGTTATAGAAATTACCCCAACTGAATTTAAAAAGGCAAAAGAAAATAATAAGGGAAAGGGCATAAAAATAGAGAAATCTAATTCCAACCCCGATGAACTTTATATGTATCGTCAACCCCCGAAGTCCTTAAGTTGTAACAATGACCCGGGAACCTCTAAACCACCAGGTTTTTCTAAACCAATGTGGACAACGACGGCTCGTATTAGGGGAACATCATATATCCCTAGAAACTTGGCAAAACGAACCAAAACCGAAGAAGAAGAAACGAGCGAGTCGGAATAAGATAGTTGTATTCGTGTGGTGTAATATATGTAATATAGTGTTCTTATGCTTTATGATATATGTAAAAATTGCTTGTATTAATAAGTATTTTTTTTATGAATCTAACTCTTGTCTATTTTACAGTTTAAAAACACAAAATGGATAGACAACCCAATATTTTAAGAGACCTACCCGGAGACATGATTGATGAAATCTTGTCTAGAGTCGGCCAGAATTCTTCGGCACAACTATTTAAGGCGAGATCAGTTTGTAAGACATTCGAAGAACGTTCCAAGAATGTCTTGGTTTATAAGAGACTTTCGTTTGAAAGATGGGGGATATCACATTGGGAAACCCATAAGTTACGATGTGTTTACTTTGACGCATATATTGCGGGGAACCCAAATGCTATTTTACGCAACGGGTTAAGAAATTATTTTGACTCAATATATCCGAATATTGGACTTCGTGATTTAGAAAAAGCGGCTAACATGCAACATAAAGAAGCATGTTATGCTTACGGATTAGTAATGTTCGCTTCTCACCAAAGTGAGAACAAGAACATCGGGCTACAACTATTAAACAAAATGTTTCCACAAGTGACGGAGTCGGTAATTGGGGTAAGAAATGAGGTTTTTAGATTATTACGGGACTGTTGGACATTACGTAACCCTCGTCCCTTTGATGACGTTACAACACGCTGTCTTATCAACGGCCATAACGGTTATGTTGCACAAGACCAAGGATGGGAAGTAGTCCTAGTAAAACCAGAATGCATGACTTGTTTCTGGACGTATGAATTACGTGTCTTTATTGCCTTTGCTGAACGACTTGTGTACTAGCTAGAATTGTCTTCACAACTATCTTGTATCAAAGTTATTGTGTGCTATATTTCATGCTTTATGTAAAATAAGCGGTATTGTAAGTTTGTAAAATATTGTATAAAAGTTTGAACGCGAAATATTATTATAATCAGTTTTTCATATAGAATTGTAGTAGTTGAATTGTATATTAGCTACTAAGTATGAACTTAACGGGTAGGTACTACCCGAATTTAAACTTATAAAACGCTAATATGAAGAAAAAGCTTTTATAAATGAGTTCATATTATGCTACGAAATACTATTAACTACTCTTAATATTCTGTATGATTAACTTGTTCCATTTAACTATTTTGAAGGAAATGGCACCGACTACTCGACACACCGTGAATATGAATGAAGAGGAATTCCGTACTTTTCTAGCTTCAAACATAGCCGCAGTACAGGCTGCGCTACATACCAACAATAACCTTGGATCTAGCAGTACAGGAAATCGTGTAGGATGCACCTACAAAGAATTCACTGCCTGCAAACCTTTGGAATTTGATGGAACCGAAGGACCGATCGGATTGAAACGGTGGACCGAGAAGGTTGAATCGGTGTTTGCCATAAGTAAGTGTACTGAAGAGGACAAAGTGAAGTACGCTACGCATACCTTCACAGGTTCTGCGTTAACATGGTGGAATACCTATCTAGAGCAAGTGGGACAAGATGATGCGTACGCACTACCGTGGTCAGCATTCAAGCACTTGATGAACGAGAAGTACCGTCCCAGAACCGAGGTCAATAAGCTCAAGAAAGAACTTAGAGGGTTACGAACCCAAGGATTTGATATTACCACGTACGAAAGACGATTCACAGAATTGTGCCTATTGTGTCCGGGAGCATTCGAAGATGAGGAAGAGAAGATCGACGCGTTTGTGAAAGGATTACCGGAAAGAATCCAAGAAGATATAAGTTCACACGAGCCCGCCTCCATACAACAGGCATGTAGAATGGCTCACAAACTAGTGAACCAGATTGAAGAAAGAATTAAAGAACAGACTGCTGAAGAGGCCAATGTGAAGCAAGTCAAAAGAAAGTGGGAGGAAAACGGTGATAAGAATCACCAATACAACAACAACAGCAATTACAACAACAATCGCAACAATTATCCCAACAATCGCAACATCAATCGCAACTACAACAAACGGCCCAACAACAACAACAACAACAACAACAACAGCAACTACAACAATCATCCCAACAACAATAATAACCGCAACAACAACAACAATCAGAAGCAGCTATGCCAAAGGTGTGAAAAGAATCACTCGGGGTTCTGCACCAAATTTTGCAACAAGTGTAAAAGAAATGGTCATAGCGCGGCGAAGTGTGAGGTCTACGGACCAGGGGTTAATAGAACGAAAGGAACAAATGGTGTCGGAACGAGTAATGGCGGAGCAAGTAGTGTCGGAGCAAGTTATGCCAATGTAGTTTGTTATAAATGTGGAAAACCAGGCCACATTATTAGAAATTGCCCGAACCAGGAGAACACGAATGGACAAGGCCGTGGAAGAGTTTTCAATATTAATGCGATAGAGGCACAGGAAGACCCGGAGCTTGTTACTTGACAATAAATCTGCTTACGTTTTATTTGATTCGGGTGCGGATAGAAGCTATATGAGTAGAGATTTTTGTGCTAAATTAAGTTGTCCATTGACGCCTTTGGATAGTAAATTTTTACTCGAATTAGCAAATGGTAAATTAATTTCAGCAGATAATATATGTCGGAATCGAGAAATTAAACTGGTTAGCGAAACATTTAAGATTGATTTGATACCAGTAGAGTTAGGGAGTTTTGATGTGATAATCGGTATGGACTAGTTGAAAGAAGTGAAAGCGGAGATCGTTTGTTACAAAAATGCAATTCGCATTATACGAGAAAAAGGAAAACCCTTAATGGTGTACGGAGAAAAGGGCAACACGAAGCTACATCTTATTAGTAATTTGAAGGCACAAAAACTAATAAGAAAAGGTTGCTATGCTGTTCTAGCACACGTCGAGAAAGTACAAACTGAAGAAAAGAGCATCAATGATGTTCCCATTGCAAAAGAATTTCCTGATGTATTTCCGAAAGAATTACCGGGATTACCCCCACATCGATCCGTTGAATTTCAAATAGATCTTGTACCAGGAGCTGCACCAATAGCTCGTGCTCCTTACAGACTCGCACCCAGCGAGATGAAAGAACTGCAAAGCCAATTACAAGAACTTTTAGAGCGTGGTTTCATTCGACCAAGCACATCACCGTGGGGAGCTCCTGTTTTGTTTGTCAAGAAGAAAGATGGTACATTCAGGTTGTGTATCGACTACCGAGAGTTGAACAAACTTACCATCAAGAACCGCTACCCACTACCGAGAATCGACGACTTATTTGATCAACTACAAGGCTCGTCTGTTTATTCAAAGATTGACTTACGTTCCGGGTATCATCAAATGCGGGTGAAAGAAGATGATATTCCAAAGACTGCTTTCAGAACACGTTACGGTCATTACGAGTTTATGGTCATGCCGTTTGGTTTAACTAATGCACCAGCTGTGTTCATGGACCTTATGAACCGAGTGTGTGGACCATACCTTGACAAGTTTGTCATTGTTTTCATTGATGACATACTTATTTACTCAAAGAATGACCAAGAACACGGTGAACATTTGAGAAAGGTGTTAGAAGTATTGAGGAAGGAAGAATTGTACGCTAAGTTTTCAAAGTGTGCATTTTGGTTGGAAGAAGTTCAATTCCTCGGTCACATAGTGAACAAAGAAGGTATTAAGGTAGATCCGGCAAAGATAGAAACTGTTGAAAAGTGGGAAACCCCGAAAACTCCGAAACACATACGCCAGTTTTTAGGACTAGCTGGTTACTACAGAAGGTTCATCCAAGACTTTTCCAGAATAGCAAAACCCTTGACTGCATTAACGCATAAAGGGAAGAAATTTGAATGGAATGATGAACAAGAGAAAGCGTTTCAGTTATTGAAGAAAAAGCTAACTACGGCACCTATATTGTCATTGCCTGAAGGGAAGGATGATTTTGTGATTTATTGTGATGCATCAAAGCAAGGTCTCGGTTGTGTATTAATGCGACGAATGAAGGTGATTGCTTATGCGTCTAGACAATTGAAGATTCACGAACAAAATTATACGACGCATGATTTGGAATTAGGCGCGGTTGTTTTTGCATTAAAGACTTGGAGGCACTACTTATATGGGGTCAAAAGTATTATATATACCGACCACAAAAGTCTTCAATACATATTTAATCAGAAACAACTGAATATGAGGCAGCGTAGGTGGATTGAATTATTGAATGATTACGACTTTGAGATTCGTTACCACCCGGGGAAGGCAAATGTGGTAGCCGATGCCTTGAGCAGGAAGGACAGAGAACCCATTCGAGTAAAATCTATGAATATAATGATTCATAATAACATTACTACTCAAATAAAGGAGGCGCAACAAGGAGTTTTAAAAGAGAGAAATTTAAAGGATGAAATACCCAAAGGATCGGAGAAGCATCTTAATATTCGGGAAGACGGAACTCGGTATAGGGCTGAAAGGATTTGGGTACCAAAATTTGGAGATATGAGAGAAATGGTACTTAGAGAAGCTCATAAAACCAGATACTCAATACATCCTGGAACGGGGAAGATGTACAAGGATCTCAAGAAACATTTTTGGTGGCCGGGTATCAAAGCCGATGTTGCTAAATACGTAGGAGAATGTTTGACGTGTTCTAAGGTCAAAGCTGAGCATCAGAAACCATCAGGTCTACTTCAACAACCCGAAATCCCGGAATGGAAATGGGAAAACATTACCATGGATTTCATCACTAAATTGCCAAGGACTGCAAGTGGTTTTGATACTATTTGGGTAATAGTTGATCGTCTCACCAAATCAGCACACTTCCTACCAATAAGAGAAGATGACAAGATGGAGAAGTTAGCACGACTGTATTTGAAGGAAGTCGTCTCCAGACATGGAATACCAATCTCTATTATCTCTGATAGGGATGGCAGATTTATTTCAAGATTCTGGCAGACATTACAGCAAGCATTAGGAACTCGTCTAGACATGAGTACTGCCTATCATCCACAAACTGATGGGCAGAGCGAAAGGACGATACAAACGCTTGAAGACATGCTACGAGCATGTGTTATTGATTTCGGAAACAGTTGGGATCGACATCTACCGTTAGCAGAATTTTCCTACAACAACAGCTACCATTCAAGCATTGAGATGGCACCGTTTGAAGCACTTTATGGTAGAAAGTGCAGGTCTCCGATTTGTTGGAGTGAAGTGGGGGATAGACAGATTACGGGTCCGGAGATTATACAAGAAACTACCGAGAAGATCATCCAAATTCAACAACGGTTGAAAACCGCCCAAAGTCGACAAAAGAGCTACGCTGACATTAAAAGAAAAGATATAGAATTTGAAATTGGAGAGATGGTCATGCTTAAAGTTGCACCTTGGAAAGGCGTTGTTCGATTTGGTAAACGAGGGAAATTAAATCCAAGGTATATTGGACCATTCAAGATTATTGATCGTGTCGGACCAGTAGCTTACCGACTAGAGTTACCTCAACAACTCGCGGCTGTACATAACACTTTCCACGTCTCGAATTTAAAGAAATGTTTTGCTAAAGAAGATCTCACTATTCCGTTAGATGAAATCCAAATCAACGAAAAACTTCAATTCATCGAAGAACCCGTCGAAATAATGGATCGTGAGGTTAAAAGACTTAAGCAAAACAAGATACCAATTGTTAAGGTTCGATGGAATGCTCGTAGAGGACCCGAGTTCACCTGGGAGCGTGAAGATCAGATGAAGAAGAAATACCCGCATCTATTTCCAGAAGATTCGTCAACACCTTCAACAGCTTAAAATTTCGGGACGTAATTTATTTAACGGGTAGGTACTGTAGTGACCCGAACTTTTCCATGTTTATATATATTAATTGAGATTGATATTTACATGATTAAATGTTTCCAACATGTTAAGCAATCAAACTTGTTAAGACTTGATTAATTAAAATATGTTTCATATAGACAATTGACCACCCAAGTTGATCGGTGATTCACGAACGTTAAAACTTGTAAAAACTATATGATGACATATATATGGATATATATATATATAGTAAACATGATACTATGATAAGAAAACATATCATAAAGTATATTAACAATGAACTACATATGTAAAAACAAGACTACTAACTTAATGATTTTTAAACGAGACATATATGTAACGATTATCGTTGTAAAGACATTTAATGTATATATATCATATTAAGAGATATTCATACATGATAATATCATGATAATATAATAATTTAAAATCTCATTTGATATTATAAACATTGGGTTAACAACATTTAACAAGATCGTTAACCTAAAGGTTTCAAAACAACACTTACATGTAACGACTAACGATGACTTAACGACTCAGTTAAAATGTATATACATGTAGTGTTTTAATATGTATTTATACACTTTTGAAAAACTTCAATACACTTATCAAAATACTTCTACTTAACAAAAATGCTTACAATTACATCCTCGTTCAGTTTCATCAACAATTCTACTCGTATGCACCCGTATTCGTACTCGTACAATACACAGCTTTTAGATGTATGTACTATTATGAAAATATACACTCCAATGATTAGCTCTTAGCAGCCCATGTGAGTCACCTAACACATGTGGGAACCATCATTTGGCAACTAGCATGAAATATCTCATAAAATTACAAAAATATGAGTAATCATTCATGACTTATTTACATGAAAACAAAATTACATATCCTTTATATCTAATCCATACACCAACGACCGAAAACACCTACAAACACTTTCATTCTTCAATTTTCTTCATCTAATTGATCTCTCTCAAGTTCTATCTTCAAGTTCTAAGTGTTCTTCATAAATTCCAAAAGTTCTAGTTTCATAAAATCAAGAATACTTTCAAGTTTGCTAGCTCACTTCCAATCTTGTAAGGTGATCATCCAACCTCAAGAAATCTTTGTTTCTTACAGTAGGTTATCATTCTAATACAAGGTAATAATCATATTCAAACTTTGGTTCAATTTCTATAACTATAACAATCTTATTTCTAGTGATGATCTTACTTGAACTTGTTTTCGTGTCATGATTCTGCTTCAAGAACTTCGAGCCATCCAAGGATCCATTGAAGCTAGATCCATTTTTCTATTTTCTAGTAGGTTTATCCAAGGAAATTAAGGTAGTAATGATGTTCATAACATCATTCGATTCATACATATAAAGCTATCTTATTCGAAGGTTTAAACTTGTAATCACTAGAACATAGTTTAGTTAATTCTAAACTTGTTCGCAAACAAAAGTTAATCCTTCTAACTTGACTTTTAAAATCAACTAAACACATGTTCTATATCTATATGATATGCTAACTTAATGATTTAAAACCTGGAAACACGAAAAACACCGTAAAACCGGATTTACGCCGTCGTAGTAACACCGCGGGCTGTTTTGGGTTAGTTAATTAAAAACTATGATAAACTTTGATTTAAAAGTTGTTATTCTGAGAAAATGATTTTTATTATGAACATGAAACTATATCCAAAAATTATGGTTAAACTCAAAGTGGAAGTATGTTTTCTAAAATGGTCATCTAGACGTCGTTCTTTCGACTGAAATGACTACCTTTACAAAAACGACTTGTAACTTATTTTTCCGACTATAAACCTATACTTTTTCTGTTTAGATTCATAAAATAGAGTTCAATATGAAACCATAGCAATTTGATTCACTCAAAACGGATTTAAAATGAAGAAGTTATGGGTAAAACAAGATTGGATAATTTTTCTCATTTTAGCTACGTGAAAATTGGTAACAAATCTATTCCAACCATAACTTAATCAACTTGTATTGTATATTATGTAATCTTGAGATACCATAGACACGTATACAATGTTTCGACCTATCATGTCGACACATCTATATATATTTCGGAACAACCATAGACACTCTATATGTGAATGTTGGAGTTAGCTATACAGGGTTGAGGTTGATTCCAAAATATATATAGTTTGAGTTGTGATCAATACTGAGATACGTATACACTGGGTCGTGGATTGATTCAAGATAATATTTATCGATTTATTTCTGTACATCTAACTGTGGACAACTAGTTATAGGTTACTAACGAGGACAGCTGACTTAATAAACTTAAAACATCAAAATATATTAAAAGTGTTGTAAATATATTTTGAACATACTTTAATATATATGTATATATTGTTATAGGTTCGTGAATCAACAGTGGCCAAGTCTTACTTCCCGACGAAGTAAAAATCTGTGAAAGTGAGTTATAGTCCCACTTTTAAAATCTAATATTTTTGGGATGAGAATACATGCAGGTTTTATAAATGATTTACAAAATAGACACAAGTACGTGAAACTACATTCTATGGTTGAATTATCGAAATCGAATATGCCCCTTTTTATTAAGTCTGGTAATCTAAGAATTAGGGAACAGACACCCTAATTGACGCGAATCCTAAAGATAGATCTATTGGGCCTAACAAACCCCATCCAAAGTACCGGATGCTTTAGTACTTCGAAATTTATATCATATCCGAAGGGTGTCCCGGAATGATGGGGATATTCTTATATATGCATCTTGTTATTGTCGGTTACCAGGTGTTCACCAAATGAATGATTTTTATCTCTATGTATGGGATGTGTATTGAAATATGAAATCTTGTGGTCTATTGTTACGATTTGATATATATAGGTTAAACCTATAACTCACCAACATTTTTGTTGACGTTTAAAGCATGTTTATTCTCAGGTGAATATTAAGAGCTTCCGCTGTTGCATACTAAAATAAGGACAAGATTTGGAGTCCATGTTTGTATGATATTGTGTAAAAACTGCATTCAAGAAACTGATTTCGATGTAACATATTTGTATTGTAAACCATTATGTAATGGTCGTGTGTAAACAGGATATTTTAGATTATCATTATTTGATAATCTACGTAAAGCTTTTTAAACCTTTATTTATGAAATAAATGTTATGGTTTGTTTTAAAAATGAATGCAGTCTTTGAAAAACGTCTCATATAGAGGTCAAAACCTCGCAACGAAATCAATTAATATGGAACGTTTTTAATCAATAAGAACGGGACATTTCAAACGGGTAGGTACTCTAGTGACCCGAACTTTTCCATGTTTATATATATAGTAAATGAAATTGTTATTTACATGATTAAGTGTTTCCAACATGTTAAGCAATCTAACTTGTTAAGACTTGATTAATTGAAATAGGTTTCATATAGACAATTGACCACCCAAGTTGACCGGTGATTCACGAATGTTAAAACTTGTAAAAACTATACGATGACATATATATGGTTATATATATAGTTAACATGATTTTATTATAAGTATGTATCTCATTAGGTATTTTAACAATGAGTTATATACATCAAAATGAGACTATTAATTTAAGAAACTCGAAAACGATATATATAACGATTTTCGTTATAACAACGTCTTACTAGGTACATATGAATCATATTAAAATATTGATACACTTGGTTAATTATGTTAAATGATAAGTAAATATATTATTAAGTGTATTAACAATGAAATACATATGTAAAAATAAGACTACTAACTTAATGATTTCGAAACGAGACATATATGTAACGATTATCGTTGTAACGACATTTAACTGTATATATATCATACTAAGATATATTATATATCATAATATCATGATAATATAACAATTTAACATCTCATTTGTTATAATAAACAATGGGTTAACAACATTCAACAAGATCGTTAACCTAAAGGTTTCAAAACAACATTTACATGTAACGACTAACGATGACTTAACGACTCAGTTAAAATGTATATATATGTAGTGTTTTAATATGTATTCATACACTTTTGAAAGACTTCAAGACACTTATCAAAATACTTCTACTTAACAAAAATGCTTACAATTACATCCTCGTTCAGTTTCATCAACAATTCTACTCGTATGCACCCGTATTCGTACTCGTACAATACACAGCTTTTAGATGTATGTACTATTGGTATATACACTCCAATGATCAGCTCTTAGCAGCCCATGTGAGTCACCTAACACATGTGGGAACCATCATTTGGCAACTAGCATGAAATATCTCATAAAATTACAAAAATATGAGTAATCATTCATGACTTATTTACATGAAAACAAAATTACATATCCTTTATATCTAATCCATACACCAACGACCAAAAACACCTACAAACACTTTCATTCTTCAATTTTCTTCATCTAATTGATATCTCTCAAGTTCTATCTTCAAGTTCTAAGTGTTCTTCATAAATTCCAAAAGTTCTAGTTTCATAAAATCAAGAATACTTCCAAGATTGCAAGTTTACTTCCAAGTTTTCTAAATCCATTCCAAGTAATCATCCAATGTCAAGAAACCTTTGTTACTTACAGTAGGTTATCTTTCTAATACAAGGTAATAATCATATTCAAACTTTAATTCAATTTCTATAACTATAACAATCTTATTTCGAGTGAAAATCTTACTTGAAATTGTTTTCGTGTCATGATTCTGCTTCAAGAACTTTCAAGCCATCCAAGGATCCTTTGAAGCTAGATCTATTTTTCTCATTTCCAGTAGGTTTATCCAAGGAACTTGAGGTAGTAATGATGTTCATAACATCATTCGATTCATACATATAAAGCTATCTTATTCGAAGGTTTAAACTTGTAATCACTAGAACATAGTTTAGTTAATTCTAAACTTGTTCGCAAATAAAAGTTAATCCTTCTAACTTGACTTTTAAAATCAACTAAACACATGTTCTATATCTATATGATATGCTAACTTAATGATTTAAAATCTGGAAACACAAAAAACACCGTAAAACCGGATTTACGCCGTCGTAGTAACACCGCGGGCTGTTTTGGGTTAGTTAATTAAAAACTATGATAAACTTTGATTTAAAAGTTGTTATTCTGAGAAAATTATTTTTATTATGAACATGAAACTATATCCAAAAATTATGGTTAAACTCAAAGTGGAAGTATGTTTTCTAAAATGGTCATCTAGACGTCGTTCTTTCGACTGAAATGAATACCTTTACAAAAACGACTTGTAACTTATTTTTCTGACTATAAACCTATACTTTTTCTTTTTAGATTCATAAAATAGAGTTCAATATGAAACCATAGCAATTTGATTCACTCAAAACGGATTTAAAATGAAGAAGTTATGGGTAAAACAAGATTGAATAATTTTTCTCATTTTAGCTACGTGAAAATTGGTAACAAATCTATTCCAACCATAACTTAATCAACTTGTATTGTATATTATGTAATCTTGAGATACCATAGACACCTATACAATGTTTCGAAATATCATGTCGACACATCTATATATATTTCGGGACAACCATAGACACTCTATATGTGAATGTTGGAGTTAGCTATACAGGGTTGAGGTTGATTCCAAAATATATATAGTTTGAGTTGTGATCAATACTGAGATACGTATACACTGAGTCGTGGATTGATTCAAGATAATATTTATCGATTTATTTTCTGTACATCTAACTGTGGACAACTAGTTGTAGGTTACTAACGAGGACAGCTGACTTAATAAACTTAAAACATCAAAATATATTAAAAGTGTTGTAAATATATTTTGAACATACTTTGATATATATGTATATATTGTTATAGGTTCGTGAATCAACAGTGGCCAAGTCTTACTTCCCGACGAAGTAAAAATCTGTGAAGGTGAGTTATAGTCCCACTTTTAAAATCTAACATTTTTGGGATGAGAATAAATGCAGGTTTTATAAATGATTTACAAAATAGACACAAGTACGTGAAATTACATTCTATGTTTGAATTATCGAAATCGAATATGCCCCTTTTTATTAAGTCTGGTAATCTAAGAATTAGGGAACAGACACCCTAATTGACGCGAATCCTAAAGATAGATCTATTGGGCCTAACAAACCCCATCCAAAGTACCGGATGCTTTAGTACTTCGAAATTTATATCATATCCGAAGGGTGTCCCGGAATGATGGGGATATTCTTATATATGCATCTTGTTAATGTCGGTTACCAGGTGTTCACCATATGAATGATTTTTATCTCTGTGTATGGGATGTGTATTGAAATATAAAATCTTGTGGTCTATTGTTACGATTTGATATATATAGGTTAAACCTATAACTCACCAACATTTTTGTTTACGTTTAAAGCATGTTTATTCTCAGGTGAATACTAAGAGCTTCTGCTGTTGCATACTAAAATAAGGACAAGATTTGGAGTCCATGTTTGTATGATATTGTGTAAAAACTGCATTCAAGAAACTGATTTCGATGAAACATATTTGTATTGTAAACCATTATGTAATGGTCGTGTGTAAACAGGATATTTTAGATTATCATTATTTGATAATCTACGTAAAGCTTTTTAAACCTTTATTTATGAAATAAAGGTTATGGTTTGTTTTAAAAATGAATGCACTCTTTGAAAAACGTCTCATATAGAGGTCAAAACCTCGCAACGAAATCAATTAATATGGAACGTTTTTAATCAATAAGAATGGGACGTTTCATGTTCCCTAATTCTTAGATTACCAGACTTTAATAAAAAGGGGCATATTCGATTTCGATAATTCAACCATAGAATGTAGTTTCAATTACTTGTGTCTATTTCGTCAAACATTTATAAAAGCGCATGTATTCTCAGTCCCAAAAATATAAAGGGTAAAAAGGCAAATGAAACTCACCATACTGTATTTCGTAGTAAAAATACATATAACGTCATTGAACAAGTGCAAGGTTGTCCTCGGATTCACGAACCTAAATTAATTATATATATTTATGTGTTGGTCAATATTTGTCTAACAAATTAGGTCAAGTCATAGTGTACCACAATCCTAATGCTCGAGACTAATATGCAAAAGTCAACAAAAGTAAATTTGACTCAAAATAATTTCCAAAAATCTATACATGATTAATATATAGTTTAAATATCGTCGTTTTATATTTTTAAATATTTTTAAAAGATTTATTAGAGTAAATAATATAATTTATTTATTAATAAATAAAATTTTATATTATATTTATATAATAAAATATACTTATATATATATTAAGTAATAAAATTTATAGGGTTCATTTAATATCATAAAGATAATATGATAGGTATTATTAAAGTAAGTTATTACACGTAGTAAAATATGTTTGTATCACATATTTATTTGATAAAATAATATCTATAATGATAGTAAGTAAAAGTTGTATTATTTTGTAATAATAATTATTATTATAAAAATATCAATATTTATAATTACTAAGATGACATTATGATAAAACGATAATTCTAATTATGATAACTTTAATATTTACGATAATTTTTAATATTATCTTTTAAATAATAATTCTATTTAAAATAATAATAATAATGATATTTTATAGTAACAATGACATTTCTATTAAAATGATAATTTTTGTTAAAATGATAGTTTTAATACTAACGATACTTTTAATAATAATAGTAATGATAAAAATAATAAGAACGATAATTTTATCTAAATCAATATCTTATAATGTTTTAATTTCATCATGATACTCTTACCCATTATTTCCTAATCGTTTCGTTTAATAGCTTTTAATCGTCTTTTATATCGTGTTCGTAATAATGATAATAATAGTAATCAAAATAATTAGGTGTTACAAATATTTGTTTTAATTACACTAATATTAATAATGATAGTTACTATAACATTATTAACGATAATACTAATAATTATCCTAATGATAATATAGTAATAATAATAATAACAATAACAATAACCATTTTTAAATAATGATATATATATTAATAATGATAATAATAATAATACCAATAATAATAATAATAATAATAATAATAATAATAATAATAATTGGATAATAATAATAATAATAATAATAATTATAACTTTAACGATAATAACGATAGTAATAATAAAAAAAAATAACATTTTTAATGATAAATCCCTTTTATTGATAAAGATAATAATAATGATAATAATAAGATAAAACTAGAACGACGATAAAAATGACGACAATAATAATCATTTTCAATAAAAATATCAAAAACTCAATTGATTATAACTTCTAATCCGTTCATCGAAACCATTCGATATCTAAAGGAAAAGTTCTTAATTTTTCGCTAGCTTTCTAAGGACATGCATATCTTATACCTTATCTCAACCGCAAGTGTAACTAATTCAAGATTCAACCTAACCTGTCTAAGGGCAATATCAAAAGTACAACCATGCATAATCCTAAATACTCGAGCACTAGTCAGGGATACACTATTAGTATGTAAAAGTTAAATTATGAGTACTCACGTATCAATATTGAGATTCAATATTGCAGGAAAGGTACGTAGATGCAACGGAAATGATAAACACTATATTGACCTCACGAGCATACCCATGAACCATACTCAATCACCTCCATACTGATTGGCGTAGACATGCTGCGAGATTTCAAAATACTGATTGCTAATTCCCAATGATTCGTATGGCAATTCTCATTACAAGATGCGAACGAGTAAATGATGGGGTTTCAATAAATAATTATAATGACTTTTTGGAGAGGCTAAAGTCAAAGGGTAATGAAGTTGTTGGTACATCTGCTAATAATGTGGTAGAATGTAAAAGGTTACCTGGTAACGATGGTGTATATCTCAAGGTTATAATAAGGTTAGTCTAACTGAAAAGTCGAAGTTGACTTGCTGGAGCTGTGACAAAACTGGCTACTTTGAATAGGAGTCGCAAAGTTATTTTTGCTAATAAATGCCAAAGAATCTGACGCGGATACGTTATTTAAACTTTTGCTTTGGTTTCAAGAGTTTTTCGGGTACATAACTGTGGGTAACATGTGGTTGGATCATCATCTCGATTGCTCATCATTTGAAGTGTCTTCAGAAATTTTTGAAGGGTTTGAACACAGATTGTAATCGTTAACATACATTTGATGTTCTAACACAGTTTTGAAGTCAAAATATAGCTTGTGAAAGATGTAAGGATCTAAGAGTGATGATTTTGGTCATATCTCGAGTTGAATTTTGAGATTTCAAAATCAGAATATGTAATTAAATTTGGAATGAGTATGGTTGTTTTGATTTCTATAAAAGAATGTATATTGTTGTGAAAGTAGGGAGTATAAAGGATGATTTGCTGAATCAGATTCGAAGAATGTAACATATTATTTGTGAATTTATATATCTCTCGGGTATTACCTACCCGTTAAAATTTTTTTTTCACAATTAATATTTTGTACAAAAGAATTTTATTACAGTCTTTATGAAAATATATATATGTATATTTTCTTCAGATGTAACATAGATTTAATGAGTTAATGTTAAATTAAACTCATTTGATTTACGGTTGAAACTAGAATTGAATAATCCCTAAAGGCTTTAAAAAGTACATAACTTTTACGCAGTATTTCTTCAATGACATTGAAATTATGAATCAATACTTCGTTATTTGTTGATGTATGATGTTCGGTTCGTGAAATTCTTGTGGATTTCGCAAAGTACGAATGATGTTATCTGAAAGTTTCGGGTACATCGATGATGAAAGTGTAAAATCAAATATATACTTGATTTATTATGAATTGGAATTTGTTGAATTGCGACAGAGATTGTAGTTAATGATGGTTAAGTTGCGGTCGAAGGACGTACATTATTGCATATTTGTAATATGAATTAACCGAGTAGTTAAGATTCACACACAATAGCTTAGCACAGAAAGATTTATTTCAATATATATATATATATATATATATATATATATATATATATATATATATATATATATATATATATATATATATATATATATATATATAATATACATATAATTTCTTCAGAGGGATTGAGTTAATTCTTCATAACTCGTTGATACAATATGCACGTTATTGATTCGTAATGATGTCCACAGTGATTCTTGAACTGACGGAGTTTGTGATGTTATCGGTGTTGTTGATTCGGATGTTGACTGTACTGCTGATGCTAGTAACGCTAACGGTACTGTTGATGCTGTTGGTAAAGCAAGTTTAGCTTGTTAATCACACACCATTTTTGTCAGGGTTTCTACTCTTCCTTCTATCATTTTGGTTTGCTTAACTGATTTATGGTTAGGGCTAGATTAGATAATCTCTAAGACTTTAGAGATTACATAATCGCCGCGAAATGTTTCTCCAATGAAGTTATGAATTAATACTTCATCAGTTATTGTTGTTGGTACTCCTTGGTATCTATGGTGCGTATGACGTTGATGCTCGTAGGACAGATTGTGAAGTTGAGGTTTACGACGCGGTTGTGGTTGGAGGTGGTAATGGTACTGTTGGCGTTGATGATGGTGGTACTGGTTATGCTGCTGATGCTGCTGCTGCTGGTGTTTGTAATCTCTGCACCATATTCTCCAAAGCCACTACCCGAGCGCGAAGCTCGTTGACTTCTTCTATTACACTGGGGTGATTGTCGGTTCGGACGAGCGGATAAATAAAATCTAAAATTTGATGTAATATATAATCGTGACGAGATACTCTAGAAATGAGCGAGAACATGGTGTTTCGGACAGGTTCACCGGTAAGTGCTTCAGGTTCTTCGTCAAGAGGGCAATGTGGTGGATGGAAGGGATCACCTTCTTCTTGTCTCCAATGATTGAGGAGGCTACGAACCCATCCCCAATTCATCCACCGTTTAGCTATTTTTCTTTCTGGAGGAGATGGGGGTGGGTCAGAGACTTACTCACTCAATGGAGAAATGAAGAAGGCGAGCCCTACCGCGAACTAAACTTACCTCCTAACATCGAAGAAAATGATGTACTCACCGGTGAACCTATGCGCAACACTGTATTCACCCTTCTTGCTAAAGTTTTCCACCTCGAAGGTCGCATTACTGTAATCTCAGAAAATATTTAACCTCTACTTCCAAATACCAATCGAAGGAAAATACTAGAAGAAGTTAGGGAACTTCGAATTGATAATCAAGATCTATCAAATCAGATGAGTGGATGGATAGAAATGATAGAGGGTAGGATAGAAACCCTGACAATAATGGTGCGTGATCTACAAGCTATACTTACTACACCAACATCATCACCAACCTCAGCACCAACAACACTTGTAGCACTGACAGCAACAGTACCATCATCAGTAGCACCAGCAGCATAACCAATACCAACCACAACAACATCATCACACGTCTCAACCTCGCAATCTATACCTCAAGCATAATCATCGTTCTACGAATTATTCTACATAAACTTTCTTCGTCCTTCATGGCGATTATATAATCTCTAATGTTTTAGAGATTATGTAATCTAGTTCTAGCCGTAAATCTGATGAGTTTAATATCACATTGACTCATTAAATCCATGATTACGTCTGAAGAAAATATGTATGTATATATGTTTTCATAAAGATGGTAATTAAAAGTTTTATTGTACAAACTGTTAATGGTGAAAATATTTTAACGAGTAGGTAATACCCGAAGAATATTTAGATTTCACATTAATAAGTTACACTGTACATGCTTCGAATCTGATTCAACAGTCATTTAATATTCTACTTACATCCACAGATATACATATCCGTTCACCGCAGAATAACTATTTTCATTCAATTTCATATTTGGATTTTGACCTATCAGAATCCGACAAGTGGCATAATGAAAAAAACATTGGATAAAATAAAATTTGTTAGAAACAAACGAATTAACTATGAAAAATTTTGTTAAGAATCCACGCTAACAAAATCCTAGCTAACTGTTCCTAGCTAACTGTTAATTTCGTATTACCTTTTATTTATCGTAATTTATTTATCGCAATTTATTTATCGCATTTTATTTATCGCAATTTTAATTCTCGCAATTTTATTTATCGTCATTTAATTTCTGTTATTTATTTTACGCACTTTAAATATCGGGACACGTATACAAGGTTTTGACATATCATATCGATTCATCTATATATATTATTTGGAATAACCATAGACACTCTATATGCAGTAATGCTGGAGTTAGCTATACAGGGTTGAGGTTGATTCTACAATAATATATATAGTTTGAGTTGTGATCGAGTCTGAGACGAATACGGGTCACGATACGTATTAATTAATTCGAATATTATATATTAAATTATATATGAATTGTTGAACTGTTAACTGTGGACTATCAACTGTGGACTATCAACACTGGACAATTAAAATGAATTAAAATATTGATTATAACATATGAAACTAAACAAATTCTTCAAGTTTGCCACTTGATTTCATCATAAACCTCATTTGTATCTTGACGATCACAAATCTGCGTTCAAACCTTTCATGATTCCTGAAAACACCTCAATCGAGAGGATGAACCAACCGCACTTTATCTACGAGAAGAAATATTTATGCATATAGTTATGAACCTGAAAACACTCGGAATCTGAATAAACGTTTAACACGTATCAGTACAAATTCCTTTAGCGTTGTTATTACCAAAAATAACTTTGATACCTCATTCCAAATTAGCCAACTTTGTCACAGCTCCAGCAAGTTAACTTCGACTTTTCAGTCGGACAAGCCTTATTATAATCTTGATTTATAAGCTTGCCTTTCATTATCGTTACCGGAGAACCTTTTATATTCCACCATATTGCCAGCAGATGTACCAGCAACCTCGTCGCTCCTTGGTTTAAATCCCTTCGACAAATCACTATATTATCTATTGAAGTCTCATCATGTACTCATTCGTATCTAACAAGAATTGCCATACCAATTACCGGGAATCAGAAAATTTGTATTGTGAGTCTCGCAACATTTACATCAACAGTTATATGTATCCATATAATATTTATCTCTTAGAACTATGATCTTCCATTCTGAAATTATGAAAAGCACCCAGTCTGCGAATTTATACTCTGAATTTTGAAAAGTTGAATGAAGCAACAAAAACTGTAAACTACCTCAACTGCCAAAAGTTGATGATAAAGAATTGTATGTTGGCAAAGCTCAGAAAAAGTTTGAAAAAAAAAACTGATTGAGCAAACTACGAAGGAGTCTCTGAACAAATCACAAGGACTAAACGTGTACATAAGAATCCTGATGATTCTGTTTCTGATGAAATCTTTAGCGAATACCTTGCTTCTGACTCCAAACTCTTGCAGACAAATTTTCTTCACCATCCTTCGATATTAGAAATTCCAAGATATCATCGTATCTTTCATTATAAATATCCTCCATATTTCTGAAGATATTTTCATAACTATTCTTATCTGAAATCATTAATCTATTAGTGCTATCAGTGTTACATCATATAGAAACTATTAGTTTCTATATTCTGTAAACTTTCAAGCTTAAAATATGAATTTATTGAAGTAATGTTGGGAACTGATGCATGAGTTAGTATAATATAATGACACTTGATCAACGTGATTATATTATAGTAAGTCATGCTGAGTTTATAAATGGAACATGATGATTCACAGATTATAACGACATCATGTGTCATGTTACATAACTCTTTCATTCTGATTAACTTCTGAACATATCAAGAAAATATATTCTTGATAGTTCTATTCTCAGTGATTCTGGTAATTTGACAAATCAAATCGTGTTATTTCCATTTCTTTCTTATAATATTAACTATGTTCATATCTACGAATTCTGGACCATTACTTGATGTGCTTAATGGATAGGAGAGGAAACAGAGCATAAAGCTTCGAATTGTAAATAGGGGTACAAATCGCAGCAAATAGGAGAGAGCATTAACTGTGGATGACAATGATTATAGGAGACAGAAGCAGGGACATCAAAATATAAGGGGATATATAAAACCCGACAACAACGTAGAAATTTCAAACCATGTATATTAATACGAATAGCAATATAAAGACACGGTATAATTAAGA
The DNA here is from genome assembly GCF_046630445.1 of Rutidosis leptorrhynchoides. NCBI lineage: Eukaryota > Viridiplantae > Streptophyta > Magnoliopsida > Asterales > Asteraceae > Rutidosis > Rutidosis leptorrhynchoides. Next base: position 59,801,642 of record NC_092336.1, on the reverse strand, counting down.
ATAGTATCACCCAAGGTAATAGTTGAAGTAAACAGATTTTTTTGGTGGATGATTGAAAAGAAGGATGACATAAATGATAATTAGAAAAATATCAAGGATTAGAACGGGATTAAGCATTTTCACAACCTTTTGGATGTATGAACTAAGAAAGAAAGTATAGGAATGGAGAGAATAATGGAATAGAAAAGTTTAAATTATAATGGAAATATTAGTCAGAGTAATTGAGGCAGATCACCGTAATTAATTATAAAGATCTTAATTTCCGTATTCACCGAAGAATCAAATCTTTTAAATTTCGAAGATTTTCTTAAATCCCTTGAATTCCGGAATTCAACCCTGACTCTCTCAATAGTTAAGACGTACCTTATTATCTAAATTCAACCCTGTTTAGGTCAAAAGCTAAGGAAAAATCTTATTTTCTTCAATTCACTCTTTTGCGATAGCTTCACTCGTATTCTTAAAATAACCGAATTATTTTATCATTATTATTCAATGATGATAAACCTCTAATTATCAACTCATATTAGACATGAAAACATTTTTATTATAAGCCATGACCACCTCACTCAAATTTCGGGACGAAATTTCTTTAACGGGTAGGAACTGTGATGACCCGGGAATTTCCGACTAAATTTAAACTTTATTCTGATATGTTTCCGACACAATAATAAATGTGTATATATATAAATATTAGTATTATTATTATTAGTAAAATCATTATTTTTATAGTTATTATTATTAGTATTCATTATTATTAAAAGTATCTTTTTTATAAAAGTTATCATTATTATTATTATTATTATTATTATTATTATTATTATTATTATTATTATTATTATTATTATTATTATTATTATTATTATTATTATTATTATTATTATTATTATTATTATTATTATTATTATTATTATTATAGGATGAAACAGCTTTTTATCTATTATTATCAATATTATTTTATCGAATAACTATTAGTTATATAAAACCATATTTACTACATATAACATAACTATATTACTATTTTTACAATAAATATTAATAAATATAATTAATTAGTTATTAATGAAAAACATAATTAAAGTAATAATTAATATACTAATAATACATAAACTTGTTCGATTATGAATATATGTGTTAATATATACATAAATGATATAGGTTCGTGAATCCGAGGCCAACCCTACTTTTGTTCAATGATGTCTTATGTATTTTTACTACGAAATACAGTATGGTGAGTTTCATTTGCCTTTTTACCCTTTATATTTTTGGACTGAGAATACATGCGCAATTTTTTTATAAATGTTTTACGAAATAGACACAAGTAATCGAAACTACATTATATGGTTGAATGATCGAAGCCGAATATGCCCCTTTTTGCTTGGTAACCTAAGAATTAGTAAACCGATCTACTAATTGACGCGAATCCTAAAGATAGATCTATTGGGCCTAACAAACCCCATCCAAAGTACCGGATGCTTTAGTACTTCGATGTTGTTTTTATCATGTCCGAAGGATTTCCCGGAATGATAGGGGATATTCTTATATGCATCTTGTTAATGTCGGTTACCAGGTGTTCAATCCATATGAATGATATTTTTGTCTCTATGCATGGGACGTTTATTTATGAGAACTGAAAATGAAAATCTTGTGGTCTATTAAAATGATGGAAAAGATTATTTATGTTAAACTAATGAACTCACCAACCTTTTGGTTGACACTTTAAAGCATGTTTATTCTCAGGTATGAAAGAAATCTTCCGCTGTGCATTTGCTCATTTCAAAGATATTACTTGGAGTCATTTATGATATATTTCAAAAGACGTTGCATTCGAGTCGTTGAGTTTATCAAGATTATTATTAAGTCAATTATAGTTGGATACATTATGAAATGGTATGCATGCCGTCAACTTTCGATGTAAATGAAATTTTATCTTTTAAAACGAATGCAATGTTTGTAAAATGTATCATATAGAGGTCAAGTACCTCGCGATGAAATCAACTATTGTGAATCGTTTATAATCGATGTGGACCTCATCTGGATGGATTAGGACGGGTCCTTTCATAATTATAAAATGCTCGTCAAATTAACCTTATTCCCGAAGTCAAATATTCCAACTAATTAGGGATTTAAACTGTAACAAAGTTTTAATACTTTGTTAATAATTACACCAGGTTATCGGCTGCGTGTAATCCAAGGTTTTAATACTTTGTTAACAATTACACCAATTATCCTTGTATGTAATCCACCCCTATTTTAATTAGTCCATGATACATTAATTTATTCACTTGGCCATAATGAATAATCAATTACCCAATTCAATTGATTAATTAAATGATTGTAAATGATGTCGTATAAACGTCACTAAATAGGACATTCGTAATCAATTTAATAATTATTAGATTAACTAATTTGAAGATAGGTTCGACAGGTTCCAACGAGTTGTCATTCAATTAGACAATACCCCCTACCTATTAATAGTCAATAGTCCAATGTTCACAAGTGTCGGTCTTTTGTCTAAACCTTAATTATGGTACAAAATCCAATAACCCCGTCTTAATATTCAGCCCAACATCACGATTACTTCGGCTCAAATAAGCATAATAATAACTTAGTTACGAGACATTAATTTAAAAAGTAAGAACATAGCTTACATTGATTATTTATCGCGTAGCGTTACACGGACAGAGTTCCGACTTTAAAACCCGTAAAACATTTCTTACAATAACCCAACTAAACCATAACTTTATTATTAAAATTAACTTAAATTAAAATTATAATATAAATATATATAATGTTACAGAGAATGAAAGAAAGAATGAAAAATGGTGTGTCATTCCTCTGAATTCGTCGCCTTTTATAGCACTTGGCCAGGATTTAGGGCCCATGCGATCGCATGGGTTCCTAGTGCATTAGCCATGCGATCGTTTGGCCAGGCTGGACATGCCCAATTGCTTCCAAAACATGGGCGGCTGCTAATTTAAATAATATATAATATAATATATATAATTTTATATATATATATATATATATATATATATATATATATATATATATATATATATATATATATAATATTCTTGTGCATAGTTGACTCGTAATTTTAGGTCCGTTGACTCGCGCGTTGATGCTCGGTTCATGTCTCGGTTCCGGATTTTCGAACGTCTTTTCGTACGCTTTGAAATCTTGTACTTTGCTTTTCGCGGCTTGTACTCTTGTCATTTTTAGACGTTATTTATCAATAATTGGAACCATTTGGATTGTAACTTGTACATTTGAGCTTTTTGGTCATTTGCGTCATTAAATCATCGTTTTCTTCTTTTGTCTTCGCACTTATTTATTTAAACGAATATCACTTGAAAATAGAACAATTGCAACTAATGACATATCTCTTGAAAAAGACGAATATGTTCGTTTGCATCTTCATTCAGACCACCACCAAATTGACATATGTTGTTAATCATTTGGAGAATAGATCCTTTTATTTCAAATTTTACCTCACCAGGTGTCTGAGTAATTGCACTTCCTTGTCCGGTTCTGGTTGCCTTCATCTTGGCCACCATTGATTGTCTTGGTACCACCGGTCTTGCCTCTCCTTCCATTTCAAAATTTGGAGGATGAACGGGTTCACCAAATTCAGAATATCGTGGCTTGGTTGTACTTGATTCTGAATCAAAAGTTTCTTGCTTTGATGAAGATTCAAAAAGTTCAAGTACTTCTTTTGGGATTCTACCAAGCTTCCTATCAGATTCTGTAAGCGGTGTAAGTAATGGAGAATCTGAACTCCGGGTATGTGGCATATGCAACCTAAAATCTGTCAATTACACAACTAACAAAACTATTAAACGCACCGATTCTATAAGTTTAAAAATCAAAGACTATTAATAATTTAAAAAGAACTAAGAAACTACTTAATCACAAATTAGTTAATAATTCTATTTTAACACAAAACTTCCCCGGCAGCGGCGCCAAAAACTTGGCGTGCAAAACGTGGTATATGAATTGTTGTATAAAATATTATGGAAAAATACCGATTAAAGATTGTTACACACTAACGGGCAGTGTACCCGATCGTATAGTAGTATAGTAAATGATAAATTCCATGTATCGATCCAAAGATAGTTGTATTAGTCAAACTAGAATTAGAAACTATATTATGATTTTCTAAGTAAATGAAACTTAAAGGTACAAGATATTATGTTTTTGTGGCTATTTAACGATTAACCAAATCAGAGAAGATTAAAAGTAAAAACAATATTTTTGGTCTTTTAAGTTTATATAATGAAAACAAGTGCAAAGAAAGCAAATAAGATAGTTTGATTTAGATCAAAGAGACGAGATGTTCATCTAGATCTTTTACCCTCGGTATTGGATGTAAGTTTTAATATTAAAACCCGATACATGGTTTTGATATTACCCTCGGTTCTGATTCATTAGACTTATCAAGCTAATTTGCACGGCGCCCTCCCCATTTTACGAGACAGATCCTCTCATGGTTAGGATAAGTCTGACCACTTGGCGATCCTGTTTGATGCTGAGGTCCGTGGATTTCCTACTGATTTTAGAGATGACTTTTCTAGATTTTTCGTCAACCTACAGCTGGTCTGGACGACAACTTCCTGACCTAAATCAAGAAGCTGTCTTTTTCGAAAGACTTTACTTCCTTTTAATGATGGAATTGATTCATCATGTAGATCCATCTTTCTTTCAAATATATTACAGTAAATCGGGTAAAACTGATTAGTTTAGTCCAAAGCAAAAGTACCTGCAATAATCTTGTACAAAATATGTGATATGTTTTAAAGAACTTGGTAAATTCTTCCCACACTTGGCTTTTTCTTTGCCTTATTTATTCTCCTTTATTCCATTTTAAATGAATTCAAGCGTTTTGAGTTGTTTCTCAATTTATGTCCTTTTCGAGGTAACAATAATTTCGGTATTATCACCTAGTTTTATCATTCATAAATATGTATAAACATGATTTTGATTTCATCTAGTTGAAAATTTGAAATTTTTTTCAAATTTTCACAAAATTTGGCAATTAAACCAAGTGTAAACCCGAAAGAATTTATAACCCTTCCCCACACTTGAGATCTTGCAATGCCCTCATTTGCATAATTATAAATTCATGAGGGTGATTAGTGTAGAAAAGTGATTAAAAATACCCAGTTTGTAATTACAAAGCTCGTCGAATGATAGATGGCGCGCTTCATCGTTCATTCCTTTTGTTGTTTTAGTACACATATTTTTCTTCAAAAATGGTTGCTTTTCTGGACTGTTTGCTAATTTTTGAAAATGTGTATTTTACCCTGTTTTGTACATAAGATAGACTACAAACATATATACATATATTTTTTTTTATAAAACCTTTATTTATTAAAACAATTTAAATGAATAATTTTTTAAAATTTTGTTTCCTTTTACTTTAGGTAGAGGTAGTTTCGGTACGTTTACCTAGTCCATCCCTCGACAAAGTTTAAAAATTGTCGTTTTAAAGCGATTGTTTTAAAAACAAAGATTTTCGGTTTTTTTTTTTAAAATTTTTTTTGGCATATTTTAGATCAATAATATTAAAAATAATGATAACAAAATTTTTCGCCCCGTCTTTGGGTAAAGCAATTTCGATTCTATGATCTAGTCTTTAACTCACGACGAATTTTAGAAATCATTTTTTTAAACTTAGTGAAATAAAGTAAATTTTGTTTTTTTTTAAATCACACAAAACTTAAATTTAAAAAGCATATTAATTTCATACAAAACCTACAAAACAAAAATTCAGAATGGAGGGAGAAAACTAGTTCTTTAGTGTCTGCTAGTGGAAAAGACCAATCGGATTCCATTCTCGGAACTACACGAGAACAGAACAACTAACTCTAGACAACATTTTCTTTTTAGAATATTTGAATCTCCCCACACTTAGGTAGCTATGGTGTCGAAATTGTGATTAACTTCATTGTTAATTTTTTTTGGACCATAATCAACTTACATATCCGTGACTTTTGCTTTAAGACATTGGTCGAATTCTTGTGTAATATCCACAAATTCAACTAATTTCGCCTTTTCTTTAGGCGATAGATTAGATACTAACCGGTTACATAACTTAAAGTTCCCCTTGGTTCTAGCATCGCGAATTCATTTAATAAGTTTCTTCATTGAACTATTAATAACGGAGTCATTTAATTTTGTATCAACAATGGGGTTCTTTGTTATCAGGTCATCATTAGGTGTTACTTCATCTTCCCCACACTTAGGCGTTTTATTATTGTTAAGCACTACCGTTGGAGTTGGTAAAACAACATGGTTCTTACCAATCGTCTTTATTGGTTCAACGGTTTTGGTTGATGGAGATTTAGACTTTCAAATCATAAAGGTGATCGATTTTTCACCATTACTAAGTGTCATTCTACCCTCTCTTACATCAAATAACGCCCCGGTTGTAACGACCCGGCTTTTTCGACTTGCTTTTGTGCTTTCACGAAACTGCGTATACGTGCGTACTGAGCTAGTTTATGCTCTGGGATCTTATTAAATGATTAATTACTTTCATTAATATCTTACAACGTGCTATTAAGTGTGTAATCACTTAACTTAATCCCTGAAAGCCTTTATGACCGTTAGTGTCGCTTAACGTTTAAAACGAACTGCGTACTGTGTACACGTTTAACTTTTATCGTAATCAGAATATTATGACTACGAAATATTAATTGTTATTTTATAATAACAATTACTTGGTTTTTGGATGCTTAATTAATCTTAGTAATTTACTAGAGCACGCTAGTTAGTCTTGTTGGACTTTCTACCTTGTTGGACTTTAGCTCACCCTACACAAATTAGTGGACTATTTAATTAGCCCAATTATTAATAACTAGTGACCCAATAATATGTAAGACAAATGCCCATTAATTAGAGGGAACATACTAGCATTTTTGTTAAGCATTATCCTTAATGTTGCATGGGATCCTAACATAAGCACCAACTTTAGACAACCATTAACCAAAAAGCAAAAAGGTGTCTCCCTTGTCCCTCCATACAACCCACGGCCACCTCACCGCTCCCACACCCTCACCACCTATAAATACAAGCCTTATTTGACCCATTTTACACTTGATCTCATTTGCAATCTACACACACTTACTCTCTAATTCTCTCTCTAGTCTTTGTCACTCTAAAAAGTGTAAGTATTTTATTTTTCTTCTTCTTCTTCCCTTCTCATCCACGAATTCATCATCATCATCAAAGGGTCTAGCTTTTTAGCTTTTGATCTTGATTACATCTTGTAGATTCAAACATGAATTTGAATCCTTCAAGAACATAGAAGATTCAAGCTTTCTAGCTTTGAATCTTCACCTATTTTGAAGATCTAAATCTTTTAGCTTTAGTCTTGTTATTTTGTTGTAAAGATTCAAACTTGTGTTTGTAATCTTCATGTAACTTAAAGATCCAAACTTTATGCTTCAAGATCTTCAAGAACAACCAAGATTCAAGCTTTCTAGCTTTGAATCTTCATTTCTTTTGTTGGATCTACGTTATCTAACTTATGATCTCATTATTTTGTTATAAAGATCAAAACTTGTGTTTGTGGTCTTCATGTAACTTAAAGATCTAAGCTTTATGCTTCAAGATCTTCAAGAACACCAAAGATTCAAGCTTTCTAGCTTTGTAATCCATAACTTGTGTGAAAAGGATCCAAGCTCTCTAGCTTAGGGTTCCATTACTTTATTTGATCAAGATTGTGTTCATACTTGTTTGATTGAAGTAAAGTTTGTAGCTTTAGTTGTAAATAGAACTTGTATATGTGTTAAGACTAAGAATATAATGTAACCATGGTTCATCATCCTTCTAAAGCTCTTAAGTGAGTTGTAATCTTACTTGGTCTTAACATATTGTGTGTTTATGGTTGAATCTTGGTCAAGGTGATGCTAACCCATCAATGAGTTGTACACTTGAAGCTACAAGCATCAAGGATGAGAACCGTGATGAGCATCAAGCACCAAGAAACCCACCGGAGCACTTGTTTACTGCTTTTCGGGGTCTGATCTGACTCCTAGGCTTCTGGAAAGTTGATTTTCAGATAGTTTGTTTCGAGTAGATGACTTTTCGTTTAGGCCTCACCTAAATCCGATATACGGTTTAAGATTTATAGCCTTCCGAAAGTCACTACGCCTTTGTAACGTTGTGCAGAAATTTCTGACCTACTCGCACTTAAACCATCGCCACAGTCAAACAAAGTCGATTTAGATTCTGAAAATTGGTCAGCGGTTAGAGGACTCACATACGGAGCCATAGCCACTGACTACGCATCTTTTTGATTTGTATAGAGGTCGTAACAGCTGTCCAAAGTTATCCTTTTGTTTCGATCTCTATTCTTGTTAAACTTACTTAGCTTTTACGAATGATGAATGATGATGATGATGACACTTAAACTTAATTTATGCACTTTTAAACCTTTTGGGACAACATACTGACCTAGTAACCTTTGACTTAGGTTGACGACCTTTCGGACCGACTTACTACTTGCATACTTTTCATACCGACTTTTACTACTTATACACTGTGAGTTATAGCTTCCCTTTTTACTTATACTATTTTTGGGACTGAGAATACATGCGCTTTTTATGTTTTACTTACTTGACACGAGACCTTAAACTTTACATATGTGTGGTTTATATAACGGCATAAACTTTCCCCTTAGCACGGTAACGTTTAATCATTGGTTTTGAACAGGTGAACGCGAATATTAGATATGGATCCATAGGGTTTGACATCCCCACTCGGGCTAGTCGCGCTAGAATTTAACAGGTGTTTAATACTTCGAGAACATATGCACTCACCAAGTGTACTTTTAGGGGGTGATATACATACGCTAAGTCTAGTTACCGGGTGCCCACGGTTAAGCATATACTTTATCATACTGTTTTGAAATACTGATTTAAACTGCTAGTTGAAGCACTGAAATCTCGTGGTCTACATTACTTTACTGATTACAAACAAACTATAGCTCACCAACATTCGTGTTGACTTTTTAAGTGTGTATTTCTCAGGTACTTAGACGTTATTGCTTCCGCTGTTAGACTTGTTGTTCTAGTCTTGGTGTATAGACTTGCTGTTATGGACCTGCTATGTTAGATTTCCGCTGCATTACTTAGAGATGTCTCAAGTATGGAACTTTTATTTTGCATTCGTAACTTATGTTATTTTCAAACAATGGCTTTGTAACGACCTTTGGGTCACATACTTATGTTAATGCTTCTATTCATAGGAAGCACGTTATCTTTTGTAAAACGCTATCTTTTTATGAATACAAAACTAGTTTTCAAACAGCATATAGTGTTTGACCTTGTAATGATCCTGTTGTCGATGAACCGTATACGATGGTTTTGTACGGGGCGTCACATTTGGTATCAGAGCATTGGTTGTAGGGAATTAGGTTGCATTAGTGAGTCTAGACCAGGCCGAGTAGGATTCACTAATAGGACTAATCTACAACTTGCTTGTTTACCTGTTTCTGCGGAACTGCTGCATGCTACTGTATTATATTACGGCATGTTACTGCTTACTACTACTGCATGCTACTACTTACTTTTACTGCTATATGAACTTGTTGCATGCTACTGCCTACTTTCACTGCTATGTGAACTTACTGTATGCTGCTGCTTATTCCCGCTACTGCATGCTACTATCTGCTTTTTGCATGATACTTCTGTTGATACTGCTGTTACTGCCATGCTATGTACTGTTGTAGACGCTCTAGGCTACTGTAGTTACTATGCCTGATTACGTGCTTGCTACCCGTCTGCTTTTCGATGTACCAACTTGGAGAATTTATCTTCCTTAGTTCAGATGTTTTTTCTGAACTCTTTTCCCACTCGTCTAACCCTAAGGACTAGTCTTGTAATCCACCTGTTACTACTGTTCCATCGTTCCAGAGATCGAAACATTACTTCACGCAATCTAGGAGGAGTACCCCTCGGAATACACGCCCACTAAGGTTGATCCTCGGAGGAGGAGATATGCGAGGACTTGTCAGAGTAACCGCACCCCGAGCTCACCCTAATTTGCCACATACAACGTATGAACATTAGAAGGATGTTCAGTTTCTGCAAGATGACTCGTATCCCGTACACTTTCATGGCCGTCACTTATGTCTTTTGTTCTTCACCACTAGTCGACGATCTAACGATGCTTCTGGACTTAGGTCCCTAACACTCTTAGGCATTAAAGAAGTCGGGAAGGTATCTCCTTTCACAAGGTCATAGTGTCTTCCACTGATGCTCAGCCATACCTGGGGACTTGGGAGTCGCCTCAAGACGTATCGTATTACTATTTGCTACACGTACAACTCGATACGAGATCCGGATTGAATTGTAGAAAGGAACCTAATGACAATACCTGAACCCGAACCTTTTGAAGAAATTTCGGGACATTTAGGCATTGATGCATGACCTACAGAACCTACGCACCCACACCGAGAAACCGATAGATTTATTTATGTAGATTCGGTTTTGAGATAGCATAGATAAAGCACCGTTAGATGAAATTGAATAGAACTTGAAGTGATCACGTTACATTGACCATATGGAATGATATTGAAAAGAACGTACGATTTAGTACAATATAATGACGCCAGGACAGCGTGATTATATTAAAGTAAATCATGCAGAAGTTCCAATATTACTACATGAGGAATATGAGGTGATCCAGAGAAAATTTTGGTAGGGATCACTTGAGTATACGCATTATGGTCTGTTAGAGGTAGGGAAAGAATAACCACGTAGCCTATATACTATCAAGAAGGGCCTTGATTGCAGATTTGATAACCCGGAAATTTGTTATAGATATAGACACCCTTGACACTTAAGGAAAAAGCTCTCAAATAGGAAAAACTTTGGAATTACTTGTGGTAGAGCAATCGTTATCTCAACTATGGAAACTCGCATGGATCCTAATTTTAGTTAGGGTACGTTTCGTCACAACGTTTTATTGTCTCGGAATTGTTTAAATACTAAAGCGATAGAAACCTTATGTAGTGACCCGAACTTTTTCATGTTTATATATATATTAAATGAAATTGTTATTTACATGATTAAGTGTTTCCAACATGTTAAGCAATCAAACTTGTTAAGACTTGATTAATTGAAATAGGTTTCATATAGACAATTGACCACCCAAGTTGACCGGTGATTCACGAACGTTAAAACTTGTAAAAACTATACAATGACATATATATGGTTATATATATAGTTAACATAATTTTATTATAAGTATGTATCTCATTAGGTATTTTAACAATGAGTTATATACATAAAAATGAGACTATTAATTTAAGAAACTCGAAAACGATATATATAACGATTATTGTTATAACAACGTCTTACTAGGTACATATGAATCATATTAAGATATTGATACACTTGGTTAATTATGTTAAATGATAAGTAAATATATTATTAAGTGTATTAACAATGAAATACATATGTAAAAATAAGACTACTAACTTAATGATTTCGAAACGAGACATATATGTAACGATTATCGTTGTAACGACATTTAACTGTATATATATCATACTAAGATATATTATATATCATAATATCATGATAATATAACAATTTAACATCTCATTTATTATAATAAACAATGGGTTAACAACATTCAACAAGATCGTTAACCTAAAGGTTTCAAAACAACATTTACATGTAACGACTAACGATGACTTAACGACTCAGTTAAAATGTATATATATGTAGTGTTTTAATATGTATTCATACACTTTTGAAAGACTTCAAGACACTTATCAAAATACTTCTACTTAACAAAAATTCTTACAATTAAATCCTCGTTCAGTTTCATCAACAATTCTACTCGTATGCACCCGTATTCGTACTCGTACAATACATAGCTTTTAGATGTATGTACTATTGGTATATACACTCCAATGATCAGGTCGTAGCAGCCCATGTGAGTCACCTAACACATGTGGGAACCATCATTTGTCAACTAGCATGAAATATCTCATAAAATTACAAAAATATGAGTAATCATTCATGACTTACTTACATGAAAACAAAATTACATATCCTTTATATCTAATCCATACACCAACGATCAAAAACACCTACAAACACTTTCATTCTTCAATTTTCTTCATCTAATTGATCTCTCTCAAGTTCTATCTTCAAGTTCTAGGTGTTCTTCATAAATTCCAAAAGTTCTAGTTTCATAAAATCAAGAATACTTCCAAGATTGCAAGTTTACTTCCAAGTTTTCTAAATCCATTCCAAATAATCATCCAAGATCAAGAAACCTTTCTTACTTACAGTAGATTATCTTTCTAATACAAGGTAATAATCATATTCAAACTTTAATTCAATTTCTATAACTATAACAATATTATTTCGAATGGAAATTTTACTTGAACTTGTTTTCGTGTCATGATTCTGCTTCAAGAACTTCGAGCCATCCAAGGATCCGTTGAAGCTAGATCCATTTTTTCATTTCCAGTAGGTTTATCCAAGGAACTTGAGGTAGTAATGATGTTCATAACATCATTCGATTCATACATATAAAGCTATCTTATTCGAAGGTTTAAACTTGTAATCACTAGAACATAGTTTAGTTAATTCTAAACTTGTTCGCAAATAAAAGTTAATCCTTCTAACTTGACTTTTAAAATCAACTAAACACATGTTATATATCTATATGATATGCTAACTTAATGATTTATAACCTGGAAACACGAAAAACACCGTAAAATCGGATTTACGCCGTCGTAGTAACACCGCGGGCTGTTTTGGGTTAGTTAATTAAAAACTATGATAAACTTTGATTTAAAAGTTGTTATTCTGGGAAAATTATTTTTATTATGAACATGAAACTATATCCAAAAATTATGGTTAAACTCAAAGTGGAAGTATGTTTTCTAAAATGGTCATCTAGACGTCGTTCTTTCGACTGAAATGACTACCTTTACAAAAATGACTTGTAACTTATTTTTCAGACTATAAACCTATACTTTTTCTGTTTAGATTCATAAAATATAGTTCAATATGAAATCATAGCAATTTGATTCACTCAAAACGGATTTAAAATGAAGAAGTTATGGGTAAAACAAGATTGGATAATTTTTCTCATTTTAGCTACGTGAAAATTGGTAACAAATCTATTCCAACCATAACTTAATCAACTTGTATTGTATATTATGTAATCTTGAGATACCATAGACACGTATACAATTTTTCGACCTATCATGTCGACACATCTATATATATTTCGGAACAACCATAGACACTCTATATGTGAATGTTGGAGTTAGCTATACAGGGTTGAGGTTGATTCCAAAATATATATAGTTTGAGTTGTGATCAATACTGAAATACGTATACACTGGGTCGTGGATTGATTCAAGATAATATTTATCAATTTATTTCTGTGCATCTAACTGTGGACAAGTAGTTGTAGGTTACTAACGAGGACAGCTGACTTAATAAACTTAAAACATCAAAATATATTAAAAGTGTTGTAAATATATTTTGAACATACTTTGTTATATATGTATATATTGTTATAGGTTCGTGAATCAACCAGTGGCTAAGTCTTACTTCCCGACGAAGTAAAAATCTGTGAAAGTGAGTTATAGTCCCACTTTTAAAATCTAATATTTTTGGGATGAGAATACATGCAGGTTTTATAAATGACTTACAAAATAGACACAAGTACGTGAAACTACATTCTATGGTTGAATTATCGAAATCGAATATGCCCCTTTTTATTAAGTCTGGTAATCTAAGAATTAGGGAACAGACACCCTAATTAACGCGAATCCTAAAGATAGATCTATTGGGTCTAACAAACCCCATCCAAAGTACCGGATGCTTTAGTACTTCGAAATTTATATCATATCCGAAGGGTGTCCCGGAATGATGGGGATATTCTTATATATGCATCTTGTTAATGTCAGTTACCAGGTGTTCACCATATGAATGATTTTTATCTCTATGTATGGGATGTGTATTGAAATATGAAATCTTGTGGTCTATTGTTACGATTTGATATATATAGGTTAAACCTATAACTCACCAACATTTTTGTTGACGTTTAAAGCATGTTTATTCTCAGGTGAATACTAAGAGCTTCCGCTGTTGCATACTAAAATAAGGACAAGATTAGGAGTCCATGTTTGTATGATATTGTGTAAAAACTGCATTCAAGAAACTGATTTCGATGTAACATATTTGTATTGTAAACCATTATGTAATGGTCGTGTGTAAACAGGATATTTTAGATTATCATTATTTGATAATCTACGTAAAGCTTTTTAAACCTTTATTTATGAAATAAAGGTTATGGTTTGTTTTAAAAATGAATGCAGTCTTTGAAAAACGTCTCATATAGAGGTCAAAACCTCCCAACGAAATCAATTAATATGGAACATTTTTAATCAATAAGAACGGGACATTTCAGTTGGTATCCGAGCGTTGGTCTTAAAGAACCGGAATTTTGCATTAGTGTGTCTTATCGAGTTTGTTAGGATGCATTAGTGAGTCTGGACTTCGACCGTGTTTACTTGAAAAATAATTTCTTAACAAATTTTGTTGGAAACTATATATTTTTAACATGTGAATATTATGTGATATATTAATCTCTTAACGTGTTTGATATTATGTGATAGATGTCTACCTCTAGAACAAGTCCCATTAACTCACCTAATAATAATGAAGAGTCAAATGTAAATTGGAATGATTCGTGGACTGATTCACAAGTTCCCGAAGAGGAACCGAAATAAGAGTCTGAACCGGAAGAAGAATCGGAACCGGAAGAAGAATCGGAACCGGAAGAAGAAATAGAACCAGTGGGGGAAATAATAAAACGGTTAAGTAGAAGAAAATCCTCAACCAAACGACCAAAGTTAATTATGGCCAATGGTGTTTCCGCCAAGGAAGCAAAGTATTGGGAGGATTACCAATTCTCCGATGAATCGGATTCCGATGAAAATTTCGATGATGTTATAGAAATTACCCCAACTGAATTTAAAAAGGCAAAAGAAAATAATAAGGGAAAGGGCATAAAAATAGAGAAATTTGATTCCAAACCCGATGAACTTTATATGTATCATCAACACCCGTATTTCTTAAGTTGTGACAATAACCCGGGAACCTCTAAACCACCAGGTTTTTCTAAACCAATGTGGAAAACGACGGCTCGTATTAGGGGAACATCATATATCCCTAGAAACTTGGCAAAACGAACCAAAACCGAAGAAGAAGAAACGAGCGAGTCGGAATAAGATAGTTGTATTCGTGTGGTGTAATATATGTAATATAGTGTGCTTATGCTTTATGATATATGTAAAAATTGCTTGTATTAATAAGTATTTTTTTATGAATCTAACTCTTTTCTATTTTACAGTATAAAAACACAAAATGGATAGACAACCCAATATTTTAATAGACCTACCCGGAGACATGATTGATGAAATCTTGTCTAGAGTCGGTCAGAATTCTTCGGCACAACTATTTACGGCGAAATCAGTTTGTAAGACATTCGAAGAACGTTCCAAGAATGTCTTGGTTTATAAGAGACTTTCGTTTGAAAGATGGGGATATCACATTGGGAAACTCATAAGTTACGATGTGCTTACTTTGACGCATATATTGCGGGGAACCCATATGCTATTTTACGCAACGGGTTAAGAAATTATTTTGACTCAATGTATCCAAATATAGGACTTCATGATTTAGAAAAAGCGGCTAACATGCAACATAAAGAAGCATGCTATGCTTACGGGTTAGTAATGTTCGCTTCTCACCAAAGTGAGAAAAAGAACATCGGGCTACAACTATTAAAAAAACGTTCTCACAAGTGACGGAGTCGGTAATTGGGGTAAGAAATGAGGTTTTTAGGTTATTACGAGACTGTTGGTCATTACGTAACCCTCGTCCCTTTGACGACGTTACAACACGCTGTCTTATCAACGGCCATAATGGCTATGTTCCACAAGACCAAGGATGGGAAGTAGTCCTAGTAAAACCAGAATGCATGACTTGTTTCTTGACGTATGAATTACGTGTCTTTATTGCCTTTGCTGAACGACTTGTGTACTAGCTAGAATTATCTTCACAACCACCTTGTATCAAATTTATTGTGTGCTATATTTCATGCTATATGTAAAATAAGCGGTATTTTAAGTTTGTAAAATATTGTGTAAAAGTTTGAACGCGAAATATTATTATAATCAGTTTTTCATATAGAATTGTAGTAGTTGAATTGTATATTAGCTACTAAGTATGAACTTAACGGGTAGGTACTACCTGAATTTAAACTTATAAAACGCTAATATGAAGAAAAAGCTTTTATAAATGAGTTCATATTATGCTACGAGATACTATTGACTACTCTTAATATTCTGTATGATTAACTTGTTTCAATTGACTATTTGAAGGAAATGACACCGACTACTCGACACACCGTGAATATGAATGAAGAGGAATTCCGTACTTTTCTAGCTTCAAACATAGCCGCAGTACAGGCTGCGCTACATACCAACAATAACCTTGGATCTAGCAGTACAGGAAATCGTGTAGGATGCACCTACAAAGAATTCACTGCCTGCAAACCTTTGAAATTTGATGGAACCGAAGGACCGATCGGATTGAAACGGTGGACCGAGAAGGTCGAATCGGTGTTTACCATAAGTAAGTGTACTGAAGAGGAAAAAGTGAAGTACGCTACACATACCTTCACAGGTTCTGCGTTAACATGGTGGAATACCTATCTAGAGCAAGTGGGACAAGATGATGCGTACGCACTACCGTGGTCAGCATTCAAGCACTTGATGAACGAAAAGTACCGTCCCAGAACCGAGGTCAATAAGCTCAAGACAGAACTTAGAGGGTTACGAACCCAAGGATTTGATATTACCACGTACGAAAGATGATTCACAGAATTGTGCCTATTGTGTCCGGGAGCGTTCGAAGATGAGGAAGAGAAGATCGACGCGTTTGTGAAAGGATTACCGGAAAGAATCCAAGAAGATATAAGTTCACACGAGCCCGCCTCCATACAACAGGCATGTAGAATGGCCCACAAACTAGTGAACCAGATTGAGGAAAGAATTAAAGAACAGACGGCTGAAGAGGCCAATGTGAAGCAAGTCAAAAGAAAGTGGGAGGAAAACGGTGATAAGAATCACCAATACAACAACAACAACAATTACAATAATAATCGCAACAATTATCCCAACAATCGCAACATCAATCGCAACTACAACAAACAGCCCAACAACAACAACAACAACAACAACAACAACAACAACAACGACAACAACAACAACAACAACAACAACAACAACTACAACAATTATCCCAACAACAATAATAACCGCAACAATAACAACAACAATCAGAAGCAGCTATGCCAAAGGTGTGAAAAGTATCACTCGGGGTTCTGCACCAAATTTTGCAACAAGTGTAAAAGAAATGGTCATAGCGCGGCGAAGTGTGAGGTCTACGGACCAGGGGTTAACAGAACGAAAGGAACAAATGGTGTCGGAACGAGTAATGGCTGAGCAAGTAGTGTCGGAGCAAGTTATGCCAATGTAGTTTGTTATAAATGTAGAAAACCGGGCCACATTATTAGAAATTGCCCGAACCAGGAGAACACGAATGGACAAGGCCGCGGAAGAGTTTTCAATATTAATGCGGCAGAGGCACAGGAAGACCCGGAGCTTGTTACGGGTACGTTTCTTATTGACAATAAATCTGCTTACGTTTTATTTGATTCGGGTGTGGATAGAAGCTATATGAGTAGAGATTTTTGTGCTAAATTAAGTTGTCCATTGATGCCGTTGGATAGTAAATTTTTACTCGAATTAGCAAACGGTAAATTAATTTCAGCAGATAATATATGCCGGAATCGAGAAATTAAACTGGGTAGCAAAATATTTAAGATTGATTTGATACCAGTAGAGTTAGGGAGTTTTGATGTAATAGTTGGCATGGACTGGCTGAAGAAGGTGAAAGCAGAGATCGTATGTTATAAAAATGCAATTCGCATTGTACGAGAAGAAGGAGAACCCTTAATGGTGTACGGAGAAAAGGGCAACATAAAGCTACATCTTATTAGTAATTTGAAGGCACAAAAACTAATAAGAAAAGGTTGCTATGCTGTTCTAGCACACGTCGAGAAAGTACAAACTGAAGAAAAGAGCATCAATGATGTTCACGTCGCAAAAGAATTCCCGATGTATTTCCGAAAGAATTACCGGGACTACCTCCACATCGATCTGTTGAATTTCAAATAGATCTTGTACCAGGAGCTGCACCAATAGCTCGTGCTCCTTATAGACTCGCACTCAGCGAGATGAAAGAACTGCAAAGCCAACTGCAAGAACTATTAGAACATGGTTTCATTCGACCAAGCACATCACCATGGGGAGCTCCTATTTTGTTTGTCAAGAAGAAGGATGGTACATTTAGGTTGTGTATTGACTACAGAGAGTTGAACAAACTTACCATCAAAAACCGTTATCCACTACCGAGAATTGATGACTTATTTGATCAACTACAAGGCTCTTCAGTTTATTCGAAGATCGATTTACGTTCTGGATATCATCAAATGCGAGTAAAGGAGGATGATATTCCAAAAACTACTTTTAGGACGCGTTATGGTCATTACGAGTTTATGGTTATGCCGTTTGGATTGACTAACGCACCAGCTGTGTTCATGGACCTTATGAACCGAGTGTGTGGGCCATATCTTGACAAGTTTGTCATTATTTTCATCGATGACATACTTATTTACTCAAAGAATGCTCAAGAGCATGAAGAACATTTGAGAAAAGTGCTAGAAGTATTGAGGAAAGAAAAACTGTACGCTAAGTTTTCAAAGTGTGCATTTTGGTTGGAAGAAGTTCAATTCCTCGATCACATAGTGAACAAAGAAGGTATCCAGGTGGACCCGGCAAAGATCGAAACCGTTGAAAAGTGGGAAACCCCAAAAACTCCGAAGCATATACGTCAATTTTTAGGATTGGCTGGTTACTACAGAAGATTCATCCAAGATTTCTCCAAAATAGCAAAACCCTTGACTGCATTAACGCATAAAGGGAAGAAATTTGAATGGAAGGATGAACAAGAGAAGGCGTTTCAATTATTGAAGAAAAAGCTAACTATGGCACCTATATTGTCATTGCCTGAAGGGAATGATGATTTTGTGATTTATTGTGACGCATCAAAGCAAGGTCTCGGTTGTGTATTAATGCAACGGACGAAGGTGATTGCTTATGCGTCTAGACAATTGAAGATTCATGAGCAAAATTATACGATGCATGATTTGGAATTAGGCGCGATTGTTTTTGCATTAAAGACTTGGAGGCACTACTTATATGGGGTCAAAAGTATTATATATACCGACCACAAAAGTCTTCAACACATATTTAATCAGAAACAACTGAATATGAGGCAGCGTAGGTGGATTGAATTGTTGAATGATTACGACTTTGAGATTCGTTACCACCCGGAGAAGGCAAATGTGGTAGCCGACACCTTGAGCAGAAAGGACAGAGAACCCATTCGAGTAAAATCTATGAATATAATGATTCACACTAACCTTACTACTCAAATAAAGGAGGCGCAACAAGGAGTTTTAAAAGAGGGAAATTTAAAGGATGAAATACCCAAAGGATCGGAGAAGCATCTTAATATTCGGGAAGACGGAACCCGGTATAGGGCTGAAAGAATTTGGGTACCAAAATTTGGAGATATGAGAGAAATGGTACATAGAGAAGCTCATAAAACCAGATACTCAATACATCCTGGAACGGGGAAGATGTACAAGGATCTTAAGAAACATTTTTGGTGGCCAGGTATGAAAGCCGATATTGCTAAATATGTAGGAGAATGTTTGACGTGTTCTAAGGTCAAAGCTGAACATCAGAAACCATCAGGTCTACTACAAAAACCTGAAATCCCGGAATGGAAATGGGAAAACATTACCATGGATTTCATTACTAAATTGCCAAGGACTGCAAGTGGTTATGATACTATTTGGGTAAAAGTTGATCGTCTCACCAAGTCAGCACACTTCCTGCCAATAAGAGAAGATGACAAGATGGAGAAGTTAGCACGACTGTATTTGAAGGAAGTCGTCTCCAGACATGGAATACCAATCTCTATTATCTCTGATAGGGATGGCAGATTTATTTCAAGATTCTGGCAGACATTACAGCAAGCATTGGGAACTCGTCTAGACATGAGTACTGCCTATCATCCACAAACTGATGGGCAGAGCGAAAGGACGATACAAACGCTTGAAGACATGTTACGAGCTTGTGTTATTGATTTCAGAAACAGTTGGGATCGACATCTACCGTTAGCAGAATTTTTCTACAACAACAGCTACCATTCAAGCATTGAGATGACGCCGTTTGAAGCACTTTATGGTAGAAAGTGCAGGTCTCCGATTTGTTGGAGTGAAGTGGGGGATAGACAGATTACGGATCCGGAGATAATACAAGAAACTACCGAGAAAATCATCCAAATGCAACAAAGATTGAAAACCGCCCAGAGTCGACAAAAGAGCTACGCGGACAGTAAAAGAAAAGATATAGAGTTTGAAATTGGAGAAATGGTCATGGTTAAGGTTTCACCTTGGAAAGGCGTTGTTCGATTTGGTAAACGGGGGAAACTAAATCCAAGGTACATTGGACCATTCAAGATTATAGATCGTGTCGGACCAGTAGCTTACCAACTGGAGCTACCTCAACAACTCACGGCTGTACATAACACTTTCCACGTCTCAAATTTGAAGAAATGTTTTGCTAAAGAAGATCTCACTATTCCGTTGGACGAAATCCAAATCAATGAAAAACTTCAATTCATTGAAGAACCCGTCGAAATAATGGATCGTGAGGTTAAGAGACTTAAACAAAACAAGATACCGATTGTTAAGGTTTGATGGAATGCTTGTAGAGGACCCGAGTTCACCTGGGAGTGTGAAGATCAGATGAAGAAGAAATACCCGCATTTATTTCCAGAAGATACGTCAACACCTCCAACTGCTTAAAATTTCGGGACGAAATTTATTTAACGGGTAGGTACTGTAGTGACCCGAACTTTTCCATGTTTATATATATATATATTAAATGAAATTGTTATTTACATGATTAAGTGTTTCCAACATGTTAAGCAATCAAACTTGTTAAGACTTGATTAATTGAAATAGGTTTCATATAGACAATTGACCACCCAAGTTGACCGGTGATTCACGAACGTTAAAACTTGTAAAAACTATACGATGACATATATATGGTTATATATATAGTTAAAATGATTTTATTATAAGTATGTATCTCATTAGGTATTTTAACAATGATTTATATACATAAAAATGAGACTATTAATTTAAGAAACTCGAAAACGATATAAATAACGATTATCGTTATAACAACGTCTTACTAGGTACATATGAATCATATTAAGATATTGATACACTTGGTTAATTATGTTAAATTATAAGTAAATATATTATTAAGTGTATTAACAATGAAATACATATGTAAAAATAAGACTACTAACTTAATGATTTCGAAACGAGACATATATGTAACGATTATCGTTGTAACGACATTTAACTGTATATATATCATACTAAGATATATTATATATCATAATATCATGATAATATAACAATTTAACATCTCATTTATTATAATAAATAATGGGTTAACAACATTCAACAAGATCGTTAACCTAAAGGTTTCAAAACAACATTTACATGTAACGACTAACGATGACTTAACGACTCAGTTAAAATGTATATACATGTAGTGTTTTAATATGTATTCATACACTTTTGAAAGACTTCAAGACACTTATCAAAATACTTCTACTTAACAAAAATGCTTACAATTACATCCTCGTGCAGTTTCATCAACAATTCTACTCGTATGCACCTGTATTCGTACTCGTACAATACACAGCTTTTAGATGTATGTACTATTAGTATATACACTCCAATTATCAGCTCTTAGCAGCCCATGTGAGTCACCTAACACATGTGGGAACCATCATTTGTCAACTAGCATGAAATATCTCATAAAATTACAAAAATATGAGTAATCATTCATGACTTATTTACATGAAAACAAAATTACATATCCTTTATATCTAATCCATACACCAACGACCAAAAACACCTACAAACACTTTCATTCTTCAATTTTCTTCATCTAATTGATCTCTCTCAAGTTCTATCTTCAAGTACTTAGTGTTCTTCATAAATTCCAAAAGTTCTAGTTTCATAAAATCAAGAATACTTCCAAGATTGCAAGTTTACTTCCAAGTTTTCTAAATCCATTCCAAATAATCATCCAAGATCAAGAAACCTTTGTTACTTACCGTAGGTTATCTTTCTAATACAAGGTAATAATCATATTTAAACTTTAATTCAATTTCTATAACTATAACAATCTTATTTCGAGTGGAAATCTTACTTGAACTTGTTTTCGTGTCATGATTCTGCTTCAAGAACTTCGAGCCATCCAAGGATCCGTTGAAGCTAGATCCATTTTTCTCATTTCCAGTAGGTTTATCCAAGGAACTTGAGGTAGTAATGATGTTTATAACATCATTCGATTCATACATATAAAGCTATCTTATTCGAAGGTTTAAACTTGTAATCACTAGAACATAGTTTAGTTAATTCTAAACTTGTTCGCAAATAAAAGTTAATCCTTCTAACTTGACTTTTAAAATCAACTAAACACATGTTATATATCTATATTATATGCTAACTTAATGATTTAAAACCTGGAAACACGAAAAACACCGTAAAATCAGATTTACGCCGTCGTAGTAACACCGCAGGCTGTTTTGGGTTAGTTTATTAAAAAATATGATAAACTTTGATTTAAAAGTTGTTATTCTGGGAAAACGATTTTTATTATGAACATGAAACTATATCCAAAAATTATGGTTAAACTCAAAGTGGAAGTATGTTTTCTAAAATGGTCATCTAGACGTCGTTCTTTCGACTGAAATGACTACCTTTACAAAAACGACTTGTAACTTATTTTTCCGACTATAAACCTATACTTTTTCTGTTTAGATTCATAAAATATAGTTCAATATGAAATCATAGCAATTTGATTCACTCAAAACGGATTTAAAATGAAGAAGTTATGGGTAAAACAAGATTGGATAATTTTTCTCATTTTAGCTACGTGAAAATTGGTAACAAATCTATTCCAACCATAACTTAATCAACTTGTATTGTATATTATGTAATCTTGAGATACCATAGACACGTATACAATGTTTTTGACCTATCATGTTGACACATCTATATATATTTCGGAACAACCATAGACACTCTATATGTGAATGTTGGAGTTAGCTATACAGGGTTGAGGTTGATTCCAAAATATATATAGTTTGAGTTGTGATCAATACTGAGATACGTATACACTGGGTCGTGGATTGATTCAAGATAATATTTATCGATTTATTTCTGTACATCTAACTGTGGACAAGTAGTTGTAGGTTACTAACGAGGACAGCTGACTTAATAAACTTAAAACATCAAAATATATTAAAAGTGTTGTAAATATATTTTGAACATACTTTGATATATATGTATATATTGTTATAGGTTCGTAAATCAACCAGTGGCCAAGTCTTACTTCCCGACGAAGTAAAAATCTGTGAAAGTGAGTTATAGTCCCACTTTTAAAATCTAATATTTTTGGGATGAGAATACATGCAGGTTTTATAAATGATTTATAAAATAGACACAAGTAAGTGAAACTATATTCTATGGTTGAATTATCGAAATCGAATATGCCCCTTTTTATTAAGTCTGGTAATCTAAGAATTAGGGAACATACACCCTAATTAACGCGAATCCTAAAGATAGATCTATTGGGCCTAACAAACCCCATCTAAAGTACCGGATGCTTTAGTACTTCGAAATTTATATCATATCCGAAGGGTGACCTGAAATGATGGGGATATTCTTATATATGCATCTTGTTAATGTCGGTTACCAGGTGTTCACCATATGAATGATTTTTATCTCTATGTATGGGATGTGTATTGAAATATGAAATCTTGTGGTCTATTGTTACGATTTGATATATATAGGTTAAACCTATAACTCACCAACATTTTTGTTGACGTTTAAAGCATGTTTATTCTCAGGTGAATACTAAGAGCTTCCGCTGTTGCATACTAAAATAAGGACAAGATTTGGAGTCCATGTTTGTATGATATTGTGTAAAAACTGCATTCAAGAAACTGATTTCGATGTAACATATTTGTATTGTAAACCATTATGTAATGGTCGTGTGTAAACAGGATATTTTAGATTATCATTATTTGATAATCTACGTAAAGCTTTTTAAACCTTTATTTATGAAATAAAGGTTATGGTTTGTTTTAAAAATGAATGCAGTCTTTGAAAAACGTCTCATATAGAGGTCAAAACCTCGCAACGAAATCAATTAATATGGAACGTTTTTAATCAATAAGAACGGGACATTTCACCTTATACCTAAGAACCTTAATGTTATGACTAATAAGCCATTAACAACCATGAGAGTTAAGTATTCTATAGAACAAGCTAATGGTAAGCTGGCAGAGATAGAGGAATAATTTAAGGTAGTACCTTAAAATTAACAGGTGGGTCATCTGGAGATGACCTCATGTCAACAAAACTTGGAAGTTTTAAAGTAGTAGTTGGGATGGATTAGTTAACTACGTACGAACATATGTTATTTGAGAAGATTGATAGAATTTTTCATGGTAGTATAATAAGATTTGGTTGGAATAAACCTTAAGATTAACCTAACACCCATCAAGTTAGGAAGCTTGATGTAATGATTGAAATGAAATTTAGGATTAACCTAATACTCATCAAGTTAGGATGCTTTGATAAAATAGTTGGAACGGACTAGATTTCAAGGATGAAAGCGAAAGTTATTTATAGTAAGAAGATTTTTCGTATACCTCGAGAGAGTGGTAAGCCATTAATAGTTTACGGGGAGAGAAGTAGCCCGAAATCCCACAATGGAAATGGGAAGGAATAACAATGGATTTCATCACGAAGTTACCGAAAACGGTAGGTGGTTAGGACACTATCTGGTTTATTGTTGACCGCCTCACCAAATCTGCTCACCTTCTAACCATGAAAGAAACCGATACAACGGACAAACTTGCATAACGATACATAAAGGAAATTGTATCCCGTCACTTCAGCGATTCAAATTCTATATGAAAGACTACCCAAGAATCTTATTTGATACTCATTCTTACGCGACTCTGAAACCTAACTTATTCCGAGAGATTTCTTAATCGATGATAATCACACCATCACCCTTATTACCTCGATATTAGTCATACCAGTTTGAAATTTCCAAAATCAATGGGTAGTTAATTCCCATCCTCATACCCCCCCCCCCCTTCGTATCTCACTTATAAGAAACAACTTTACACTTAAACATTTTTGATCAAAGGACTTATGCCCTACTAATAGTCATCAACCACATTTAAATTCAATAGTTATCATTTCCTCGCGACATTTTTTGCTCAAGTATCACCCAAAATTTTTCAAAATCTCTTACTCAATCCTCATCAATCTTTTTCCAACTTGTAACCTCCGAAATATGAAAATTTTGTTTGCCAAAATTTTACTTACACCATTTTACTGTGCGATCCTCCCAAAGTTTTATAAAAGTAAATTTATTTTATTTTCTATTCGTGCAAATTTTTGAAATCATATATGTTATATAAAATAAAGTAAATGATTACTTATTTTTGACAAATACATGTGAAATTTTACTTTCACTTTTACAAAACAAATCTTTTATTCAAAAGAAATTTTACTTAGAATAGTACATGTTGTACATAACCCTAATGTTGAGTCCCCAAAATAATTAAGAATTTAATTATGACAAAACTGTATTTTATTTGCACTAAAATGTTATGTGCAGCCAGCACAAGTTTGTTTATGTATAGACAGCAAATATTGCTGTATAAAGTGTTCAGTATGCTGCCTAGTCTACCGGCACAAGGTAGAGTGTATTCCTCGAATCATCACAGGATGAGTACCCAGCAATTCAAGAATATCAAGTGACTCAGCATAAGAAGAACCAGTAAACCTGGTAAGCAGCATGCAACACAAGACAGCCATGCTCCATTACAAGCATGGTGGTTTCCTGAGTGGTCTACATCAATTGTACTATTCAACAGAAGTTAAAAACAAAGTTGAACAGGAAAGGACACGCGTCGCCGACTGACAAATGACCTTACAAGACCACGTGGGAATGCAGAAGTTTAACGCATGTGCAGAAATGTGCTATACTTTGTCAATGCCTAGGGAACACAACATTCTATTTGTTTAAATGAATAGTGGTGCCAAACCAAATTGGGGTGTTCCTGCAAATAGCTACCAAAGAGGAAAGAGGAGAGCACGCTCTCTGATGCAGTTGTCCCTACAAGTACAGACATCCTATGTACCAGTGGACAATAGAACCTTTACACGGTTAATAGGACTACTGTAAATTATTGTATCCACTATTGTAACAACTAGTGGTGTGGGTTTATTTATTTAGAGTCCAAAACGTGTAATAGCTTTAAGTTTATCCTCATAGCTATACCTAGGTAAATCTGTATCAACCAACTATCATTCTGCCAAGGATAGTTGTAATTCTTTGTGATTTAAACAATAAAGAATAACAGTTGAAAAATTACCTTTGACTCTATTTACATTACATGCTTGAATACTAAACTGTGTTTAATTGGTTAGTTAATTAAAAGAAATTGTATTCACCCCCTCTACAATACTCCTGTTGTTAATCAAGGGACCAACAACTGGTATCAGAGCTTCAGTCTTGATAATTTAATATCTTGGATCTGAATTCTCTCATGGCTGCATACTCAATACAGCTTACCTTGAAGATGGCTCATCCAATAGACCACCCAAATTTGATGAAGATGAGTATGAAACTTGGAAGGCAAGGTTCATGCTTCACCTGGAATCTATTGACCCACTTATGCCTGGTATTGTCACAGATGGTCCATTTATCCTAACTGAGACTATTGATAGCATCCCAGCTACTGCTGACACTCCTGCCATTCCTGGCAGAGAGGTTATCCTCACTCCAGCCAGATGGGATGCTGAGGACAAACGTCGTGTTGGACTTGACCCTACGATCAGAACCCTGTTAGCTATAACATTACCTAACCACCTATTCAAACTGATTAAGGGAAAGCTGAATGCTAACCTTATGTTAGACTATCTTGATGTCACTTATGAAGGCATGGATGAGGTTAGGCAGAATGATGTCGGCTAAAAAGTCACGTTTTTACCCAGGTATTAAGGCCCAAAAACAAGAAAGATTCGAACTTTGTCGGTAAAATACCCACTTCGTCGGTAAGAATTGAAGAACAAGTAATTACGAAGGCAGTGCAAAAAGAATCAAGAGAATCGGAGCTAAAACGAAGATTCTAGAGCAAAAACAGTGAAATACAAGAAATCAAGTTACGATCCAGGGAATCAAGGCTGACCAGCACCAAAAACGGCATGCCATACGGCCTGCCAGTATGGAGTATGGCCTACCAAATGGCCCAGCAAATGCCCCCAAGAAATGGGCTGCCAGTCAAACGGGCTGCCAAATACGGCCCACCATACAAGCTGCCATACGGCCTGCCAGTCATATTTTGGCAAAATCCTAGTCTATTTAAAGGGTCTTTGTCATTCATTCCAACACACACTTCAATTCACTTCTTTCTCTCTCTTGTACAATATTAGTCATACTCTCAAGGCCTTCGACTCCGTGTGGGAAACCAAGTACCCGGAGAAGAACGCTGAAGATTGTATTAGGAGCGGTCTGGAGTCTTGAAGTTGTCACTTTTGTATTCAGAACTCATTTAATCTACTGGTACTTTTATCCTTTATCTTATATAATGTTTTATGATATTGTTGCCATGATTAGCGAGTAATTATCTTTAGTGTTTGCTATGATGTAAGCAGTAATAATGCCGAAATAATATTATGGTCTGTGTATGCTGTTGAAATGCTTTCCGATTATGCTTTAAACTCAATCGCTTTTCCAACTAATAGAATATAGTTATAGGCTCTGTTATTGGGAAGTCACGAACCCCGATTCAGAGTACACTATCTGTGTCACCCCTTGGTAAGAGAAGTCTATCGGATACAACGTAAGATCGACCGAGGCACACCGGTTGTAGTAAGTCTATCGAGCTTTGGATTTCGACTGAGGACTCTTTCGTAGTGAAACATCTGACTAGACCCTTAGTACGTTGTCGGTCCTAGACCATGCTAGTGTAGTCACCAAGCATATAAACTTCGTACGTGCACGCTGAAGCACATCGGTTGTTGTAAGCTGTACCTCTGCTAAGTAAGGCCATGGAACCAGGTTAGTGTTGACCAGTACACTGCACCATAACGCGGTCTCAAGCATTGCACCTCGCTTGAGGGATTCTTAGTTAATTAAGGAACTGTTTGTTTAGACACATAAAGGATTGGACCGTTAGGATAATCGAACGTGTTCATGGAAGTCAGCTTGAGTCAGCTTGACTTGGCCATGGTGTTCTTTATGGTTGAACTCTTTCTAAGGGCCCAACTATCTTTTACCAATCATTAACGAAAGCATTGAAACGCATCACGTCTCTCGGATATGGTAAACCATGTATTCTATTATGCTTAAGAAAGTTTAGACCATTTTGGAATGTTAATACGTCACCCAACCGAGTCGCTCAATTGGATGAGCCGTCTGAACGTGTATGCCTGTAGTCAGACTGCACGGGCCTCGGGGGTTAGGGACGTTGCTGTCTATTCAGAATCTTCAAGCCTAACGCAGTATCCAGTGACATGTCTTATGACAGGGGCGTTTAGGACCAATGTAATGAATACAGGGCCTCTGCCTATTCATGAGCCAGCATTCCATAATCTCAGCAGAATAACTGATGAAGTCATAGTATGCACTTACTTTAACCTTATCTGAATTATGAATTTTATCGCATTTACTTTATCTGTCTTATAAATTAGAAAATCTAAAAATAAATATTCACTACTCCCTAACTATCCTAGGCTTAAATATAGGTTCGATTCTACTGATATCTCAAAAATTCGACTCTAGGTCATACTTCCCTTACTTATAAGGAGTAGTACAATTTAGGACCTGCTAAATATAAATTTAAAACAGTACCTTCCTCCCACGAGCGGCTGATCCTGGCAAGCCGTGGCCTGATGACACCGCGCGAATAAAAATCATCCGTTTCGGCCATATCACAGAACAAGATTATTGCATTAAAAAGAGAGTATGAAATGTTCTCTGCCTATAAGAATGAGACCCTTAAGCAAACCTTCATTAGGTTTAACTCCTTAGTTGCTGACCTGCTTACTTTAAAAATCACATATACTGATTTTGAACAAGTAAACAAATTCATTGACTCACTGCCTATTAAATGGAAACCTGTCACTGACCCCTTAAGAACCACCTAGACCTTAAAGAACTTTAACATGTCCTCTCTCTATGGTACACTTTGGAACCATGAGAAGGCAGAAGCTAAACTTGAACTTAATTTAAAAGAAAACTTTAAGTCTGCCCCCACCACCTCAAAATCCTCAAAAACTGATGATACTGCTCTTATTGCTGCTGCTAAAAAGAAAGCTCAAAAAGATTTACTGGTTCAAAAGTTGATGGCAGAAGATGAGTCAGCTGAAGATGAGGTGGATAGTGGTACTGGGTCTGAAGAAAGCAGTGATGGTGAAGATGATGTGGAAGGGTTTACTAAAGGTATGGCTTTGCTGGCTAGGCAGTTCAAAAGGTTCAATCGTAATAGAACCAGCAAGCCATACAAAGGGAGTAAGAAACCAAGTGCTAGGTATATCAGCAAATCTGTCAAGGGTCCTAATCTGAGTGTTACAATTGTGGGAAGGTTGGACATTTTGCTGCTGAATGCATGTTCAGGAAACCTTCATCATCACATGCTAACTCCTTCTCAAAAGCTGATAAGTACAAGAACAAGTACAAAGCTATGAAGGCTGAGATGAAGGAAAGTGCAAAGGCTGATAAAAAGGGAAAGAAGCCAGAAAAGGTTCTAGTTGCTGAGCTTCATGATTGGGATGAAATCAGCTCTTCTTCATCTTCTGACAGTGATACTGATGATGATGATGCTGGTTATGCTTCTGGTAAAAAGCCGTGTTTGATGACCAAGGAGGTCGAGGAGTCTGATGAGGATGATAATGGTAGTATGTTTTTGGCTGATATGAGGGAAGCTGATCGGAAAAAGGATTCACCTCAATGGAAATCTGAAATGCTGCATAAGGTTGATAATTTTTAAACTTATACTGATGATTGATAGTGCTCCAAATGAACATATATTTAGTAGCAATATTCTCCCAATATGTAAATTATTTAGTTGTAATTGTCCTATTTTAAGTTGTAATCGTTTATATTAAATAAGTGCGAAGACAAAAGGCGAAAACGAAGATTTGAAGACGCAAATGACCAAAAAGCTCAAATGTACAAGATACAATCCAAGTGGTTCAATTTATTGATGAGAAACGTCTAAAAATGACAAGAGTACAAGTTGCGTAACGCAAAGTACACGATATAAAATAATACGCAAGGACGTTCGAAAATCCGGAACTGGGACATGAGTCAACTCTCAACGCTCGACGCAACGGACTAAAAATTACAAGTCAACTATGCACATAAATATAATATAATATTTAAATAATTCTTAAAATTATTTATATATTATATTTATTTATATATTATGTCGGCAAAGCTAAGATCCAAATTGATGTGAGCTGGAAAATCAAACTCTACGACTCGCGGAGTTTGAAGGCCAAAAACTCCACGACTCGCGGAGTTTGAAGGCCAAAAACTCCACGACTCGCGGAGTTTGAAAAATTAGAAATCCCTATAAAAGGCCATGCATTCTGCCGAGTTTAAGAATATAAATAATAATAATAATACTCTGTAATAAATAATAAATAAATATATATATAATATATATATATATATATATATATATATATATATATATATATATATATATATATATATATATATATATATATATATATATATAGTATAGGGTAGTTTTATATTAGATTAGTTCGGGTTATGTAAAGGTTATTTTAAAGGGTTTTTGAAGTCGAAATTCTGTTCGTGTAACACTACGCGATAAATACTCAATGTAAGTTATGTTTTCCTTTTTAAATTAATGTCTCGTAGCTAAGTTATTATTATGCTTATTTAAAACGAAGTAATCATGATGTTGGGCTAATTACTAAAATTGGGTAATTGGGCTTTGTACCATAATTGGGGTTTGGACAAAAGAACGACACTTGTGGAAATTAGACTATGGGCTATTAATGGGCTTTATATTTGTTTAACTAAATGATAGTTTGTTAATTTTAATATAAAGATTTACAATTGGACGTCCCTATAAATAACCATATACACTCGATCGGACACGATGGGCGGGGTATCTATATGTACGAATAATAGTTCATTTAACCGGACACGGGAATGGATTAATAGTCACTAGAATTATTAAAACAGGGGTGAAATTATGTACAAGGACACTTGGCATAATTGATAACAAAGTATTAAAACCTTGGGTTACACGCAGTCGATAACCTGGTGTAATTATTAAACAAAGTATTAAAATCTTGTTACAGTTTAAGTCCCCAATTAGTTGGAATATTTGACTTCGGACATAAGGATAAATTGATGAGGACACTCGCACTTTATATTTATGACTGATGGACCGTTTTGGACAAAAACCAGATGGACTTATCAAATAATCCAGGACAAAGGACAATTAACCAAGGGTAATAAATAATCAAAACGTCAAACATCATGGTTACGGAAGCTTAAATAAGCATAATATATTTTATTTCATTTTTCCTCGTACTTTTATTTATTGTCATTTTAATTATTGTTATTTATTTTATATTGTTATTTAAATATCGTCATTTACTATACGCTTCGCTTAAAATATAAATCGACAAACCGGTCATTAAACGGTAAACCCCCCTTTTATATATTTTATATATATATATATATATATATATATATATATATATATATATATATATATATATATATATATATATATATATATATATATATATATATATATATATATATATTATATATTTTTGTACAAATGTAATTATATAAAAATATAGTGTAACCGTCTCCCTGTGGAACGAACCGGACTTACTAAAAACTATACTACTCTACGATTAGGTACACTGCCTATAGTGTTGTAGCAAGGTTTAGGTATATCCATTTTGTAAATAAATAATTAAAACTTGTGTAATATTTCGTCGTATTTCGTATTTAAATTAATACTATTTCGTACACCCCGCTGCACACATCAATGATGAAAAAGCTGAAATGTTTGACTACCTAAGAGTTGATTTATGTAGAGGCAGTAAACGTGAAGAAGTTTTGAAAAATGATAACAAATCTTTAAATGATAAACTTAAAAGCAAAACTGATGAAATTAAGATCTTGAAGGATGAAATTTCAAAACTCGAAAAACAAAATTTTTCTTTAAAATCTCTTCACGTTGAGGCAGCATATGTTGAGAACCAGCTAAACGACCTCAAGAAGGTTGTTGCTTCATGGTGTACATCTGCTCAACGCACAGCTAAGTGTGTAAATGAGCAGGTGCCTGCCCAAGTTGAGGCTTTCTTTGCTGGTGACTATGCTGCTGCTGCTGCTCTTGCAGAAGTTACTTACATGGACCTCATTCTTGAAACAGATCCTGAAGCTGTCTTGCCAGATATCTTTTCCAAGATAGTTAAGGGTAAAAAGGTCTTAACAAATAAGTTTTTCAGACCTACTGTGACCCCACCACCGTCCATGAAAGAATTTTTGGAGGATGAAGTAAAAGCCAAGGAAACCAGTACTTCAATTGATGAAACTACTGATCCCTCTAGCATCGATTATATGACTCCAAAGGAAAGACGTATTAAAAGGGAAATCACTGAAAACAATCAAAGAAAGTTAAAATTAATTGATTCCCCTTCGTGTTTAAATTCCACCAATGCTGAGCCAGCTGATGAAAATTGTACTGGTAAACCAGTAGCTGATGACAAGCCAGCAAAATGCAATACTGGCAAGTCAAAGGCAGCAATCAAGATTCACAAGAATCGACCAGCATCAGCTGACGGGTCAGTAACTTCCCACACTGATTCGTCGAACAAAGGCAAAGTAGTATACCATGATTATGGTACTGGTTCTAAAAGGAAAGCTGCCCTTAAGGGAAAAGCTAAAGTGAACCAAATTGTGGAATCAAGTGCTGGGTCATCTATCACTGAGATAATGACTGTCAAGCTTGACCAGCTCATAGCTGCCATATCTGAAAGTAGACCCGATCTTACTACACCCATTTACTCAGTGTATAACCGGTCACCGATACCAAACGTGAAAAAATGCTACAAATGTGGCAGCAAGTTTCACTTAGCCAACCAGTGTACTTTAACTCTAACCCCATCTGCTGCTGCCTCTTCAAGTAAACCAGTAGACAGGAAGAGATCATCAAAGATGACCCTTCCAGAACCCATCCTTGGATGGGTTCCCAAAAGAACTAATCTCTTAGCTACTGTGCAGGGCATTCAAAACAAGCAAATCTGGTATCTCTATAGTGGTTGTTCGAGACATATGACCGGATGTAAGTCCCTGCTGATGGACTATCAAGAAAAGGATGGTCCAGTTGTATCATATGGAGATAATTCGTTGGGTTACACAAAGGGTTTTGGTACTTTAACACATGGGAATGTTACATTTTCAAATGTAGCATATGTCGTTGGGCTTAAACATAATCTACTCAGCATAAGCCAACTGACAAGCAAAAGTAAGATAGTCCAGTTCAGAAAGAAGATTGGCACTATGTTTGATAAGACAGGGAAGCCACTACTAACAGCAAAAAGACATGAGAACATGTATCAAATTGACATGAACACAGCAGTCACAACAACTGATACTTGTTTTTATTCAAAGGTAGCAGACAACCTTAAGTGGTTATGGCACAAGAGACTCTCACATCTCAACTTCAAAGATATTCATAAGTTATCTAGTAAAAGTTTGGTGTCTGGGCTACCTACAATGTCTTATGTGAAGGACAGATTATGTCCTGGTTGTGAAAAAGGGAAGCATCACCATGCCTCATTCAAGTCAAAGCAGATTTCATCTATTGAGAAACCATTTCACCTACTTCATATGGATCTCTTTGGTCCTATTAATATAGCCAGCTGTAGTGGGAAGAAGTATACACTGGTGATTGTTGATGAATATTCCAGATACACTTGGGTATTCTTTTTGAAGCAAAAGAGTGAAGCTGCTGATGAAATCATTAATTTTATCAAAAGAATGGAACTACTGAATGGGAAACTGGTAAAGCATCTTAGAAGTGATCATGGTACAGAATTTAGAAATGCAACATTGGAAGAATTTTGTGCTGACAAAGGTATTTCACAGAACTTTTCTACTGTGAGAACACCTCAACAGAATCGTGTTGCAGAAAGAAGAAACAAAACTCTCATTAAAGTAGCAAGATCTATGTTGGCTGAGTCTGGGCTGAAAAATTCATATTGGGCAGAAGCTGTAAACACTGCATGTTTTACCCAGAAGAGATCTTTAATTGTGAAAAGACATCAAAAAACTGCTTATGAAATTCTCAAAGGCAGAAGACCCTCAATTTAATTTCTTCATGTATTTGGCACTCCCTGTTTCATTCTAAACAATAGGGATCAGCTAGGCAAGTTTGATGCTAAGGCTGATGAAGGTATATTCTTGGGATATTCCAACATGTCAATTGTCAAAGGCATATAGGGTTTTCAATAAAAGAAGGGGTTGTTTTGAAGAATCCATTAATGTTACATTTGATGAAACTGCCCCTATTTCATCTACTAGTCAAGAAGATGAAGAGTTAATATTTGAAGATCCTACTCATGTAAAGACCCGTCCTTATCCACCTGGACGAAGTCATCAACATTTGGTCCCATTGCGATGATCGACTCCAAGTAATGTCCTTAAAAATGAGCAAATGCACAGCGGAAGACTTAATTCGTACCTGAGAATAAACATGCTTAAAAGTGTCAACCAAAAGGTTGGTGAGTTCATAGGTTTATCATAACAATCGTTTCAATATATTAATAGACCACAAGATTTCATAATCATAAACATAATACACTCGCAAGTGTATGTAAAGCATTCTAAGTGGTTGAGCACTTGGTAACCATACTTAACTATTAATCAACGTCGCATATTCCCTTTATTATGAAATCTCACTACACTGTACCATGTGTAGCCTACAAAACGAAGTACTGTGCAACCGTTGAATACTGGTCGTCCAGTCCGGTTGGGGTTGTCAGGCCCGATAGATCTATCAACAGGATTCGCGTTTACAATACCCATGTAAATAGTAGTTACCAAGCTACAGGGAAGTATGCCAGTGGTACAACTCAACGTAAAATGTATTTTTAAGTACTTGTGTCTATTTCGTAAACATTTATAAAAGCAGCGTATGTATTCTCAGCCCAAAAATATATATTGCAAAAACAATTAAAAAGGGAGCAAATGAAACTCACCATACTGTATTTTGTAGTAAAAATACATATGACGTCATTTAACAAGTGTAGGGTTGACCTCGGATTCACGAACCTATATAATTTATATTTATATTAACACACATTATTGTAATCGAACAAATTTTCATATATTACTAATAGTTATTTGATAAAATCAGATTGATAATGATATTAAATAAAAAAAGTTATTTTATTTTACAATAATATTAATAATAGTTATTATGATAATAATATTGATACTAGTATTAATAATAATGATAATAATATTAATTATTATAATATACAATTTATAATATTAATGTAAGAATAATAATAATATTGATAATGGTAATAATACTAATTTTGATAAAAAGATAATCTTTCTAAAAATATAATAATACTTTTTAATAAAAATGATAGTTCTTAATAATAATAATAATAATAATAATAATAATAATAATAATAATAATAATAATAATAATAATAATAATAATAATAATAATTATACCTTTAATAAATAACAAGTATTGTAGTAGCTTCCATTGTTGGATGGATAACTAAAAAGAAATTTGCTACTGTCCAGTATCGAACTCTTGACCTCTTGTTTCATAACCAGACTACTAGACCATTGAACTGCGAGTTCGTTTTTGAATAAAGTCCACATTTAATTCTTTTAATATGTGATACTTGAAGCCCAATTCAAAAACCCACTTAATATCATGTCTAAGCCCAAAAGTTAAACCCACTGTATTTGTTTCAAGAAAATAAAACGCATGGCAGTCAACAAAGAAAATTTCGGTTCATTATCATCATCTCCAATATCATCCTCACATCATAATCTAATCATAATTGTATTAAATTTTCTATTACCATCATCATCTTTTATTCAAGTTTACGTTCCAACATAGGTATCGACCCAACAGACCGAATTCTCAGGGCCCAATCTCTAAATCAATTAACTGATTGAATGTGGTAGGGTTTTATCGTTAGGAGGAGTATTAATCAGGAACGGGTATTAACAGTTCTATTATTCCATCGTTAAACTATCATCATCACATCATCTTCCATCATGTTCATCATCAAATCATTTAACATCATCATCTCCGTTCACCATCACCATCATCTTTTAAAACAGATTAGAAAGCGAGTAGCAGTAATGAAAACAGAAAACAGAAATAGTAGCGAGCAATAGGCTGTTAGGTACTTTTCATCATCTTCTTTATTCGCCTTCATCACCATCGCCTTCAGGTGAACATAACACGCAGGTGCAGTAACAGTTTTGGGTGTTTTTTTTAACGCTAGTGGTGATTGAACTAAGGTGACGGTTTTGTGATGATTGTACGAGAGTGGTGACTCACGGTGGTTCAAGAGTTTGATGAAGGTGGTTGTAGAAAGTGATGGTGTTTGCTTGGCATTTGAAACAGAAAGAAAGTCGAGCAAGGTG
This sequence comes from Rutidosis leptorrhynchoides, assembly GCF_046630445.1. Classification (NCBI taxonomy): domain Eukaryota; kingdom Viridiplantae; phylum Streptophyta; class Magnoliopsida; order Asterales; family Asteraceae; genus Rutidosis; species Rutidosis leptorrhynchoides. The sequence goes on along the minus strand of NC_092336.1, from coordinate 59,764,588 downwards.
ATGTTCAAGGGTGGGTTGTGTTGGTTAGTGAACTCAAGCGAGCAACCTGTAGTGAAGTGGTTGTTCGAGGTTGAAGGCCGAAGGTTAAGGTGGCCGTGGTAGCCGGGTTTCAAGAATTTAGAGAGAGAGAGAGATAAGAGAGAGAGAGAGAGGGAGGAAGAGAGATGAGGGTGGAAGCTCGATGAAGAAGGTGGTGATAAAGTCTCGACCTTCAGTAGCTTGGGTGATTTTTATGGTGGTGTAGTGGGGGTTTTGAGCAGGACAGAATTAAACAGCAATTTAGTAGGAGTAGATTAGTAGTACGTAAAATTGTTGGGTTCCATGGTGGTGATCGATTGATGCCATAAACATGTAAATATATAGCAAGAGATGATGGAGGTGATGGTTAACAGTTTGGTTGTCTTACGGTGGTGGTTGATATTTTGAAACTTGATAAAAGAAAGAAAGGAACAAGAAAGAAAAGAATGTAAATGGTTATGGTTTTTTTTTAATCCTCCAACAAAAGCAGATAGATGTACAAATATATAAATGGTCACATACAGATATATTCTCAATCAAAAACAGAAATTGATCAATTATTTAAATGATTGGACCCATATACTTGATGCTTACTTTTCCCAATTTGTCAACAATGAATCACATGAAATCAAGAAATTAAGGAAAGTAAAATGTGATGTTGAAAGCTAGAATAATATATGTAGGATATTTATGAGTTGTTTTAAGTGGAGATGCTTAATAAGTACCAATCAAGAATAGGGAAATAGCAACTTGTGTGTCAGAATAATATCCATGTGTATATGCAAATATATATATATGTAGAAGATAGGTGGTGAGGGGTTTACATGATATTGTGTAATTATATATATATATATATATATATATATATATATATATATATATATATATATATATATATATATATATATATATATAATTAGTTATTTGGTTAAAGTAAAACAATAACCATCACCAAATTTTACGGATAACTTAAATGAAAATAAGTGGGTTTGGTTGAATGTGGGGTTTATGAAAGAAAATAAGATAAAGTGGTTTTGGTTCTAGCTACTTGTAAGTGTGTATTAAATTTGATCTTAAAATAAAATCAATTATGAATGTGAAAAGTAGAACGAACAAGATAATGTGGGGAAATTTTCTGACTCTATTTGCTACTAGAAAACGAATATTACAATATTTCATGTGTAATTGAAATACATCTATTTAAAAAAATAATTAACTACTACCTTAAAAAAAATGTGGGCTATTATTCCACATATCCTACGTATTGTATGTAACATGCAACTATAGTCTTAATTGGGTTGGTGATGGAATAACTCTTGCACACACACACACACACACACACACATATATATATATATATATATATATATATATATATATATATATATATATATATATATATATATATACTTACATGTCTATTTACAATTAATTATTCGTGAATCGTCGACAGCAGTCGAAGGTCAATTGATTATATGAAACAGTTCAAACTTTTTGAGACACAACCTTACAGACTTTGCTCATCGTGTCAAAATCATATAAAGATTAAGTTTAAATTTGGTCAAAAATTCCCGGGTCATCACAACTCAGCAAGCTCTTGATGACGAAGAACAACCAGCAGCAAATCCCTCACTAATCCATGTTGTTGGGTTCTCTGATGATGAGATGGAACATTCTGTTCCATCTGTGTCTAAACCATGTGGATCTACTGGCTCTACTGAAGTTTTACAACTGGAGCATAGGTCTAGTGGTTCTGAAGGATCTCAAGCTAGTACTGGCTACACTCATAATGAACAGCTATCTCCAACTACTGCTCATTCCTCTGAGCCAGCTAATGATCAAGATGCTGTGTGTTCCACAACAAGCTCACCTGTTCATAACACTAGATGGACAAAGGAGCATCCAATTGAACAAGTTATTGGTAATTTGGCAAGTGGTGTTAAAACAAGAAGACATGCAACCAGCAACTTTTGTATGCATGTAAACTTTGTGTCTACCATTGAACCTACATATCTTGATGAAGCTATCAAAGATCCAAGCTGGGGAGGAGCTATGCAAGAAGAAATCTCCCAGTTTGATAGGAATAAGGTTTGGACATTGGTACCTAAACCTGATGATGAAACTAAGAAGATCATTGGTACCAAGTGGGTCTTCAAGAATAAGATGGATGAAGATGGGATTGTGATAGGAAAACAAAGCTAGATTGGTAGCTCAGGGTTTCAAACAGGAAGAAAGATTGGATTATGGAGAGACATATGCTCCAGTGGCTAGGATGGAAGCTATCAGATTGTTCTTGGCATATGTTGCTAAGATGAACTTTAGGGTATTCCAGATGGATGTTAAATCTGCATTTTTAAATGGGAAGCTGCAAGAAAAAGTTTATGTCAAACAGCCTCCTGATTTTGTAAGCAGTAAATATCCAGACCATGTCTACAAGCTAGATAAAGCTCTTTATGGCCTCAAACAGGCACCAAGAGCAGGGTATGAGACACTTCATGTGTATCTCACTGGTATAGGTTTTAAAGTTAGAACAGTTGATACCACTATTCTCAAAAGAGGTAGATGATGATCTCTTGCTGGTACAGATATATGTGGATGATATTATTTATGGATCTAAAAATGAGAAACATTGTCAAGATTTTTCAAATATTATGTCAAAGACATATGAAATGAGCTTATAAAGAGATTTGCAATACTTTTTAGGATTGCAAATTAAACAACTTGATGATGGAATTTTTATAAGTCAGGATAAATATATCAAAGATTTGTTAAAGAAATTTGGTCTGACCTGTTTAAAAAATATAGGGACCCCAATGGCAGCATCTATTAAAATAGATGCTAATCCCAATGGTAAACCAGTCAATATCACTGAATATAGAGGTATGATTGGATCCCTACTTTATCTTACAGCCAGCAGACTAGATATTATGTTTGCCACATGTCTCTGTGCCAGATATTAAGCTGATCCTAAAGAGTCACACTTGCTAGCAGTAAAAAGGATATTTAGGTATCTGAAAGGTACTGTAAACGTAGTCTTTGGTATCCCAAAGACCAGGATTTTTAGCTAATTGGGTATTCAGATGCTGACTTTGCAGGGTGTAAAATAGACAGGAAAAGTACTACTGGTGGTTGCCAGTTACTGGGTGGTAGGCTAGTCAGCTGGACGAGCAAAAAGCAAAATACTGTGTCCACATCTACTGCTGAGGCTGAATATGTTTCTGCTGGAAGTTGTACTGCTCAAGTATTATGGATGCAAAGCCAGCTGAAGGACTATGGTGTTCATGTTACAAAGACTACAATCTACTGTGATAACACAAGTGCTATTGCTATTACCAACAATCCTGTGATGCATTCAAGAACTAAGCACATTGACGTTCGATATCATTTCATAAGGGATCATGTTCAAAAAGGAGATGTGGAGCTACATTTTATTTCAACAGACCAGCTGTTAGCAGATCTTTTCACAAAGCCCTTAGATGAGAAACGTTTTAACTATCTCATCTCTGAGCTGGGTATGCTTGAACTTTAAAATAAAAGGCAACTTTGTTGATGTGCTGGCTCTACAACATGTAGGGCAAACCAGTAAGTCAAAATTTCTTTCACTTACTGCCTACATGTCAAACAGTCAGCACAACAAGGTCTTTTATATCATGGTTAATCAATGTTCAAAACGAAATAATAAATAGCTCACAATACTTAATTGATACCTTAAATCTGAAACTCATTTACTCCCAATGATTTAAAATTAAAGTCATTACATATTAAATGTCACAAAGAATTTTTGTATTTAATACAAAATTTATCTTATGGTTTTTAACTTCAAATTGATTTGAAAACTGCTACATTTAATGCTTATTGGGAGGTATGAGTGTTCAAGAAGATTAAATGTTACATCAACAGTTCGTGTCCCCTCGAAAACATACCAGTCTGTCACATCTGCCCACGCGCCTGCAGATGACAGTTGCCATTTTCTCTCTCCTGCACTTTTTTCACCAATTTGAAAGGTTAAATAAGGCGATCAACTCTACATAATAACCTTCAGTTATTAACTCTTTGATTTACCTTTCAGAAACACACTCTTCTCTCTAAAATCACAAATCTTCATATCTTTCATTCATCTATCTTCAACGATTTCATCAATGGCAGACCAAGAACAACAACATCAACAATCACCACCCATAGAATACAAATCGGAGGAACACCAACCACATCAACAACAACCAGAACCACAACCTCAACCGGCACCGGAGGAACCGATTGTACAGGGTCCACTGTTCAATCTTCACCCTAATCTGGTCAGGGCTGCTAATGCACCAGATCATGCATTGATTCGCCTATCGAGAGGCAATGCTGCTCATGCCCTGTCCATTCCCAAATCCAAAGTCAACATGGGCTATGAAACGTTGATCAATTATATACGGCAATCGCCTCTAGCTAGGGCTATTACAGGTGTACCTTCGCATTTATATCCAGCCTGCTTGGCTAGATTTTGGTATACTGCTACCACTGCCACCACTCCAGAGAACGTTCCATGTATTTGTGGCATGGTTACAGAAACCCTAACCTTCTCCATCACCGTTGATGCCATCCGATGAGGCCTTAACCTTCCTGCTGGACCATTTGTTCCTTCACCTACCAGTGATGCGTTTCGAAGGGAGGTACTAGAGATTATTCGGTTCACTCAACCAATAGCTCATACACCATTAAGGAAGCATATGCCACCACTATGGTATTATTTCTTTGGGTTGCTGACTCAGTGTATCAGCCAAAAGTCTGGAAGTTTTGATCAGTGCTCAGATTTTGAGCTAAATATTGGTCATGGCATGCTGATTAACCGCAATATTGATTACGCCAGTGAAATTTATTTGAGGTTAAGGGAAATGGTGCTTGCACCCAAACGAACACATCTAATCCCCTTTCCAAGGTTCTTAAGCCTTATTTTTAAAAATGAACTGGGTGATGCTTACCCGCAGATTGCCGATCAATCATTCGACCTGCCTCCAAAACAAGGGGGAATGCCAAAAGATGCTTCTGCTGCTCCATATACTGGTTTAACACCAGGCATGCTCGAGTATCTTGCTGCTCGGGGTAGAGTGAACCCAACGACTACCTCTGGTGTTGCACCAGCTGAGAGGGAGGGACCGCAGCAAAAGCCAGCTGTGAAAAGGAAGAAGCCAGCTACCTCAACTAGTACAGCCACCGTCTCACATACTGGTAAAGCAGTAGTTGTATTAGAATCTAGTGCTCTCTGATCATAAAGAACATCCCTAGTCTTATATACTGACTACCCACTTCTAGTATTGGAATCCGTTACTAAACTATTTCTTGGTAACAGCAAATCCAAACGAGCTAAAGCTGGCTCCAAGCAAACCACATGAGAGATTGCCCCAGTCTCAACTGTTGCTTCTTCAAAGAAAGCTGCTATGGAGCCTGGTGCGTCTCTAGACCAAACAGCAGAAATCTCTAACTTAATTAAAAATCTTTTAACTGCTGACTTGAAAAATGCAATTGGAGTTAAAGACACAACCTTTACTCCCAAGCTGATTGGTTTTAAAACTAGTGTTAAGAAGAGTAGTAACCCATACTCTTCTAACCAGGCACTTCCACATTTTTCTAAAAAGAACATCTTGCAATATCCTCTGCTGACACTACAACCAGCAGAGAACATATCTGACCCCCAAAGTAGTCCTGAGCTGGTCCTCATCGTGTTGAATTAGCTCAGGCCACTGCACAGCCTAAATGTTACTTGAATCATGCTAAGAGTCTCACTTCTACATCATTACCAGCCAGAACTCTTACACTATCTGGGTCAATATGTGTTGCCAATGAGTTAGTAGAGTCACAACTGTACTTACAGACACCTAACTCTGTCTCAATCGAAGGGTTGACTAAATCACCAGTCTGTCCCTAGAGACCAACAACAGATGCAATTGTTGAGTCAAATTTATTTGGTTCTATATTTGTTAACATAAAATGTTCTTTTGTTTCAGTTGTTAGCAGGGTAGATGAACAGGCAGAGGAGGAGCAAGAAAAGGATCTTATTGTTTCTACTGATGAGCTCTCCATTTCTGCTACTGTTGGTGGTGCTACTGATTTGTCTACTGGTGGTACTGCTACTGGTACTGTTGCTTCTACTGCTGCTGGCTCTACTAGAGACAGTGTGGTTGCTGGTTCCACTGTTCTTACTGATAATGAGGAGTTAGCTACTGCTGATATTTCTGCTACTCCTCCTACTATCTGTAGTGACCCGAACTTTTCCATGTTTATATATATATTAAATGAAATTGTTATTTACATGATTAAGTGTTTCTAACATGTTAAGCAATCAAACTTGTTAAGACTTGATTAATTGAAATAGGTTTCATATAGACAATTGACCACCCAAGTTGACCGGTGATTCACGAACGTTAAAACTTGTAAAAACTATACGATGACATATATATGGTTATATATATAGTTAACATGATTTTATTATAAGTATGTATCTCATTAGGTATTTTAACAATGAGTTATATACATAAAAATGAGACAATTAATTTAAGAAACTCGAAAACGATATATATAACGATTATCGTTATAACAACGTCTTACTAGGTACATATGAATCATATTAAGATATTGATATTCTTGGTTAATTATGTTAAATGATAAGTAAATATATTATTAAGTGTATTAACAATGTAATACATATGTAAAAATAAGACTACTAACTTAATGATTTCGAAACGAGACAAATATGTAACGATTATCGTTGTAACGACATTTAACTGTATATATATCATACTAAGATATATTATATATCATAATATCATGATAATATAACAATTTAACATCTCATTTGTTATAATAAACAATGGGTTAACAACATTCAACAAGATCGTTAACCTAAAGGTTTCAAAACAACATTTACATGTAACGACTAACGATGACTTAACGACTCAGTTAAAATGTATATACATGTAGTGTTTTAATATGTATTCATACACTTTTGAAAGACTTCAAGACACTTATCAAAATACTTCTACTTAACAAAAATGCTTACAATTACATCCTCGTTCAGTTTCATCAAGAATTCTACTCGTATGCACCCGTATTCGTACTCGTACAATACACAGCTTTTAGATGTATGTACTATTGGTATATACACTCCAATGATCAGCTCTTAGTAGCCCATGTGAGTCACCTAATACATGTGGGAACCATCATTTGGCAACTAGCATGAAATATCTCATAAAATTACAAAAATATGAGTAATCATTCATGACTTATTTACATGAAAACAAAATTACATATCCTTTATATCTAATCCATACACCAACGAACAAAAACACCTACAAACACTTTCATTCTTCAATTTTCTTCATCTAATTGATCTCTCTCAAGTTCTATCTTCAAGTTCTAAGTGTTCTTCATAAATTCCAAAAGTTCTAGTTTCATAAAATCAAGAATACTTCCAAGATTGCAAGTTTACTTCCAAGTTTTCTAAATCCATTCCAAGTAATCATCCAAGATCAAGAAACTTTTGTTACTTACAGTAGGTTATCTTTCTAATACAAGGTAATAATCATATTCAATCTTTAATTTCTATAACTATAACAATCTTATTTCGAGTGGAAATCTTACTTGAAATTGTTTTCGTGTCATGATTCTGCTTCAAGAACTTTCAAGCCATCCAAGGATCCTTTGAAGCTAGATCTATTTTTCTCATTTCCAGTAGGTTTATCCAAGGAACTTAAGGTAGTAATGATGTTCATAACATCATTCGATTCATACATATAAAGCTATCTTATTCGAAGGTTTAAACTTGTAATCACTAGAACATAGTTTAGTTAATTCTAAACTTGTTCGCAAATAAAAGTTAATCCTTCTAACTTGACTTTTAAAATCAACTAAACACATGTTCTATATCTATATGATATGCTAACTTAATGATTTAAAACCTGGAAACACGAAAAACACCGTAAAACCCGATTTACGCCGTCGTAGTAACACCGCGGGCTGTTTTGGGTTAGTTAATTAAAAACTATGATAAACTTTGATTTAAAAGTTGTTATTCTGGGAAAATGATTTTTATTATGAACATGAAACTATATCCAAAAATTATGGTTAAACTCAAAGTGGAAGTATGTTTTCTAAAATGGTCATCTAGACGTCGTTCTTTCGACTGAAATGACTACCTTTACAAAAACGACTTGTAACTTATTTTTCTGACTATAAACCTATACTTTTTCTGTTTAGATTCATAAAATAGAGTTCAATATGAAACCATAGCAATTTGATTCACTCAAAACGGATTTAAAATGAAGAAGTTATGGGTAAAACAAGATTGGATAATTTTTCTCATTTTAGCTACGTGAAAATTGGTAACAAATCTATTCCAACCATAACTTAATCAACTTGTATTGTATATTATGTAATCTTGAGATACCATAGACACGTATACAATGTTTCGACCTATCATGTCGACACATCTATATATATTTCGGAACAACCATAGACACTCTATATGTGAATGTTGGAGTTAGCTATACAGGGTTGAGGTTGATTCTAAAATATATATAGTTTGAGTTGTGATCAATACTGAGATATGTATACACTGGGTCGTGGATTGATTCAAGATAATATTTATGGATTTATTTCTGTACATCTAACTGTGGACAACTAGTTGTAGGTTACTAACGAGGACAGCTGACTTAATAAACTTAAAACATCAAAATATATTAAAAGTGTTGTAAATATATTTTGAACATACTTTGATATATATGTATATATTGTTATAGGTTCGTGAATCAACCAGTGGCCAAGTCTTACTTCCCGACGAAGTAAAAATCTGTGAAAGTGAGTTATAGTCCCACTTTTAAAATCTAATACTTTTGAGATGAGAATACATGCAGGTTTTATAAATGATTTACAAAATAGACACAAGTACATGAAACTACATTCTATGGTTGAATTATCGAAATCGAATATGCCCCTTTTTATTAAGTCTGGTAATCTAAAAATTAGGGAACAGACACCCTAATTGACGCGAATCCTAAAGATAGATCTATTGGGCCTAACAAACCCCATCCAAAGTACCGGATGCTTTAGTACTTCGAAATTTATATCATATCCGAAGGGTGTCCCGGAATGATGGGGATATTCTTAAATATGCATCTTGTTAATGTCGGTTACCAGGTGTTCACCATATGAATGATTTTTTATCTCTATGTATGGGATGTGTATTGAAATATGAAATCTTGTGGTCTATTATTATGATTTGATAATATATAGGTTAAACCTATAACTCACCAACATTTTTGTTGACGTTTTAAGCATGTTTATTCTCAGGTGATTATTAAGAGCTTCCGCTGTCGCATACTTAAATAAGGACGAGATTTGGAGTCCATGCTTGTATGATATTGTGTTAAAACTGCATTCAAGAAACTTATTTCGTTGTAACATATTTGTATTGTAAACCATTATGTAATGGTCGCGTGTAAACAGGATATTTTAGATTATCATTATTTGATAATCTACGTAAAGCTTTTTAAACCTTTATTGATGAAATAAAGGTTATGGTTTGTTTTAAAATGAATGCAGTCTTTGAAAAACGTCTCATATAGAGGTCAAAACCTCGCAACGAAATCAATTAATATGGAACGTTTTTATTCAATAAGAACGGGACATTTCAGTTGGTATCCGAGCGTTGGTCTTAGAGAACCAGAAAATTTACATTAGTGTATCTTATCGAGTTTGTTAGGATGCATTAGTGAGTCTGGACTTCGACCGTGTTTTCTTTAAAAATGATTGCTTAACATTTTTGTTGGAAACTATATATTATTAACATGTATATATTATGTGATATATTAATCTCTTAACATGTTTGATATTGTGTGATAGATGTCTACCTCTAGCACAAATCCCATTGACTCACCTAATAATAACGAAGAGTCGAATATATATTGGACTGATTCACAAGTTCCCGAAGAAGAACCGGAAGAAGAATCAGAACCGGAAGAAGAATCAGAACCGGAAGAGGAGGAACTGGAGGAGGAAATAGAACCGGTGGGGGAAATAATAAAACGGTTAAGTAAAAGAAAATCCTCAACCAACCGACCAAGGTTAATTATGGTCAATGGTGTTTCCGCCAAGGAAGCAAAATATTGGGAGGATTACCAATTCACCGATGAATCGGATTCCGACGAGAATTCTGATGATGTTATAGAAATTACCTTAAATGAATTTAAAAAGGCAAAAGAAAATAATATGGGAAAAGGCATAAAAAAAGAAAAATCTAATTCCAACCCCGATGAACTTTATATGTATCGTCAACCCCCGAAGCCCTTAAGTTGTAACAATGACCCGGGAACCTCTAAACCACCAGGTTTTTCTAAACCGTTGTGGAAAACGACCGCTCGTATTAGGGGAACATCATATATCCCTAGAAACTTGGCAAAACGAACCAAAACTGAAAAAGAAGAAACGAGCGAGTCGGAATAAGATAGTTGTATTCGTGTGGTGTAATATATGTAATATAGTGTGCTTATGCTTTATGATATATGTAAAAATTGCTTGTATTAATAAGTATTTTTTTTATGAATCTAACTCTTGTCTATTTTACAGTATAAAAACACAAAATGGATAGAAAACCCAATATTTTAAGAGACCTACCCGGAGACATGATTGATGAAATCTTGTCTAGAGTCGGTCAGAATTCTTCGGCACAACTATTTACGACGAAATCAGTTTGTAAGACATTCGAAGAACGTTCCAAGAATGTCTTGGTTTATAAGAGACTTTCGTTTGAAAGATGGGGGATATCACATTGGGAAACCCATAAGTTACGATGTGTTTACTTTGACGCATATATTGCGGGGAACCCAAATGCTATTTTACGCAACGGGTTAAGAAATTATTTTGACTCAATGTATCCGAATATAGGACTTCATGATTTAGAAAAAGCGGCTAATATGCAACATAAAGAAGCATGCTATGCTTACGGGTTAGTAATGTTCGCTTCTCACCAAAGTGAGAAAAAGAACATCAGGCTACAACTATTAAACAAAATGTTCCCACAAGTGACGGAGTCGGTAATTGGGGTAAGAAATGAGGTTTTTAGGTTATTACGAGACTGTTGGTCATTACGTAACCCTCGTCCCTTTGACGACGTTACAACACGCTGTCTTATCAACGGCCATAACGGTTATGTTCCACAAGACCAAGGATGGGAAGTAGTCCTAGTAAAACCAGAACGCATGACTTGTTTCTGGACGTATGAATTACGTGTCTTTATTGCCTTTGCTGAACGACTTGTGTACTAGCTAGAATTATCTTCACAACTATCTTGTATCAAAGTTATTGTGTGCTATATTTCATGCTTTATGTAAAATAAGCGGTATTGTAAGTTTGTAAAATATTGTATAAAAGTTTGAACGCGAAATATTATTATAATCAGTTTTTCATATAGAATTGTAGTAGTTGAATTGTATATTAGCTACTAAGTATGAACTTAACGGGTAGGTACTACCCGAATTTAAACTTATTAAACGCTAATATGAAGAAAAAGCTTTTATAAATGAGTTCATATTATGCTACGAAATACTATTAACTACTCTTAATATTCTGTATGATTAACTTGTTCCCTTTGACTATTTTGAAGAAAATGGCACCGACTACTCGACACACCGTGAATATGAATGAAGAGGAATTCCGTACTTTTCTAGCTTCAAACATAGCCGCAGTACAGGCTGCACTACATACCAACAATAACCTTGGATCTATCAGTACAGGAAATCGTGTAGGATACACCTATAAAGAATTCACTGCCTGCAAACCTTTGGAATTTGATGGAATCGAAGGACCGATCGGATTGAAACGGTGGACCGAGAAGGTCGAATCGGTGTTTGCCATAAGTAAGTGTACTGAAGAGGACAAAGTGAAGTACGCTACGTATACCCTCACAGGTTCTGCGTTAACATGGTGGAATACCTATCTAGAGCAAGTGGGACAAGATGATGCGTATGCACTACCGTGGTCAGCATTCAAGTACTTGATGAACGAGAAGTACCGTCCCAGAACCGAGGTCAATAAGCTCAAGACAGAACTTAGAGGGTTACGAACCCAAGGATTTGATATTACCACGTACGAAAGACGATTCACGGAATTGTGCCTATTGTGTCCGGGAGCGTTCGAAGATGAGGAAGAGAAGATCGACGCGTTTATGAAAGGATTATCGGAAAGAATCCAAGAATATATATGTTCACATGAGCCCGCCTCCATACAACAGGCATGTAGAATGGCTCACAAACTAGTGAACCAGATTGAGGAAAGAATTAAAGAACAGACGGCTGAAGAGGCCAATGTGAAGCAAGTCAAAAGAAAGTGGGAGGAAAACGGTGATAAGAATCACCAATACAACAACAACAGCAATTACAATTATAATCGCAATAATTATCCCAACAATCGCAACATCAATCGCAACTACAACAAACGGCCCAACAACAACAACAACAACAACAACAACAACAACAACAACAACAACAACAACAACAACAACAACAACAACTACAACAATCATCCCAACAACAATAACAACCGCAACAACAACAACAACAACAACAACAACAACAACAACAACAACAACAACAACAATTAGAAGCAGCTATGCCAAAGGTGTGAAAAGTATCACTCGGGGTTCTGCACTAAATTTTGCAACAAGTGTAAAAGAAATGGTCATAGCGCGGCGAAGTGTGAGGTCTACGGACCAGGGGTTAACAGAACGAACGGAACAAATGGTGTCGGAACGAGTAATGGCGGAGCAAGTAGTGTCGGAGCAAGTTATGCCAATGTAGTTTGTTATAAATGTGGAAAATCGGGCCACATTATTAGAAATTGCCCGAACCAGGAGAACAGGAATGGACAAGGCCGCGGAAGAGTTTTCAATATTAATGCGGCAGAGGCACAGGAAGACCCGGAGCTTGTTACGGGTACGTTTCTTATTGACAATGAATCTGCTTACGTTTTATTTGATTCGGGTGCGGATAGAAGCTATATGAGTAGAGATTTTTGTGCTAAATTAAGTTGTCCATTGACGCCGTTGGATAGTAAATTTTTACTTGAATTAGCAAACGGTAAATTAATTTCAGCAGATAATATATGCCGGAATCGAGAAATTAAACTCGGTAGCGAAATATTTAAGATTGATTTGATACCAGTAGAGTTAGGGAGTTTTGATGTAATAGTTGGCATGGACTGGCTGAAGAAGGTGAAAGCAGAGATCGTATGTTAAAAAAATGCAATTCGCATTGTACGAGAAGAAGGAGAACCCTTAATGGTGTACGGAGAAAAGGGCAACATGAAGCTACATCTTATTAGTAATTTGAAGGCACAAAAACTAATAAGAAAAGGTTGCTATGCTGTTCTAGCACACGTCGAGAAAGTACAAACCAAAGAAAAGAGCATCAATGATGTTCCCGTCGCAAAAGAATTTCCCGATGTATTTCCGAAAGAATTACCGGGACTACCTCCACATCGATCTGTTGAATTTCAAATTGATCTTATACCAGGAGCTGCACCAATAGCTCGTGCTCCTTATAGACTCGCACCCAGCGAGATGAAAGAACTGCAAAGCCAACTGCAAGAACTATTAGAACGTGGTTTCATTCGACCAAGCACATCACCACGGGGAGCTCCTGTTTTGTTTGTCAAGAAGAAGGATGGTACATTTAGGTTGTCTATTGACTACAGAGAGTTGAACAAACTTACCATCAAAAACCGTTATCCACTACCGAGAATTGACGACTTATTTGATCAACTACAAGGCTCGTTTATTCGAAGATCGATTTACGTTCTGGATATCATCAAATGTGAGTAAAGGAGGATGATATTCCAAAAACTGCTTTTAGGACGTGTTATGGTCATTACGAGTTTATGGTTATGCCGTTTGGATTAACTAACGCACCAGCTGTGTTCATGGATCTTATGAACTGAGTGTGTGGGCCATATCTTGACAAGTTTGTCATTGTTTTCATCGATGACATACTTATTTACTCAAAGAATGATCAAGAGCACGAAGAACATTTGAGAAAAGTGCTAGAAGTATTGAGGAAAGAAAAACTGTACGCTAAGTTTTCAAAGTGTGCATTTTGGTTGGAAGACGTTCAATTCCTCGGTCACATAGTGAACAAAGAAGGTATCCAGGTGGACCCGGCAAAGATCGAAACCGTTGAAAAGTGGGAAACCCCAAAAACTCCGAAGCATATACGTTAATTTTTAGGATTGGCTGGTTACTACAGAAGATTCATCCAAGATTTCTCCAAAATAGCAAAACCCTTGACTGCATTAACGCATAAAGGGAAGATGTGACGACCCGGAAATTTCCGACCAAATTTAAACTTAACCTTTATATGTTTCTGACACGATAAGCAGAATTTGTAATGTTGAATCTCAAAAAGTTTGGAACTACATTCATGTAATCAATTACCCTTTGACCGTGTTCGACGATTCACGAACAATTATGTGTATATAGATATGTATATATAATATATAATATTAACTGAAAACATTAACAAAGTATTAGATATATGATACTTTACATAAACATATTTGTTTCGATATATTTATCGACAGAATTAAGAGATAATATCAAATGATTGAATTATCAGATACATTATGATATGATTACGGGCCTATGTTATGAGGTCCACTGTGATTTAAGAAATCTATTTTTTTGACAACTCATTACTTAACCAGTATGATAAAGATAACGATATTTATATTTTATTAAATATATATATATATAATAATTTAAATTAATATTATATATATTTTTATACGCGTATTATACGTACATAGTTTTATACTTTTACTATACTTTAACTTTACCTTTACTTTACTTTTACTTTACTTTAACTTTAATAATTCACTTTAATAATTCATACTTTAATAATTCACTTTAATAATTCATACTTTAATAATTCACTTTAATAATTCATACTTTAATAATTCACTTTAATAATTCATACTTTAATAATTCACTTTAATAATTCAAAAATCTATTATAAATAGAATTCAATAGGTTTCATTATTTCATAGAAACTTGAAAATATATTTCTCTAAACTCTCTCAATCGAATTACATATATATATATATATATATATATTTACTTAGTATTATTTCAAGATATTATTAGTATACATAAAATACTACGACGGAGTTATATTCAGACGATTTCAAAATAAGTTTTCAAATGGGATAGAGCTAAGGAAATTATGGGTTATAGCTATGAAGGTTATGGGTATTGATCGAGGGTATTGCTCGTGAGGTCAACCTAACATTTATCATTTTCGTTGCGTCTACGTACTTTCCTGCAATATTGAATCACAATATTGATACGTGAGCATTCATATCTTATCTTTTATATATTAATAGTGTATCCCTGACTAGTGCTCGAGTATATATGATTATGCATGTTTGTATGCTTAGTTTCGTCGTTAAATAGTTTATGATAAATCACGAATTTGATACATATGCTACTGAGATAAGTTATATGATATGCATGTCGTTGAAAATCCGAAGAAAAAAAAATTAATAACTTTTCATTTAGAAATCGTGTGGTTTCGATGAACGGATTAAAAGATATGGTCAACTGAATTATCATTAATTTTAATATTATTATTAAAACGATTATTATAACTGTTATCAGTTGATGTTATTACTAAAATTATCTTTATTACTAAAAATTAATATTTTTATTGAAACTATCATTTTATTATTTTTATCATTATTATTATTATCAATATTATTTTATCAAATAAATATGCGTACAAAGATATTTTTACCACACGTAATGTAATTACATTAATAATACATACCACTATATTTTTATGATATTAAGTGAATTTTATAAATTTTATTATTTGAGATATATAAAAGTATATTTTTATCATATATGAATTTAATATAAATTTTTATTTATTAATAAATGACTTGTATTATTTAGTATAATAAGATCAGATAAATATATTTAAATATATAAAACTACTATATATAAGTTATATAATAAACATGTATAGATTTTGGAAGTCATTTTGGGTCAAGTTGACTTTTGTTGACTTTTGCATGTCGGTCTCGAGCATTAGGATTGTGATACACTACGACTTGACCTAAATTGTTAGACAGATATTGACCAACATATAAATATATATACTTAATATAGGTTCATGAATCCGAGACAAATACTGCACTTGTTCAGTGCCGTCATATACATAATTGCTACGAAATACAGTATTGTGAGTTTCATTTGCTCCCTTTTATATATATTTTTGGGACTGAGAATACATGCGCTGTTTTTATAAATATTTTACGAAATAGGCACAAGTACTAAAACTAATTCTACGTGGGTTTAAACCAGAAATATCCCCTTAGCTTGGTAACTATAACTACTGGTGTATGACTGGTAGGCGCGAATCCTAAAGATAGATCTATTGGGCCTGACAAACCCCATCCTAATTATGGGATGCTTTAGTACTTCGAGATTTATATAACACACCTGATTCGGTGTACTTTCAGAGGGTAAAACATGAACGTTAAGGCTTGTTACCGAGTGCCTACAACTTATAGAATACTTTTATACACTTGCGAGTGTACGGATATTTATAGAAACTGAAATCTTGTGGTCTATTACTATTACGGAAATGATGGATTATGATAAACTAATGAACTCACCAACCTTTTGGTTGACACTTTAAAGCATGTTTGTTCTCAGGTATTAAAGAATTCTTCCGCTGTGCATTAGCTCATTTTAAGGATATTACTTGGAGTCATCCAAGACATACTTTGAAAGACGTTGCATTCGAGTCGTTGAGTTCATCAAGATTAATATTAAGTCAATTATAGTTGGATGTAATATGAAATGGTATGCATGCCGTCAATTTTTGATGTAAAGAAAGTTTGTCTTTTAAAAACGAATGCAATGTTTGTAAAACGTATCATATATAGGTCAAATACCTCGCGATGTAATCAACTATTGTGAATCGTTTATAATGTATATGAACGGGTCCTTTCAGTTGGTATCAGAGAGGTGGTCTTAGCGAACCAGGTCTTGCATTAGTGTGTCTAACTGATAGCTGTTAAGATGCATTAGTGAGTCTGGACTTCGACCGTGTCTGCATGTCAAAAGTTTTGCTTATCATTTTTAGTCGAAAATCATCTACTTACCATCCTTAGGAAATTACGTGCTTATCATTCTTAAGTCTAGACGCGTTTTCCTACATTTATTGCATAATAGTGTATAGACGAATTCTTATCTTAGCATATCTGTTACTGTGAATTTTGACTGACATCTTTCAAAGATTCCTCCGTAATTTATGGGATTTTGGTATTATATATACATATGTAAATTATATATTGAAGAATACTAAATCTAAATTCTACAATCTATTTCATACCAAAAAAATTCTTTCCCTGATCATACAAGATGGATCCCTCAACCAGTTCGAGTTCCTCGGATTCCGACAGCTATGCCGATATGGATTTTCACATGAGCTCCGAAAGCAGCGTGACCGGAATGGATCAACCAATTAGCCATCATCTATTCTGGATGAATTGGGGATGGGTTCGTAATCTACTTAACCATTGGAGACAAGAAGAAGGCGATCCCTTTCATCCACCACATTGCCCTCTTGGCAATGAACCTGAAGCACTTACCGGCGAACCTGTCCGAAACACCATTTTCTCTCTCATTTCCAGAGTATCTCGTCATGATTATATACTACACCAAATTCTAGATCTTATTTATTCGCTCGTCTGAACCGACAATCACCCCGGTGTAATAGAAGAAGTCAACGAGCTTCGCGCTCGGGTAGTGGCTTTGGAAAATATGGTGCAAAGGTTACAAACACCAGCAGTAGCACCAGCAGCATAACCAGTACCACCATCAACAACATCAACAGTACCATTACCACCACCAACAACAACCGCATCGCAAACCTCAACTTCACAATTTGTCCCACGAGCATCGACGTCATACGCCATGTAGATACCAAGGAATACCACAACGATGAAGTATTGATTCATAACTTCATTGGGGAAACATTCTACGGCGATTATGTAATTTCTAAAGTTTAGAAATTATCTATC
Source organism: Rutidosis leptorrhynchoides (assembly GCF_046630445.1). Lineage (NCBI taxonomy): Eukaryota > Viridiplantae > Streptophyta > Magnoliopsida > Asterales > Asteraceae > Rutidosis > Rutidosis leptorrhynchoides. The sequence goes on along the minus strand of NC_092336.1, from coordinate 59,746,450 downwards.
CTAGCCTTAACCATAAATCAAATGAGTTTAATTTAATATTAACTCATTAAATCAATATTACATCTGAAGAAATATACACATATATATTTCCATAAAGACTGTAATAAAATTCTTTTGTACAAAATATTAATTGTGAATTTTTTTTTAACGGGTAGGTAATACCCGAGAGATATATAAATTCACAATTAATATGTTACATTCTTCGAATCTGATTCAGCAAATCATCCATTATACTCCCTACTTTCACAACAATATACATTCTTTTATAGAAATCAAAACAACCATACTCATTCAAAATCTAATTACATATTCTGATTTTGAAATCTCAGAATTCGATTCAAGATATAACCGAAATCATCACTCTTAGATTCCTACATCTTTCAAAACTATACTTTGACTTCAAAACTGTCCTAGAACCTCATTTCTATTCATAGAACTCACAAAAATATTTGTATCATTTAAAATCTTAGAACATCATATGTATATTAACAATTACAATATGTGTTCAAACACTTCGAAATTCCTAAAGACATGCGAGATGATGATCCAACCACATATTACCCACTGTCATGCATCTGAAAAGCTCTCGAAACTAAAGTTATAGTTTAACACGTATCCGTGTCAGATCCTTTGATATTTATTACCAAATATAATTTTTCAATCTCTTTCCAAAATAGACAGTTTTGTCACAGCTCCAGCAAATCACCTTCATTTGTTTATACGAATAAACCTTATTATAACAATTACCTCTTCATCATTGTTACCGGGGAACCTTTCATATCTCGCCACATTAGCAGTAAACTTATCAACAACTTCATTAACCTTCGACTTAAGCCTCTCCGAAAAGCCACTATACTTATTCATTAAAACCCCATCATGTACTCACCTACATCCTGTAACAATAATTGTCACACCAACTACTGGGAATTAGCAATCAGTATTTTGAATTTCGCGACAATTTTACGTCAAAAGTTATACATATAACGTCTATCTCCTAGACTTACATACTTCGAATGTGAATTTTCTGAAAAACATCCCAAACTATGAACTAGTTCTCCGAAATTGGAAAAATGCTGATGAAGCAGCAAAAACTGTAAACGACTTTAACAGTCAAAAGTTTGATGATAAAGAATAGTATGGTGGTAAAGCTGAGAAAAAGAGAAGGTTTGAAACTGGAAAACGGATTGAGCAGACCATGAAGGAGGCTGTGGACAAATCACAAAGACTAAACCTGCCTTCAAAGGATCCAAATGATTCAGTGTCTACTGAAATTGTTAGCAAACACCTTATTTCTTATTCTAAACCTTCACAGACAAATCTTCTTCATCATCCATATTATCGTATCTTTTATTATAATATCTTCGATATTCCTGAAGATATTTTCACAACTATTCTTATCCGATATCTTTTATCTCTTCGCAATATCTGCGTTACAACATAAAAAGAAACTGTGTTAGTTTCTAAATTAAAAAAAATTGAATTTAAAATAGGAATGTTTTTGAAGTAGTGTTGGGAACTGAAGCATGAGTTAGTATAATATAATGACACTTGATCAACGTGATTATATTACAGTAAGTCATGCTAAGTTTCTAATGGAACCTGATGATTCACAGAACATACCGTCATCATGTACTGTTTACACGACTCTTACATTCTACCCAATTTTCAAACATATTAAGAACATATCATCTTGATAGCTCTATATTTTCGGATATTCTGGTAATTTGCCAAATCAAGATCGTGCCAATACGATTTTCTTCTTGGAACATTAACTATGTTCATCCAAAAATTCATATCTACGAATTCTGGACTATTATCCGCTTGACTTAAGATCGGGAAGAGAAAACGAAAGCATGAAGCTCCGAAATATAATGGAGAATATAAAGCCCGATAACAACCCCGAAATTACAAACCGTGTATATAAATGCGTATAGCAATATAAAGACACGGGAGAATGAAAAACACAATAACCCCAAGGTAATGGTAGAAGAAAATAACTTCCTCCGGTTGTAGATGAAAAAGAAGAATGACAGATATGAAAGTTAAAAGTATATCAAGAATCAATACTGGATGAAGCATATTAACGAATGCTTTAAAGTATGAATTGGGGAGAAAGACTAGAAGGTGTGAGCTGTGGAAATAAAGAAACGAAGGGGGTGGAATTATAGTAAAATATCAGACAGAGAAATCGAGACAGATTATCGCATTTAATCAAAGAAGATCCTGATTTTCTTAATGGCTGAAGAACCAAATCTTATTGCAAAGATTTTCTTTAAATCCCATGAATTCCGGAAATCAATCATAACTACGTCATCGGTTAAAACGAATATACGTTTACTCATTTCACTCTCTTGCGATAGCTTCACTTATACTCTTCGCGTAATCAAATTGTTTTATCTATATTACTCAATGATGATAAAACTCTATTTATCAACTCATATTCGTCATGAAAACATTTTTATAGTTAGCCATGACGACCTCGATCAAATTTCGGGACGAAATTTCTTTAACGGGTAGGTACTGTGACGACCCGGAAATTTCCGACCAAATTTAAACTTAACCTTTATATGTTTCTGACACGATAAGCAGAATTTTTAATGTTGAATCTCAAAAAGTTTGGAACTACATTCATGTAATCAATTACCCTTTGACCGTGTTCGACGATTCACGAACAATTATGTGTATATAGATATGTATATATAATATATAATATTAACTGAAAACATTAACAAAGTATTAGATATATGATACTTTACATAAACATATTTGTTTCGATATATTTATCGACAGAATTAAGAGATAATATCAAATGATTGAATTATCAGATACATTATGATATGATTACGGGCCTATGTTATGAGGTCCACTGTGATTTAAGAAATCTATTTTTTTTGACAACTCATTACTTAACCAGTATGATAAAGATAACGATATTTATATTTTATTAAATATATATATATATATATATAACAATTTAAATTAATATTATATATATTTTTATACGCGTATTATACGTACATAGTTTTATACTTTTACTATACTTTAACTTTACCTTTACTTTACTTTTACTTTACTTTAACTTTAATAATTCATACTTTAATAATTCACTTTAATAATTCATACTTTAATAATTCACTTTAATAATTCATACTTTAATAATTCACTTTAATAATTCATACTTTAATAATTCACTTTAATAATTTATACTTTAATAATTCACTTTAATAATTCAAAAATCTATTATAAATAGAATTCAATAGGTTTCATTATTTCATAGAAACTTGAAAATATATTTCTCTAAACTCTCTCAATCGAATTACATATATATATATATATATTTACTTAGTATTATTTCAAGATATTATTAGTATACATAAAATACTACGACGGAGTTATATTCAGACGATTTCAAAATAAGTTTTCAAATGGGATAGAGCTAAGGAAATTATGGGTTATAGCTATGAAGGTTATGGGTATTGATCGAGGGTATTGCTCGTGAGGTCAACCTAACATTTATCATTTTCGTTGCGTCTACGTACTTTCCTGCAATATTGAATCACAATATTGATACGTGAGCATTCATATCTTATCTTTTATATATTAATAGTGTATCCCTGACTAGTGCTCGAGTATATATGATTATGCATGTTTGTATGCTTAGTTTCGTCGTTAAATAGTTTATGATAAATCACGAATTTGATACATATGCTACTGAGATAAGTTATATGATATGCATGTCGTTGAAAATCCGAAGAAAAAAAAATTAATAACTTTTCATTTAGAAATCGTGTGGTTTCGATGAACGGATTAAAAGATATGGTCAACTGAATTATCATTAATTTTAATATTATTATTAAAACGATTATTATAACTGTTATCAGTTGATGTTATTACTAAAATTATCTTTATTACTAAAAATTAATATTTTTATTGAAACTATCATTTTATTATTTTTATCATTATTATTATTATCAATATTATTTTATCAAATAAATATGCGTACAAAGATATTTTTACCACACGTAATGTAATTACATTAATAATACATACCACTATATTTTTATGATATTAAGTGAATTTTATAAATTTTATTATTTGAGATATATAAAAGTATATTTTTATCATATATTAATTTAATATAAATTTTTATTTATTAATAAATGACTTGTATTATTTAGTATAATAAGATCAGATAAATATATTTAAATATATAAAACTACTATATATAAGTTATATAATAAACATGTATAGATTTTGGAAGTCATTTTGGGTCAAGTTGACTTTTGTTGACTTTTGCATGTCGGTCTCGAGCATTAGGATTGTGATACACTACGACTTGACCTAAATTGTTAGACAGATATTGACCAACATATAAATATATATACTTAATATAGGTTCGTGAATCCGAGACAAATACTGCACTTGTTCAGTGCCGTCATATACATAATTGCTACGAAATACAGTATTGTGAGTTTCATTTGCTCCCTTTTATATATATTTTTGGGACTGAGAATACATGCGCTGTTTTTATAAATATTTTACGAAATAGGCACAAGTACTAAAACTAATTCTACGTGGGTTTAAACCAGAAATATCCCCTTAGCTTGGTAACTATAACTACTGGTGTATGACTGGTAGGCGCGAATCCTAAAGATAGATCTATTGGGCCTGACAAACCCCATCCTAACTATGGGATGCTTTAGTACTTCGAGATTTATATAACACACCTGATTCGGTGTACTTTCAGAGGGTAAAACATGAACGTTAAGGCTTGTTACCGAGTGCCTACAACTTATAGAATACTTTTATACACTTGCGAGTGTACGGATATTTATAGAAACTGAAATCTTGTGGTCTATTACTATTACGGAAATGATGGATTATGATAAACTAATGAACTCACCAACCTTTTGGTTGACACTTTAAAGCATGTTTATTCTCAGGTATTAAAGAATTCTTCCGCTGTGCATTAGCTCATTTTAAGGATATTACTTGGAGTCATCCAAGACATACTTTGAAAGACGTTGCATTCGAGTCGTTGAGTTCATCAAGATTAATATTAAGTCAATTATAGTTGGATGTAATATGAAATGGTATGCATGCCGTCAATTTTTGATGTAAAGAAAGTTTGTCTTTTAAAAACGAATGCAATGTTTGTAAAACGTATCATATATAGGTCAAATACCTCGTGATGTAATCAACTATTGTGAATCGTTTATAATGTATATGAACGGGTCCTTTCAGAAGAAATTTGAATGGAAGGATGAACAAGAGAAGGCGTTTCAATTATTGAAGAAAAAGCTAACTACGGCACCTATATTGTCATTGCCTGAAGGGAATGATGATTTTGTGATTTATTGTGACGCATCAAAGCAAGGTCTCGGTTGTGTATTAATGCAACGGACGAAGGTGATTGCTTATGCGTCTAGACAATTGAAGATTCACGAACGAAATTATACGACGCATGATTTGGAATTAGACGCGGTTGTTTTTGCATTAAAGACTTGGAGGCACTACTTATATGGGGTCAAAAGTATTATATTTACCGACCACAAAAGTCTTCAACACATATTTAATCAGAAACAACTGAATATGAGGCAGTGTAGGTGGATTGAATTGTTGAATGATTACGACTTTGAGATTCGTTACCACCCGGGGAAGGCAAATGTGGTAGCCGACGCCTTGAGCAGAAAGAACAGAGAACCCATTCGAGTAAAATCTATGAATATAATGATTTACACTAACCTTACTACTCAAATAAAGGAGGCGCAACAAGGAGTTTTAAAAGAGGGAAATTTAAAGGATGAAATACCCAAAGGAACGGAGAAGCATCTTAATATTCGGGAAGACAGAACCCGGTATAAGGCTGAAAGAATTTGGGTACCAAAATTTGGAGATATGAGAGAAATGGTACTTAGAGAAGCTCATAAAACCAGATACTCAATACATCCTGGAACGGGGAAGATGTACAAGGATCTTAAGAAACATCTTTGGTGGCCAGGTATGAAATCCGATATTGCTAAATATGTAGGAGAATGTTTGACGTGTTCTAAGGTCAAAGCTGAACATCAGAAACCATCAGGTCTACTACAACAACCTGAAATCCCAGAATGGAAATGGGAAAACATTACCATGGATTTCATTACTAAATTGCCAAGGACTGCAAGTGGTTATGATACTATTTGGGTAATAGTTGATTGTCTCACCAAGTCAGCACACTTCCTGCCAATAAGAGAAGATGACAAGATGGAGAAGTTAGCACGACTGTATTTGAAGGAAGTCGTCTCCAGACATGGAATACCAATCTCTATTATCTCTGATAGGGATGGCAGATTTATTTCAAGATTCTGGCAGACATTACAGCAAGCATTGGGAACTCGTCTAGACATGAGTACTGCCTATCATCCACAAACTGATGGGCAGAGCGAAAGGACGATACAAACGCTTGAAGACATGCTACGAGCTTGTGTTATTGATTTTGGAAACAGTTGGGATCGACATCTACCGTTAGCAGAATTTTCCTACAACAACAGCTACCATTCAAGCATTGAGATGGCGCCGTTTGAAGCACTTTATGGTAGAAAGTGCAGGTCTCCAATTTGTTGGAGTGAAGTGGGGGATAGACAGATTACGGGTCCGGATATAATACAAGAAACTACCGAGAAAATCATCCAAATTCAACAAAGATTGAAAACCGCCCAGAGTCGACAAAAGAGCTACGCGGACAGTAAAAGAAAAGATATAGAGTTTGAAATTGGAGAAATGGTCATGCTTAAGGTTTCACCTTGGAAAGGCGTTGTTCGATTTGGTAAACGGGGGAAACTAAATCCAAGGTACATTGGACCATTCAAGATTATAGATCGTGTCGGACTAGTAGCTTACCAACTGGAGCTACCTCAACAACTCGTGGCTGTACATAACACTTTCCACGTCTTAAATTTGAAGAAATGTTTTGCTAAAGAAGATCTCACTATTCCGTTGGACGAAATCCAAATCAATGAAAAACTTCAATTCATTGAAGAACCCGTCGAAATAATGGATCGTGAGGTTAAGAGACTTAAACAAAACAAGATACCGATTGTTAAGGTTCGATGGAATGCTCGTAGAGGACCCGAGTTCACCGGGGAGAGATCAGATGAAGAAGAAATTGAAATGTCCCGTTCTTATTGATTAAAAACGTTCCATATTAATTGATTTCGTTGCGAGGTTTTGACCTCTATATGAGACATTTTTCAAAGACTGCATTCATTTTAAAACAAACCATAACCTTTATTTCATCAATAAAGGTTTAAAAAGCTTTACGTAGATTATCAAATAATGATAATCTAAAATATCCTGTTTACACACGACCATTTCATAATGGTTTACAATACAAATATGTTACAACAAAATAAGTTTCTTGAATGCAGTTTTTACACAATATCATACAAGCATGGACTCCAAATCTCGTCCTTATTTAAGTATGCGATAGCGGAAGCTCTTAATAATCACCTGAGAATAAACATGCTTAAAACGTCAACAAAAAATGTTGGTGAGTTATAGGTTTAACCTATATATATCAAATCATAATAATAGACCACAAGATTTCATATTTCAATACACATCCCATACATAGAGATAAAAATCATTCATATGGTGAACACCTGGTAACCGACATTAACAAGATGCATATATAAGAATATCCCCATCAATCCGGGACACCCTTCGGATATGATATAAATTTCGAAGTACTAAAGCATCCGGTACTTTGGATGGGGCTTGTTGGGCCCGATAGATCTATCTTTAGGATTCGCGTCAATTAGGGTGTCTGTTCCCTAATTCTTAGATTACCAGACTTAATAAAAAGGGGCATATTCGATTTCGATAATTCAACCATAGAATGTAGTTTCACGTACTTGTGTCTATTTTGTAAATCATTTATAAAACCTGCATGTATTCTCATCCCAAAAATATTAGATTTTAAAAGTGGGACTATAACTCACTTTCACAGATTTTTTACTTCGTCGGGAAGTAAGACTTGGCCACTGTTGATTCACGAACCTATAACAATATATACATATATATTAAAGTATGTTCAAAATATATTTACAACACTTTTAATATATTTTGATGTTTTAAGTTTATTAAGTCAGATGTCCTCGTTAGTAACCTATAACTAGTTGTCCACAGTTAGATGTACAGAAATAAATCGATAAATATTATCTTGAATCAATCCACGACCCAGTGTATACGTATCTCAGTATTGATCACAACTCAAACTATATATATTTTGGAATCAACCTCAACCCTGTATAGCTAACTCCAACATTCACATATAGAGTGTCTATGGTTGTTCCGAAATATATATAGATGTGTCGACATGATAGGTCGAAACATTGTATACGTGTCTATGGTATCTCAAGATTACATAATATACAATACAAGTTGATTAAGTTATGGTTGGAATAGATTTGTTACCAATTTTCACGTCGCTAAAATGAGAAAAATTATCCAATCTTGTTTTACCCATAACTTCTTCATTTTAAATCCATTTTGAGTGAATCAAATTGCTATGGTTTCATATTGAACTCTATTTTATGAATCTAAACAGAAAAAGTATAGGTTTGTAGTCGGAAAAATTAAGTTACAAGTCATTTTTGTAAAGGTAGTCATTTCAGTCGAAAGAACGACGTCTAGATGACCATTTTAGAAAACATACTTCCACTTTGAGTTTAACCATAATTTTTGGATATAGTTTCATGTTCATAATAAAAATCATTTTCTCAGAATAACAACTTTTAAATCAAAGTTTATCATAGTTTTTAATTAACTAACCCAAAACAGCCCGCGGTGTTACTACGACGGCGTAAATCCGGTTTTACGGTGTTTTTCGTGTTTCCAGGTTTTAAATCATTAAGTTAGCATATCATATAGATATAGAACATGTGTTTAGTTGATTTTAAAAGTCAAGTTAGAAGGATTAACTTTTGTTTGCGAACAAGTTTAGAATTAACTAAACTATGTTCTAGTGATTACAAGTTTAAACCTTCGAATAAGATAGCTTTATATGTATGAATCGAATGATGTTATGAACATCATTACTACCTTAAGTTCCTTGGATAAACCTACTGGAAAAGAGAAAAATGGATCTAGCTTCAACGGATCCTTGGATGGCTCGAAGTTCTTGAAGCAGAATCATGACACGAAAACAAGTTCAAGTAAGATTATCACTTGAAATAAGATTGTTATAGTTATAGAAATTGAACCAAAGTTTGAATATGATTATTACCTTGTATTAGAATGATAACCTACTGTAGGAAACAAAGATTTCTTGAGGTTGGATGATCACCTTACAAGATTGGAAGTGAGCTAGCAAACTTGAAAGTATTCTTGATTTTATGTAACTAGAACTTGTAGAATTTATGAAGAACACTTAGAACTTGAAGATAGAACTTGAGAGAGATCAATTAGATGAAGAAAATTGAAGAATGAAAGTGTTTGTAGGTGTTTTTGGTCGTTGGTGTATGGATTAGATATAAAGGATATGTAATTTTGTTTTCATGTAAATAAGTCATGAATGATTACTCATATTTTTGTAATTTTATGAGATATTTCATGCTAGTTGCCAAATTATGGTTCCCACATGTGTTAGGTGACTCACATGGGCTGCTAAGAGCTAATCATTGGAGTGTATATACCAATAGTACATACATCTAAAAGTTGTGTATTGTACGAGTACGAATACGGGTGCATACGAGTAGAATTGTTGATGAAACTGAACGAGGATGTAATTGTAAGCATTTTTGTTAAGTAGAAGTATTTTGATAAGTGTATTGAAGTCTTTCAAAAGTGTATAAATACATATTAAAACACTACATGTATATACATTTTAACTGAGTCGTTAAGTCATCGTTAGTCGTTACATGTAAGTGTTGTTTTGAAACCTTTAGGTTAACGATCTTGTTAAATGTTGTTAACCCAATGTTTATAATATCAAATGAGATTTTAAATTATTATATTATCATGATATTATCATGTATGAATATCTCTTAATATGATATATATATATATACATTAAATGTCTTTACAACGATAATCGTTACATATATGTCTCGTTTAAAAATCATTAAGTTAGTAGTCTTGTTTTTACATATGTAGTTCATTGTTAATATACTTAATGATATGTTTACTTATCATAGTATCATGTTAACTATATATATATATCCATATATATGTCATCATATAGTTTTTACAAGTTTTAACGTTCGTGAATCACCGGTCAACTTGGGTGGTCAATTGTCTATATGAAACATATTTCAATTAATCAAGTCTTAACAAGTTTGATTTCTTAACATGTTGGAAACATTTAATCATGTAAATATCAATCTCAATTAATATATATAAAAACATGGAAAAGTTCGGGTCACTACAGTACCTACCCGTTAAATAAATTTCGTCCCGAAATTTTAAGCTGTTGAAGGTGTTGACGAATCTTCTGGAAATAGATGCGGGTATTTCTTCTTCATCTGATCTTCATGCTCCCAGGTGAACTCGGGTCCTCTACGAGTATTCCATCGAACCTTAACAATTGGTATCTTGTTTTGCTTAAGTCTTTTAACCTCACGATCCATTATTTCGACGGGTTCTTCGATGAATTGAAGTTTTTCGTTGATTTGGATTTCATCTAACGGAATAGTGAGATCTTCTTTAGCAAAATATTTCTTCAAATTCGAGACGTGGAAAGTGTTATGTACAGCCGCGAGTTGTTGAGGTAACTCAAGTCGGTAAGCTACTGGTCCGACACGATCAATAATCTTGAATGGTCCAATATACCTTGGATTTAATTTCCCTCGTTTACCAAATCGAACAACGCCTTTCCAAGGTGCAACTTTAAGCATGACCATCTCTCCAATTTCAAATTCTATATCTTTTCTTTTAATGTCAGCGTAGCTCTTTTGTCGACTTTGGGCGGTTTTCAACCATTGTTGAATTTGGATGATCTTCTCGGTAGTTTCTTGTATAATCTCCGGACCCGTAATCTGTCTATCCCCCACTTCACTCCAACAAATCGGAGACCTGCACTTTCTACCATAAAGTGCTTGAAACGGCGCCATCTCAATGCTTGAATGGTAGCTGTTGTTGTAGGAAAATTCTGCTAACGGTAGATGTCGATCCCAACTGTTTCCGAAATCAATAACACATGCTCGTAGCATGTCTTCAAGCGTTTGTATCGTCCTTTCGCTCTGCCCATCAGTTTGTGGATGATAGGCAGTACTCATGTCTAGACGAGTTCCTAATGCTTGCTGTAATGTCTGCCAGAATCTTGAAATAAATCTGCCATCCCTATCAGAGATAATAGAGATTGGTATTCCATGTATGGAGACGACTTCCTTCAAATACAGTCGTGCTAACTTCTCCATCTTGTCATCTTCTCTTATTGGCAGGAAGTGTGCTAATTTGGTGAGACGATCAACTATTATCCAAATAGTATCAAAACCACTTGCAGTCCTTGGCAATTTAGTGATGAAATCCATGGTAATGTTTTCCCATTTCCATTCCGGGATTTCGGGTTGTTGCAGTAGACCTGATGGTTTCTGATGCTCAGCTTTAACCTTAGAACACGTCAAACATTCTCCTACGTATTTAGCAACATCGGCTTTCATACCAGGCCACCAAAAATGTTTCTTGAGATCCTTGTACATCTTCCCCGTTCCAGGATGTATTGAGTATCTGGTTTTATGAGCTTCTCTAAGTACCATTTCTCTCATATCTCCAAATTTTGGTACCCAAATCCTTTCAGCCCTATACCGGGTTCCGTCTTCCCGAATATTAAGATGCTTCTCCGATCCTTTGGGTATTTCATCCTTTAAATTTCCCTCTTTTAAAACTCCTTGTTGCACCTCCTTTATTTGAGTAGTAAGGTTATTATGAATCATTATATTCATAGATTTTACTCGAATGAGTTCTCTGTCCTTCCTGCTCAAGGCATCGGCTACCACATTTGCCTTCCTCGGGTGGTAACGAATCTCAAAGTCATAATCATTCAATAATTCAATCCACCTACGCTGCCTCATATTCAGTTGTTTCTGATTAAATATGTGTTGAAGACTTTTGTGGTCGGTATATATAATACTTTTGACCCCATATAAGTAGTGCCTCCAAGTATTTAATGCAAAAACAACCGCGCCTAATTCCAAATCATGCGTCGTATAATTTTGTTCGTGAATCTTCAATTGTCTAGACGCATAAGCAATCACCTTCGTTCGTTGCATTAATACACAACCGAGACCTTGCTTTGATGCGTCACAATAAATCACAAAATCATCATTCCCTTCAGGTAATGACAATATAGGTGCCGTAGTTAGCTTTTTCTTCAATAACTGAAACGATGTCTCTTGTTCATCATTCCATTCAAATTTCTTCCCTTTATGCGTTAATGCAGTCAAGGGTTTTGCTATTCTGGAAAAGTCTTGGATGAACCTTCTGTAGTAACCAGCTAGTCCTAAAAACTGACGTATGTGTTTCGGAGTTTTCGGGGTTTCCCACTTTTCAAAAGTTTCTATCTTTGCCGGATCCACCTTAATGCCTTCTTTGTTCACTATGTGACCGAGGAATTGAACTTCTTCCAACCAAAATGCACACTTTGAAAACTTAGCGTACAATTCTTCCTTCCTCAATACTTCTAACACCTTTCTCAAATGTTCACCGTGTTCTTGGTCATTCTTTGAGTAAATAAGTAGGTCATCAATGAAAACAATGACAAACTTGTCAAGGTATGGTCCACACACTCGGTTCATAAGGTCCATGAACATAGCTGGTGCATTAGTTAAACCAAACGGCATGACCATAAACTCGTAATGACCGTAACGTGTTCTGAAAGCAGTCTTTGGAATATCATCTTCTTTCACCCGCATTTGATGATACCCGGAGCGTAAGTCAATCTTTGAATAAACAGACGAGCCTTGTAGTTGATCAAATAAGTCGTCGATTCTCGGTAGTGGGTAGCGGTTCTTGATGGTAAGTTTGTTCAACTCTCGGTAGTCGATACACAACCTGAATGTACCATCTTTCTTCTTGACAAACAAAACAGGAGCTCCCCACGGTGATGTGCTTGGTCGAATGAAACCACGCTCTAAAAGTTCTTGTAATTGGCTTTGCAGTTCTTTCATCTCGCTGGGTGCGAGTCTGTAAGGAGCACGAGCTATTGGTGCAGCTCCTGGTACAAGATCTATTTGAAATTCAACGGATCGATGTGGGGGTAATCCCGGTAATTCTTTCGGAAATACATCAGGAAATTCTTTTGCGACGGGAACATCATTGATGCTCTTTTCTTCAGTTTGTACTTTCTCGACGTGTGCTAGAACAGCATAGCAACCTTTTCTTATTAGTTTTTGTGCCTTCAAATTACTAATAAGATGTAGCTTCGTGTTGCCCTTTTCTCCGTACACCATTAAGGGTTTTCCTTTTTCTCGTATAATGCGAATTGCATTTTTTTAACAAACGATCTCCGCTTTCACTTCTTTCAACCAGTCCATACCGATTATCACATCAAAACTCCCTAACTCTACTGGTATCAAATCAATCTTAAATGTTTCGCTAACCAGTTTAATTTCTCGATTCCGACATATATTATCTGCTGAAATTAATTTACCATTTGCTAATTCGAGTAAAAATTTACTATCCAAAGGCGTCAATGGACAACTTAATTTAGCACAAAAATCTCTACTCATATAGCTTCTATACGCACCCGAATCAAATAAAACGTAAGCAGATTTATTGTCAATAAGAAACGTACCCGTAACAAGCTCCGGGTCTTCCTGTGCCTCTGCCGCATTAATATTGAAAAATCTTCCGCGGGCTTGTCCATTCGTGTTCTCCTGGTTCGGGCAATTTCTAATAATGTGGCCCGGTTTTCCACATTTATAACAAACTACATTGGCATAACTTGCTCCAACACTACTTGCTCCGCCATTACTCGTTCCGACACCATTTGTTCCTTTCGTTCTATTAACCCCTGGTCCGTAGACCTCACACTTCGCCGCGCTATGACCATTTCTTTTACACTTGTTGCAAAATTTGGTGCAGAACCCCGAGTGATTCTTTTCACACCTTTGGCATAGCTGCTTCTGATTGTTGTTGTTGTTGCGGTTATTATTGTTGTTGGGATGATTGTTGTAGATGTTGTTGTTGTTGTTGTTGTTGTTGTTGGGACGTTTGTTGTAGTTGCGATTGATGTTGCGATTGTTGGGATAATTGTTGCGATTATTGTTGTAATTGCTGTTGTTGTTGTATTGGTGATTCTTATCACCGTTTTCCTCCCACTTTCTTTTGACTTGCTTCACATTGGCCTCTTCAGCAGTCTGTTCTTTAATTCTTTCTTCAATCTGGTTCACGAGTTTGTGAGCCATTCTACATGCCTGTTGTATGGAGGCGGGCTCGTGTGAACTTATATCTTCTTGGATTCTTTTCGGTAATCCTTTCACAAACGCGTTGATCTTCTCTTCCTCATCTTCGAACGCTCCCAGACACAATAGGCACAATTCTGTGAATCGTCTTTCGTACGTGGTAATATCAAATCCTTGGGTTCGTAACCCTCTAAGTTCTGTCTTGAGCTTATTGACCTCGGTTCTGGGACGGTACTTCTCGTTCATCAAGTGCTTGAATGCTGACCACGGTAGTGCGTACGCATCGTCTTGTCCCACTTGCTCTAGATAGGTATTCCACCATGTTAACGCAGAACCTGTGAAGGTATGCGTAGCGTACTTCACTTTGTCCTCTTCAGTACACTTACTTATGGCAAACACCGATTCGACCTTCTCGGTCCACCGTTTCAATCCGATCGGTCCTTCGGTTCCATCAAATTCCAAAGGTTTGCAGGCAGTGAATTCTTTGTAGGTGCATCCTACACGATTTCCTGTACTGCTAGATCCAAGGTTATTGTTGGTATGTAGCGCAGTCTGTACTGCGGCTATGTTTGAAGCTAGAAAAGTACGGAATTCCTCTTCATTCATATTCACGATGTGTCGAGTAGTCGGTGCCATTTCCTTCAAAATAGTCAAATGGAACAAGTTAATCATACAGAATATTAAGAGTAGTTAATAGTATTTCGTAGCATAATATGAACTCATTTATAAAAGCTTTTTCTTCATATTAGCGTTTTATAAGTTTAAATTCGGGTAGTACCTACCCGTTAAGTTCATACTTAGTAGCTAATATACAATTCAACTACTACAATTCTATATGAAAAACTGATTATAATAATATTTCGCGTTCAAACTTTTACACAATATTTTACAAACTTACAATACCGCTTATTTTACATATAGCATGAAATATAGCACACAATAAATTTGATACAAGATGGTTGTGAAGATAATTCTAGCTAGTACACAAGTCGTTCAGCAAAGGCAATAAAGACACGTAATTCATACGTCCAGAAATAAGTCATGTATTCTGGTTTTACTAGGATTACTTCCCATCCTTGGTCTTGTGGAACATAACCGTTATGGCCGTTGATAAGACAGCGTGTTGTAACGTCGTCAAAGGGACGAGGGTTACGTAATGTCCAACAGTCCCGTAACAATCTAAAAACCTCATTTCTTACCCCAATTACCGACTCCGTCACTTGTGGGACCGTTTTGTTTAATAGTTGTAGCCCGATGTTCTTGTTCTCACTTTGGTGAGAAGCGAACATTACTAATCCGTAAGCATAACATGCTTCTTTATGTTGCATGTTAGCCACTTTTTCTAAATCACGAAGTCCAATATTCGGATATATTGAGTCAAAATAATTTCTTAACCCATTGCGTAAAATAGCATTTGGGTTCCCCGCAATATATGCGTCAAAGTAAACACATCGTAACTTATGGATATCCCAATGTGATATCCCCCATCTTTCGAATGAATGCCTTTTATAAACCAAGGCATTCTTGGAACGTTCTTCGAATGTCTTACAAACTGATCTCGCCTTAAATAGTTGTGCCGAAGAATTCTGACCGACTCTAGACAAGATTTCATCAATCATGTCTCCGGGTAGGTCTCTTAAAATATTGGGTTGTCTATCCATTTTGTGTTTTTATACTGTAAAATAGACAAGAGTTAGATTCATAAAAAAAAAATACTTATTAATACAAGAAATTTTTACATATATCATAAAGCATAAGCACACTATATTACATATATTACACCACACGAATACAACTATCTTATTCCGACTCGCTTGTTTTTTCTTCTTCGGTTTTGGTTTGTTTTGCCAAGTTTCTAGAGATATATGATGTTCCCCTAATACGAGCCATCGTTTTCCACATTGGTTTAGAAAAACCTGGTGGTTTAGAGGTTCCCGGGTCATTGTTACAACTTAAGGACTTCGGGGGTTGACGATACATATAAAGTTCATCGGGGTTGGAATTAGATTTCTCTATTTTTATGCCCTTTCCCTTATTATTTTCTATTGCCTTTTTAAATTCAGTTGGGGTAATTTCTATAACATCATCGGAATTCTCGTCGGAATCCGATTCATCGGAGAATTGGTAATCCTCCCAATATTTTGCTTCCTTGGCGGAAACACCATTGACCATAATTAACCTTGGTCGGTTGGTTGAGGATTTTCTTTTACTTAACCGTTTTATTATTTCCCCCACCGGTTCTATTTCTTCATCCGGTTCCGATTCTTCTTCCGGTTCCGACTCTTCTTCCGGTTCCTCTTCGGGAACTTGTGAATCAGTCCACGAATCATTCCAATTTACATTTGACTCTTCATTATTATTAGGTGAGTCAATGGGACTTGTTCTAGAGGTAGACATCTATCACATAATATCAAACGCGTTAAGAGATTAATATATAACATAATATTCACATGTTAAAAATATATAGTTTCCAACAAAATTTGTTAAGCAATCATTTTTCAAGTAAACACGGTCGAAGTCCAGACTCACTAATGCATCCTAACAAACTCGATAAGACACACTAATGCAAAATTCTGGTTCTCTAAGACCAACGCACGGATACCAACTGAAATTACAGTGGGGACAACCACCATCCCACTCAGTGCCTTCCCAGCTAACCGCCTGGTGACCACTGAGTGTACCTCAGATACTGATTTTAGGGCCTACCTCTCGGCTACTGCCAACCCTCGTAAGGGATCGCAAGGAGTAAGAGCCAATGCTTCGTCACAGGTAACACTGTGAGAACCTCCTTTACGACTAACCCGCCACACATGGACGGCGTTATACCAGCTCTGATACCAACTGAAATGTCCCGTTCTTATTGATTAAAAACGTTCTATATTAATTGATTTCGTTGCGAGGTTTTGACCTCTATATGAGACGTTTTTCAAAGACTGCATTCATTTTTAAAACAAACCATAACCTTTATTTCATCAATAAAGGTTTAAAAAGCTTTACGTAGATTATCAAATAATGATAATCTAAAATATCCTGTTTACACACGACCATTACATAATGGTTTACAATACAAATATGTTACAACAAAATAAGTTTCTTGAATGCAGTTTTTACACAATATCATACAAGCATGGACTCCAAATCTCGTCCTTATTTAAGTATACGACAGCGGAAGCTCTTAATAATCACCTGAGAATAAACATGCTTAAAACGTCAACAAAAATGTTGGTGAGTTATAGGTTTAACCTATATATATCAAATTATAATAATAGACCACAAGATTTCATATTTCAATACACATCCCATACATAGAGATAAAAATCATTCATATGGTGAACACCTGGTAACCGACATTAACAAGATGCATATATAAGAATATCCCCATCATTCCGGGACACCCTTCGGATATGATATAAATTTCGAAGTACTAAAGCATCCGGTACTTTGGATGGGGTTTGTTAAGCCCAATAGATCTATCTTTAGGATTCGCGTCAATTAGGGTGTCTGTTCCCTAATTCTTAGATTACCAGACTTAATAAAAAGGGGCATATTCGATTTCGATAATTCAACCATAGAATGTAGTTTCACGTACTTGTGTCTATTTTGTAAATCATTTATAAAACCTACATGTATTCTCATCCCAAAAATATTAGATATTAAAAGTGGGACTATAACTCACTTTCACAGATTTTTACTTCGTCGGGAAGTAAGACTTGGCCACTGGTTGATTCACGAACCTATAACAATATATACATATATATCAAAGTATGTTCAAAATATATTTACAACACTTTTAATATATTTTGATGTTTTAAGTTTATTAAGTCAGCTGTCCTCGTTAGTAACCTACAACTAGTTGTCTACAGTTAGATGTACAGAAATAAATCGATAAATATTATCTTGAATCAATCCACGACCCAGTGTATACGTATCTCAGTATTGATCACAACTCAAACTATATATATTTTGGAATCAACCTCAACCCTGTATAGCTAACTCCAACATTCACATATAGAGTGTCTATGGTTGTTCCGAAATATATATAGATGTGTCGACATGATAGTTCAAAACATTGTATACGTGTCTATGGTATCTCAAGATTACATAATATACAATACAAGTTGATTAAGTTATGGTTGGAATAGATTTGTTACCAATTTTCACGTAGCTAAAATGAGAAAAAATTATCCAATCTTGTTTTACCCATAACTTCTTCATTTTAAATCCGTTTTGAGTGAATCAAATTGCTATGGTTTCATATTGAACTCTATTTTATGAATATAAACAGAAAAAGTATAGGTTTGTAGTTAGAAAAATAAGTTACAAGTCGTTTTTGTAAAGGTAGTCATTTCAGTCGAAAGAACGACGTCTAGATGACCATTTTAGAAAACATACTTCCACTTTGAGTTTAACCATAATTTTTGGATATAGTTTCATGTTCATAATAAAAATCATTTTTTCAGAATAACAACTTTTAAATCAAAGTTTATCATAGTTTTTAATTAACTAACCCAAAACAGCCCGCGGTGTTACTACGACGGCTTAAATCCGGTTTTACGGTGTTTTTCGTGTTTCCAGGTTTTAAATCATTAAGTTAGCATATCATATAGATATAGAACATGTGTTTAGTTGATTTTAAAAGTCAAGTTAGAAGGATTAACTTTTGTTTGCGAACAAGTTTAGAATTAACTAAACTATGTTCTAGTGATTACAAGTTTAAACCTTCGAATAAGATAGCTTTATATGTATGAATCGAATGATGTTATGAACATCATTACTACCTTAAGTTCCTTGGATAAACCTACTGGAAAAGAGAAAAATGGATCTAGCTTCAACGGATCCTTGGATGGCTCGAAGTTCTTGAAGCAGAATCATGACACGAAAACAAGTTCAAGTAAGATCATCACTTGAAATAAGATTGTTATAGTTATAGAAATTGAACCAAAGTTTGAATATGATTATTACCTTGTATTAGAATGATAACCTACTATAAGAAACAAAGATTTCTTGAGGTTGGATGATCACCTTACAAGATTAGAAGTGAGCTAGCACACTTGAAAGTATTCTTGATTTTATGTAACTAGAACTTGTAGAATTTATGAAGAACACTTAGAACTTGAAGATAGAACTTGAGAGAGATCAATTAGATGAAGAAAATTGAAGAATGAAAGTGTTTGTAGGTGTTTTTGGTCGTTGGTGTATGGATTAGATATAAAGGATATGTAATTTTGTTTTCATGTAAATAAGTCATGAATGATTACTCATATTTTTGTAATTTTATGAGATATTTCATGCTAGTTGCCAAATTATGGTTCCCACATGTGTTAGGTGACTCACATGGGCTGCTAAGAGCTGATCATTGGAGTGTATATACCAATAGTACATACATCTAAAAGCTGTGTATTGTACGAGTACGAATACGGGTGCATACGAGTAGAATTGTTGATGAAACTGAACGAGGATGTAATTGTAAGCATTTTTGTTAAGTAGAAGTATTTTGATAAGTGTATTGAAGTCTTTCAAAAGTGTATAAATACATATTAAAACACTACATGTATATACATTTTAACTGAGTCGTTAAGTCATCGTTAGTCGTTACATGTAAGTGTTGTTTTGAAACCTTTAGGTTAACGATCTTGTTAAATGTTGTTAACCCAATGTTTATAATATCAAATGAGATTTTAAATTATTATATTATCATGATATTATCATGTATGAATATCTCTTAATATGATATATATACATTAAATGTCTTTACAACGATAATCATTACATATATGTCTCGTTTAAAAATCATTAAGTTAGTAGTCTTGTTTTTACATATGTAGTTCATTGTTAATATACTTAATGATATGTTTACTTATCATAGTATCATGTTAACTATATATATATATCCATATATATGTCATCATATAGTTTTTACAAGTTTTAACGTTCGTGAATCACCGGTCAACTTGGGTGGTCAATTGTCTATATGAAACATATTTCAATTAATCAAGTCTTAACAAGTTTGATTGCTTAACATGTTGGAAACATTTAATCATGTAAATATCAATCTCAATTAATATATATAAACATGGAAAAGTTCGGGTCATTACAATAATCATATTCAAACTTTAATTTCTATAACTATAACAATCTTATTTCGAGTGGAAATCTTACTTGAAATTGTTTTCGTGTCATGATTCTTCTTCAAGAACTTTCAAGCCATCCAAGGATCCTTTGAAGATAGATCTATTTTTCTCATTTCCAGTAGGTTTATCCAAGGAACTTGAGGTAGTAATGATGTTCATAACATCATTCGATTCATACATATAAAGCTATCTTATTCGAAGGTTTAAACTTGTAATCACTAGAACATAGTTTAGTTAATTCTAAACTTGTTCGCAAATAAAAGTTAATCCTTCTAACTTGACTTTTAAAATAAACTAAACACATATTCTATATCTATATGATATGCTAACTTAATGATTTAAAACCTGGAAACACGAAAAACACCGTAAAACCGGATTTACGCCGTCGTAGTAACACCGCGGGCTGTTTTGAGTTAGTTAATTAAAAACTATGATAAACTTTGATTTAAAAGTTGTTATTCTGGGAAAATGATTTTTATTATGAACATGAAATTATATCCAAAAATTATGGTTAAACTCAAAGTGGAAGTATGTTTTCTAAAATGGTCATCTAGACGTCGTTCTTTCGACTGAAATGACTACCTTTACAAAAACGACTTGTAACTTATTTTTCCGACTATAAACCTATAATTTTTCTGTTTAGATTCATAAAATAGAGTTCAATATGAAACCATAGCAATTTGATTCACTCAAAACGGATTTGAAATGAAGAAGTTATGGGTAAAACAAGATTGGATAATTTTTCTCATTTTAGCTACGTGAAAATAGGTAACAAATCTATTCCAACCAAAACTTAATCAACTTGTATTGTATATTATGTAATTTTGAGATACCATAGACACGTATACAATGTTTCGACCTATCATGTCGACACATCTATATATATTTCGGAACAACCATAGACACTCTATATGTGAATGTTGGAGTTAGCTATACAGGGTTGAGGTTGATTCCAAAATATATATAGTTTGAGTTGTGATCAATACTGAGATACGTATACACTGGTTCGTGGATTGATTCAAGATAATATTTATCGATTTATTTCTGTACATCTAACTGTGGACAACTAGTTGTAGGTTACTAACGAGGACAGCTGACTTAATAAACTTAAAACATCAAAATATATTAAAAGTGTTGTAAATATATTTTGAACATACTTTGATATATATGTATATATTGTTATAGGTTCGTGAATCAACCAGTGGCCAAGTCTTACTTCCCGACGAAGTAAAAATCTGTGAAAGTGAGTTATAGTCCCACTTTTAAAATCTAATATTTTTGGGATGAGAATACATGCAGGTTTTATAAATGATTTACAAAATAGACACAAGTACGTGAAACTACATTCTATGGTTGAATTATTGAAATCGAATATGCCCCTTTTTATTAAGTCTGGTAATCTAAGAATTAGGGAACAGACACCCTAATTGACGCGAATCCTAAAGATAGATCTATTGGGCCTAACAAACCCCATCCAAAGTACCGGATGCTTTAGTACTTCGAAATTTATATCATATCCGAAGGGTGTCCCGGAATGATGGGGATATTCATAAATATGCATCTTGTTAATATCGGTTACCAGGTGTTCACCATATGAATGATTTTTTATCTCTATGTATGAGATGTGTATTGAAATATGAAATCTTGTGGTCTATTATTATGATTTGATAATATATAGGTTAAACCTATAACTCACCAACATTTTTGTTGACGTTTTAAGCATGTTTATTCTCAGGTGATTATTAAGAGCTTCCGCTGTCGCATACTTAAATAAGGACGAGATTTGGAGTCCATGCTTGTATGATATTGTGTAAAAACTGCATTCAAGAAACTTATTTCGTTGTAACATATTTGTATTGTAAACCATTATGTAATGGTCGCGTGTAAACAGGATATTTTAGATTATCATTATTTGATAATCTACGTAAAGCTTTTTAAACCTTTATTGATGAAATAAAGGTTATGGTTTGTTTTAAAATGAATGCAGTCTTTGAAAAACGTCTCATATAGAGGTCAAAACCTCGCAACGAAATCAATTAATATGGAACGTTTTTAATCAATAAGAACGGGACATTTCAGTTGGTATCTGAGCGTTGGTCTTAGAGAACCAGAAAATTTACATTAGTGTGTCTTATCGAGTTTGTTAGGATGCATTAGTGAGTCTGGACTTCGACCGTGTTTTCTTTAAAAATGATTGCTTAACATTTTTGTTGGAAACTATATATTATTAACATGTATATATTATGTGATATATTAATCTCTTAACATGTTTGATATTGTGTGATAGATGTCTACCTCTAGCACAAATCCCATTGACTCTCCTAATAATAACGAAGTGTCGAATATATATTGGACTGATTCACAAGTTCCCGAAGAAGAACCGGAAGAAGAATCAGAACCGGAAGAAGAATCAGAACCGGAAGAGGAGGAACCGGAGGAGGAAATAGAACCGGTGGGAGAAATAATAAAACGGTTAAGTAAAAGAAAATCCTCAACTAACCGACCAAGGTTAATTATGGTCAATGGTGTTTCCGCCAAGGAAGCAAAATATTGGGAGGATTACCAATTCTCCGATGAATCGGATTCCGACGAGAATTCTGATGATGTTATAGAAATTACCTCAACTGAATTTAAAAAGGCAAAAGAAAATAATAAGGGAAGGGGCATAAAAAAGAGAAATCTAATTCCAACCCCGATGAACTTTATATGTATCGTCAACCCCCGAAGCCCTTAAGTTGTAACAATGACCCGGTGTGACGACCCGGAAATTTCCAACCAAATTTAAACTTTAATCTTTATATTATTCCGACACGATAAGCAAAGTTTGTTAAATTAAATCTCAAGAATTTTAAACTGTGTTCATACATTCATTATAACCTCGACCAAATTCCGACGATTCACGAACCGTTATATATAAATAGATATGTATATGTATATATATATTATAACTTAAGAATATTAATAAAGTATTAAACGTATAATACTTTACACGAACGTATTTGTTTCAATATGATTTTTGACGAAATTAAAAAATATATATTAAATGATTGAATTATCAGAAACATTGAATTATGATTACAAGTCTCTGTTGAGAGGTCCACTATGATTTGAGAAAATCTATTCCTCTTAACGATATTTAGAATAATTTGTAAAGTTATTTATAAATAAAAACAAAAAGTGTCATTTACGAAAGTTAGACAAAAGTTAGTGGAGAATTGGTTTCCATAATATTCTATTAATCTATTTTAAAACGTACAAAGACGTTTTCAGTTTAAAAAGAACTTTATTATTAAAACGTATATAACTTTTATAAATATCTAGAATCACTTTTGACAACTCATTACTTAACCAGTATAATAAATATAACGATATTTATATTTTATTTCATTAAATATATATAACGATTTAAATTAATATTATATATATTTATACGCGTATTATACATACATAGTTTTTATACTTTTACTATACTTTAACTTTACTTTTACTTTACTTTTACTTTACTTTAACTTTAATAATTCATACTTTAATAATTCACTTTAATAATTCATACTTTAATAATTCACTTTAATAATTCATACTTTAATAATTCACTTTAATAATTCATACTTTAATAATTCAAAAATCTATTATAAATAGAATTCAATAGGTTTTATTATTTCATAGAAACTTGAAAATATATTTCTCTAAACTCTCTCAATCGATTTATATATATATATATATATATATATATATATATATATATATATATATATATATATATATATATATATATATATATATATATATATATATTTGCTCTGTATTATTTCAAGATATTATTAGTATACATAAAATATTACGACGGAGTGCTGTCCGAGTGATTTCAAAATAGTTTTTTTTTAATGAGTCGAAGCTAAGGAAATTATGGGTTATAGCTATGGAGGTGATGGGTATGGTTCATGGGTATGCTCGTGAGGTCAATCTAGTATTTATCATCTCCGTTGCATCTACGTACTTTCCTGCAATATTGAATCTCAATATTGATACGTTCGTGAATCCGAGGCCAACCTTGCACTTGTTAAATGACGTTATATGTATTTTTACTACGAAATACAGTATTGTGAGTTTCATTTGCTCCCTTTTATATATATTTTTGGGACTGAGAATACATGCGCTGTTTTTATAAATGTTTTACGAAATAGGCACAAGTACTAAAACTAATTCTACGTGGGTTTAAACCAGAAATATACCCTTAGCTTGGTAACATTAAACTACTTGTCTATGTACGGTAGGCGTGAATCCTAAAGATAGATCTATTGGGCCTGACAAACCCCGTCCTAACTATGGGATGCTTTAGTACTTTGAGGTTATTTTAAACACACCTGATCTGGTATACTTCAGAGGGTAAAACATGAACGTTAAGACTTGTTACCGGGTGCCTACAACTTATAGAATACTTTTATACACTTACGAGTGTACATATATTTATAAACGGAAATCTTGTGGTCTATTAATATATTGAAATGATTGTTATGATAAACCTATGAACTCAGCAACCTTTTGGTTGACACTTTAAAGCATGTTTATTCTCAGGTATTAAAGAAATCTTCCGCTGTGCATTAGCTCATTTTAAGGATATTACTTGGTGTCATTCATGGCATATTTTGAAAGACGTTGCATTCGAGTCATTGAGTTCATCAAGATTATTATTAAGCCAATTATAGTTGGATGTATTATGAAATGGTGTGCATGCTGTCAAATTTCGTTGTAAAGAAAGTTTGTCTTTTAAAAACGAATGCAATGTTTGTAAAATGCATCATATAGAGGTCAAATACCTCGCGATGTAATCAACTATTGTGAATCGTTTATAATGTATATGAACGGGTCCTTTCACCCGGGAACCTCTAAACCACCAGGTTTTTCTAAACCGTTGTGGAAAACGACAGCTCGTATTAGGGGAACATCATATATCCCTAGAAACTTGGCAAAACGAACCAAAACCGAAGAAGAAGAAACGAGCGAGTCGGAATAAGATAGTTGTATTCGTGTGGTGTAATATATGTAATATAGTGTACTTATGCTTTATGATATATGTAAAAATTGCTTGTATTAATAAGTATTTTTTTTTATGAATCTAACTCTTGTCTATTTTACAGTATAAAAACACAAAATGGATAGAAAACCCAATATTTTAAGAGACCTACCCGGAGACATGATTGATGAAATCTTGTCTAGAGTCGGTCAGAATTCTTCGGCATAACTATTTACGGCAAAATCAGTTTGTAAGACATTCGAAGAACGTTCCAAGAATGTCTTGGTTTATAAGAGACTTTCGTTTGAAAGATGGGGGATATCACATTGGGAAACCCATAAGTTACGTTGTGCTTACTGATAAGTTTCTCGCAGCACATGTTACCTATACTGCACATGTCACTGATTCTACGGAACCCACTATAGATGCTGGTACCTCTGCTACTGCCATCACTGATACTTCTCAGGCTACTGCTTCTGCTGAAAAGCAACCATATGTGTGACAGTTACCAGATCCTGATGAAGTTGTACCTAACATCATCTATAGGGGAGCATCCATCACTCCCAAAGTTGCCTTGCTGGTGGATCAGCTGACCATTGATCCCCAAAGTGCTATAGTCTCAGCCAGCAAATTACCTGAAGAGGAGCTGACTGAGCTATTATCTCAGCTTGATCGACCAGTAAGAGAAGAGATATATGAGAGGTTGGCCACGCTACAACAAGTTAATGAGCAGCCATACTATCACTACTTTGGTATGGCTCCAGTTGCTTCTCCATGGCCTGGTACATGTGAAATGTCCCGTTCTTATTGATTAAAAACGTTCCATATTAATTGATTTCGTTGCGAGGTTTTGACCTCTATATGAGACATTTTTCAAAGACTGCATTCATTTTTAAAACAAACCATAACCTTTATTTCATAAATAAAGTTTTAAAAAGCTTTACGTAGATTATCAAATAATGATCATCTAAAATATCCTGTTTACACACGACCATTACATAATGGTTTACAATACAAATATGTTACATCGACATCAGTTTCTTGAATGCAGTTTTTACACAATATCATACAAACATGGACTCCAAATCTTTTCCTTATTTTAGTATGCAACAGCGGAAGCTCTTAGTATTCACCTGAGAATAAACATGCTTTAAACGTCAACAAAAATGTTGGTGAGTTATAGGTTTAACCTATATATATCAAATCGTAACAATAGACCACAAGATTTCATATTTCAATACACATCCCATACATAGAGATAAAAATCATTCATATGGTGAACACCTGGTAACCGACATTAACAAGATGCATATATAAGAATATCCCCATCATTCCGGGACACCCTTCGGATATGATATAAATTTCGAAGTACTAAAGCATCTGGTACTTTGGATGGAGTTTGTTAGGCCCAATAGATCTATCTTTAGGATTCGCGTCAATTAGGGTGTCTGTTCCCTAATTCTTAGATTACCAGACTTAATAAAAAGGGGCATATTCGATTTCGATAATTCAACCATAGAATGTAGTTTCACGTACTTGTGTCTATTTTGTAAATCATTTATAAAACCTGCATGTATTCTCATCCCAAAAATATTAGATTTTAAAAGTAGGACTATAACTCACTTTCACAGATTTTTACTTCATCGGAAAGTAAGACTTTGCCACTGGTTGATTCACGAACCTATAACAATATATACATATATATCAAGGTATGTTCAAAATATATTTACAACACTTTTAATATATTTTGATGTTTTAAGTTTATTAAGTCAGCTGTCCTCGTTAGTAACCTACAACTAGTTGTCCACAGTTAGATGTACAGAAATAAATCGATAAATATTATCTTGAATCAATCCACGACCCAGTGTATACGTATCTCAGTATTGATCACAACTCAAACTATATATATTTTGGAATCAACCTCAACCCTGTATAGCTAACTCCAACATTCACATATAGAGTGTCTATGGTTGTTCTGAAATATATATAGATGTGTCGACATGATAGGTCGAAACATTGTATACGTGTCTATGGTATCTCAAGATTACATAATATACAATACAAGTTGATTAAGTTATGGTTGGAATAGATTTGTTACCAATTTTCACGTAGCTAAAATGAGAAAAATTATCCAATCTTGTTTTACCCATAACTTCTTCATTTTAAATCCGTATTGAGTGAATCAAATTGCTATGGTTTCATATTGAACTCTATTTTATGAATCCAAATAGAAAAAGTATAGGTTTATAGTCGGAAAAATAAGTTACAAGTCGTTTTTGTAAAGGTAGTCATTTCAGTCGAAAGAACGACGTCTAGATGACCATTTTAGAAAACATAATTCCACTTTGAGTTTAACCATAATTTTTGGATATAGTTTCATGTTCATAATAAAAATCATTTTCTCAGAATAACAACTTTTAAATCAAAGTTTATCATAGTTTTTAATTAACTAACCCAAAACAGCCCGCGGTGTTACTACGACGGCGTAAATCCGGTTTTACGGTGTTTTTCGTGTTTCCAGGTTTTAAATCATTAAGTTAGCATATCATATAGATATAGAACATGTGTTTAGTTAATTTTAAAAGTCAAGTTAGAAGGATTAACTTTTGTTTGCGAACAAGTTTAGAATTAACTAAACTATGTTCTAGTGATTACGAGTTTAAACCTTCGAATAAGATAGTTTTATATATATGAATCGAATGATGTTATGAACATCATTACTACCTCAAGTTTATTAGGTAAACCTACTGGAAGTGACAAGAAATGATCTAGCTTCAAAGGATCTTGGATGGCTTGAAAGTTCTTGAAGTAGGATCATGACACAAAAACAAGTTCAAGTAAGATTTTTACTCGAATTAAGATAGTTTATAGTTATAGAAATTGAATCAAAGTTTGAATATGAATATTACCTTGAATAAGAAAGATAACCTACTGTATATAACAAAGGTTTCTTGATCTTAGATGATTACTTGGAATGGATTAGAAAGCTTGGAAGTAAATTAGTAATCTTGAAGGGATTTTTGAAGTGTTCTTGAAGTGTTCTTCCTATGATGATTATAGCTTGATTATTGAAGTGATTTTTGATGAAGATGATGATTAACTACTGGAAAAATACGTTCATAATAGTGTGTGTGTGTGTGTTGAGAGAGAATTAGAAAGAGAATTGGAAGTGAAATGGAGTAAATGATGAGTGGTAATTGGTGAGTGGTGAGTGGGGTTAAAAGGAGTTCTAGTTAGTTGACTAGCTCATGGTAGAAGTTAAAATTGATTAGTCATACATGACATAATCAAGAGTGGAATCCCATGCTAGTTCCTATTGGTATATACCCATAGTAAGTACGTTTTGAAGCTGTGTATAATACGGGTAAAAATACGACTAGAATTCTTGATGAAAGAAAAGAATGGGAAAGTAACTGTAACCATTTTCGTTAAGTATGAGTGTTTTGATATATGTCTTGAAGTCTTCCAAAAGTATTTTAATACATCTAAATACACTACATGTATATACATTTTAACTGAGTCGTTAAGTCATCGTTAGTCGTTACATGTAAGTGTTGTTTTGAAACCTTTAAGTTAACGATCTCAAATAATGTTGTTAACCCATTGTTTATTATATCTAATGAGATGTTAAATTATTATATTATCATGATATTATGATATATTAATATATCTTAATATGATATATATATATATATATTTAAATGTCGTTACAACGATAATCGTTACATATATGTCTCGTTTCGAAATCCTTAAGTTAGTAGTCTTGTTTATATGTATATAACTCATTGTTAATATACTTATGGAGCTACTTACTTATCATAACCTCATGTTAATCATATGTATATCCATATATATATCGTCATGTCGTTTTTACAAGTTTTAACGTTCGTGAATCGCCGGTCAACTTGGGTGGTCAATTGTCTATATGAAACATATTTCAATTAATCAAGTCTTAACAAGTTTGATTGCTTAACATGTTGGAAACATTTAATCATGTAAATATCAATCTCAATTAATATATATAAACATGGAAAAGTTCGGGTCACTACAGTACCTACCCGTTAAATAAATTTCGTCCCGAAATTTTAAGCTGTTGAAGGTGTTGACGAATCTTCTGGAAATAGATGCGGGTATTTCTTCTTCATCTGATCTTTACACTCTCAGGTGAACTCGGGTCCTCTACGAGCATTCCATCGAACCTTAACAATTGGTATCTTGTTTTGCTTAAGTCTTTTAACCTCACGATCCATTATTTCGACGGGTTCTTCGATGAATTGAAGTTTTTCGTTGATTTGGATTTTATCTAACGGAATAGTGAGATCTTCTTTAGCAAAACATTTCTTCAAATTCGAGACGTGGAAAGTGTTATGTACAGCCGCGAGTTGTTGAGGTAACTCAAGTCGGTAAGCTACTGGTCCGACACGATCAATAATCTTGAATGGTCCAATATACCTTGGATTTAATTTCCCTCGTTTACCAAATCGAACAACACCTTTCTAATGTGCAACTTTAAGCATGACCATCTCTCCAATTTCAAATTCTATATCTTTTCTTTTAATGTCAGCGTAGCTCTTTTGTCGACTTTGGGCGGTTTTCAACCGTTGTTGAATTTGGATGATCTTCTCGATAGTTTCTTGTATAATCTCCGGACCCGTAATCTGTCTATCCCCCACTTCACTCCAACAAATCGGAGACCTGCACTTTCTACCATAAAGTGCTTCAAACGGCGCCATCTCAATGCTTGAATGGTAGCTGTTGTTGTAGGAAAATTCTGCTAACGGTAGATGTCGATCCCAACTGTTTCCGAAATCAATAACACATGCTCGTAGCATGTCTTCAAGCGTTTGTATCGTCCTTTCGCTCTGCCCATCAGTTTGTGGATGATAGGCAGTACTCATGTCTAGACGAGTTCCTACTGCTTGCTGTAATGTCTGCCAGAATCTTGAAATAAATCTGCCATCCCTATCAGAGATAATAGAGATTGGTATTCCATATCTGGAGATGACTTCATTCAAATACAGTAGTGCTAACTTCTCTATCTTGTCATCTTCTCTTATTGGCAGGAAGTGTGCTGATTTGGTGAGACGATCAACTATTACCCAAATAGTATCAAAACCACTTGCAGTCCTTGGCAATTTAGTGATGAAATCCATGGTAATGTTTTCCCATTTCCATTCCGGGATTTCGGGTTGTTGAAGTAGACCTGATGGTTTCTGATGCTCAGCTTTGACCTTAGAACACGTCAAACATTCTCCTACGTATTTAGCAACATCGGCTTTCATACTCAACCACCAAAAATGTTTCTTGAGATCCTTGTACATCTTCCCCGTTCCAGGATGTATTGAGTATCTGGTTTTATGAGCTTCTCTAAGTACCATTTCTCTCATATCTCCAAATTTTGGTACCCAAATCCTTTCAGCCCTATACGGGTTCCGTCTTCCCGAATATTAAGATGCTGCTCCGATCCTTTGGGTATTTCATCCTTTAAATTTCCTTCTTTTAAAACT
Organism: Rutidosis leptorrhynchoides; assembly: GCF_046630445.1. NCBI lineage: Eukaryota > Viridiplantae > Streptophyta > Magnoliopsida > Asterales > Asteraceae > Rutidosis > Rutidosis leptorrhynchoides. The sequence goes on along the minus strand of NC_092336.1, from coordinate 59,715,414 downwards.
CCTTGTTGCGCCTCCTTTATTTGAGTAGTAAGGTTATTATGAATCATTATATTCATAGATTTTACTCAAATGGGTTCTCTGTCCTTCCTGCTCAAGGCATCGGCTACCACATTTGCCTTCCCCGGGTGGTAACGAATCTCAAAGTCGTAATCATTCAACAATTCAATCCACCTACGCTGCCTCATATTCAGTTGTTTCTGATTAAATATGTGTTGAAGACTTTTGTGGTCGGTATATATAATACTTTTGACCCCATATAAGTAGTGCCTCCAAGTCTTTAATGCAAAAACAACCGCGCCTAATTCCAAATCATGCTTCGTATAATTTTGTTCGTGAATCTTCAATTGTCTAGACGCATAAGCAATCACCTTCGTTCGTTGCATTAATACACAACCGAGACCTTGCTTTGATGCGTCACAATAAATCACAAAATCATCATTCCCTTCAGGCAATGACAATATAGGTGCCGTAGTTAGCTTTTTCTTCAATAACTGAAACGCTTTCTCTTGTTCATCATTCCATTCAAATTTCTTCCCTTTATGCGTTAATGCAGTCAAGGGTTTTGCTATTCTGGAAAAGTCTTGGATGAACCTTCTGTAGTAACCAGCTAGTCCTAAAAACTGGCGTATGTGTTTCGGAGTTTTCGGGGTTTCCCACTTTTCAACAGTTTCTATCTTTGCCGGATCCACCTTAATACCTTTTTTGTTCACTATGTGACCGAGGAATTGAACTTCTTCCAACCAAAATGCACACTTTGAAAATTTAGCGTACAATTCTTCCTTCCTCAATACTTCTAACACCTTTCTCAAATGTTCACCGTGTTCTTGGTCATTCTTTGAGTAAATAAGTATGTCATCAATGAAAACAATGACAAACTTGACAAGGTATGGTCCACACACTCGGTTCATAAGGTCCATGAACACAGCTGGTGCATTAGTTAAACCAAACGGCATGACCATAAACTCGTAATGACCGTAACGTGTTCTGAAAGCAGTCTTTGGAATATCATCTTCTTTCACCCGCATTTGATGATACCCGGAACGTAAGTCAATCTTTGAATAAACAGACGAGCCTTGTAGTTGATCAAATAAGTCGTCAATTCTCGGTAGTGGGTAGCAGTTCTTGATGGTAAGTTTGTTCAACTCTCGGTAGTCGATACACAACCTGAATGTACCATCTTTCTTCTTGACAAACAAAACAGGAGCTCCCCACGGTGATGTGCTTGGTCGAATGAAACCACGCTCTAAAAGTTCTTGTAATTGGCTTTGCAGTTCTTTCATCTCGCTGGGTGCGAGTCTGTAAGGAGCACGAGCTATTGGTGCAGCTCCTGGTACAAGATCTATTTGAAATTCAACGGATCGATGTGGGGGTAATCCCGGTAATTCTTTCGGAAATACATCGGGAAATTCTTTTGCGACGGGAACATCATTGATGCTCTTTTCTTCAGTTTGTACTTTCTCGACGTGTGCTAGAATAGCATAGCAACCTTTTCTTATTAGTTTTTGTGCCTTCAAATTAGTAATAAGATGTAGCTTCATGTTACCCTTTTCTCCGTACACCATTAAGGGTTCTCCTTCTTCTCGTACAATGCGAATTGCATTTTTATAACATACGATCTCTGCTTTCACCTTCTTCAGCCAGTCCATGCCAACTATTACATCAAAACTCCCTAACTCTACTGGTATCAAATCAATCTTAAATATTTCGCTACCCAGTTTAATTTCTCGATTCCGACATATATTATCTGCTGAAATTAATTTACCATTTGCTAATTCGAGTAAAAATTTACTATCCAAAGGCGTCAATGGACAACTTAATTTAGCACAAAAATCTCTACTCATATAGCTTCTATCCGCACCCGAATCAAATAAAACGTAAGCAGATTTATTGTCAATAAGAAACGTACTCGTAACAAGTGTAGTGACCCGAACTTTTCCATGTTTATATATATTAATTGAGATTGATATTTACATGATTAAATGTTTCCAACATGTTAAGCAATCAAACTTTTTAAGACTTGATTAATTGAAATATGTTTCATATAGACAATTGACCACCCAAGTTGACCGGTGATTCACGAACGTTAAAACTTGTAAAAACTATATGATGACATATATATGGTTATATATATAGTTAACATTATATTATGATAATTAAACATATCATTAAGTATATTAACAATGAACTACATATGTAAAAACATGACTACTAACTTAATAATTTTGAAACGAGACATATATGTAACGATTATCATTGTAAAGACATTTAATGTATATATATCATATTAAGAGATATTCATACATGATAATATCATGATAATATAATAATTTAAAATCTCATTTGATATTATAAACATTGGGTTAACAACATTTAACAAGATCGTTAACCTAAAGGTTTCAAAACAACACTTACATGTAACGACTAACGATGACTTAACGACTCAGTTAAAATGTATATACATGTAGTGTTTTAATATGTATTTATACACTTTTGAAAGACTTCAATACACTTATCAAAATACTTCTACTTAACAAAAATGCTTACAATTACATCCTCGTTGAGTTTCATCAACAATTCTACTCGTATGCACCCGTATTCGTACTCGTACAATACACAGCTTTTAGATGTATGTACTATTGGTATATACACTCCAATGATCAGCTCTTAGCAGCCCATGTGAGTCACCTAACACATGTGGGAACCATCATTTGGCAACTAGCATGAAATATCTCATAAAATTACAAAAATATGAGTAATCATTCATGACTTATTTACATAAAAACAAAATAACATATCCTTTATATCTAATCCATACACCAACGACCAAAAACACCTACAAACACTTTCATTCTTCAATTTTCTTCATCTAATTGATCTCTCTCAAGTTCTATCTTCAAGTTCTAAGTGTTCTTCATAAATTCCAAAAGTTCTAGTTTCATAAAATCAAGAATACTTTCAAGTTTGCTAGCTCACTTCCAATCTTGTAAGGTGATCATCCAACCTCAAGAAATCTTTGTTTCTTACAGTAGGTTATCATTCTAATACAAGGTAATAATCATATTCAAACTTTGGTTCAATTTCTATAACTATAACAATCTTATTTCAAGTGATGATCTTACTTGAACTTGTTTTCGTGTCATGATTCTGCTTCAAGAACTTCGAGCCATCCAAGGATCCATTGAAGCTAGATCCATTTTTCTCTTTTCCAGTAGGTTTATCCAAGGAACTTAAGGTAGTAATGATGTTCATAACATCATTCGATTCATACATATAAAGCTATCTTATTCGAAGGTTTAAACTTGTAATCACTAGAACATAGTTTAGTTAATTCTAAACTTGCTCGCAAACAAAAGTTAATCCTTCTAACTTGACTTTTAAAATCAACTAAACACATGTTCTATATCTATATGATATGCTAACTTAATGATTTAAAACCTGGAAACACGAAAAACACCGTAAAACCAGATTTACGCCGTCGTAGTAACACCGCGGGCTGTTTTGGGTTAGTTAATTAAAAACTATGATAAACTTTGATTTTAAAGTTGTTATTCTGAGAAAATGATTTTTTTTATGAACATGAAACTATATCCAAAAATTATGATTAAACTCAAAGTGGAAGTATGTTTTCTAAAATGGTAATCTAGACGTCGTTCTTTCGACTGAAATGACTACCTTTACAAAAACGACTTGTAACTTATTTTTCCGACTATAAACCTATACTTTTCTGTTTAGATTCATAAAATAGAGTTCGATATGAAACCATAGCAATTTGATTCACTCAAAACGGATTTAAAATGAAGAAGTTATGGGTAAAACAAGATTGGATAATTTTTCTCATTTTAGCTACGTGAAAATTGGTAACAAATCTATTCCAACCATAACTTAATCAACTTGTATTGTATATTATGTAATCTTGAGATACCATAGACACGTATACAATGTTTCGACCTATCATGTCGACACATCTATATATATTTCGGAACAACCATAGACACTCTATATGTGAATGTTGGAGTTAGCTATACAGGGTTGAGGTTGATTCCAAAATATATATAGTTTGAGTTGTGATCAATACTGAGATACGTATACACTGGGTCGTGGATTGATTCAAGATAATATTTATCGATTTATTTCTGTACATCTAACTGTTGACAACTAGTTGTAGGTTACTAACGAGGACAGCTGACTTAATAAACTTAAAACATCAAAATATATTAAAAGTGTTGTAAATATATTTTGAACATACTTTGATATATATGTATATATTGTTATAGGTTCGTGAATCAACCAGTGGCCAAGTCTTACTTCCCGACGAAGTAAAAATCTGTGAAAGTGAGTTATAGTCCCACTTTTAAAATCTAATATTTTTGGGATGAGAATACATGCAGGTTTTATAAATGATTTACAAAATAGACACAAGTACGTGAAACTACATTCTATGGTTGAATTATCGAAATCGAATATGCCCCTTTTTATTAAGTCTGGTAATCTAAGAATTAGGGAACAGACACCCTAATTGACGCGAATCCTAAAGATAGATCTATTGGGCCTAACAAACCCCATCCAAAGTACCGGATGCTTTAGTACTTCGAAATTTATATCATATCCGAAGGGTGTCCCAGAATGATGGGGATATTCTTATATATGCATCTTGTTAATGTCGGTTACCAGGTGTTCACCATATGAATGATTTTTATCTCTATGTATGGGATGTGTATTGAAATATGAAATCTTGTGGTCTATTGTTACGATTTGATATATATAGGTTAAACCTATAACTCACCAACATTTTTGTTGACGTTTAAAGCATGTTTATTCTCAGGTGAATATTAAGAGCTTCCGCTGTTGCATACTAAAATAAGGACAAGATTTGGAGTCCATGTTTGTATGATATTGTGTAAAAACTGCATTCAAGAAACTGATTTCGATGTAACATATTTGTATTGTAAACCATTATGTAATGGTCGTGTGTAAACAGGATATTTTAGATTATCATTATTTGATAATCTACGTAAAGCTTTTTAAACCTTTATTTATGAAATAAAGGTTATGGTTTGTTTTAAAAATGAATGCAGTCTTTGAAAAACGTCTCATATAGAGGTCAAAACCTCGCAACGAAATCAATTAATATGGAACGTTTTTAATCAATAAGAACGGGACATTTCAGTTGGTATCAGAGCGTTGGTCTTAGAGAACCAGAATTTTTCATTAGTGTGTCTTATCGAGTTTGTTAGGATGCATTAGTGAGTCTGGACTTCGACCGTGTTTACTTGAAAAATGATTGCTTAACAAATTTTGTTAGAAACTATATATTTTTAACATGTGAATATTATGTGATATATTAATCTCTTAACGCGTTTGATATTATGTGATAGATGTCTACCTCTAGAACAAGTCCCATTGACTCACCTAATAATAATGAAGAGTCAAATGTAAATTGGAATGATTCGTGGACTGATTCACAAGTTCCCGAAGAGGAACCGGAAGAAGAGTCGGAACCGGAAGAAGAATCGGAACCGGAAGAAGAATCGGAACCGGAAGAAGAAATAGAACCGGTGGGGGAAATAATAAAACGGTTAAGTAAAAGAGAATCCTCAACCAACCGACCAAGGTTAATTATGGTCAATGGTGTTTCCGCCAAGGAAGCAAAATATTGGGAGGATTACCAATTCTCCGATGAATCGGATTCCGACGAGAATTCCGATGATGTTATAGAAATTACCCCAACTGAATTTAAAAAGGCAAAAGAAAATAATAAGGGAAAGGGCATAAAAATAGAGAAATCTAATTCCAACCCCGATGAACTTTATATGTATCGTCAACGCCCGAAGTCCTTAAGTTGTAACAATGACCCGGGAACCTCTAAACCACCAGGTTTTTCTAAACCAATGTGGATAACAACGGCTCGTATTAGGGGAACATCATATATCCCTAGAAACTTGGCAAAACGAACCAAAACTGAACAAGAAGAAACGAGCGAGTCGGAATAAGATAGTTATATTCGTGTGGTGTAATATATGTAATATAGTGTGCTTATGCTTTATGATATATGTAAAAATTGCTTGTATTAATAAGTATTTTTTTTATGAATCTAACTCTTGTCTATTTTACAGTATAAAAACACAAAATGGATAGACAACCCAATATTTTAAGAGACCTACCCGGAGACATGATTGATGAAATCTTGTCTAGAGTCGGCCAGAATTCTTCGGCACAACTATTTAAGGCGAGATCAGTTTGTAAGACATTCGAAGAACGTTCCAAGAATGTCTTGGTTTATAAGAGACTTTCGTTTGAAAGATGGGGGATATCACATTGGGAAACCCATAAGTTACGATGTGTTTACTTTGACGCATATATTGCGGGGAACCCAAATGCTATTTTACGCAACGGGTTAAGAAATTATTTTGACTCAATATATCCGAATATTGGACTTCGTGATTTAGAAAAAGCGGCTAACATGCAACATAAAGAAGCATGTTATGCTTACGGATTAGTAATGTTCGCTTCTCACCAAAGTGAGAACAAGAACATCGGGCTACAACTATTAAACAAAACGTTTCCACAAGTGACGGAGTCGGTAATTGGGGTAAGAAATGAGGTTTTTAGATTATTACGGGACTGTTGGACATTACGTAACCCTCGTCCCTTTGATGACGTTACAACACGCTGTCTTATCAACGGCCATAACGGTTATGTTGCACAAGACCAAGGATGGGAAGTAGTCCTAGTAAAACCAGAATGCATGACTTGTTTCTGGACGTATGAATTACGTGTCTTTATTGCCTTTGCCGAACGACTTGTGTACTAGCTAGAATTGTCTTCACAACTATCTTGTATCAAAGTTATTGTGTGCTATATTTCATGCTTTATGTAAAATAAGCGGTATTGTAAGTTTGTAAAATATTGTATAAAAGTTTGAACGCGAAATATTATTACAATCAGTTTTTCATATAGAATTGTAGTAGTTGAATTGTATATTAGCTACTAAGTATGAACTTAACGGGTAGGTACTACCCGAATTTAAACTTATAAAACGCTAATATGAAGAAAAAGCTTTTATAAATGAGTTCATATTATGCTACGAAATACTATTAACTACTCTTAATATTCTGTATGATTAACTTGTTCCATTTAACTATTTTGAAGGAAATGGCACCGACTACTCAACACACCGTGAATATGAATGAAGAGGAATTCCGTACTTTTCTAGCTTCAAACATAGCCGCAGTACAGGCTGCACTACATACCAACAATAACCTTGGATCTAGCAGTACAGGAAATCATGTAGGATGCACCTACAAAGAATTCACTGCCTGCAAACCTTTGGAATTTGATGGAACCGAAGGACCGATCGGATTGAAACGGTGGACCGAGAAGGTTGAATCGGTGTTTGCCATAAGTAAGTGTACTGAAGAGGACAAAGTGAAGTACGCTACGCATACCTTCGCAGGTTCTGCATTAACATGGTGGAATACCTATCTAGAGCAAGTGGGACAAGATGATGAGTACGCACTACCGTGGTCAGCATTCAAGCACTTGATGAACGAGAAGTACCGTCCCAGAACCGAGGTCAATAAGCTCAAGACAGAACTTAGAGGGTTACGAACCCAAGGATTTGATATTACCACGTACGAAAGACGATTCACAGAATTGTGCCTATTGTGTCCGGGAGCATTCGAAGATGAGGAAGAGAAGATCGACGCGTTTGTGAAAGGATTACCGGAAAGAATCCAAGAAGATATAAGTTCACACGAGCCCGCCTCCATACAACAGGCATGTAGAATGGCTCACAAACTAGTGAACCAGATTGAAGAAAGAATTAAAGAATAGACTGCTGAAGAGGCCAATGTGAAGCAAGTCAAAAGAAAGTGGGAGGAAAATGGTGATAAGAATCACCAATACAACAACAACAGCAATTACAACAATAATCGCAACAATTATCCCAACAATCGCAACATCAATCGCAACTACAACAAACGGCCGAACAACAACAACAACAACAACAGCAACTACAACAATCATCCCAACAACAATAATAACCGCAACAACAACAACAATCAGAAGCAGCTATGCCAAAGGTGTGAAAAGAATCACTCGGGGTTCTGCACCAAATTTTGCAACAAGTGTAAAAGAAATGGTCATAGCGCGGCGAAGTGTGAGGTCTACGGACCAGGGGTTAATAGAACGAAAGGAACAAATGGTGTCGGAACGAGTAATGGCGGAGCAAGTAGTGTCGGAGCAAGTTATGCCAATGTAGTTTGTTATAAATGTGGAAAACCAGGCCACATTATTAGAAATTGCCCGAACCAGGGGAACACGAATGGACAAGGCCGCGGAAGAGTTTTCAATATTAATGCGGCAGAGGCACAGGAAGACCCGGAGCTTGTTACGGGTACGTTTCTTATTGACAATAAATCTGCTTACGTTTTATTTGATTCGGGTGCGGATAGAAGCTATATGAGTAGAGATTTTTGTGCTAAATTAAGTTGTCCATTGACGCCTTTGGATAGTAAATTTTTACTCGAATTAGCAAATGGTAAATTAATTTCAGCAGATAATATATGTCGGAATCGAGAAATTAAACTGGTTAGCGAAACATTTAAGATTGATTTGATACCAGTAGAGTTAGGGAGTTTTGATGTGATAATCGGTATGGACTGGTTGAAAGAAGTGAAAGCAGAGATCGTTTTTTACAAAAATGCAATTCGCATTATACGAGACAAAGGAAAACCCTTAATGGTGTACGGAGAAAAGGGCAACACGAAGCTACATCTTATTAGTAATTTGAAGGCACAAAAACTAATAAAAAAAGGTTGCTATGCTGTTCTAGCACACGTCGAGAAAGTACAAACTGAAGAAAAGAGCATCAATGATGTTCCCATTGCAAAAGAATTTCCCAATGTATTTCCGAAAGAATTACCGGGATTACCCCCACATCGATCCGTTGAATTTCAAATAGATCTTGTACCAGGAGCTGCACCAATAGCTCGTGCTCCTTACAGACTCGCACCCAGCGAGATGAAAGAACTGCAAAGTTAATTACAAGAACTTTTAGAGCGTGGTTTCATTCGACCAAGCACATCACCATGGGGAGCTCCTGTTTTGTTTATCAAGAAGAAAGATGGTACATTCAGGTTGTGTATCGACTACCGAGAGTTGAACAAACTTACCATCAAGAACCGCTACCCACTACCGAGAATCGACGACTTATTTGATCAACTACAAGGCTCGTCTGTTTATTCAAAGATTGACTTACGTTCCGGGTATCATCAAATGCGGGTGAAAGAAGATGATATTCCAAAGACTGCTTTCAGAACACGTTACGGTCATTACGAGTTTATGGTCATGCCGTTTGGTTTAACTAATGCACCAGCTGTGTTCATGGACCTTATGAACCGAGTGTGTGGACCATACCATGACAAGTTTGTCATTGTTTTCATTGATGACATACTTATTTACTCAAAGAATGACCAAGAACACGGTGAACATTTGAGAAAGGTGTTAGAAGTATTGAGGAAGGAAGAATTGTACGCTAAGTTTTCAAAGTGTGCATTTTGGTTGGAAGAAGTTCAATTCCTCGGTCACATAGTGAACAAAGAAGGTATTAAGGTGGATCCGGCAAAGATAGAAACTGTTGAAAAGTGGGAAACCCCGAAAACTCCGAAACACATACGCCAGTTTTTAGGACTAGCTGGTTACTACAGAAGGTTCATCCAAGACTTTTCCAGAATAGCAAAACCCTTGACTGCATTAACGCATAAAGGGAAGAAATTTGAATGGAATGATGAACAAGAGAAAGCGTTTCAGTTATTGAAGAAAAAGCTAACTACGGCACCTATATTGTCATTGCCTGAAGGGAATGATGATTTTGTGATTTATTGTGACGCATCAAAGCAAGGTCTCGGTTGTGTATTAATGCAACGAACGAAGGTGATTGCTTATGCGTCTAGACAATTGAAGATTCATGAACAAAATTATACGACGCATGATTTGGAATTAGGCGCGGTTGTTTTTGCATTAAAGACTTGGAGGCACTACTTATATGGGGTCAAAAGTATTATATATACCAACCACAAAAGTCTTCAACACATATTTAATCAGAAACAACTAAATATGAGGCAGCGTAGGTGGATTGAATTATTGAATGATTACGACTTTGAGATTCGTTACCACCCGGGGAAGGCAAATGTGGTAGCCGATGCCTTGAGCAGGAAGGACAGAGAACCCATTCGAGTAAAATCTATGAATATAATGATTCATAATAACCTTACTACTCAAATAAAGGAGGCGCAACAAGGAGTTTTAAAAGAGGAAAATTTAAAGGATGAAATACCCAAAGGATCGGAGAAGCATCTTAACATTCGGGAAGACGGAACCCGGTATAGGGCTGAAAGGATTTGGGTACCAAAATTTGGAGATATGAGAGAAATGGTACTTAGAGAAGCTCATAAAACCAGATACTCAATACATCCTGGAACGGGGAAGATGTACAAGGATCTCAAGAAACATTTTTGGTGGCCGGGTATGAAAGTCGATGTTGCTAAATACGTGGGAGAATGTTTGACGTGTTCTAAGGTCAAAGCTGAGCATCAGAAACCATCAGGTCTACTTCAACAACCCGAAATCCCGGAATGGAAATGGGAAAACATTACCATGGATTTCATCACTAAATTGCCAAGGACTGCAAGTGGTTTTGATACTATTTGGGTAATAGTTGATCGTCTCACCAAATCAGCACACTTCCTGCCAATAAGAGAAGATGACAAGATGGAGAAGTTAGCACGACTGTATTTGAAGGAAGTCGTCTCCAGACATGGAATACCAATCTCTATTATCTCTGATAGGGATGGCAGATTTATTTCAAGATTCTGGCAGACATTACAGCAAGCATTAGGAACTCGTCTAGACATGAGTACTGCCTATCATCCACAAACTGATGGGCAGAGTGAAAGGACGATACAAACGCTTGAAGACATGCTACGAGCATGTGTTATTGATTTCGGAAACAGTTGGGATCGACATCTACCATTAGCAGAATTTTCCTACAACAACAGCTACCATTCAAGCATTGAGATGGCGCCGTTTGAAGCACTTTATGGTAGAAAGTGCAGGTCTCCGATTTGTTGGAGTGAAGTGGGGGATAGACAGATTACGGGTCCGGAGATTATACAAGAAACTACCGAGAAGATCATCCAAATTCAACAACGGTTGAAAACCGCCCAAAGTCGACAAAAGAGCTACGCTGACATTAAAAGAAAAGATATAGAATTTGAAATTGGAGAGATGGTCATGCTTAAAGTTGCACCTTGGAAAGGCGTTGTTCGATTTGGTAAACGAGGGAAATTAAATCCAAGGTATATTGGACCATTCAAGATTATTGATCGTGTCGGACCAGTAGCTTACCGACTTGAGTTACCTCAACAACTCGCGGCTGTACATAACACTTTCCACGTCTCAAATTTGAAGAAATGTTTTGCTAAAGAAGATCTCACTATTCCGGTAGATGAAATCCAAATCAACGAAAAACTCCAATTCATCGAAGAACCCGTCGAAATAATGGATCGTGAGGTTAAAAGACTTAAGCAAAACAAGATACCAATTGTTAAGGTTCGATGGAATGCTCGTAGAGGACCCGAGTTCACCTGGGAGCGTGAAGATCAGATGAAGAAGAAATACCCGCATCTATTTCCAGAAGATTCGTCAACACCTTCAACAGCTTAAAATTTCGGGACGAAATTTATTTAACGGGTAGGTACTGTAGTGACCCGAACTTTTCCATGTTTATATATATTAATTGAGATTGATATTTACATGATTAAATGTTTCCAACATGTTAAGCAATCAAACTTGTTAAGACTTGATTAATTGAAATATGTTTCATATAGACAATTGACCACCCAAGTTGACCGGTGATTCACGAACGTTAAAACTTGTAAAAACTATATGATGACATATATATGGTTATATATATAGTTAACATTATATTATGATAATTAAACATATCATTAAGTATATTAACAATGAACTACATATGTAAAAACATGACTACTAACTTAATAATTTTGAAACGAGACATATATGTAACGATTATCATTGTAAAGACATTTAATGTATATATATCATATTAAGAGATATTCATACATGATAATATCATGATAATATAATAATTTAAAATCTCATTTGATATTATAAACATTGGGTTAACAACATTTAACAAGATCGTTAACCTAAAGGTTTCAAAACAACACTTACATGTAACGACTAACGATGACTTAACGACTCAGTTAAAATGTATATACATGTAGTGTTTTAATATGTATTTATACACTTTTGAAAGACTTCAATACACTTATCAAAATACTTCTACTTAACAAAAATGCTTACAATTACATCCTCGTTGAGTTTCATCAACAATTCTACTCGTATGCACCCGTATTCGTACTCGTACAATACACAGCTTTTAGATGTATGTACTATTGGTATATACACTCCAATGATCAGCTCTTAGCAGCCCATGTGAGTCACCTAACACATGTGGGAACCATCATTTGGCAACTAGCATGAAATATCTCATAAAATTACAAAAATATGAGTAATCATTCATGACTTATTTACATAAAAACAAAATAACATATCCTTTATATCTAATCCATACACCAACGACCAAAAACACCTACAAACACTTTCATTCTTCAATTTTCTTCATCTAATTGATCTCTCTCAAGTTCTATCTTCAAGTTCTAAGTGTTCTTCATAAATTCCAAAAGTTCTAGTTTCATAAAATCAAGAATACTTTCAAGTTTGCTAGCTCACTTCCAATCTTGTAAGGTGATCATCCAACCTCAAGAAATCTTTGTTTCTTACAGTAGGTTATCATTCTAATACAAGGTAATAATCATATTCAAACTTTGGTTCAATTTCTATAACTATAACAATCTTATTTCAAGTGATGATCTTACTTGAACTTGTTTTCGTGTCATGATTCTGCTTCAAGAACTTCGAGCCATCCAAGGATCCATTGAAGCTAGATCCATTTTTCTCTTTTCCAGTAGGTTTATCCAAGGAACTTAAGGTAGTAATGATGTTCATAACATCATTCGATTCATACATATAAAGCTATCTTATTCGAAGGTTTAAACTTGTAATCACTAGAACATAGTTTAGTTAATTCTAAACTTGCTCGCAAACAAAAGTTAATCCTTCTAACTTGACTTTTAAAATCAACTAAACACATGTTCTATATCTATATGATATGCTAACTTAATGATTTAAAACCTGGAAACACGAAAAACACCGTAAAACCAGATTTACGCCGTCGTAGTAACACCGCGGGCTGTTTTGGGTTAGTTAATTAAAAACTATGATAAACTTTGATTTTAAAGTTGTTATTCTGAGAAAATGATTTTTTTTATGAACATGAAACTATATCCAAAAATTATGATTAAACTCAAAGTGGAAGTATGTTTTCTAAAATGGTAATCTAGACGTCGTTCTTTCGACTGAAATGACTACCTTTACAAAAACGACTTGTAACTTATTTTTCCGACTATAAACCTATACTTTTCTGTTTAGATTCATAAAATAGAGTTCGATATGAAACCATAGCAATTTGATTCACTCAAAACGGATTTAAAATGAAGAAGTTATGGGTAAAACAAGATTGGATAATTTTTCTCATTTTAGCTACGTGAAAATTGGTAACAAATCTATTCCAACCATAACTTAATCAACTTGTATTGTATATTATGTAATCTTGAGATACCATAGACACGTATACAATGTTTCAACCTATCATGTCGACACATCTATATATATTTCGGAACAACCATAGACACTCTATATGTGAATGTTGGAGTTAGCTATACAGGGTTGAGGTTGATTCCAAAATATATATAGTTTGAGTTGTGATCAATACTGAGATACGTATACACTGGGTCGTGGATTGATTCAAGATAATATTTATCGATTTATTTCTGTACATCTAACTGTTGACAACTAGTTGTAGGTTACTAACGAGGACAGCTGACTTAATAAACTTAAAACATCAAAATATATTAAAAGTGTTGTAAATATATTTTGAACATACTTTGATATATATGTATATATTGTTATAGGTTCGTGAATCAACCAGTGGCCAAGTCTTACTTCCCGACGAAGTAAAAATCTGTGAAAGTGAGTTATAGTCCCACTTTTAAAATCTAATATTTTTGGGATGAGAATACATGCAGGTTTTATAAATGATTTACAAAATAGACACAAGTACGTGAAACTACATTCTATGGTTGAATTATCGAAATCGAATATGCCCCTTTTTATTAAGTCTGGTAATCTAAGAATTAGGGAACAGACACCCTAATTGACGCGAATCCTAAAGATAGATCTATTGGGCCTAACAAACCCCATCCAAAGTACCGGATGCTTTAGTACTTCGAAATTTATATCATATCCGAAGGGTGTCCCAGAATGATGGGGATATTCTTATATATGCATCTTGTTAATGTCGGTTACCAGGTGTTCACCATATGAATGATTTTTATCTCTATGTATGGGATGTGTATTGAAATATGAAATCTTGTGGTCTATTGTTACGATTTGATATATATAGGTTAAACCTATAACTCACCAACATTTTTGTTGACGTTTAAAGCATGTTTATTCTCAGGTGAATATTAAGAGCTTCCGCTGTTGCATACTAAAATAAGGACAAGATTTGGAGTCCATGTTTGTATGATATTGTGTAAAAACTGCATTCAAGAAACTGATTTCGATGTAACATATTTGTATTGTAAACCATTATGTAATGGTCGTGTGTAAACAGGATATTTTAGATTATCATTATTTGATAATCTACGTAAAGCTTTTTAAACCTTTATTTATGAAATAAAGGTTATGGTTTGTTTTAAAAATGAATGCAGTCTTTGAAAAACGTCTCATATAGAGGTCAAAACCTCGCAACGAAATCAATTAATATGGAACGTTTTTAATCAATAAGAACGGGACATTTCAACAAGCTCCGGGTCTTCCTGTGCCTCTGCCGCATTAATATTGAAAACTCTTCCGCGGCCTTGTCCATTCGTGTTCTCCTGGTTTGGGCAATTTCTAATAATGTGGCCCGGTTTTCCACATTTATAACAAACTACATTGGCATAACTTGCTCCGACACTACTTGCTCCGCCAATACTCATTCCGACACCATTTGTTCCTTTTGTTCTATTAACCCCTGGTCTGTAGACCTCACACTTCGCCACGCTATGACCATTTCTTTTACACTTGTTGCAAAATTTGGTGCAGAACCCCGAGTGATACTTTTCACACCTTTGGCATAGCTGCTTCTGATTGTTGTTGTTGTTTCGGTTATTATTGTTGTTGGGATGATTGTTGTAGTTGCTGCTGCTGTTGTTGTTGTTGTTGTTGTTGTTGTTGTTGGGCCGTTTGTTGTAGTTGCGATTGATGTTGCGATTGTTGGGATAATTGTTGCGATTATTGTTGTAATTGCTGTTGTTGTTGTATTGGTGATTCTTATCACCGTTTTCCTCCCACTTTCTTTTGACTTGCTTCACATTGGCCTCTTCAACCGTCTGTTCTTTAACTCTTTCCTCAATATGGTTCACTAGTTTGTGAGCCATTCTACATGCCTGTTGTATGGAGGCGGGCTCATATGAACTTATATCTTCTTGGATTCGTTCCGGTAATCCTTTCACAAACGCGTCGATCTTCTCTTCCTCATCTTCGAATGCTCCTGGACACAATAGGCACAATTCTGTGAATCGTCTTTCGTACGTGGTAATATCAAATCCTTGGGTTCGTAACCCTCTAAGTTCTGTTTTGAGCTTATTGACCTCGGTTCTGGGACGGTACTTCTCGTTCATCAAGTGCTTGAATGCTGACCACGGTAGTGCGTACGCATCGTCTTGTCCCACTTGCTCTAGATAGGTATTCCACCATGTTAACGCAGAACCTGTGAAGGTATGCGTAGCGTACTTCACTTTGTCCTCTTCAGTACACTTACTTATGGCAAACACCGATTCGACCTTCTCGGTCCACCGTTTCAATCCGATCGGTCCTTCGGTTCCATCAAATTCCAAAGGTTTGCAGGCAGTGAATTCTTTGTAGGTGCATCCTACACGATTTCCTGTACTGCTAGATCCAAGGTTATTGTTGGTATGTAGCGCAGCCTGTACTGCGGCTATGTTTGAAGCTAGAAAAGTACGGAATTCCTCTTCATTCATATTCACGGTGTGTCGAGTAGTAGGTGCCATTTCCTTCAAAATAGTCAAATGGAATAAGTTAATCATACAGAATATTAAGAGTAGTTAATAGTATTTCGTAGCATAATATGAACTCATTTATAAAAGCTTTTTCTCAATATTAGCGTTTTATAAGTTTAAATTCGGGTAGTACCTACCCGTTAAGTTCATACTTAGTAGCTAATATACAATTCAACTACTACAATTCTATATGAAAAACTGATTATAATAATATTTCGCGTTCAAACTTTTACACAATATTTTACAAACTTACAATACCGCTTTTTTTACATATAGTATGAAATATAGCACACAATAAATTTGATACAAGATGGTTGTGAAGATAATTCTAGCTAGTACACAAGTCGTTCAGCAAAGGCAATAAAGACACGTAATTCATACGTCCAGAAACAAGTCATGCATTCTGGTTTTACTAGGATTACTTCTCATCCTTGGTCTTGTGGAACATAACTGTTATGGCCGTTGATAAGACATCGTGTTGTAACGTCGTCAAAGGGACGAGGGTTACGTAATGTCCAACTGTGACAACCCGGAAATTTCCAACCAAATTTAAACTTTAATCTTTATATGTTTCCGACACAATAAGCAATATTTGTTAAGTTAAATTTCAAGAATTTTAAACTATGTTCATACATTCATTCAACCTCGACCAAGTTCCAACGATTCACGAACCATTAAACGAATATGATTATATATGTATATGTGTATATATATTATAACTTGAAACGTAAATAAAATATTAGATTAAATACTTTATATGATTGTATCTGTTTCAAAATGTTTATCAATGGAATTAGAAGATAAGATCAAATGATTGAATTATCAGATATATTAAATTATGATTACAAGTCTCTGTTGAAAGGCCCACGTTGATTTGAGAAATCTTTCTATTTTAACAATATTCGGAAAATGGTAAAGTAATTTATAAATAAGAACAAATTGTCAATCATTGAGAACTAGACAAAGGATAGTGGAAGATTGAATCTCATAAAGACTCGATTGATCTATTTAGTTTCAAACGTACAAAAACGTTTTCAGTTTAAAAAGAACTTTATTATTAAAACGTATATAACTTTTATAAATATCTAGAACCACTTTTGACAACTCATTACTTAACTAGTATGATAAAGATAACGATATTTATATTTTATTTTATTAAATATATATAACGATTTAAATTAATATTATATATATTTATACGCGTATAATACGTACATAGTTTTATACTTTTACTATACTTAAACTTTACCTTTACTTTATTTTTACTTTACTTTAACTTTAATAATTCACTTTAATAATTCATACTTTAATAATTCACTTTAATAATTCATACTTTAATAATTCACTTTAATAATTCATACTTTAATAATTCACTTTAATAATTCATACTTTAATAATTCACTTTAATAATTCAAAAATCTATTATAAATAGAATTCAATAGGTTTCATTATTTCATAGAAACTTGAAAATATTTTTCTCTAAACTCTCTCAATCGATTTACATATATATATTTACTCCGTATTATTTCAAGATATTATTAGTATACAGAAAATATTACGACGGAGTGTTGTCCGAGTGATTTCGAAATTGTTTTTCGAGTAGGATAGGATTAAGGAAATTATGGGTTATAGCTATGGAGGTGATTGAGTATGGTTCATGGGTATGCTCGTGAGGTCAATATAGTGTTTATCATTTCCGTTGCGTCTACGTACCTTTCCTGCAATATTGAATCTCAATATTGATACGTGAGTACTCATAATTTAACTTTTACATACTAATAGTGTATCCCAGACTAGTGCTCGAGTATTTAGGATTATGCATGCTTGTACTTTTGATATTGCCCTTAGACAGGTTAGGTTGAATCTTGAATTAGTTACACTTGCGGTTGAGATAAGGTATAAGATATGCATGTCCTTGGAAAGCTAGCGAAAAATTAAGAACTTTTTCTTTAGATATCGAATGGTTTCGTTGAACGGATTAGAAGTTATAATCAATTGAATTTTCGATATTTTTATTAAAAATGATTATTATTATCGTCGTTTTTATCGTCGTTCTAGTTTTATCTTATTATTATCATTATTATTATCTTTATCAATAAAAGGGATTTATCATTAAAAATTGTTTTTTTTATTACTATCGTTATTATCGTTAAAGTTATAATTAGTATTATTATTATTATTATTATTATCCAATTTTCATTATTATTATTATTATTATTATTATTATTATTATTATTATTATTATTATTATTATTATTATTATTAGTATTATTATTATTATTATCATTATTAATATATATATATATATATATCATTATTTAAAAATGGTTATTGTTATTGTTATTATTATTTTTACTATATTATTATTAAGATAATTATTAGTATTATCGTTAATAATATTATAGTAACTATCATTATTAATATTAGTGTAATTAAAACAAATAATTGTAACACCTAAATATTTTGATTACTATTATTATCATTATTATGAACACGATATAAAAGACGATTAAAAGCTATTAAACGAAACGATTAGGAAATAATGAGTAAGAGTATCATGATGAAATTAAAATATTATAAGATATTAATTTAGATAAAATTATCGTTCTTATTATTTTTATCATTACTATTATTATTAAAAGTATCGTTAGTATTAAAACTATCATTTTAACAAAAATTATCATTTTAATAGAAATGTCATTGTTACTATAAAATATCATTATTATTATTATTTTAAATAGAATTATTATTTTAAAGATAATATTAAAAATTATCGTAAATATTAAAGTTATCATAATTAGAATTATCGTTTTATCATAATGTCATCTTAGTAATTATAAATATTGATATTTTTATAATAATAATTATTATTACAAAATAATACAACTTTTACTTACTATCATTATAGATATTATTTTATCAAATAAATATGTGATACAAACATATTTTACTACGTGTAATAACTTACTTTAATAATACCTATCATATTATCTTTATGATATTAAATGAACCCTATAAATTTTATTACTTAATATATATAAAAGTATATTTTATTATATAAATTTAATATAAAATTTTATTTATTAATAAATAAATTATATTATTTACTCTAATAAATCTTTTAAAAATATTTAAAAATATAAAATGACGATATTTAAACTATATATTAATCATGTATAGATTTTTGGAAATTATTTTGAGTCAAATTTACTTTTGTTGACTTTTGCATATTAGTCTCGAGCATTAGGATTGTGGTACACTATGACTTGACCTAATTTGTTAGACAAATATCGACCAACATATAAATATATATAATTAATTTAGGTTCGTGAATCCGAGGCCAACCTTGCACTTGTTCAATGACGTTATATGTATTTTTACTACGAAATACAGTATGGTGAGTTCATTTGAATCCCTTTTACTCTTTAAATTTTTGGGACTGAGAATACATGCAAATGCTTTATTAACTGTTTTACAATAATTATATGCGTGAGTTTCATTAATCCCTTTTTAAATGCTTTTGTAATATATATTTTTGGGACTGAGAATACATGCGCTGCTTTTATAAATGCTTTACGAAATAGACACAAGTAATCGAAACTACATTCTATGGTTGGATTATCTAATCGAATATGCCCTTTTTATTAAGTCTGGTAATCTAAGAATTAGAGAACAGACACCCTAATTGACGCGAATCCTAAAGATAGATCTATCGGGCCCAACAAGCCCCATCCAAAGTACCGGATGCTTTAGTACTTCGAAATTTATATCATGTCCGAAGGAGGATCCCGGAATGATGGGGATATTCTTATATGCATATTGTGAATGTCGGTTACCAGGTGTTCACCATATGAATGATTATTTTTGTCTCTATGCATGGGACGTATATTTATGAGAACTGAAAATGAAATTCTTGTGGTCTATTAAAATGATGGAAATAAATGATTATGATAAACTAATGAACTCACCAACCTTTTGGTTGACACTTTAAAGCATGTTTATTCTCAGGTGTTAAAGAAATCTTCCGCTGTGCATTTGCTCATTTTAAAGATATTACTTGGAGTCTTTCATAGCATATTTCGAAGAACGTTGCATTCGAGTCATTGAGTTCATCAAAGATTATTATTAAATCAATTTATAATTGGATAGTGGATATTATGAAATGGTATGCATGCCTGTCAATTTTCGATGTAAAGAAAGTTTGTCTTTTAAAAACGAATGCAATGTTTGTAAAATGTATCATATAGAGGTCAAATACCTCACAATGTAATCAACTATTGTGAATCGTTTATAATGTATATGAACGGGTCCTTTAAGTTGGTTTCAGAGCGGTGGTCTTAGCGAACCAGGTCTGCATTAGTGTGTCTAACTGATAAGTCGATAGGATGCATTAGTGAGTCTGGACTTCGACCGTATCTGCATGTCAAAAGTTTTGCTTATCATTTTGTGTCAAAAATTAACTACTTATCATCCTCAGGAAATTATCTGCTTATCATTTTTAGTCTAAGACACGTCTTGCTGTATTGATTGCATGAATAGTGTATAGACAAAAATTCATATCTTAGCATATCTGCTAAATCATATCTTATCGTATCTGTTACTTTAAACTTTGCCTGACATATCCCGCAAAGTCCTCCGTAATCTACGAAATCTTTTGATCTATATATATATATATATATATATATATATATATATATATATATATATATATATATATATATATATATATATATATATATATATATATATATATATATATTCTATGTAATTAGAATACCATCCGTTAGCCAAAATCATTTCATATCGAAAAAAAAATCCTTTATCCAATCGTACGAAATGGAATTCGTCATCAGTTCAAGTCACTCAGATTCCGAAATGGAATCCCATTCAAGCTCCGAAAGCAGTGTGACCAGAATAGATCAACCAATCAGTCATCACCTATTCTGGATGAATTGGGGATGTGTTCGTAGCCTCCTCAATCATTGGAGACAAGAAGAAGGTGATCCCTTCC
This sequence comes from Rutidosis leptorrhynchoides, assembly GCF_046630445.1. Lineage (NCBI taxonomy): Eukaryota > Viridiplantae > Streptophyta > Magnoliopsida > Asterales > Asteraceae > Rutidosis > Rutidosis leptorrhynchoides. The sequence goes on along the minus strand of NC_092336.1, from coordinate 59,694,132 downwards.
ATCCACCACATTGCCCTCTTGATGAAGAACCTGAAGCACTTACCGGCGAACCTGTCCGAAACACCATTTTCTCGCTCATTTCCAGAGTATCTCGTCACGATTATATATTACATCAAATTTTAGATTTTATTTATCCGCTCGTCCGAACCGACAATCACCCCGGTGTAATAGAAGAAGTCAACGAGCTTCGCGCTCGGGTAGTGGCTTTGGAGAATATGGTGCAGAGATTACAAACACCAGCAGCAGCATCAGCAGCATAACCAGTACCACCATCATCAACGCCAACAGTACCATTACCACCTCCAACCACAACCGCGTCGTAAACCTCAACTTCACAATCTGTCCCACGAGCATCAACGTCATACGCACCATAGATACCAAGGAGTACCTACAACAATAACTGACAAAGTATTAATTCATAACTTCATTGGAGAAACATTCCGCGGCAATTATGTAATCTCTAAAGTCTTAGAGATTATCTAATCTAGCCCTAACCATAAATCAGTTAAGCGAACCAAAATGATGGAAGGAAGAGTAGAAACCCTGACAAAAATGGTGTGTGATTAACAAGCTAAACTTGCTTTACCAACAACATCAATAGTACCATCAGCTTTACCAGCATCGTCAGTACAGTCAACATCCGAATCAACAACACCGATAACATCACAAACTCCGTCAGTTCAAGAATCACTGTGGACATCATTACGAATCAATAACGTTTATATTGTATCAACGAGTTATGAAGAATTAACTCATTTCCTCTGAAGAAATTATATGTGTATATATATATATATATATATATATATATACATATATACATATATATATATTGAAATAAATCTTTCAGTGCTAAGCTATTGTGTGTGAATCTTAACTACTCGGTTAATTCATATTACAAATATGCAATAATGTGCGTCCTTCGGCCGCAACTTAACCAGCGTTAACTACAATCTCTGTCGCAATTCAACAAATTCCAATTCATAATAAATCAAGTATATATTTGATTTTACACTTTCATCATCAATGTACCCGAAACTTTTCAGATAACATCATTCGTACTTTGCGAAATTCACAAGAATTCCACGAACCGAACACCATACATCAACAAATAACGAAGTATTGATTCATAATTTCAATGTCATTAAAGAAATACTGCGTAAAAGTTATGTACTTTTTAAAGCCTTTAGGGATTATTCAATTCTAGTTTCAACCGTAAATCAAATGAGTTTAATTTAACATTAACTCATTAAATCTATGTTACATCTGAAGAAAATATACATATATATATTTTCATAAAGACTGTAATAAAATTCTTTTGTACAAAATATTAATTGTGAAATTGTTTTTTAACGGGTAGGTAATACCCGAGAGATATATAAATTCACAATTAATATGTTACATTCTTCGAATCTGATTCAGCAAATCATCCATTATACTCCCTACTTTCACAACAATATACATTCTTTTATAGAAATCAAAACAACCATACTCATTCAAAATTTAATTACATATTCTGATTTTGAAATCTCAAAATTTAACTTGAGATATAACCAAAATCATCACTCTTAGATCCTTACATCTTTCACAAGCTATATTTTGACTTCAAAACTGTGTTAGAACATCAAATGTATGTTAACGATTACAATCTGTGTTCAAACCCTTCGAAAATTTCTGAAGACACTTCGAATGATGAGCAATCGAGATGATGATCCAACCACATGTTACCCACAGTTATGTACCCGAAAAACTCTTGAAACCAAAGTAAAAGTTTAAACAATGTATCCGCGTCAGATTCTTTGGCATTTATTAGCAAAAATAACTTTGCGACTCCTATTCAAAGTAGCCAGTTTTGTCACAGCTCCAGCAAATCAACTTCGACTTTTCAGTCAGACTAACCTTATTATAACCTTGAGATATACACCATCGTTACCAGGGAACCTTTTACATTCCACCATATTATTAGCAGATGTACCAACAACTTCATTACCCTTTGACTTTAGCCTCTCCAAAAAGTCATCATAATTATTCATTGAAACCCCATCATTTACTCATTCGCATCTTGTAATGAGAATTGCCATACGAATCATTGGGAATTAGCAATCAGTATTTTGAAATCTTGCAGCTTGTCTGTGCCAACAGTTATATGTGTATATATAACGTCTATCTTCTGGACTTAATTTGAATGTGAAGTTTCTGAAAAACACCCCGAACTACGAATTGGTTCTTCGAAAATGGAAAAAATGCTGATGAAGCAGCAAAAACTATAAACGACTTTAAATGGTAAAAGCTGGATGATAATGATGAAGTGTGCTGGCAAAGCGCAGAAAAAGAGAAGTTTTGGAACTGGAAAACGGATTGAGAAAAGTAGGAAGGAGGCTGTGGACAAATTACAAAGACTGAACCTGACTTTAAAGGATCTAAATGATTCAGTACCTGCTGAAGTCATTAACGAATACCTTGCTCCTGACTCTAAACCCCTGCGGACAATATTCTTCATCATCCTCTGATATTAGAAATTCTAAAATATCATCATATCTTTCATTATAAATATCCTCCATATTTCTGAAGATATTTTCTTAATTTTTCTTATTTGAAATCATTTACCTCTTCGCGCTATCTGTATTACATCATAAAAAAAACTATTTTAGTTTCTAAATTCTGAAAGATTCAAGTTTAAAATAGGAATATTTTGAAGTAGTGTTGAGAACTGAAGCATGAATTAGTATAATATAATGACACTTGATCAATGTGATTATATTACAGTAAGTCATGCTGAGTTTCTAAATGGAACGTGATGATTCACAGATCATAACATCATCATGTGCCATGTTATACGACTCTTGTATTCTATTTAACCTCTAAAATATCAAGAAAATATTTCTTGATGATTCGGCCTTTTCCAAGGTATTCTAGTAATTTGACAAGTCAAGATCGTGCCATCACAATTTCCTTCCTAGAACATTAACAATGTTCATTCCGAAATTCATATCTGTGAATTCTGGACCATTACAAGCGGTGCTTAATCGCAAGAAGAAGAAACGAAAGGACAAAACTCCGAAATAGAAATTTGGGTATAAATTGCAGCAAATAAAAGAGAGCATTAACTGTGAATGATAATGATTATAGAAGACAGAAGCAGAGACTTTGAAATATAAGGGAACATATAAAGCCCAACGACAAACCAGAAATTATAAACCATATATCGATGCATATAGCAATATAAAGACACGGGAGAACTTGAAACACTATAAACCCAAGAGTATAGTAGAAGTAAATAGATTCTTCCGGCGGTAGATGAAAAAGAAGAATGACCGATATGAAAGTTAGAAGTATATCGAGAATCAGAGCTGGATGGAGCATATTGATGAATACTTTAAAATATGAGTTGAGGGGGAAAGAATAGAAGGTGATGAAACATGACTAGGAACTTAGAAATCAACAGATTTAACTCACACAATGGCAGAATAAGTGAATCAAACCCTCTAGTGAATAGGTTAAGTTTTTTTTTGATTAATTTAGTCAAACTATAACTAAATCAAGTGTGATTAGATCAACACCTAGAGCTATTATTCACCACATGGGTGATTTGGACTGAGAGAGAATCGGAGGAGCTCACTAGATCTGAGTGTGTGTAACAAATAAGAGGCTTAACCTAAAATGAAGAACATAAGACTTTATATACCCCTGCTGTTGACTCACCCATACGATTCATTCATCACACGTACGAGTTGGCTTCATCAGTCGTACGGGTGATCACTCACTCGTGTCTTCTCATTTAGGTTGTAATTGTGACTTAGCTCAGCATCAATCGTGCGTATGAGCCTGTCAGCCGTACTAGTGAGGCTTCACTCGTACGTCTGACTAATTCTAACATAGTCAAACATCTAAATCTCGTTCCTGCAGTTCCTGTAACCACATACAAACACAGGATAATAATGAGCAATCATGGTGACCTGTAAACTGTTGTACCTGCAATGGACGTGGGTAGATGTCTAGGGACTTGCATAAAATGCATCAACAGAAGGTGTGAGTTGTAAGGAAATGAAGGAGGTAAATTTATAAGAAAATCTCCGACAGAATAATTAAAATGGACGATCGCATTTAAAGCGGATCCTAATTTCCTTGATTACCGGAGAATCAAATCTTATTAAGAAGATTTTCTTCAAATCCCTTGAAATCTGGGAATCAATCATATCTACGTCAAATGATAAGATGAATCTACACTTACTCATTTCACTCTTCTATGTTAGCTTCATTCGTACTCTTCATATAAATGAATTGTTTATCCAAATTATTCGCTGATGATAAAACTCTAATTTTCAGCCCGTATGTATCATGAAAACATACTTATTATCATTCACGACCTTTCCACTTAAATTTCGGGATGAAATTTCTTTAACGGGTAGGTACTGTGACATCCCGGAAATTTCCAACCAAATTTAAACTTTAATCTTTATATGTTTTCGACACAATAAGCAATATTTGTTAAGATAAATTTCAAGAATTTTAAACTATGTTCATACATTCATTCAACCTCGACCAAGTTCCAACGATTCACGAACCATTAAACGAATATGATTATATATGTATATGTGTATATATATTATAACTTGAAACTTAAACAAAATATTAGATTAAATACTTTATATGATTGTATCTGTTTCAAAATGTTTATCAATGGAATTAGAAGATAAGATCAAATGATTGAATTATCAGATATATTAAATTATGATTACAAGTCTCTGTTGAAAGGCCCACGTTGATTTGAGAAATCTTTCCATTTTAACAATATTCGGAAAATGGTAAAGTAATTTATAAATAAGAACAAATTGTCAATCATTGAGAACTAGACAAAGGATAGTGGAAGATTGAATCTCATAAAGACTCGATTGATCTATTTAGTTTCAAACGTACAAAAACGTTTTCAGTTTAAAAAGAACTTTATTATTAAAACGTATATAACTTTTATAAATATCTAGAACCACTTTTGACAACTCATTACTTAACTAGTATGATAAAGATAACGATATTTATATTTTATTTTATTAAATATATATAACGATTTAAATTAATATTATATATATTTATACGCATATAATACGTACATAGTTTTATACTTTTACTATACTTAAACTTTACCTTTACTTTATTTTTACTTTACTTTAACTTTAATAATTCACCTTAATAATTCATACTTTAATAATTTATACTTTAATAATTCACTTTAATAATTCATACTTTAATAATTCACTTAAATAATTCATACTTTAATAATTCACTTTAATAATTCAAAAATCTATTATAAATAGAATTCAATAGGTTTCATTATTTCATAGAAACTTGAAAATATTTTTCTCTAAACTCTCTCAATCGATTTACATATATATATTTACTCCGTATTATTTCAAGATATTATTAGTATACATAAAATTTTACGACGGAGTGTTGTCCTAGTGATTTCGAAATTGTTTTTCGGGTAGGATATGATTAAGGAAATTATGGGTTATAGCTATGGAGGTGATTGAGTATGGTTCATGGGTATGCTCGTGAGGTCAATATAGTGTTTATCATTTCCGTTGCGTCTACGTACCTTTCCTGCAATATTGAATCTCAATATTGATACGTGAGTACTCATAATTTAACTTTTACATACTAATAGTGTATCCCTGACTAGTGCTCGAGTATTTAGGATTATGCATGCTTGTACTTTTGATATTGCCCTTAGACAGGTTAGGTTGAATCTTGAATTAGTTACACTTGCGGTTGAGATAAGGTATAAGATATGCATGTCCTTGGAAAGCTAGCGAAAAATTAAGAACTTTTCCTTTAGATATCGAATGGTTTCGATGAACGGATTAGAAGTTATAATCAATTGAATTTTCGATATTTTTATTAAAAATGATTATTATTATCGTCGTTTTTATCGTCGTTCTAGTTTTATCTTATTATTATCATTATTATTATCTTTATCAATAAAAGGGATTTATCATTAAAAATTATTTTTTTTATTACTATCGTTATTATCGTTAAAGTTATAATTAGTATTATTATTATTATTATCCAATTATCATTATTATTATTATTATTATTATTATTATTATTATTATTATTATTATTTGTATTATTATTATTATTATTATCATTATTAATATATATATATATCATTATTTAAAAATGGTTATTGTTATTGTTATTATTATTATTACTATATTATCATTAAGATAATTATTAGTATTATCGTTAATGATATTATAGTAACTATCATTATTAATATTAGTGTAATTAAAACAAATAATTGTAACACCTAAATATTTTGATTACTATTATTATCATTATTATGAACACGATATAAAAGACGATTAAAAGCTATTAAACGAAACGATTAGGAAATAATGAGTAAGAGTATCATGATGAAATTAAAATATTATAAGATATTAATTTAGATAAAATTATCGTTCTTATTATTTTTATCATTACTATTATTATTAAAAGTATCGTTAGTATTAAAACTATCATTTTAACACAAATTATCATTTTAATAGAAATGTCATTGTTACTATAAAATATCATTATTATTATTATTTTAAATAGAATTATTATTTTAAAGATAATATTAAAAATTATCGTAAATATTAAAGTTATCATAATTAGAATTATCGTTTTATCATAATGTCATCTTAGTAATTATAAATATTGATATTTTTATAATAATAATTATTATTACAAAATAATACAACTTTTACTTACTATCATTATAGATATTATTTTATCAAATAAATATGTGATACAAACATATTTTACTACGTGTAATAACTTACTTTAATAATACCTATCATATTATCTTTATGATATTAAATGAACAATATAAATTTTATTACTTAATATATATAAAAGTATATTTTATTATATAAATTTAATATAAAATTTTATTTATTAATAAATAAATTATATTATTTACTCTAATAAATCTTTTAAAAATATTTAAAAATATAAAACGACGATATTTAAACTATATATTAATCATGTATAGATTTTTGGAAATTATTTTGAGTCAAATTTACTTTTGTTGACTTTTGCATATTAGTCTCGAGCATTAGGATTGTGGTACACTATGACTTGACCTAATTTGTTAGACAAATATTGACCAACATATAAATATATATAATTAATTTAGGTTCGTGAATTCGAGGCCAACCTTGCACTTGTTCAATGACGTTATATGTATTTTTACTACGAAATACAGTATGGTGAGTTCATTTGAATCCCTTTTACTCTTTAAATTTTTGGGACTGAGAATACATGCAAATGCTTTATTAACTGTTTTACAATAATTATATGCGTGAGTTTCATTAATCCCTTTTTAAATGCTTTTGCAATATATATTTTTGGGACTGAGAATACATGCGCTGCTTTTATAAATGCTTTACGAAATAGACACAAGTAATCGAAACTACATTCTATGGTTGGATTATCTAATCAAATATGCCCTTTTTATTAAGTCTGGTAATCTAAGAATTAGGGAACAGACACCCTAATTGACGCGAATCCTAAAGATAGATCTATCGGGCCCAACAAGCCCATCCAAAGTACCGGATGCTTTAGTACTTCGAAATTTATATCATGTCCGAAGGAGGATCCCGGAATGATGGGGATATTCTTATATGCATATTGTGAATGTCGGTTACCAGGTGTTCACCATATGAATGATTATTTTTGTCTCTATGCATGGGACGTATATTTATGAGAACTGAAAATGAAATTCTTGTGGTCTATTAAAATGATGGAAATAAATGATTATGATAAACTAATGAACTCACCAACCTTTTGGTTGACACTTTAAAGCATGTTTATTCTCAGGTGTTAAAGAAATCTTCCGCTGTGCATTTGCTCATTTTAAAGATATTACTTGGAGTCTTTCATAGCATATTTCGAAGAACGTTGCATTCGAGTCATTGAGTTCATCAAAGATTATTATTAAATCAATTTATAACTGGATAGTGGATATTATGAAATGGTATGCATGCCTGTCAATTTTCGATGTAAAGAAAGTTTGTCTTTTAAAAACGAATGCAATGTTTGTAAAATGTATCATATAGAGGTCAAATACCTCGCAATGTAATCAACTATTGTGAACCGTTTATAATGTATATGAACGGTTCCTTTCACCAACAGTCCCGTAACAATCTAAAAACCTCATTTCTTACCCCAATTACCGACTCCGTCACTTGTGGGAATGTTTTGTTTAATAGTTGTAGCCCGATGTTCTTGTTCTCACTTTGGTGAGAAGCGAACATTACTAATCCGTAAGCATAACATGCTTCTTTATGTTGCATGTTAGCCGCTTTTTCTAAATCACGAAGTCCAATATTCGGATATATTGAGTCAAAATAATTTCTTAACCCATTGCGTAAAATAGCATTTGGGTTCCCCGCAATATATGCGTCAAAGTAAACACATCGTAACTTATGGATTTCCCAATGTGATATCCCCCATCATTCTTGGAACGTTCTTCGAATGTCTTACAAACTGATCTCGCCTTAAATAGTTGTGCCGAAGAATTCTGACCGACTCTAGACAAGATTTCATCAATCATGTCTCCGGGTAGGTCTCTTAAAATATTGGGTTGTCTATCCATTTTGTGTTTTTATACTGTAAAATAGACAAGAGTTAGATTCATAAAAAAAAATACTTATTAATACAAGCAATTTTTACATATATCATAAAGCATAAGCACACTATATTACATATATTACACCACACGAATACAACTATCTTATTCCGACTCGCTTGTTTCCGCTTCTTCGGTTTTGGTTTGTTTTGCCAAGTTTCTAGGGATATATGATGTTCCCCTAATACGAGCCGTCGTTTTCCACATTGGTTTAGAAAAACCTGGTGGTTTAGAGGTTCCCGGGCCATTGTTACAACTTAAGGACTTCGAGGGTTGACGATACATATAAAGTTCATCGGGGTTGGAATTAGATTTCTCTATTTTTATTCCCTTTCCCTTATTATTTTCTTTTGCCTTTTTAAATTCAGTTGGGGTAATTTCTATAACATCATCGGAATTCTCGTCAGAATCCGATTCATCGGAGAATTGGTAATCCTCCCAATATTTTGCTTCCTTAGCGGAAACACCATTGACCATAATTAACCTTGGTCGGTTGGTTGACGATTTTCTTTTACTTAACCGTTTTATTATTTCCCCCACCGGTTCTATTTCTTCATCCGGTTTCGATTCTTCTTCCGGTTCCGATTCTTCTTCTGGTTCCGACTCTTCTTCCGGTTCCTCTTCGGGAACTTGTGAATCAGTCCACGAATCATTCCAATTTACATTTGACTCTTCATTATTATTAGGTGAGTCAATGGGACTTTTTCTAGAGGTAGACATCTATCATATAATATCAAACGCGTTAAGAGATTAATATATCACATAATATTCACATGTTAAAAATATATAGTTTCCAACAAAATTTGTTAAGCAATCATTTTTCAAGTAAACACGGTCGAAGTCCAGACTCACTAATGCATCCTAACAAACTCGATAAGACACACTAATGCAATATTCTGGTTCTCTAAGACCAACGCTCGGATACCAACTGAAATGTCCCGTTCTTATTGATTAAAAACGTTCCATATTAATTGATTTCGTTGCGAGGTTTTGACCTCTATATGAGACATTTTTCAAAGACTGCATTCATTTTTAAAACAAACCATAACCTTTATTTCATAAATAAAGTTTTAAAAAGCTTTACGTAGATTATCAAATAATGATAATCTAAAATATCCTGTTTACACACGACCATTACATAATGGTTTACAATACAAATATGTTACATCGAAATCAGTTTCTTGAATGCAGTTTTTACACAATATCATACAAACATGGACTCCAAATCTTGTCCTTATTTTAGTATGCAACAGCGGAAGCTCTTAGTATTCACCTGAGAATAAACATGCTTTAAACGTCAACAAAAATGTTGGTGAGTTATAGGTTTAACCTATATATATCAAATCGTAACAATAGACCACAAGATTTCATATTTCAATACACATCCCATACATAGAGATAAAAATCATTCATATTGTGAACACCTGGTAACCGACATTAACAAAATGCATATATAAGAATATCCCCATCATTTCGGGACACCCTTCGGATATGATATAAATTTCGAAGTACTAAAGCATCCGGTGAAGGTATTTCGTATGCCCGAGAGACATATTAAATCAATGTGGCTGATATGTTATGATCCAAGTCGGGTCATACCCAATAACAAGCTTACCGACACCTTAAAAGTATTTGATCTTAACGATTGGTTCATTAAGCAAATACGCGACACTTGGATTTTAGAAAATCGGTTTTCTAAAATATTATTACTTGAGATAAATTATTTGGATAATTTATAAATTAAGGATTTAATTGTTTATAAGGATAAACAATATATATTGTGTTATATTTATAAAAGGTTTATAAAAAATATGTATGTAACTTAACAAGTCCTTTTGTATACAAGTTTTATAAAAAATAAAAGGATTATTTTTATATAAAACCCATGTGAAGTGTATGCAGTTTTGGGGACTCCTAGACAAGCATCTCATGCTTGTTTTGTTACTTTTAACATAACACAAGTATTGAGGTACATGGGTATTAAGTCCTTGACCAAAGAGAGAAGTGTAGCACTTGCAAAAACACAAAATCACTTCAAAAAAAAACTGCAACAGCCTTTTTTTTGCTGCTGGCTGCCGTGGCCCTTTGTTGCTCAAAGGGTGTTCATACTTTGGTCTTTTGAAGGTAAACTCAAGTGTCAAAAATCCTAACTAAAGGCTAGGGTGTTGGGTAATAGTTTGGGGTATTATCTCTTGAGGCTTCATAGTTTTGGAGCTTGCTTTCACCAACATTTACCCTACTTGTTGCTGTCCAAATTCAGCTCAATACTCATCATTGTGAGGAGGTATAATCTTCTTCTTCACTCATTTTATATGTAAGCATGATTCAAGACTTGATATTTATATGGAATTTGACAAATGGCTTTACAAATATACTTGTTCTTATAATGCTTCCGCTTGCTTTAACTATCATAAATTGGTTTTGTGATGATGTAAACTTTAAGTGCATGTTGTTTTGAAACTTGTTAAATTCCATCAATGGTATCTAGAGCCGAAGTCTATGGATTATGCTTCGTATATTGTCTTTAAACCCACTATATTTACATTCCATGTACATGCATGAATATGGAATGTAAAAATGTTCGGGTTTGGGTGGGTTTGGTAAGTTGGCCGAATTATTGGGGTTCCAAAAGGGTTTGGAACTTGTCATTTGGTCAATTTTATTCTATGTTGTTGTTCACAATCAATGCCTAGACCTTATGTTTGTTTGGTTGTGTGTTTGAATGATTTATATTATTCATTTGGTTTGTAAAATTAATTATTCATTTGGTATGTAATATTAATTTTGGCTATGTAATTTATTTTATATTTGGTATGTAAAATAGATTAGGTTGTATTTTCATTTTTTTTTTAGAAAAATGTATTAGGATATATTTTTTGTAAAAAAAATGAAGATGAAAAGATGGTGTCAAAGGAAGAACACAAGAACAATCTACTTGGATGCAAGATTAAGTGGGAGTGGTAAAATCTCCTACTTTGTGTTATGACCCATTACCCGGTGGCATTTTGTTTTCGGCTAAACAAAATGCTTACCAAAAGGCTTGATTGTGAACAAAATTGTTTTGCATGCATGTTGTGTTGTTTGATTATGGTTTGTATGTTTGGTTACTACAAGTTATCACACAAGTTTACAACAAGCACAACTACATTTAATTGGTTAAATTATTAACAAACATGAAATTTATCAAACCACAATTTAATCGGTTAAATTGAAATGGCTAAAAGGACATTAATAAGTGGTTATTAAGAACATGATAAGGATCATAATGTATAAAATGGTTTATATCATGTAATTGGCTAAAATTACAAGACATGAAAATGGTTTTTCATAAGTACCATACACTAAATGCATGTTGGTGTATGGCATAAAAGTTTTCTCAAACTAGAATTAACGAAAACTTAAAATCCCTTTTACAAACAAGTTAAACGCCATCCTTTTGTGGAAACACTTAGACGTATTAGGAAACTCTTGATAGGATAAAGGTCACCTAACCGTCATGAGCGAACTAATATGAATAAGGTACACTTCGCATACATGTGGGATAAAGGTCACCTAACCACTTGTATGTTAAGTCTACATGTTTACACAAGTAGGACGACTTGATTTGGGAATCATGAACTTAGGGTCACCGAAGCATGATGAACAAATAGGCGTTGATGGGATAAATATGCCATGCAAAAGGATTGCATGATCCCATACTCTAGAAGTTGCAAATGGATTGCAATTGTTATTTATTGACTACCTAGCTAAATCAAATTACGGGATAAAGGTCACCTAACCGAAATTTGGTTTACCGTTGGATTCTAAAATTTAATAATTCAAATTGATTTAAAAGGGTATTGTTTATTAAATTTAAAATCGATACTTAAACGAACTTTGTTAATTTTGTAGATGGCCACCAATAACAACAACAACATTCCAAACGCACCACTTAACCTAAACCACCTATCATTAAGGTCTCTCTTAGAGAAAGACAAACTCAACCATACCAACTTTATGGATTGGTTCCGCAATCTTCGGATTGTCCTCAAACAAGAGGATAAAATGTATGTACTTGAGGACCCCATTCCCGATCAACCGGATGAGAATGATGTGGAGGCAATGGCCTCTTACGATAAGTATTGCCACGACTCCCTTCAAGTCTCATGCTTAATGCTTGGGACTATGATACCCGAACTCCAAAAGGATTTCGAGCATCATAGTGCATACGACATGATAACGCAATTGAAGGAGATGTTCCTTCAACAAGCGCGTGTCGAGCGATTCGAAACGGTTCGGGCGCTACATGCTTGTCGTATGGACGATTCCCAATCGGTTTCATCTTATGTACTTAAGATGAAAAGCCTTATCGATCGTGCTAACCGTCTTAACCTAAACATTTCCAATGAGTTAGCCACCGATCTTATCCTTAACTCCCTATCAAAAAGGTTTGATCAATTTGTAATTAATTACAATATGAATGGGATGGATAAGAGCATAGGTGAGCTTCACGGTATGCTTAGAACGGCGGAAACTAGCATGGGTAAAAGGGCTTTACCCGTGTTAGCAATCGATCAAGGTGGATCCAAAGGTAACACCTCTAAGCCAAAGGTGGCTAAGAGGAAAGGACCCGCCCATCAAGGCAAAGGGAAGGGGAAGATGGTTACCCCAACCAAGAACAAGGCTAAGAAGCAAAAGGTAGCCGAGAAGGCAAACCCCAAGGAAGACCCATGTTTCGGTTGCGGTGAGATGGGTCATTGGAAACGAAACTGTCCGATTTATCTTAAGGAGTTGAAGGACAAGAGGGATGCAGGGCAAACCTCAGGTAATATATATATGGTATATATAGAGCTTAGTATTACTTCTTCTAATACATGGGTATTAGACACTAGATGTGGAACTCACATTTGCAATTCATTGCAGGGGTTCAAAAGAAGTAGCAAGCAAACGGGAACATCAAGTCTCTACATGGGTAATGGAGCCAAAGTGCAAGTGAAGGCTCAAGGAGACTTTGTGTTAAAGCTTCCAAGTGGTTTGGAACTTATTTTGAAAGATGTTTTGTATGCACCCGACTTATGTCGAAACATTATTTCAGTTTCCCGTTTGAAACAATGTGGTTTTAATCCTAATTTTGTTAATGATGATATCCACTTTTATTTAGATAATGTATTCTATTTCAAGGCTTCACCTTCAAATGGAATTTATGAATTGATTCACGATGACACATTATCTAGTAGCTCAATGTACCATACAAGCACCAAGAAACTCAAAAGGGATTTGAGTGATTCCTACTTATGGCATTGTCGCCTTGGTCACATAAACAAGAACCGAATGCATACACTTCAAAAGAATGGACTTTTGAAATCAAATGAAATGGATTCGTTTGAAGTATGTGAATCTTGTTTACAAGGCAAGATGACTAAAGCACCTTTCAAAGGGACCTATGAAAGGGCTAAAGATTTATTGGGATTAATACATTCGGATGTATGTGGACCCTTTAAACCCATGACTAGGAATGGTGAAAGATACTTTGTTACTTTCATTGATGACTTTAGTCGTTTCGGATATGTCTACTTATTAAGACACAAGGACAAAACGTTTGAAGCATTCAAAGAATATCAAAACGAAGTACAAAATCAACTCAATAGGACAATTAAGGTACTTCGTACCGATAGAGGAGGTGAATACCTAAGCGATGCCTTCCAAGATCATCTTAGGAGTTGTGGGATTATCTCACAACTTACTCCACCCGGAACACCCCAACTTAATGGAGTTTCCTAAAGGAGGAACCGAACCCTAATGGATATGGTTCGATCTATGATGGCAAGAAGCTCGTTGCCTCTATCATTTTGGGGTTATTGTCTAAGCTCCGCGGCTCGTATTTTAAATATGGCCCCAACCAAGAAAGTGGAACGAACTCCTCACGAGATGTGGTTTGGTAAACCTCCATCTCTATCATACTTAAAGGTATGGGGATGTGAAGCTTATCCTAAGCGTTACGTCCCTAATAAGTTGAATGCTCGATCCACGAAGTGTATCTTCATAGGGTATCCCAAGGATGATATGGGATATTATTTCTATGATCCATCCGAGCAGAATGTATTTGTTGCTCGGAAAGCGGAATTCCTAGAAACCAAGTTCCTTATGGAAGGTGATGGTGAAAGGAAGATAGATCTTGTAGAGGTACAAGATCAAGCCGATGATACACAATTGGTTGGCACTAGTACTCAACATGAGGATGTTGAAAATGATCAAGTGGATGATCAAGGTACACAAGACGTTCGAAGATCTAGTAGGATTAGTAATCCTCCCGAGAGATATGGGTTTCTCGTGGATGGTTGCTATACGGTTGATTTGGATGAACCAACAAACTACCAAGATGCTTTATCAAGGATTGATAAAGATAAATGGCAGGATGCCATGAACGCCGAGATGCAATCCATGTATGAAAACCAAGTGTGGGAACTTGTTGAGCAACCTCCTAGCTCTAAGCTAGTTGATTGCAAATGGCTTTTCAAGAAGAAAACCGACATACATGGAAACTTGGATACATATAAAGCTAGACTTGTAGCAAAAGGTTTCACTCAAACTCAAGGGGTTGATTATGATGAAACTTTCTCGCCAGTGGCAATGCTAAAGTCTATTAGGATATTATTTGCCATTGCTGCTCACTACGACTATGAAATATGGCAAATGGATGTCAAAACCGCTTTCCTAAATGGATATCTTATGGAAGATGTCTATATGGTCCAGCCTGAAGGTTTTGTAGATCCAAAATATCCTAAAAGGGTATGCAAGTTAAAGAAGTCAATCTACGGATTGAAACAAGCATCTAGAATGTGGAATCATCATTTTAATGAGGAAGCCGAGAAATTTGGTTTCATTAAAAATGGTGATGAAGCTTGTGTATATAAGAAAGCTAGTGGGAGCACTATCATATTCCTTGTACTATATGTGGATGATATATTATTATTTGGGAATGATATTACCACAATGCAAGGAGTCAAAACTTGGCTAAGGAGTTGCTTCTCCATTAAGGATCTTGGAGATGCACAATACATATTGGGGATAGGGATCTATAGGAATAGATCCAAGAGATTGATAGGTTTAAGTCAAAGTACATACATTGATAAAATCTTGAAAAGGTTCAAGATGGGAAACTCTAAGAGAGGTTTGGTACCTATTCAAAAAGGAACCGTTCTCACTTCATCTCAGTGTCCTGCCACGAAAGATGAACAAGAGAGAATGAAGAAAGTCCCATACGCATCTGCTATTGGGTCTATCATGTATGCAATGATATGTACTAGACCGGATGTGTCATGCGCTCTAAGCTTGACAAGTAGATACCAGAACAACCCAGGAAACAGTCATTGGATTGCTGTTAAAAGTATATTGAAATACCTTAGGAGAACTAAGGATATGTTTCTAATATATGGGTCTGGTGAGGAGGAACTCGCCATAAAAGGTTACGTGGACGCGAGTTTCCAAACTGATCGAGATGACTCTCGATCACAATCCGGTTATGTCTTCATGTTAAATGGTGGTGCGGTCTCTTGGAAGAGTTCAAAACAGGAGGTTGTTGCGTTATCCACTACAGAGTCGGAGTACATTGCCGCCTCACTGGCAGCTCAGGAGGCTGCATGGATGAAGAAATTCATCGACGACTTAGGAGTGGTCCCTTCCATTCAGGACCCTCTTGAGATCTTTTGTGACAACGAGGGTGCGATTGCTCAAATCAAGGAACCTCGTGCTCATCAAAAGACTCGTCACATTGAGCGGAGATTCAACTACATCAGGGATGAGGTTGAAAAGGGAAAGATATGTATTCACAAAGTTCACACAGATCAAAATGTTGCGGATCCACTCACGAAGCTTTTACATGGACCAAAACATGAGGGACATGTTTGTGCATTAGGGCTTCGATATTCTAGTGATTGGATATGATCTATTTTATGTATTGTACCGGAACGAAATTATTCAAACTCATTAATATAACTATGGTATTAATTTATTTGAGTTATGTTCCTATTTTGCATATTTCATCCATGAATAAGCAATTATTCTAAATTTCCGTAGTCAATCATATTTGTGGGAACAAGTGTGAGGTTTAGACTATTATGAACTCGGATTGGTATACATTCATAGGTTGAATGTGGGGCAAGGTTGCAACCAAGGTTCATAGATATTTGTGGGAAACAAATATTGGAAGACCCGCTCTCAAGAATTACTGTATAGAGCCTTTGTGGTTGATCACATGTAATCTTGAGTAAAGGCGAATATCATTGTATCCTCTGACCTGAGATACATATTGGGTTCGGATATTCACCAAGTACTGTGCCTTGATTCTTTCCTTCACTATTCTGAAACATGGTAGTACATAAGGAAGAACTCAGGTATATTACAAAGTGTATATCTAGGACGTATGTAGTCAAGATGGAATTTGTCCCTCTTATTCGTTGAGAGTCAGATGTCTAAGGCCTGAAAAGTTAAATCTATAAGAGAGTGATCACTCTGTATCTCTTGGATTTAACATGACATCTAGGATGAAAGGATATAATGAAAGATTCACCTAATCATATTCGAGATGGGAACTCGAAAGGGATGATGTTATTGAATGGCACAAAGTCATAACATATTAGGGGTGATGGACGGTGTGTTAGGCTGTATCCATTACTTGCATTAATTTCTTATGTTTCTCGTGCAAGTGGGAGATTGAAGGTATTTCGTATGCCCGAGAGACATATTAAATCAATGTGGCTGATATGTTATGATCCAAGTCGGGTCATACCCAATAACAAGCTTACCGACACCTTAAAAGTATTTGATCTTAACGATTGGTTCATTAAGCAAATACGCGACACTTGGATTTTAGAAAATCGGTTTTCTAAAATATTATTACTTGAGATAAATTATTTGGATAATTTATAAATTAAGGATTTAATTGTTTATAAGGATAAACAATATATATTGTGTTATATTTATAAAAGGTTTATAAAAAATATGTATGTAACTTAACAAGTCCTTTTGTATACAAGTTTTATAAAAAATAAAAGGATTATTTTTATATAAAACCCATGTGAAGTGTATGCAGTTTTGGGGACTCCTAGACAAGCATCTCATGCTTGTTTTGTTACTTTTAACATAACACAAGTATTGAGGTACATGGGTATTAAGTCCTTGACCAAAGAGAGAAGTGTAGCACTTGCAAAAACACAAAATCACTTCAAAAAAAACTGCAACAGCCTTTTTTTTGCTGCTGGCTGCCGTGGCCCTTTGTTGCTCAAAGGGTGTTCATACTTTGGTCTTTTGAAGGTAAACTCAAGTGTCAAAAATCCTAACTAAAGGCTAGGGTGTTGGGTAATAGTTTGGGGTATTATCTCTTGAGGCTTCATAGTTTTGGAGCTTGCTTTCACCAACATTTACCCTACTTGTTGCTGTCCAAATTCAGCTCAATACTCATCATTGTGAGGAGGTATAATCTTCTTCTTCACTCATTTTATATGTAAGCATGATTCAAGACTTGATATTTATATGGAATTTGACAAATGGCTTTACAAATATACTTGTTCTTATAATGCTTCCGCTTGCTTTAACTATCATAAATTGGTTTTGTGATGATGTAAACTTTAAGTGCATGTTGTTTTGAAACTTGTTAAATTCCATCATCCGGTACTTTGGATGGGGTTTGTTAGGCCCAATAGATCTATCTTTAGGATTCGCGTCAATTAGGGTGTCTGTTCCCTAATTCTTAGATTACCAGACTTAATAAAAAGGGGCATATTCGATTTCGATAATTCAACCATAGAATGTAGTTTCACGTACTTGTGTCTATTTTGTAAATCATTTATAAAACCTGCATGTATTCTCATCCCAAAAATATTAGATTTTAAAAGTGGGACTATAACTCACTTTCACAGATTTTTACTTCGTCGGGAAGTAAGACTTGGCCACTGTTGATTCACGAACCTATAACAATATATACATATATATTAAAGTATGTTCAAAATATATTTACAACACTTTTAATATATTTTGATGTTTTAAGTTTATTAAGTCAGCTGTCCTCGTTAGTAACCTACAACTAGTTGTCCACAGTTAGATGTACAGAAATAAATTGATAAATATTATCTTGAATCAATCCACGACCCAGTGTATACGTATCTCAGTATTGATCACAACTCAAACTATATATATTTGGAATCAACCTCAATCCTGTATAGCTAACTCCAACATTCACATATAGAGTGTCTATGGTTGTTCCGAAATATATATAGATGTGTCGACATGATAGGTCGAAACATTGTATACGTGTCTATGGTATCTCAAGATTACATAATATACAATACAAGTTGATTAAGTTATGGTTGGAATAGATTTGTTACCAATTTTCACGTAGCTAAAATGAGAAAAATTATCCAATCTTGTTTTACCCATAACTTCTTCATTTTAAATCCGTTTTGAGTGAATCAAATTGCTATGGTTTCATATTGAACTCTATTTTATGAATCTAAACAGAAAAAGTATAGGTTTATAGTCAGAAATATAAGTTACAAGTCATTTTTGTAAAGGTAGTCATTTCAGTCGAAAGAACGACGTCTAGATGACCATTTTAGAAAACATACTTGCACTTTGAGTTTAACCATAATTTTTGGATATAGTTTCATGTTCATAATAAAAATAATTTTCTCAGAATAACAACTTTTAAATCAAAGTTTATCATAGTTTTTAATTAACTAACCCAAAACAGCCCGCTGTGTTACTACGACGGCGTAAATCCAGTTTTACGGTGTTTTTCGTGTTTCCAGGTTTTAAATCATTAAGTTAGCATATCATATAGATATAGAACATGTGTTTATTTAATTTTAAAAGTCAAGTTAGAAGGATTAACTTTTGTTTGCGAACGAGTTTAGAATTAACTAAACTATGTTCTAGTGATTACGAGTTTAAACCTTCGAATAAGATAGTTTTATATATATGAATCGAATGATATTATGAACATCATTACTACCTCAAGTTTAGTAGGTAAACCTACTGGAAGTGACAAGAAATGATCTAGCTTCAAAGGATCTTGGATGGCTTGAAAGTTCTTGAAGTAGGATCATGACACAAAAACAAGTTCAAGTAAGATTTTTACTCGAATTAAGATAGTTTATAGTTATAGAAATTGAATTAAAGTTTGAATATGAATATTACCTTGAATAAGAAAGATAACCTACTGTATATAACAAAGGTTTCTTGATCTTAGATGATTACTTGGAATGGATTAGAAAGCTTGGAAGTAAATTAGTAATCTTGAAGGGATTTTTGAAGTGTTTTTGAAGTGTTCTTCCTATGATGATTATAGCTTGATTCTTGAAGTGATTTTTGATGAAGATGATGATTAACTACTGGAAAAATACGTTCATAATAGTGTGTGTGTGTGTGTTGAGAGAGAATTAGAAAGAGAATTGGAAGTGAAATGGAGTGAATGATGAGTGGTAATTGGTGAGTGGTGAGTGGGGTTAAAAGGAGTTCTAGTTAGTTGACTAGCTCATGGTAGAAGTTAAAATTGATTAGTCATACATGACATAATCAAGAGTGGAATCCCATGCTAGTTCCTATTGGTATATACCCATAGTAAGTACGTTTTGAAGCTGTGTATAATACGGGTAAGAATACGACTAGAATTCTTGATGAAAGAAAAGAATGGGAAAGTAACTGTAACCATTTTTGTTAAGTATGAGTGTTTTGATATATGTCTTGAAGTCTTCCAAAATCCAAAAGTATTTTAATACATCTAAATACACTACATGTATATACATTTTAACTAAGTCGTTAAGTCATCGTTAGTCGTTACATGTAAGTGTTGTTTTGAAACCTTTAAGTTAACGATCTCAATTAATGTTGTTAACCCATTGTTTATTATATCTAATGAGATGTTAAATTATTATATTATCATGATATTATGATATATTAATATATCTTAATATGATATATATACATTTAAATGTCGTTACAACGATAATCGTTACATATATGACTCGTTTCGAAATCCTTAAGTTAGTAGTCTTGTTTATATGTATATAACTCATTGTTAATATACTTATGGAGCTACTTACTTATCATAACCTCATGTTAATCATATGTATAACCATATATATATCGTCATGTCATTTTTACAAGTTTTAACGTTCGTGAATCGCCGGTCAACTTGGGTGGTCAATTGTCTATATGAAACATATTTCAATTAATCAAGTCTTAACAAGTTTGATTGCTTAACATGTTGGAAACATTTAATCATGTAAATATCAATCTCAATTAATATATATAAACTTGGAAAAGTTCGGGTCACTACAACATGGAGGCCTCTCAAGTTCATCATAGATCCTGCTACTGGTAAATGTGTTATGCAGAATGTCCCTGATTCGCCAGTACCTTCTGATTCATCAGCTTCTTCCTCATCATCTTCTTCATATGATGGTGATGCTGATAAAGGTACTGGTAAGGGTGGACCAGTCACTCATGATAATGTGACTGGTTCCAAAGACAAATCAGTGGATCTAACTGATGATGTTGATAATGATGCTGACAAGAATACCAGTGGTTCTAAACCTTTGGGTGAAGGTAAAAATGATGGTGATCATGGTGATGAGTCAGATTCTGACCTTCTACCTCCACCACCCCACAGAGGTACTTCTACGTTAGCTGCTAGTGATCGCCCCTCAACCAGCAGTTTTAATGCTGATGAGGTGGCTGCCATCTCCACTTTGGCTGTCTATAAGACATTAGTCAAAGTTACACCAGATCTACAAAACACCATTCGTTCTGCTATTGTCGATAGAATATCTGAAGCAGTACGCACAGCTGGGGCGGTTACCACTTCTTCTATTGAAAATAAGCTTAAACAAGTATGTGCTTTTGCTGATCTAGCAGTAGAGGCTATTGTCAAACAATATGAAGAAGAGGAGGACCTCCAGAAGCGAATCCTCTCTCATAATGAATATTGTGAACATATTACCCATCTCCAAGCTGATCTTGATGCTGCTAATTGAAGGATTCAGTTTCTTAATGAGGAGAATAGGGTATTGTCAGAGAGATTGGATTCGCAGGAACAGCAAATGGCTAACATGATTCATGCCTCTGCCTATGTTCAACTGGTAGAGAATATGCAATGCTTGGCTGCCCTATAAGGTGATGTTAGGCCCATTGTTGAACAAATGGCCATGGGTGTTGTAAGGAATGAAGTTAGGTCTTCAAATCTCTGTCTTCGACAATATGGTGTGGATCCTGGTGCGCATCTTACTCCTGAAGTTGCTGAATGGAACAACTTTTCTTTCTCTGTTCGAGAGCCAGATAGTGACCTTGATGCACAGGTCTCCCCTGATCACCCTTCTGCCCCTGCTGATGACAAAAAGGGGGAGAAGAAGTCTAAGAAGAAGTCCAAAAAGAGAAAACAATCAGAGGGGGAGCATGAGCATGAAAAGGCTCCAAAACAACAAAGGAGGGATGGTGATGGTGATGGTGATGGTACTACTGGTCAAGGTTCTGGCACTAAGCCCAGCAACGCTCATACTGAAGCTGGTGTACAGGCAGCTGGTGAATCTCAAACCAGTGTGTCTGCTACATCAGTGGATGATATTGGTTCTGGCAGTAAGCCCAGTGATATTTCTAAGTTGTCTATTGCTGAATCTTTTGTTGTCTCTCAAACGATTGAAAGGAAAATGAAAAGAAAACTGGAGAGACATCAGAAGAGACAGCAAGTTTTAAATGATGCCTTTAATGTCAAGTGGGAGGCTTATGTTGCTCGTAAACATCATAGAATTGAACATAGAAAAAGCCTGGACCCAGACAAGTTGGATATTAATGATGAACTAATCAGCATTAAAAAGTACAAGAGAGATGCTCGTAAAAGAAATGCTAAGTTCATGGTTAAATATGACAAGAAAAGGGTAAAGCTGTATGCTGAGTGAGCATACAGGATCAAAAGAATGACCCAGGAAGAAATGAAATATTATCTGCAATCTACTGGGTCAGGAGTAGTAAGAGCTGACGTGTTCATGAAATGGCTAGATGCAATATTAAAAACTAGCTCATCTTCTCGACCAGCATCTTTTGCTCAGCCAGCTACACAACAACAGCCAGCAGAAATAACAGACCTTGATGTTGATGATGTTAAGGGGGAGCATCTTGCTATTGTTCCCTATCTGCCTCCACAAGAACCAGTATCAACACAAGAACCATCAGCTGAACCCATTCCAATCGACAGACAAAGGGTGAAATCTGCTCCTAGGGACAACCAGCCCCTAAGGAAAGGACCCCTATTTGAGGCAGATGATGAAGATACTGTGGCAGGTGTGCCAGCTGATACTAATCAGTCAGCTGGTACTGAAGACACAGCAAGGAGTGTTGTGATAGAAGACCCAGCCAGAAGTGTGTTGCTGGGTGCTACAAGTGTTGAAGACCCAGCAAAGGTGGTTGAGCTGGGTGCTATTCAAGATGATGATACGGCTAATCCTGCTGACTTTACAGTCTGGAGTAGAGGAGATCACTTATTTGTTCAATCACCTATCTCTCCCCGGACCCTCACTTATTTTAACAGAACACAGGATAATCGTGTTAATCAGTTTCCAGTGAGTTCTTCTGGCATTGCAGAATCAATCATGTATCCTCCATCTTCCCCAAAACGTCATGATGAACACACTACTTGGGAATATGATTCAGTTGCCCGTGGTGAGCCATATTTATTCAGAATGAATCCAGATGAAAGAGAGGCTTACAGGCTGGAGATCACTGTACCAGAATTGCTTGAGCAAAGATAAGCAGCTATTAATGAAAGGATACGCCAAGTTAGATTGCTGTATCATCCTCTTGATCAGCCATTCTACATCACTGCCTTGACTTATAGCATTGAAATTGGTGTATATTTAAATAACAGTGGTCAAAGGCTCTCTACTGATTAGGAGAAAGCTCAATTTCAAGAGGCTCACCAGCTGGGAATGGATCTAAGGTAGTATCGTGCTGCCCTTAGAACTGAAGAGGGTAGAAAGATGATTGAAACAGCAAAATCCCTAAAAATTACTGCTGATGATTATCTATTGGGCTTAGAAGCTGAAAGGCAAAGAAGGGAGGCTGCAGATGCTGAACTCGCTGAGAGATTAAGGCTTCAGGAAGAAGAAGACAAGTTGGCTGCTGAGAGAAAGCAAGAGGCTGAGTCCCTCAAATTAGCTAAAGCCATTGTCAAGGAACAAGATAAGGCCTTTGATAAACTAGAAGCTACTGAGAAAGCACCTGTTACTGCTCCTATAGAAACTGACCGGACCATAGAACTATCTGATCATTATTATAGGAGTAGGTATGGTGACGTGATGAACAGAAGATCAAATCCCAGCAAGATCATCAAAGTGCATAGAGGCTCAAAAAGAGCTTTTAATGTCAGCAGGGAGAATAATGTTCAAGAAAGGATAAACTATGATGAGTTACGATCCTTAGGATATAGTGAATGGATGGAGATATTGGAGTACTTCATTGGTAAAACTGAAAGTGGTATTAAAAAGACATTGAAGCCAGAACTCCAAGAGCTCTTCAACAAAGCAACAAAATTTGGGAATGCACCAGTAGTAAACGTGGAAGAAGTACTTTCTCAATAACCTAAAGGAAAGAAATCTACTGGTGAAGGCCCACAAAGAAGAGATCCCATCATTCTACCTCATCATATCCCTGTATTTAACCCTGCTGATATACCTATCCTATTTCATGAAGCCTGAAAAATCAAACAAGAGGAGCTATCTGAAGATGAATTAGATAAAGATAAAGATAGATAGCCCTCTAGTGCTCAAATTGTATCTTTTGTTTATTTCATTTTCATTATGATGTTCTTGTAATTACTGTATATACTCTGTTGTAATGAAAGTGAAATAAGTTTATCTTCAAAATCATATCAAATTATAAGATATAGATAACTCAGCAAAAGATCCCAAAAACAAACTTAAAAGGGACAAATTTACTGCCTATTTTTCATTAGGTCCCTATGTGCTGGCTTTAGTGTTTTCTCTAAATGTCATAAGTTTTTTCATCATCAAATAGGGGGAGATTGTTGAGTCCCCAAAATAATTAAGGATTTAATTATGACAAAACTGTATTTTATTTGCACTAAAATGTTATGTGCAGCCAGCACAAGTTTGTTTATGTATAGACAGCAAATATTACTGTGTCAAGTGTTCGGTATGCTGCCTAGTCTACCAGCACAAGGTAGAGTGTATTCTTCGAATCAGCATAGGATGAGTACCCAGCAATTCAAGAATATCAAGTGACTCAGCATAAGAAGAACCAGTAAACCTGGTAACCAGCATACAACACAAGACAGCCATGCTCCATTACAACCATGGTGGTTTCCTGAGTGGTCTATATCAATCGTACTATTCAACAGAAGTCAAAGACAAAGTTGAACAGGAAAGGACACGCGTCGGCGGCTGACAAGTGACCTTACAAGACCACGTGGGAATGCAGAAGTTTAACGCATGTGCAGACATGTGCTATACTTTGTCAATGCCTAGGGAACACAACATTCTATTTGTTTAAATGAATAGTGGTGCCAAATCAAATTGGGGTGTTCCTGCAAATAGCTACCAAAGAGGAAAGAGGAGAGCACGCTCTCTGATGCAGTTGTCCCCACAAGTACAGACATCCTATGTACCAGTGGACAATAGAACCTTTACACGGTTAATAGGACTACTATAAATTATTGTATCCACTATTGTAACAACTAGTGGTGTGGGTTTATTTATTTAGAGTCCAAAATGTGTAATAGCTTTAAGTTTATCCTCATAGCTATACCTAGGTAACTCTGTATCAACCAACTATCATTCCGCCAAGGATAGTTGTAATTCTTTGTGATTTAAACAATAAAGAATAACAGTTGAAAAATTACCTTTGACTCTATTTACATTACATGCTTGAATGCTAAACTGTGTTTAATTGGTTAGTTAATTAAAAGAAATTGTATTCACCCCCCCTCTACAATACTCCTGTTGTTAATCAAGGGACCAACACCTAGTTTACTAAGAACTTCGTTTCTTTTCTTACATTGTCACCTTAAAAAATTTCTATAAAATTTTCATTGCTTATTATATAAAATTTTTCGTTGCTTATTCGTATCCGAGTCATCATGAAGAGCTTACAACCGTCGAAATTGAGAGATTCATGTGTGTGTGTATGTGATGAAGGCACTTACTACCATGTCATGCAGAGCCTTCGGGCATTCACTAACACTTAAACCATTCAAAATTATTGCATTACCCCAGGGATCTTATTTGCCACACCTGTTGGAGCGATGCTCTTTCTTACATAACTCTAAGTCCTGACTTATTCCAGGAGATTCTCATTTAGTGATACTAACACCATCAGTATTCCTACTTTAGTATTAGTCATAACCTGTTTGGCATTTTGCAAAGTCAAGAAGAGATTAACTTCTCATCATCATGCTCTATCCTTCATACCTCACTTTTTAGCAACGGCTTCGCACGTGAACATTTCTGGGCCAAAGACTTAAGTCCTGATAATCATCAAAACTACATTTAATTCATTAGTTTTCACTACCTAGTAACATGTCACCCGATGATTCAAATATTTTTTTTTCACTCAATCTTTTTCAACTCGTAACCTCTGAAATACGAAAAACTATGTTTATCAAAATTTTTACATGTTTATTTGTGCCGTCCTCGCGAGATTTATGGATAAATGAAAGTAATAAAATTTATCTATCACTTATGCGATTTATAAAATCACATATATATGTATATAATTAAATTAATAGATTTACCCTTACTTATTTTAGTAAACACGAAGTTATACCTTCAAATTAGTTAAAAATCGCTCCTTTATCGAGTTATTTAAATTAAGACAAATAGTTTTGTGCAAAATGGTGCACGTTGTATATACTTCTAAATTTATTAGGAACTTCGTTCCGTTTATGTTGTCACATCAAACGTCTAAAGTTTTTTTTCAAAACTTCCTAGGTTGATTTTATTAAAGATTTACGTATTAGACTACACCATGTATGGATCACACTTCTTCTCGCCTTTCGTTAGGGATGAAGCTTACCATTAAAATCCTTGTTAAAAACTCTTGAGCCACTTTGGGTGGCAGTTTTATAAAATTTGTTAAGAAGTCTTTGCGCTCATGAAATGTTCCTTTTAAGGTTAGACATAGCAAAAACGCGGGCTGATAAATCAGTTTTCTGGGAAACACTCAGTGGTCACCCTATCGTAGAAATGGCATTAGGCGGGTTTCTACTCTCAATATTTCACAGCTAGTCGCAACACCCTCGTAAACATCATCTCTATGAATCAGTATATTGAGGCACAAGAAATCATTTTTGAAATTCTCTTCACTCGGAGTAAACCATTCTTTATGACCAAGGGTTCACGTATCTTCTCATCCGCGCATTCCCTTAAGTATAAGGATAAATTCAGAATGAACCACTCGAAGAGTTCACTCTCGTTCAAAGATCACACCTTTCGTGCGATTTTCTTTTGGAAATGTAATATAAGATACTTTAAGAATCTATGAATCTTGTTATCCTCCTGGAAGGGGGCCGCTTAAATCATCTACGACACCGATGTGGTTACTCTACATATTCTTTCCTTCGTTGGTTGCAACTATATGTTGCTCTAGTCGATGTTAACCATAACTTCAACATGTAACTGAAGGGATATAGTTACATTATGGAAGTGTGCTCTCATTCCATCCAAGGATAAGTTCACATGCAGTATGGTAAACTGGGTGATATCCTTCATTGTTCATTCAGACCGTCCTGAAGACACTATAAATAATTATGGCTTGCATTGCATATAAGTCTGATTAGTCACTTTCAGCTAAAATTTCAATTCACTTAGTCAAATGAAACGTTCTTAAATATCGGGTTCTTTATGCCTATAATCTCCTTTCGAAATTAAGGGATTAGTAAAATCCGTGGCTAACACTATCCAGACATCAAATCGCATGGTTGTAATCCCCATGTTTTCCATTCTACCTGTCAGCTTTGTATTGTGACATAAGCATTCAATGTTTTAGATGATTTTTTAACATTCATGATGCACTTCATGCATCCAGCTTACTGAAGATGCCTATAAGGCTAAAAACATCATCTTTCCTTTTGTAGATATATATTCAGATGACTTATTCATGTTAACAAGAAACGAAACCAATTTGTTGATCTCTTAGGACAAGAGACTTAATTAATGGCATATACCTATTCTTACTTTTATACGCCCAAGTACCTTTCAAGGTAAATCACTTACTTTTGAGCCCACGAGTCTCTCGGGACTTTGATACGCTCCTTCTTATTCAAATACGGTACCATTGTAGGTCACTCCTCAAAATTTTGGGACGAAATTTTCTTTAACAGGTGGGTAATGTAACGACCCGGCTTTTTCGACTTGCTTTTGTGCTTTCACGAAACTGCGTATACGTGCGTACTGAGCTAGTTTATGCTCTGGGATCTTATTAAATGATTAATTACTTTTATTAATATCTTACAACGTGCTATTAAGTGTGTAATAACTTAACTTAATCCCCGAAAGCCTTTATGACCGTTAGTGTCGCTTAACGTTTAAAACGAACTGCGTACTGTGTACACGTTTAACTTTTATCGTAATCGGAATATTATGACTACGAAATATTAATTGTTATTTTATAATAACAATTACTTGGGTTTTTGGATGCTTAATTACGCTTAGTAATTTACTAGAGCACGCTAGTTATTCTTGTTGGACTTTCTACCTTGTTGGACTTTAGGCCACCCTACACTAATTAGTGGACTATTTAATTAGCCCAATTATTAACAACTAGTGACCCAATAATATGTAAGACAAATGTCCATTAATTAGAGGGAACATACTAGCATTTTTGTTAAGCATTATCCTTAATGTTGCATGAGATCCTAACATAAGCACCAACTTTAGACAACCATTAATCAAAAAGTAAAAAGGTATCCCCCTTGTCCCCCCATACAACCCACGGCCACCTCACCCCTCCCACACCCTCACCACCTATAAATACAAGCTTTATTTCACCCATATTACACTTGATCTTATTTGCAATTTACACACACTTACTCTCTAATTCTCTCTCTAGTCTTTCTCACTCTAAAAAGTGTAAGTATTTGATTTTTCTTCTTCTTCTTCCCTTCTCATCCACTAATTCTGAAATGTCCCGTTCTTATTGATTAAAAACGTTCCATATTAATTGATTTCGTTGCGAGGTTTTGACCTCTATATGAGACGTTTTTCAAAGACTGCATTCATTTTTAAAACAAACCATAACCTTTATTTCATAAATAAAGGTTTAAAAAGCTTTACGTAGATTATCAATTAATGATAATCTAAAATATCCTGTTTACACACGACCATTACATAATGGCTTACAATACAAATATGTTACATCGAAATCAGTTTCTTGAATGCAGTTTTTACACAATATCATACAAACATGGAATCCAAATCTTGTCCTTATTTTAGTATGCAACAGCGGAAGCTCTTAATATTCACCTGAGAATAAACATGCTTTAAACGTCAACAAAAATGTTGGTGAGTTATAGGTTTAACCTATATATATCAAATTGTAACAATAGACCACAAGATTTCATATTTCAATACACATCCCATACATAGAGATAAAAATAATTCATATGGTGAACACATGGTAACCGACATTAACAAGATGCATATATAAGAATATCCCCATCATTCCGGGACACCCTTCGGATATGATATAAATTTCGAAGTACTAAAGCATCCGGTACTTTGGATGGGGTTTGTTAGGCCCAATAGATCTATCTTTAGGATTCGCGTCAATTAGGGTGTCTGTTCCCTAATTCTTAGATTACCAGACTTAATAAAAAGGGGCATATTCGATTTCGATAATTCAACCATAGAATGTAGTTTCACGTACTTGTGTCTATTTTGTAAATCATTTATAAAACCTGCATGTATTCTCATCCCAAAAATATTAGATTTTAAAAGTGGGACTATAACTCACTTTCACAGATTTTTACTTCGTCTGGAAGTAAGACTTGGCCACTGTTGATTCACGA
Organism: Rutidosis leptorrhynchoides; assembly: GCF_046630445.1. Taxonomy (NCBI): domain Eukaryota; kingdom Viridiplantae; phylum Streptophyta; class Magnoliopsida; order Asterales; family Asteraceae; genus Rutidosis; species Rutidosis leptorrhynchoides. The sequence goes on along the minus strand of NC_092336.1, from coordinate 59,664,415 downwards.
ACCTATAACAATATATACATATATATTAAAGTATGTTCAAAATATATTTATAACACTTTTAATATATTTTGATGTTTTAAGTTTATTAAGTCAGCTGTCCTCGTTAGTAACCTACAACTAGTTGTCCACAGTTCGATGTACAGAAATAAATCGATAAATATTATCTTGAATCAATCCACGACCCAGTGTATACGTATTTCAGTATTGATCACAACTCAAACTATATATATTTTGGAATCAACCTCAACCCTGTATAGCTAACTCCAACATTCACATATAGAGTGTCTATGGTTGTTCCGAAATATATATAGATGTGTCGACATGATAGGTCGAAACATTGTATACGTGTCTATGGTATCTCAAGATTACATAATATACAATACAAGTTGATTAAGTTATGGTTGAAATAGATTTGTTACCAATTTTCACGTAGCTAAAATGAGAAAAATTATCCAATCTTGTTTTACCCATAACTTCTTCATTTTAAATCCGTTTTGAATGAATCAAATTGCTATGGTTTCATATTGAACTCTATTTTATGAATCTAAATAGAAAAAGTATAGGTTTATAGTCGGAAAAATAAGTTACAAGTCATTTTTGTAAAGGTAGTCATTTCAGTCGAAAGAACGACGTCTAGATGACCATTTTAGAAAACATACTTCCACTTTGAGTTTAACCATAATTTTTGGATATAGTTTCATGTTCATAATAAAAATCATTTTCTCAGAATAAAAACTTTTAAATCAAAGTTTATCATAGTTTTTAATTAACTAACCCAAAACAGCCCGCGGTGTTACTACGACGGCGTAAATCCGGTTTTACGGTGTTTTTCGTGTTTCCAGGTTTTAAATCATTAAGTTAGCATATCATATAGATATAGAACACGTGTTTAGTTAATTTTGAAAGTCAAGTTAGAAGGATTAACTTTTGTTTGCGAACAAGTTTAGAATTAACTAAACTATGTTCTAGTGATTACGAGTTTTAACCTTCGAATAAGATAGTTTTATATATACGAATCGAATGATGTTATGAACATCATTACTACCTCAAGTTTAGTAGGTAAACCTACTGGAAGTGACAAGAAATGATCTAGCTTCAAAGGATCTTGGATGGCTTGAAAGTTCTTGAAGTAGGATCATGACACAAAAACAAGTTCAAGTAAGATTTTTACTCGAATTAAGATAGTTTATAGTTATAGAAATTGAATCAAAGTTTGAATATGAATATTACCTTGAATAATAAAGATAACCTACTGTATATAACAAAGGTTTCTTGATCTTAGATGATTACTTGGAATGGATTAGAAAGCTTGGAAGTAAATTAGTAAACTTGAAGGGATTTTTGAAGTGTTCTTGAAGTGTTCTTCCTATGATGATTATAGCTTGATTCTTGAAGTGATTTTTGATGAAGATGATGATTAACTACTGGAAAAATACGTTCATAATAGTGTGTGTGTGTGTTGAGAGAGAATTAGAAAGAGAATTGGAAGTGAAATGGAGTGAATGATGAGTGGTAATTGGTGAGGGGTGAGTGGGGTTAAAAGAAGTTCTAGTTAGTTGACTAGCTCATGGTAGAAGTTAAAATTGATTAGTCATACATGACATAATCAAGAGTGGAATCCCATGCTAGTTTCTATTGGTATATACCCATAGTAAGTACGTTTTGAAGCTGTGTATAATACGGGTAAGAATACGACTAGAATTCTTGATGAAAGAAAAGAATGGGAAAGTAACTGTAACCATTTTCGTTAAGTATGAGTGTTTTGATATATGTCTTGAAGTCTTCCAAAAGTATTTTAATACATCTAAATACACTACATGTATATACATTTTAACTGAGTCGTTAAGTCATCGTTAGTCGTTACATGTAAGTGTTGTTTTGAAACCTTTAAGTTAACGATCTCAATTAATGTTGTTAACCCATTATTTATTATATCTAATCAGATGTTAAATTATTATATTATCATGATATTATGATATATTAATATATCTTAATATGATATATATACATTTAAATGTCGTTACAACGATAATCATTACATATATGTCTCGTTTCGAAATCCTTAAGTTAGTAGTCTTGTTTATATGTATATAACTCATTGTTAATATACTTATGGAGATACTTACTTATCATAATCTCATGTTAACCATATGTATATCTATATATATATCGTCATGTCATTTTTACAAGTTTTAACATTTGTGAATCGCCAGTCAACTTGGGTGGTCAATTGTCTATATGAAACATATTTCAATTAATCAAGCCTTAACAATTTTGATTGCTTAACATGTTGGAAACATTTAATCATGTAAATATCAATCTCAATTAATATATATAAACATGGAAAAGTTCGGGTCACTACAGTACCTACCCGTTAAATAAATTTCGTCCCGAAATTTTAAGCTGTTGAAGGTGTTGACGAATCTTCTGGAAATAGATGCGGGTACTTCTTCTTCATCTGATCTTCACACTCCCAGGTGAACTCGGGTCCTCTACGAGCATTCCATTGAACCTTAACAATTGGTATCTTGTTTTGCTTAAGTCTTTTAACCTCACGATCCATTATTTCGACGGGTTTTTCGATGAATTGGAGTTTTTCGTTGATTTGGATTTCATCTAACGGAATAGTGACATCTTCTTTAGCAAAACATTTCTTCAAATTCGAGACGTGGAAAGTGTTATGTACAGCCGCGAGTTGTTGAGGTAACTCAAGTCGGTAAGCTACTGGTCCGACACGATCAATAATCTTGAATGGTCCAATATACCTTGGATTTAATTTCCCTCGTTTACCAAATCGAACAACGCCTTTCCAAGGTGCAACTTTAAGCATGACCATCTCTCCAATTTCAAATTCTATATCTTTTCTTTTAATGTCAGCGTAGCTCTTTTGTCGACTTTGGGCGGTTTTCAACCGTTGTTGAATTTGGATGATCTTCTCGGTAGTTTCTTGTATAATCTCCGGACCCGTAATCTGTCTATCCCCCACTTCACTCCAACAAATCGGAGACCTGCACTTTCTACCATAAAGTGCTTCAAACAGCACCATTTCAATGCTTGAATGGTAGCTGTTGTTGTAGGAAAATTCTGCTAACGGTAGATGTCGATCCCAACTGTTTCCGAAATCAATAACACATGCTCGTAGCATGTCTTCAAGCGTTTGTATCGTCCTTTCGCTCTGCCCATCAGTTTGTGGACGATAGGCAGTACTCATGTCTAGACGAGTTCCTAATGCTTGTTGTAATGTCTGCCAGAATCTTGAAATAAATCTGCCATCCCTATCAGAGATAATAGATATTGGTATTCCATGTCTGGAGACGACTTCCTTCAAATACAGTCGTGCTAACTTCTCCATCTTGTCATCTTCTCTTATTGGCAGGAAGTGTGCTGATTTGGTGAGACGATCAACTATTACCCAAATAGTATCAAAACCACTTGCAGTCCTTGGCAATTTAGTGATGAAATCCATGGTAATGTTTTCCCATTTCCATTCTGGGATTTCGGGTTGTTGAAGTAGACCTGATGGTTTCTGATGCTCAGCTTTGACCTTAGAACACGTCAAACATTCTCCTACGTATTTAGCAACATCGGCTTTCATACCCGGCCACCAAAAATGTTTCTTGAGATCCTTGTACATCTTCCCCGTTCCAGGATGTATTGAGTATCTGGTTTTATGAGCTTCTCTAAGTACCATTTCTCTCATATCTCCAAATTTTGGTACCCAAATCCTTTCAGTCCTATACCGGGTTCCGTCTTCCCGAATATTAAGATGCTGCTCCGATCCTTTGGGTATTTCATCCTTTAAATTTCCTTCTTTTAAAACTCCTTGTTGCGCCTCCTTTATTTGAGTAGTAAGGTTATTATGAATCATTATATTCATAGATTTTACTCGAATGGGTTCTCTGTCCTTCCTGCTCAAGGCATCGGCTACCACATTTGCCTTCCCCGGGTGGTAACGAATCTCAAATTCGTAATCATTCAACAATTCAATCCACCTACGCCGCCTCATATTCAGTTGTTTCTGATTAAATATGTGTTGAAGACTTTTGTGGTCGGTATATATAATAATTTTGACCCCATATAAGTAGTGCCTCCAAGTCTTGAATGCAAAAACAACCGCGCCTATTTCCAAATCATGCGTCGTATAATTTTGCTCGTGAATCTTCAATTGTCTAGACGCATAAGCAATCACCTTCGTTCGTTGCATTAATACACAACCGAGACCTTGCTTTGATGCGTCACAATAAATCACAAAATCATCATTCCCTTCAGGCAATGACAATATAGGTGCCGTAGTTAGCTTTTTCTTCAATAACTGAAACGCTTTCTCTTGTTCATCCTTCCATTCAAATTTCTTCCCTTTATGCGTTAATGCAGTCAAGGGTTTTGCTATTCTGGAAAAGTCTTGGATGAACCTTCTGTAGTAACCAGCTAGTCCTAAAAACTGGCGTATGTGTTTCGGAGTTTTCGGGGTTTCCCACTTTTCAACAGTTTCTATCTTTGCCAGATCCACCTTAATACCTTTTTTGTTCACTATGTGACCGAGAAATTGAACTTCTTCCAACCAAAATGCACACTTTGAAAATTTAGCGTACAATTCTTCCTTCCTCAATACTTCTAATACCTTTCTCAAATGTTCACCGTGTTCTTGGTCATTCTTTGAGTAAATAAGTATGTCATCAATGAAAACAATGGCAAACTTGTCAAGGTATGGTCCACACACTCGGTTCATAAGGTCCATGAATACAGCTGGTGCATTAGTTAAACCAAATGGCATGACCATAAACTCGTAATGACCGTAACGTGTTCTGAAAGCAGTCTTTGGAATATCATCTTCTTTCACCCGCATTTGATGATACCCGGAACGTAAGTCAATCTTTGAATAAACAGACGAGCCTTGTAGTTGATCAAATAAGTCGTCGATTCTCAGTAGTGGGTAGCAGTTCTTGATGGTAAGTTTGTTCAACTCTCGGTAGTCGATACACAACCTGAATGTACCATCTTTCTTCTTGACAAACAAAACAGGAGCTCCCCACGGTGATGTGCTTGGTCGAATGAAACCATGCTCTAAAAGTTCTTGTAATTGGCTTTGCAGTTCTTTCATCTCGCTGGGTGCGAGTCTGTAAGGAGCACGAGCTATTGGTGCAGCTCCTGGTACAAGATCTATTTGAAATTCAACGGATCGATGTGGGGGTAATCCCGGTAATTCTTTCGGAAATACATCGGGAAATTCTTTTGCGACGGGAACATCATTGATGCTCTTTTCTTCAGTTTGTACTTTCTCGACGTGTGCTAGAACAGCATAGCAACCTTTTCTTATTAGTTTTTGTGCCTTCAAATTACTAATAAGATGTAGCTTCGTGTTGCCCTTTTCTCCGTACACCATTAAGGGTTTTCCTTTTTCTCGTATAATGCGAATTGCATTTTTGTAACAAACGATCTCTCCTTTCACTTCTTTCAACCAGTCCATACCGATTATCACATCAAAACTCCCTAACTCTACTGGTATCAAGTCAATCTTAAATGTTTCGCTAACCAGTTTAATTTCTCGATTCCGACATATATTATCTGCTGAAATTAATTTACCATTTGCTAATTCGAGTAAAAATTTACTATCCAAAGGTGTCAATGGACAACTTAATTTAGCATAAAAATCTCTACTCATATAGCTTCTATCCGCACCCGAATCAAATAAAACGTAAGCAGATTTATTGTCAATAAGAAACGTACCCGTAACAAGCTCCGGGTCTTCCTGTGCCTCTGCCGCATTAATATTGAAAACTCTTTCACGGCCTTGTCCATTCGTGTTCTCCTGGTTCGGGCAATTTCTAATAATGTGGCCCAGTTTTCCACATTTATAACAAACTACATTAGCATAACTTGCTCCGACACTACTTGCTCCGCCATTACTCGTTCCGACACCATTTGTTCCTTTCATTCTATTAACCCCTGGTCCGTAGACCTCACACTTCGCTGCGCTATGACCATTTCTTTTACACTTGTTGCAAAATTTGGTGCAGAACCCCGAGTGATAATTTTCACACCTTTGGCATAGCTGCTTCTGATTGTTGTTGTTGCGGTTATTATTGTTGTTGGGATGATTATTGTAGTTGCTGTTGTTGTTGTTGTTGTTGTTGTTGTTGTTGTTGGGCCGTTTGTTGTAGTTGCGATTGATGTTGCGATTGTTGGGATAATTGTTGCGATTATTGTTGTAATTGTTGTTGTTGTTGTATTGGTGATCCTTATCACCGTTTTCCTCCCACTTTCTTTTGACTTGCTTCACAATGGCCTCTTCAGCAGTCTGTTCTTTAATTCTTTCTTCAATCTGGTTCACTAGTTTGTGAGCCATTCTACATGCCTGTTGTATGGAGGCGGGCTCGTGTGAACTTATATCTTCTTGGATTCTTTCCGGTAATCCTTTCACAAACGCGTCGATCTTCTCTTCCTCATCTTCGAATGCTCCCGGACACAATAGGCACAATTTTGTGAATCGTCTTTCGTACGTGGTAATATCAAATCCTTGGGTTCGTAACCCTCTAAGTTCTGTCTTGAGATTATTGACCTCGGTTCTGGGACGGTACTTCTCGTTCATCAAGTGCTTGAATGCTGACCACGATAGTGCGTACGCATCGTCTTGTCCCACTTGCTCTAGATAGGTATTCCACCATGTTAACGCAGAACCTGTGAAGGTATGCGTAGCGTACTTTACTTTGTCGTCTTCAGTACACTTACTTATGGGAAACACCGATTCGACCTTCTCGGTCCACCGTTTCAATCCGATCGGTCCTTCGGTTCCATCAAATTCCAAAGGTTTGCAGGCAGTGAATTCTTTGTAGGTGCATCCTACACGATTTCCTGTACTGCTAGATCCAAGGTTATTGTTGGTATGTAGCGCAGCCTGTACTGCGGCTATGTTTAAAGCTAGAAAAGTACGGAATTCCTCTTCATTCATATTCACGGTGTGTCGAGTAGTCGGTGCCATTTCCTTCAAAATAGTCAAATGGAACAAGTTAATCATACAGAATATTAAGAGTAGCTAATAGTATTTCGTAGTATAATATGAACTCATTTATAAAAGCTTTTTCTTCATATTAGCGTTTTATAAGTTTAAATTCGGGTAGTACCTACCCGTTAAGTTCATACTTAGTAGCTAATATACAATTCAACTACTACAATTCTATATGAAAAACTGATTATAATAATATTTCGCGTTCAAACTTTTATACAATATTTTACAAACTTACAATACCGCTTATTTTAGATAAAGCATGAAATATAGCACACAATAACTTTGATACAAGATAGTTGTGAAGATAATTCTAGCTAGTACACAAGTCGTTCAGCAAAGGCAATAAAGACACGTAATTCATACGTCCAGAAACAAGTCATGCATTCTGGTTTTACTAGGATTACTTCCCATCCTTGGTCTTGTGGAACATAACCGTTATGGCCGTTGATAAGATAGCGTATTGTAACATCGTCAAAGGGACGAGGGTTACGTAATGTCCAACAGTCCCGTAACAATCTAAAAACCTCATTTCTTACCCCAATTACCGACTCCGTCACTTGTGAACGTTTTGTTTAATAGTTGTAGGCCGATGTTCTTGTTCTCACTTTGGTGAGAAGCGAACATTACTAATCCGTAAGCATAACATGCTTCTTTATGTTGCATGTTAGCCGCTTTTTCTAAATCACGAAGTCCAATATTCGGATATATTGAGTCAAAATAATTTCTTAACCCATTGCGTAAAATAGCATTTGGGTTCCCCGCAATATATGCGTCAAAGTAAACACATCGTAACTTATGGATTTCCCAATGTGATATCCCCCATCTTTCGAACGAAAGCCTTTTATAAACCAAGGCATTCTTGGAACGTTCTTCGAATGTCTTACAAACTGATCTCGCCTTAAATAGTTGTGCCGAAGAATTCTGACCGACTCTAGACAAGATTTCATCAATCATGTCTCCGGGTAGGTCTCTTAAAATATTGGGTTGTCTATCCATTTTGTGTTTTTATACTGTAAAATAGACAAGAGTTAGATTCATAAAAAAAATACTTATTAATACAAGCAATTTTTACATATATCATAAAGCATAAGCACACTATATTAAATATATTACACCACACGAATACAACTATCTTATTCCGACTCGCTTGTTTCTTCTTCTTCGGTTTTGGTTCGTTTTGTCAAGTTTCTAGGGATATATGATGTTCCCCTAATACGAGACGTCGTTTTCCACATTGGTTTAGAAAAACCTGGTGGTTTAGAGGTTCCCGGGTCATTGTTACAACTTAAGGACTTCGGGGGTTGACGATACATATAAAGTTTATCGGGGTTGGAATTAGATTTCTCTATTTTTATGCCCTTTCCCTTATTATTTTCTTTTGCCTTTTTAAATTCAGTTGGGGTAATTTCTATAACATCATCGGAATTCTCGTCAGAATCCGATTCATCGGAGAATTGGTAATCCTCCCAATATTTTGCTTCCTTAGCGGAAACACCATTGACCATAATTAACCTTGGTCGGTTGGTTGAGGATTTTCTTTTACTTAACCGTTTTATTATTTCCCCCACCGGTTCTATTTCTTCATCCGGTTCCGATTCTTCTTCCGGTTCCGATTCTTCTTCTGGTTCCGACTCTTCTTCCGGTTCCTCTTCGGGAACTTGTGAATCAGTCCACGAATCATTCCAATTTACATTTGACTCTTCATTATTATTAGGTGAGTCAATGGGACTTTTTCTAGAGGTAGACATCTATCATATAATATCAAACGCGTTAAGAGATTAATATATCACATAATATTCACATGTTAAAAATATATAGTTTCCAACAAAATTTGTTAAGCAATCATTTTTCAAGTAAACACGGTCGAAGTCCAGACTCACTAATGCATCCTAACAAACTCGATAAGACACACTAATGCAAAATTCTGGTTCTCTAAGTCCAACGCTCTGATACCAACTGAAATGTCCCGTTCTTATTGATTAAAAACGTTCCATATTAATTGATTTCGTTGTGAGGTTTTGACCTCTATATGAGACGTTTTTCAAAGACTGCATTCATTTTTAAAACAAACCATAACCTTTATTTCATAAATAAAGGTTTAAAAAGCTTTACGTAGATTATCAAATAATGATAATCTAAAATATCCTGTTTACACACGACCATTACATAATGGCTTACAATACAAATATGTTACATCGAAATCAGTTTCTTGAATGCAGTTTTTACACAATATCATACAAACATGGACTCCAAATCTTGTCCTTATTTTAGTATGCAACAGCGAAAGCTCTTAATATTCACCTGAGAATAAACATGCTTTAAACGTCAACAAAAATGTTGGTGAGTTATAGGTTTAACCTATATATATCAAATTGTAATAATAGACCACAAGATTTCATATTTCAATACACATCCCATACATAGAGATAAAAATCATTCATATGGTGAACACCTGGTAACCGACATTAACAAGATGCATATATAAGAATATCTCCATCATTCCGGGACACCCTTCGGATATGATATAAATTTTGAAGTACTAAAGCATCCGGTACTTTGGATGGGGTTTGTTAAGCCCAATAGATCTATCTTTAGGATTCGCATCAATTAGGGTGTCTGTTCCCTAATTCTTAGATTACCAGACTTAATAAAAAGGGGCATATTCGATTTCGATAATTCAACCATAGAATGTAGTTTCACGTACTTGTGTCTATTTTGTAAATCATTTATAAAACCTGCATGTATTCTCATCCCAAAAATATTAGATTTTAAAAGTGGGACTATAACTCACTTTCAAAGATTTTTACTTCATCGGGAAGTAAGACTTGGCCACTGTTGATTCACGAACCTATAACAATATATACATATATATTAAAGTATGTTCAAAATATATTTACAACACTTTTAATATATTTTGATGTTTTAAGTTTATTAAGTCAGCTGTCCTCGTTAGTAACCTACAACTAGTTGTCCACAGTTAGATGTACAGAAATAAATCGATAAATATTATCTTGAATCAATCCACGACCCAGCGTATACGTATCTCAGTATTGATCACAACTCAAACTATATATATTTTGGAATCAACCTCAACCCTGTATAGCTAACTCCAACATTCACATATAGAGTGTCTATGGTTGTTCCGAAATATATATAGATGTGTCGACATGATAAGTCGAAACATTGTATACGTGTCTATGGTATCTCAAGATTACATAATATACAATACAAGTTGATTAAGTTATGGTTGGAATAGATTTGTTATCAATTTTCACGTAGCTAAAATGAGAAAAATTATCCAATCTTGTTTTACCCATAACTTCTTCATTTTAAATCCGTTTTGAGTGAATCAAATTGCTATGGTTCCATATTGAACTCTATTTTATGAATCTAAACAGAAAAAGTATAGGTTTATAGTCGGAAAAATAAGTTACAAGTCATTTTTGTAAAGGTAGTCATTTCAGTCGAAAGAACGACGTCTAGATGACCATTTTAGAAAACATACTTCCACTTTGAGTTTAACCATAATTTTTGGATATAGTTTCATGTTCATAATAAAAATCATTTTCTCAGAATAACAACTTTTAAATCAAAGTTTATCATAGTTTTTAATTAACTAACCCAAAACAGCCCGTGGTGTTACTACGGCGGCGTAAATCCGGTTTTACGGTGTTTTTCGTGTTTCCAGGTTTTAAATCATTAAGTTAGCATATCATATAGATATAGAACATGTGTTTAGTTAATTTTAAAAGTCAAGTTAGAAGGATTAACTTTTGTTTGCGAACAAGTTTAGAATTAACTAAACTATGTTCTAGTGATTACGAGTTTAAACCTTCGAATAAGATAGTTTTATATATATGAATCGAATGATGTTATGAATGTAGTGACCCGAACTTTTTCATGTTTATATATATTAATTGAGACTGATATTTACATGATTAAATGTTCCCAACATATTAAGCAATCAAACTTGTTAAGACTTGATTAATTGAAATATGTTTCATATAGACAATTGACCACCCAAGTTGACCGGTGATTCACGAACATTAAAACTTGTAAAAACTATATGATGACATATATATGGATATATATATAGTTAACATGATACTATGATAAGTAAACATATCATTAAGTATATTAACAATGAACTACATATGTAAAAACAAGACTACTAACTTAATGATTTTTAAACGAGACATATATGTAACGATTATCGTTGTAAAGACATTTAATGTATATATATCATATTAATAGATATTGATACATGATAATATCATGATAATATAATAATTTAAAATCTCATTTGATATTATAAACATTGGGTTAACAACATTTAACAAGATCGTTAACCTAAAGGTTTCAAAACAACACTTACATGTAACGACTAACGATGACTTAACGACTCAGTTAAAATGTATATACATGTAGTGTTTTAATATGTATTTATACACTTTTGAAAGACTTCAATACACTTATCAAAATACTTCTACTTAACAAAAATGCTTACAATTACATCCTCGTTCAGTTTCATCAACAATTCTACTCGTATGCACCTGTATTCGTACTCGTACAATACACAGCTTTTAGATGTATGTACTATTGGCATATACACTCCAATGATCAGCTCTTAGCAGCCCATGTGAGTCACCTAACACATGTGGGAACCATCATTTGGTAACTAGCATGAAATATTTCATAAAATTTCAAAAATATGAGTAATCATTCATGACTTATTTACATGAAAACAAAATTACATATCCTTTATATCTAATCCATACACCAACGACCAAAAACACCTACAAACACTTTCATTCTTCAATTTTCTTTATCTAATTGATCTCTCTCAAGTTCTATCTTCAAGTTCTAAGTGTTCTTCATATATTCTACAAGTTCTAGTTACATAAAATCAAGAATACTTTCAAGTTTGCTAGCTCACTTCCAATCTTGTAAGGTGATCATCCAACCTCAAGAAATCTTTGTTTCTTACATTAGGTTATCATTCTAATACAAGGTAATAATCATATTCAAACTTTGGTTCAATTTCTATAACTATAACAATCTTATTTCAAGTGATGATCTTACTTGAACTTGTTTTCGTGTCATGATTCTGCTTTAAGAACTTCGAGCCATCCAAGGATCCGTTGAAGCTAGATCCATTTTTCTCTTTTCCAGTAGGTTTATCCAAGGAACTTAAGGTAGTTATGATGTTCATAACATCATTCGATTCATACATATAAAGCTATCTTATTCGAAGGTTTAAACTTGTAATCACTAGAACATAGTTTAGTTAATTCTAAACTTGTTCGCAAACAAAAGTTAATCCTTCTAACTTGACTTTTAAAATCAACTAAACATATGTTCTATATCTATATGATATGCTAACTTAATGATGTAAAACCTGGAAACACGAAAAACACCGTAAAACCGGATTTACGCCGTCGTAGTAACACCGCGGGCTGTTTTGGGTTAGTAAATTAAAAACTATGATAAACTTTGATTTAAAAGTTGTTATTCTGAGAAAATGATTTTTATTATGAACATGAAACTATATCCAAAAATTATGGTTAAACTCAAAGTGGAAGTATGTTTTCTAAAATGGTCATCTAGACGTCGTTCTTTCGACTGAAATGACTACCTTTACAAAAACGACTTGTAACTTATTTTTCCGACTATAAACCTATACTTTTTATATTTAGATTCATAAAATAGAGTTCAATATGAAACCATAGCAATTTGATTCACTCAAAACGGATTTAAAATGAAGAAGTTATGGGTAAAACAAGATTGGATAATTTTTCTCATTTTAGCTACGTGAAAATTGGTAACAAATCTATTCCAACCATAACTTAATCAACTTGTATTGTATATTATGTAATCTTGAGATACCATAGACACGTATACAATGTTTCGACCTATCATGTCGACACATCTATATATATTTCGGAACAACCATAGACACTCTATATGTGAATGTTGGAGTTAGCTATACAGGGTTGAGGTTGATTCCAAAATATGTATAGTTTGAGTTGTGATCAATACTGAGATACGTCTACACTGGGTCGTGGATTGATTCAAGATAATATTATCGATTTATTTCTGTATATCTAACTGTGGACAACTAGTTGTAGGTTACTAACGAGGACAGCTGACTTAATAAACTTAAAACATCAAAATATATTAAAAGTGTTGTAAATGTATTTTGAACATACTTTGATATATATGTATATATTATTATAGGTTCGTGAATCAACCAGTGGCCAAGTCTTACTTCCCGACGAAGTAAAAATCTGTGAAAGTGAGTTATAGTCCCACTTTTAAAATCTAATATTTTTGGGATGAGAATACATGCAGGTTTTATAAATTATTTACAAAATAGACACAAGTACGTGAAACTACATTCTATGGTTGAATTATCGAAATCGAATATGCCCCATTTTATTAAGTCTGGTAATCTAAGAATTAGGAAACAGACACCCTAATTGACGCGAATCCTAAAGATAGATCTATTGGGCCTAACAAACCCCATCCAAAGTACCGGATGCTTTAGTACTTCGAAATTTATATCATATCCGAAGGGTGTCCCGGAATGATGGGGATATTCTTATATATGCATCTTGTTAATGTCGATTACCAGGTGTTCACCATATGAATAATTTTTATCTCTATGTATGAGATGTATATTGAAATATGAAATCTTGTGGTCTATTGTTACGATTTGATATATATAGGTTAAACCTATAACTCACCAACATTTTTGTTGACGTTTTAAGCATGTTTATTCTCAGGTGATTATTAAGAGCTTCCGCTGTCGCATACTTAAATAAGGACGAGATTTGAAGTCCATGCTTGTATGATATTGTGTAAAAACTGCATTCAAGAAACTTATTTTGTTGTAACATATTTGTATTGTAAACCATTATGTAATGGTCGTGTGTAAACATGATATTTTAGATTATCATTATTTGATAATCTACGTAAAGCTTTTTAAACCTTTATTGATGAAATAAAGGTTATGGTTTGTTTTAAAATGAATGCAGTCTTTGAAAAACGTCTCATATAGAGGTCAAAACCTCGCAACGAAATCGATTAATATGGAACGTTTTTAATCAATAAGAACGGGACATTTCAGTTGGTATCCGAGCGTTGGTCTTAGAGAACCAGAATTTTGCATTAGTGTGTCTTATCGAGTTTGTTAGGATGCATTAGTGAGTCTGGACTTCGACCGTGTTTACTTGAAAAATGATTGCTTAACAAATTTTGTTGGAAACTATATATTTTTAACATGTGAATATTATGTGATATATTAATCTCTTAACGCGTTTGATATTATGTGATAGATGTCTACCTCTAGAACAAGTCCCATTGACTCACCTAATAATAATGAAGAGTCAAATGTAAATTGGAATGATTCGTGGACTTATTCACAAGTTCCCGAAGAGGAACCGGAAGAAGAGTCGGAACCGGAAGAAGAATCGGAACCGAAAGAAGAATCGGAACCGGATGAAGAAATAGAACCGGTGGGGGAAATAATAAAATGGTTAAGTAAAAGAAAATCCTCAACCAACCGACCAAGGTTAATTATGATCAATGGTGTTTCCGCCAAGGAAGCAAAATATTGGGAGGATTACCAATTCTCCGATGAATCGGATTCCGACGAGAATTCCGATGATGTTATAGAAATTACCCCAAATGAATTTAAAAAGGCAAAAGAAAATAATAAGGGAAAGGGCATAAAAATAGAGAAATCTAATTCCAACCTCAATGAACTTTATATGTATCGTCAACCCCCGAAGTCCTTAAGTTGTAACAATGACCCGGGAACCTCTAAACCACCAGGTTTTTCTAAACCAATGTGGATAATGACGGCTCGTATTAGGGGAACATCATATATCCCTAGAAACTTGGCAAAACGAACCAAAACCAAAGAAGAAGAAACAAGCGAGTCGGAATAAGATAGTTGTATTCGTGTGGTGTAATATAAGTAATATAGTGTGCTTATGCTTTATGATATATGTAAAAATTGCTTGTATTAATAAGTATTTTTTTTATTAATCTAACTCTTGTCTATTTTACAGTATAAAAACACAAAATGGATAGACAACCCAATATTTTAAGAGACCTACCCGGAGACATGATTGATGAAATCTTGTCTAGAGTCGGTCAGAATTCTTCGGCACAACTATTTAAGGCGAGATCAGTTTGTAAGACATTCAAAGAACGTTCCAAGAATGCCTTGGTTTATAAAAGGCTTTCGTTCGAAAGATGGGGGATATCACATTGGGAAATCCATAAGTTACGATGTGTTTACTTTGACGCATATATTGCGGGGAACCCAAATGCTATTTTACGCAATGGGTTAAGAAATTATTTTGACTCAATATATCCGAATATTGGACTTCGTGATTTAGAAAAAGCGGCTAACATGCAACATAAAGAAGCATGTTATGCTTACGGATTAGTAATGTTCGCTTCTCACCAAAGTGAGAACAAGAACATCGGCCTACAACTATTAAACAAAACGTTCCCACAAGTGACGGAGTCGGTAATTGGGGTAAGAAATGAGGTTTTTAGATTGTTACGGGACTGTTGGACATTACGTAACCCTCGTCCCTTTGACGACGTTACAACACGCTGTCTTATCAACGGCCATAACGGTTATGTTCCACAAGACCAAGGATGGGAAGTAATCCTAGTAAAACCAGAATGCATGACTTGTTTCTGGACGTATGAATTACGTGTCTTTATTGCCTTTGCTGAACGACTTGTGTACTAGCTAGAATTATCTTCACAACCATCTTGTATCAAATTTATTGTGTGCTATATTTCATGCTATATGTAAAATAAGCGGTATTGTAAGTTTGTAAAATATTGTGTAAAAGTTTGAACGCGAAATATTATTATAATCAGTTTTTCATATAGAATTGTAGTAGTTGAATTGTATATTAGCTACTAAGTATGAACTTAATGGGTAGGTACTACCCGAATTTAAACTTATAAAACGCTAATATGAAGAAAAAGCTTTTATAAATGAGTTCATATTATGCTACGAAATACTATTAACTACTCTTAATATTCTGTATGATTAACTTGTTCCATTTGACTATTTTGAAGGAAATGGCACCGACTACTCGACACACCGTGAATATGAATGAAGAGGAATTCCGTACTTTTCTAGCTTCAAACATAGCCGCAGTACAGGCTGTGCTACATACCAACAATAACCTTGGATCTAGCAGTACAGGAAATCGTGTAGGATGCACCTACAAAGAATTCACTGCCTGCAAACCTTTGGAATTTGATGGAACCGAAGGACCGATCGGATTGAAACGGTAGACCGAGAAGGTCTAATCGGTGTTTGCCATAAGTAAGTGTACTGAATAGGACAAAGTGAAGTACGCTACGCATACCTTCACAGGTTCTGCGTTAACATGGTGGAATACCTATCTAGAGCAAGTGGGACAAGACGATGCGTACGCACTACCGTGGTCAGCATTCAAGCACTTGATGAACGAGAAGTACCGTCCCAGAACCGAGGTCAATAAGCTCAAGACAGAACTTAGAGGGTTAAGAACCCAAGGATTTGATATTACCACGTACGAAAGACGATTCACAGAATTGTGCCTATTGTGTCCGGGAGTATTCGAAGACGAGGAAGAGAAGATCGACGCGTTTGTGAAAGGATTACCGGAAAGAATCCAAGAAGATATAAGTTCACACGAGCCCGCCTCCATACAACTGGCATGTAGAATGGCTCACAAAATAGTGAACCAGATTGAAGAAAGAATTAAAAAACAGACTGCTGAAGAGGCCAATGTGAAGCAAGTCAAAAGAAAGTGGGAGGAAAACGGTGATAAGAATCACCAATACAACAACAACAGCAATTACAACAATAATCGCAACAATTATCCCAACAATCGCAATATCAATCGCAACTACAACAAACGGCCCAACAACAACAACAACAGCAACTACAACAATCATCCCAACAACAATAATAACCGCAACAAAAACAACAATCAGAAGCAGCTATGCCAAAGGTGTGAAAAGTATCACTCGGGGTTCTGCACCAAATTTTGCAACAAGTGTAAAAGAAATGGTCATAGCGCGGCGAAGTGTGAGGTCTACGGACCAGGGGTTAATAGAACGAAAGGAACAAATGGTGTCGGAATGAGTAATGGCGGAGGAAGTAGTGTCGGAGCAAGTTATGCCAATGTAGTTTGTTATAAATGTGGAAAACCGGGCCACATTATTAGAAATTGCCCGAACCAGGAGAACACGAATGGACAAGGCCGCGGAAGAGTTTTCAATATTAATGCGGCAGAGACACAAGAAGACCCGGAGCTTGTTACGGGTACGTTTCTTATTGACAATAAATCTGCTTACGTTTTATTTTATTCGGGTGCGGATAGAAGCTATATGAGTAGAGATTTTTGTGCTAAATTAAGTTGTCCATTGACGCCTTTGGATAGTAAATTTTTACTCGAATTAGCAAATGGTAAATTAATTTCAGCAGATAATATATGTCGGAATCGAGAAATTAAACTGGTTAGCGAAACATTTAAGATTGACTTGATACCATTAGAGTTAGGGAGTTTTGATGTGATAATCGGTATGGACTGGTTGAAAGAAGTGAAAGCAGAGATCGTTTGTTACAAAAATGCAATTCGCATTATACGAGAAAAAGGAAAACCCTTAATGGTGTACGGAGAAAAGGGCAACACGAAGCTACATCTTATTAGTAATTTGAAGGCACAAAAACTAATAAGAAAAGGTTGCTATGCTGTTCTAGCACACGTCGAGAAAGTACAAACTGAAGAAAAGAGCATCAATGATGTTCCCATTGCAAAAGAATTTCCCGATGTATTTCTGAAAGAATTACCGGGATTACCCCCACATCGATCCGTTGAATTTCAAATAGATCTTGTACCAGGAGCTGCACCAATAGCTCGTGCTCCTTACAGACTCGCACCCAGCGAGATGAAAGAACTGCAAAGCCAATTACAAGAACTTTTAGAGCGTGGTTTCATTCGACCAAGCACATCACCGTGGGGAGCTCCTGTTTTGTTTGTCAAGAAGAAAGATGGTACATTCAGGTTGTGTATCGACTACCTAGAGTTGAACAAACTTACCATCAAGAACCGCTACCCACTACCGAGAATTGACGACTTATTTGATCAACTAAAAGGCTCGTCTGTTTATTCAAAGATTGACTTACGTTCCGGGTATCATCAAATGCGGGTGAAAGAAGATGATATTCCAAAGACTGCTTTCAGAACACGTTACGGTCATTACGAGTTTATGGTCATGCCGTTTGGTTTAACTAATGCACCAGCTGTAACGACCCGACCAAAACCGTTATTGACGGCGCCGTTAACTTAGGTCCCGTTGCGTGGTCGTAGTCCCTATATGAGACTCATTTGACCAAAATTATGTCGCATTCATTTGAAAGGTGCAAGACTTGCAAGTTTAGTTTACAAAAGTCATAAAGTATAAATGAAATAACTTGCGACATAATTTGTTTAAAAACACAGTTGCTATAAATAGAGTAAGTATGTAAACAAAAGTTTGAATCCAAAAGTGCTATCCCTAGCGTATGTATGTATGTATCTTGACTCCAAGCAAATGATCAGAGTGTATGCATGTATGCTTGACCCCAAGCAAGTATGAGTGAACGCGGAAGCATATATCAAATAGCCAAGTATGAACCTGAGAAACATATAGAAAACTGTCAACGAAAAACGTTGGTGAAATCATAGGTGTTTGTAAACGTTGTTTTTGAACCACAAGATTTAGTATTCCCATAGTTGATTATCAAAATCGTTTGCATTCCAAAAGTATTGTTCGCGAGCACCCAATTATCAAGACTTAACGTTTCCTTCCATAGAACCCCATCACAATAGTGTTAGAACATACACTATTTCTCGAAAATATATTTCATCCGTAGACGGTAGCGAACCGTCCGTAATGAGGGTTTGTCAAACCCGTATGGCCACACAATATAAGTTCTCGCTTACACCCTGCAAGTGTAACTAATGATAATCGAATTGAGGATTTTTGTTCTAACTCGCTGTGGAATGTTTGTTTCCTTGTACTTGTGTTCAAAGTAATAAAGTATGTAGTATAAAACTGTATATGTTTCTCATCCCATAATTTAAAAGTATAAAAGTTGTTGAAAGATGGGACTATGATCTCACCTCGAGTGCACGAGTATAAAAGTACTTCACAAAGTAACGTATGCATGAAAGTTGCTTAGCCTTGACCTAAACAAGTAAGTTGTATCAATTAACCGGTTACGACACAAGGTCGGGTGAAATGTGTTCAATTAGTCCTATGGCTCGTTACGACTCGATTAGTATAGCATGTGAATCATGTTGTCAAGTTTCATGCAAGAATCACGTATAAAAGCATGTTAGAACATTTGCATAAAAGTTTGGTTAAGTTTGACTAAAAGTCAAACTTGGTCAAAGTCAAAGTCAACGGGGTCGGGTCGGGTATCCGACAATTTTCCCCTGATGAGAAATCATATATGAACACAATAGCCGATTTTCATGTTAATCGGGGTTACGGTTAAGCGAGAAACATTTTGAGAACATTTAAAAACACAAGAGCCTGGCCTGGGGGTTTTGCGCGGCGCGCAATGGGTTGCGCGGCGCGCACCCAAGTGTAAAACCAGGTCAGAACTTGACTAAAAGGGCCATTCATCTGGGTTTTTGGATTCGCGCGGCGCGCGGTGGTATGCGCGGCGCGCATACCTGGGAAAAATGCTGTTTGCAGAAAATAGACTAAGTCTCGAACCAAAACACAATTTAACACATTTCATCCACCGAAAACATTTAAAATGCATACCATATATCGTTGGAAAGGTAATTTGACAAGGAAAACAACTAAGCATATTTCATCAAGCAATTCATCACTAACAATAACCAAAAACCGCATTAAACGTTCATAATCAAGGTTTCAAGTTCATCAAATGCATTTTGGGTTCCGGGAATCCAATTTACACATATGATATACCGTTTTGAAGGTAATGAAGCATACATTACCACTAAACACTAACAATTACCATTTCATGGCATTTAAGCATCAAAAAGTTCATGTCAAGAACTATCAAACCCTAGTCAAACATCACAAAATCATTAATCGGGTTTTTGAAGTTTTCTAAATCAACCTATACATCAAAACGAAGCTAGTGATACTAGTAACACAATTAAAACATGAACTTTAACAATCTAACAACATTAACTCATCCAAAATCAAGGATTAAGCAAACCCATTTCAAAAACTCAAACTAGTTACTCAAAACAACAAATCGAGCAAGTAAATCATATATTCATGCTAGACACGAGCCATAGACACTAACTAACACCATTTCAAATCAAAAACACGAATTTAGAGAAATCTAGAGTTTTAGAAATGTTACCCAAACGAGATGAAGTTGGTATCAAATTGTAGAGGATGAAGAGAGGATCACGAATATGTAATTTGTTTTGAAGTTTGCTTCCCGATCCGAATTTAGATGATGAATGTTTGAATTGGGTGTTTGTGTGTGTTCTTGCTAGAGAGAAAGAGAGAGAGATGGAGGTGATTGAATGGTGAGGAAGGTGGGGAGGTGGTGACTAGTTGCCCCAATTTGGCCAAGTGACGAGATTGGTCCCTCAAGTTTCAAAGCGGGTGCGGTAATTAACCAAACGAATATTTTAAAACGCTCGAGTAAACGGGTGATGTCAAAATTAAATAGCGGGAATATAATGAACGTTACTCACGGAAACTATTAATTTAAATACGAAAGATTATGTTTAAAAAAAAAAAAGACGGTGTTAAAATTAAATTTAACGGAAAAACGCGGGATGTTACATTATCCACGCCTCAAAAGAAATTTCGTCCCGAAATTTAGTTGGAAGTAGTAGTTGTTGAATCTTACTCGAGATCTTGCGTTGTAAATTCTACGAATAAGTGAAGGTACGTCCTTGAGCATTTCAACGAACTTGAAGGTCGGGGTCGTATGTTGTTTTAAGGTTTGGCTTCACGATTCATGGTTTCAACCGGTCCTCCTAGGAAGTGAGGGTTATCGTCGATGGTGAGTTCATCAAAGGAGATAACAAGTTCTCGTTTCGCAAAACACGTCTTTAAGTTGATACATCGAATGTAGGATAAACGGAGACTCGAAATGAGCCGGAAAATCTAAACGGCTAGCAACGGGTCTAAAACGCCCCAAGATTTCAAAAGGATAAAATATCACGGATTTAGCTTCCTACGTTTTCCCGAAACGGATTGCACCTTTCCAAGGTGCGACTCTTAACGTGACGCGGTTTCCCACGTGGAATTTGAAATATTTACGTCTAACATCGGTGTAGCTCTTGGTGATTACGAGTCGCGTAGGGTTTTACCTGAATATGAATAAATTTTCTCGGTTGCTCATAAATAACCTCGGCCCCGGTGAATTGATCATCGTTTACTTGGTTCGACAAAGGAGAATGACGTTTCCGGTCACATGTGGTTTTAAAAGGAGTGACGTTAAAACTCGAATGAAAATCATTGTAGTACGAGGATTCGGTTAAAGGAAAATACTTTTCTCAAGTAAATTTGAAGTTGGTAATACAAATTCGTATTATGGTTTTCAAGACTTAAATCGTATGTTTGTTCGGTCCGTCGGGTTGTGGATGGTACGCGGTACCCATGTTTAAACGTGGTCCCGAGGCTTTTTGTAAGGTACTCCAAAATCTAGAAGTGAAACGAGGATCTCGATCCGAAACGGGGTACATTTCCCTAAGGCATATTGAACAAGTTTGCTAGGAATTGAAAACGTTAGCTAGGACAAGTTTCTCAAGAAAATTCGCGTCGCGGAAGATTTATCGGTTTTCAAAAACGTTCTCCGGGGCAAGTTCTTATCGGGTTTTGAAAACGATTGTTAGGACTATCCACCCTCGCGGCGAATACTTGTATGACGTGAAGAGTCGCTCTCCATTGAGAATTTAGAATAAGGACCTCCTGAACCGGAAGTACGAGGGTGATGCAAGAGAAGTTTCCGCCCCGATGTGAGCATAACGAGTAAATCGTAGTTAGTCAATAAGACTGCGCGAGGACGAGCTAGTATACCCGTGCGACATACGGTTGAAGTCGAATGGAATCGGTAATTCATTCGGAAGCATAAATATAATTTGACAATAATTGAAGGTGTGTCCCCGGTATGGTTGTTATAAATATTCTCGGAGTTTTCGGATGTCCAAACATGAAAGGATGAAGTCATGTACATGGCACATGGTGGTGATTAGGTTGATCGAGTCTAACCACCATCACGTGTCATTAGAACTTTGGTATGTCTTACCGTAATATAACCACGTTGATCGAGTGTCGTTATATTACGCTAACTCATACCTCCATTCCCACATCACTCTATAGATTCAAGTTCGTGTAATCGTGAAGTTTAAAATAAACAAAGTGTAACGACGTCTCTAACGTGACTCGTATTGAATCGAAAGAATTAGTGCAACTATAAAGAAGCGTTCCCCGAGGGAAGTGTATAAATGATTGTTCACGTCAATGTGGTTCGAGTCAGACAATAAGGTATTCAGGTATGAAAAGAGTAACGAGTCATGATAACGAGTAGCACTCAACCGTAGTGATAAATGTTGATGACGATACTCACCTAGAGTAGTGATGGTAGTAACACCAAAAAGTAGATAGTAAGAAACACCAGTGGGAAACCGATAGTAAGTTGAAACGGTGGCAAATAACAATCCGGGAGACAGAGTTCCCGAACAAGTGTGACTAATGAAGTCGTCGTCATCCATACGTGTATGAATCATGAATTTACGTGTGTTACCAAAAAGTGGCGGAATACGAGTTCGTATGATGAAGGTTGGGTACCATTAAAAAGTTTGCCTAAGAATGATTCAAGTATAATGCACAAGTAGTCAAGTAAGTGCTATCTATAGCAAATGTATGTCAGAATGCAAATGCTAACTATCCGGTTGTAGTCTAGACTCACTAATGCGTCCTAACGACTCTGTTAGACACACTAATGCACGTCCTAGTTCCCTACAACCAACGCTCTGATACCACTTGTAACGACCCGACCAAAACCGTTATTGACGGCGCCGTTAACTTAGGTCCCGTTGCGTGGTCGTAGTCCCTATATGAGACTCGTTTGACCAAAATTATGTCGCATTCATTTGAAAGGTGCAAGACTTGCAAGTTTAGTTTACAAAAGTCATAAAGTATAAATGAAATAACTTGCGACATAATTTGTTTAAAAACACAGTTGCTATAAATAGAGTAAGTATGTAAACAAAAGTTTGAATCCAAAAGTGCTATCCCTAGCGTATGTATGTATGTATCTTGACTCCAAGCAAATGATCAGAGTGTATGCATGTATGCTTGACCCCAAGCAAGTATGAGTGAACGCGGAAGCATATATCAAATAGCCAAGTATGAACCTGAGAAACATATAGAAAACTGTCAACGAAAAACGTTGGTGAAATCATAGGTGTTTGTAAACGTTGTTTTTGAACCACAAGATTTAGTATTCCCATAGTTGATTATCAAAATCGTTTGCATTCCAAAAGTATTGTTCGCGAGCACCCAATTATCAAGACTTAACGTTTCCTTCCATAGAACCCCATCACAATAGTGTTAGAACATACACTGTTTCTCGAAAATATATTTCATCCGTAGACGGTAGCGAACCGTCCGTAATGAGGGTTTGTCAAACCCGTATGGCCACACAATATAAGTTCTCGCTTACACCCTGCAAGTGTAACTAATGATAATCGAATTGAGGATTTTTGTTCTAACTCGCTGTGGAATGTTTGTTTCCTTGTACTTGTGTTCAAAGTAATAAAGTATGTAGTATAAAACTGTATATGTTTCTCATCCCATAATTTAAAAGTATAAAAGTTGTTGAAAGATGGGACTATGATCTCACCTCGAGTGCACGAGTATAAAAGTACTTCACAAAGTAACGTATGCATGAAAGTTGCTTAGCCTTGACCTAAACAAGTAAGTTGTATCAATTAACCGGTTACGACACAAGGTCGGGTGAAATGTGTTCAATTAGTCCTATGGCTCGTTACGACTCGATTAGTATAGCATGTGAATCATGTTGTCAAGTTTCATGCAAGAATCACGTATAAAAGCATGTTAGAACATTTGCATAAAAGTTTGGTTAAGTTTGACTAAAAGTCAAACTTGGTCAAAGTCAAAGTCAACGGGGTCGGGTCGGGTATCCGACAATTTTCCCCTGATGAGAAATCATATATGAACACAATAGCCGATTTTCATGTTAATCGGGGTTACGGTTAAGCGAGAAACATTTTGAGAACATTTAAAAACACAAGAGCCTGGCCTGGGGGTTTTGCGCGGCGCGCAATGGGTTGCGCGGCGCGCACCCAAGTGTAAAACCAGGTCAGAACTTGACTAAAAGGGCCATTCATCTGGGTTTTTGGATTCGCGCGGCGCGCGGTGGTATGCGCGGCGCGCATACCTGGGAAAAATGCTGTTTGCAGAAAATAGACTAAGTCTCGAACCAAAACACAATTTAACACATTTCATCCACCGAAAACATTTAAAATGCATACCATATATCGTTGGAAAGGTAATTTGACAAGGAAAACAACTAAGCACATTTCATCAAGCAATTCATCACTAACAATAACCAAAAACCGCATTAAACGTTCATAATCAAGGTTTCAAGTTCATCAAATGCATTTTGGGTTCCGGGAATCCAATTTACACATATGATATGCCGTTTTGAAGGTAATGAAGCATACATTACCACTAAACACTAACAATTACCATTTCATGGCATTTAAGCATCAAAAAGTTCATGTCAAGAACTATCAAACCCTAGTCAAACATCACAAAATCATTAATCGGGTTTTTGAAGTTTTCTAAATCAACCTATACATCAAAACGAAGCTAGTGATACTAGTAACACAATTAAAACATGAACTTTAACAATCTAACAACATTAACTCATCCAAAATCAAGGATTAAGCAAACCCATTTCAAAAACTCAAACTAGTTACTCAAAACAACAAATCGAGCAAGTAAATCATATATTCATGCTAGACACGAGCCATAGACACTAACTAACACCATTTCAAATCAAAAACACGAATTTAGAGAAATCTAGAGTTTTAGAAATGTTACCCAAACGAGATGAAGTTGGTATCAAATTGTAGAGGATGAATAGAGGATCACGAATATGTAATTTGTTTTGAAGTTTGCTTCCCGATCCGAATTTAGATGATGAATGTTTGAATTGGGTGTTTGTGTGTGTTCTTGCTAGAGAGAAAGAGAGAGAGATGGAGGTGATTGAATGGTGAGGAAGGTGGGGAGGTGGTGACTAGTTGCCCCAATTTGGCCAAGTGACGAGATTGGTCCCTCAAGTTTCAAAGCGGGTGCGGTAATTAACCAAACGAATATTTTAAAACGCTCGAGTAAACGGGTGATGTCAAAATTAAATAGCGGGAATATAATGAACGTTACTCACGGAAACTATTAATTTAAATACGAAAGATTATGTTTTAAAAAAAAAAGACGGTGTTAAAATTAAATTTAACGGAAAAACGCGGGATGTTACATTATCCACGCCTCAAAAGAAATTTCGTCCCGAAATTTAGTTGGAAGTAGTAGTTGTTGAATCTTACTCGAGATCTTGCGTTGTAAATTCTACGAATAAGTGAAGGTACGTCCTTGAGCATTTCAACGAACTTGAAGGTCGGGGTCGTATGTTGTTTTAAGGTTTGGCTTCACGATTCATGGTTTCAACCGGTCCTCCTAGGAAGTGAGGGTTATCGTCGATGGTGAGTTCATCAAAGGAGATAACAAGTTCTCGTTTCGCAAAACACGTCTTTAAGTTGATACATCGAATGTAGGATAAACGGAGACTCGAAATGAGCCGGAAAATCTAAACGGCTAGCAACGGGTCTAAAACGCCCCAAGATTTCAAAAGGATAAAATATCACGGATTTAGCTTCCTACGTTTTCCCGAAACGGATTGCACCTTTCCAAGGTGCGACTCTTAACGTGACGCGGTTTCCCACGTGGAATTTGAAATATTTACGTCTAACATCGGCGTAGCTCTTGGTGATTACGAGTCGCGTAGGGTTTTACCTGAATATGAATAAATTTTCTCGGTTGCTCATAAATAACCTCGGCCCCGGTGAATTGATCATCGTTTACTTGGTTCGACAAAGGAGAATGACGTTTCCGGTCACATGTGGTTTCAAAAGGAGTGACGTTAAAACTCGAATGAAAATCATTGTAGTACGAGGATTCGGTTAAAGGAAAATACTTTTCTCAAGTAAATTTGAAGTTGGTAATACAAATTCGTATTATGGTTTTCAAGACTTAAATCGTATGTTTGTTCGGTCCGTCGGGTTGTGGATGGTACGCGGTACCCATGTTTAAACGTGGTCCCGAGGCTTTTTGTAAGGTACTCCAAAATCTAGAAGTGAAACGAGGATCTCGATCCGAAACGGGGTACATTTCCCTAAGGCATATTGAACAAGTTTGCTAGGAATTGAAAACGTTAGCTAGGACAAGTTTCTCAAGAAAATTCGCGTCGCGGAAGATTTATCGGTTTTCAAAAACGTTCTCCGGGGCAAGTTCTTATCGGGTTTTGAAAACGATTGTTAGGACTATCCACCCTCGCGGCGAATACTTGTATGACGTGAAGAGTCGCTCTCCATTGAGAATTTAGAATAAGGACCTCCTGAACCGGAAGTACGAGGGTGATGCAAGAGAAGTTTCCGCCCCGATGTGAGCATAACGAGTAAATCGTAGTTAGTCAATAAGACTGCGCGAGGACGAGCTAGTATACCCGTGCGACATACGGTTGAAGTCGAATGGAATCGGTAATTCATTCGGAAGCATAAATATAATTTGACAATAATTGAAGGTGTGTCCCCGGTATGGTTGTTATAAATATTCTCGGAGTTTTCGGATGTCCAAACATGAAAGGATGAAGTCATGTACATGGCACATGGTGGTGATTAGGTTGATCGAGTCTAACCACCATCACGTGTCATTAGAACTTTGGTATGTCTTACCGTAATATAACCACGTTGATCGAGTGTCGTTATATTACGCTAACTCATACCTCCATTCCCACATCACTCTATAGATTCAAGTTCGTGTAATCGTGAAGTTTAAAATAAACAAAGTGTAACGACGTCTCTAACGTGACTCGTATTGAATCGAAAGAATTAGTGCAACTATAAAGAAGCGTTCCCCGAGGGAAGTGTATAAATGATTGTTCACGTCAATGTGGTTCGAGTCAGACAATAAGGTATTCAGGTATGAAAAGAGTAACGAGTCATGATAACGAGTAGCACGCACCCGTAGTGATAAATGTTGATGACGATACTCACCTAGAGTAGTGATGGTAGTAACACCAAAAAGTAGATAGTAAGAAACACCAGTGGGAAACCGATAGTAAGTTGAAACGGTGGCAAATAACAATCCTGGAGACAGAGTTCCCGAACAAGTGTGACTAATGAAGTCGTCGTCATCCATACGTGTATGAATCATGAATTTACGTGTGTTACCAAAAAGTGGCGGAATACGAGTTCGTATGATGAAGGTTGGGTACCATTAAAAAGTTTGCCTAAGAATGATTCAAGTATAATGCACAAGTAGTCAAGTAAGTGCTATCTATAGCAAATGTATGTCAGAATGCAAATGCTAACTATCCGGTTGTAGTCTAGACTCACTAATGCGTCCTAACGACTCTGTTAGACACACTAATGCACGTCCTAGTTCCCTACAACCAACGCTCTGATACCACTTGTAACGACCCGACCAAAACCGTTATTGACGGCGCCGTTAACTTAGGTCCCGTTGCGTGGTCGTAGTCCCTATATGAGACTCGTTTGACCAAAATTATGTCGCATTCATTTGAAAGGTGCAAGACTTGCAAGTTTAGTTTACAAAAGTCATAAAGTATAAATGAAATAACTTGCGACATAATTTGTTTAAAAACACAGTTGCTATAAATAGAGTAAGTATGTAAACAAAAGTTTGAATCCAAAAGTGCTATCCCTAGCGTATGTATGTATGTATCTTGACTCCAAGCAAATGATCAGAGTGTATGCATGTATGCTTGACCCCAAGCAAGTATGAGTGAACGCGGAAGCATATATCAAATAGCCAAGTATGAACCTGAGAAACATATAGAAAACTGTCAACGAAAAACGTTGGTGAAATCATAGGTGTTTGTAAACGTTGTTTTTGAACCACAAGATTTAGTATTCCCATAGTTGATTATCAAAATCGTTTGCATTCCAAAAGTATTGTTCGCGAGCACCCAATTATCAAGACTTAACGTTTCCTTCCATAGAACCCCATCACAATAGTGTTAGAACATACACTGTTTCTCGAAAATATATTTCATCCGTAGACGGTAGCGAACCGTCCGTAATGAGGGTTTGTCAAACCCGTATGGCCACACAATATAAGTTCTCGCTTACACCCTGCAAGTGTAACTAATGATAATCGAATTGAGGATTTTTGTTCTAACTCGCTGTGGAATGTTTGTTTCCTTGTACTTGTGTTCAAAGTAATAAAGTATGTAGTATAAAACTGTATATGTTTCTCATCCCATAATTTAAAAGTATAAAAGTTGTTGAAAGATGGGACTATGATCTCACCTCGAGTGCACGAGTATAAAAGTACTTCACAAAGTAACGTATGCATGAAAGTTGCTTAGCCTTGACCTAAACAAGTAAGTTGTATCAATTAACCGGTTACGACACAAGGTCGGGTGAAATGTGTTCAATTAGTCCTATGGCTCGTTACGACTCGATTAGTATAGCATGTGAATCATGTTGTCAAGTTTCATGCAAGAATCACGTATAAAAGCATGTTAGAACATTTGCATAAAAGTTTGGTTAAGTTTGACTAAAAGTCAAACTTGGTCAAAGCCAAAGTCAACGGGGTCGGGTCGGGTATCCGACAATTTTCCCCTGATGAGAAATCATATATGAACACAATAGCCGATTTTCATGTTAATCGGGGTTACGGTTAAGCGAGAAACATTTTGAGAACATTTAAAAACACAAGAGCCTGGCCTGGGGGTTTTGCGCGGCGCGCAATGGGTTGCGCGGCGCGCACCCAAGTGTAAAACCAGGTCAGAACTTGACTAAAAGGGCCATTCATCTGGGTTTTTGGATTCGCGCGGCGCGCGGTGGTATGCGCGGCGCGCATACCTGGGAAAAATGCTGTTTGCAGAAAATAGACTAAGTCTCGAACCAAAACACAATTTAACACATTTCATCCACCGAAAACATTTAAAATGCATACCATATATCGTTGGAAAGGTAATTTGACAAGGAAAACAACTAAGCACATTTCATCAAGCAATTCATCACTAACAATAACCAAAAACCGCATTAAACGTTCATAATCAAGGTTTCAAGTTCATCAAATGCATTTTGGGTTCCGGGAATCCAATTTACACATATGATATGCCGTTTTGAAGGTAATGAAGCATACATTACCACTAAACACTAACAATTACCATTTCATGGCATTTAAGCATCAAAAAGTTCATGTCAAGAACTATCAAACCCTAGTCAAACATCACAAAATCATTAATCGGGTTTTTGAAGTTTTCTAAATCAACCTATACATCAAAACGAAGCTAGTGATACTAGTAACACAATTAAAACATGAACTTTAACAATCTAACAACATTAACTCATCCAAAATCAAGGATTAAGCAAACCCATTTCAAAAACTCAAACTAGTTACTCAAAACAACAAATCGAGCAAGTAAATCATATATTCATGCTAGACACGAGCCATAGACACTAACTAACACCATTTCAAATCAAAAACACGAATTTAGAGAAATCTAGAGTTTTAGAAATGTTACCCAAACGAGATGAAGTTGGTATCAAATTGTAGAGGATGAAGAGAGGATCACGAATATGTAATTTGTTTTGAAGTTTGCTTCCCGATCCGAATTTAGATGATGAATGTTTGAATTGGGTGTTTGTGTGTGTTCTTGCTAGAGAGAAAGAGAGAGAGATGGAGGTGATTGAATGGTGAGGAAGGTGGGGAGGTGGTGACTAGTTGCCCCAATTTGGCCAAGTGACGAGATTGGTCCCTCAAGTTTCAAAGCGGGTGCGGTAATTAACCAAACGAATATTTTAAAACGCTCGAGTAAACGGGTGATGTCAAAATTAAATAGCGGGAATATAATGAACGTTACTCACGGAAACTATTAATTTAAATACGAAAGATTATGTTTTAAAAAAAAAGACGGTGTTAAAATTAAATTTAACGGAAAAACGCGGGATGTTACACCAGCTGTGTTCATGGACCTTATGAACTGAGTGTGTGGACCATACCTTGACAAGTTTGTCATTGTTTTCATTGATGACAAACTTATTTACTCAAAGAATGACCAAGAACACGGTGAACATTTGAGAAAGGTGTTAGAAGTATTGAGGAAGGAAGAATTGTACGCTAAGTTTTCAAAGTGTGCATTTTGGTTGGAAGAAGTTCAATTCCTCGGTCACATAGTGAACAAAGAAGGTATTAAGGTGGATCCGGCAAAGATAGAAACTGTTGAAAAGTGGAAAACCCCGAAAACTCCGAAACACATACGCCAGTTTTTAGGACTAGCTGGTTACTACAGAAGGTTCATCCAAGACTTTTCCAGAATAGCAAAACCCTTGACTGCATAAACGCATAAAGGGAAGAAATTTGAATGGAATGATGAACAAGAGAAAGCGTTTCAGTTATTGAAGAAAAAGCTAACTACGGCACCTATATTGTCATTGCCTGAAGGGAATGATGATTTTGTGATTTATTGTGACGCATCAAAGCAAGGTCTCGGTTGTGTATTAATGCAACGAACGAAGGTGATTGCTTATGCGTCTAGACAATTGAAGATTCACGAACAAAATTATACGACGCATGATTTGGAATTAGGCGCTGTTGTTTTTGCATTAAAGACTTGGAGGCACTACTTATATGGGGTCAAAAGTATTATATATACCGACCACAAAAGTCTTCAACACATATTTAATCAGAAACAACTGAATATGAGGCAGCGTAGGTGGATTGAATTATTGAATGATTACGACTTTAAGATTCGTTACCACCCGGGGAAGGCAAATATGGTAGCCGATGCCTTGAGCAGGAAGGACAGAGAACCCATTCGAGTAAAATCTATGAATATAATGATTCATAATAACCTTACTACTCAAATAAAGGAGACGCAACAAGGAGTTTTAAAAGAGGGAAATTTAAAGGATGAAATACCCAAAAGATCGGAGAAGCATCTTAATATTCGGGAAGACGGAACCCGTTATAGGCCTGAAAGGATTTGGGTACCAAAATTTGGAGATATGAGAGAAATGGTACTTAGAGAAGCTCATAAAACCAGATAATCAATACATCCTGGAACGGGGAAGATGTACAAGGATCTCAAGAAACATTTTTGGTGGCTGGGTATGAAAGCCGATGTTGCTAAATACGTAGGAGAATGTTTGACGTGTTCTAAGGTCAAAGCTGAGCATCAGAAACCATCAGGTCTACTTCAACAACCCGAAATCTCGGAATGGAAATGGGAAAACATTACCATGGATTTCCTCACTAAATTTCCAAGGACTGCAAGTGGTTTTGATACTATTTGGGTAATAGTTGATCGTCTCACCAAATCAGCACACTTCCTGCCAATAAGAGAAGATGACAAGATGGAGAAGTTAGCACGACTGTATTTGAAGGAAGTCATCTCCAGACATGGAATACCAATCTCTATTATCTCTGATAGGGATGGCAGATTTATTTCAAGATTCTGGCAGACATTACAGCAAGCATTAGGAACTCGTCTAGACATGAGTACTGCCTATCATCCACAAACTGATGGGCAGAGCGAAAGGACGATACAAACGCTTGAAGACATGCTACGAGCATGTGTTATTGATTTCAGAAACAGTTGGGATCGACATCTACCGTTAGCAGAATTTTCCTACAACAACAGCTACCGTTCAAGCATTGAGATGGCGCCGTTTGAAGCACTTTATGGTAGAAAGTGCAGGTCTCCGATTTGTTGTAGTGAAGTGGGGGATAGACAGATTACGGGTTCGGAGATTATACAAGAAACTACCGAGAAGATCATCCAAATTCAACAACGGTTGAAAACAGCCCAAAGTCGACAAAAGAGCTACGCTGACATTAAAAGAAAAGATATAGAATTTGAAATTGGAGAGATGGTCATGCTTAAAGTTGCACCTTGGAAAGGCGTTGTTCGATTTGGTAAACGAGGGAAATTAAATCCAAGGTATATTGGACCATTCAAGATTATTGATCGTGTCGGACCAGTAGCTTACCGACTTGAGTTACCTCAACAACTCGCGGTTGTACATAACACTTTCCACGTCTCGAATTTGAAGAAATGTTTTGCTAAAGAAGATCTCACTATTCCGTTAGATGAAATCCAAATCAACGAAAAACTTCAATTCATTGAAAAACCCGTCGAAATAATGGATCGTGAGGTTAAAAGACTTAAGCAAAACAAGATACCAATTGTTAAGGTTCGATGGAATGCTCGTAGAGGACCCGAGTTCACCTGGGAGTGTGAAGATCAGATGAAGAAGAAATACCCGCATCTATTTCCAGAAGATTCGTCAACACCTTCAACAGCTTAAAATTTAGGGACGAAATTTATTTAACGGGTAGGTACTGTAGTGACCCGAACTTTTCCATGTTTATATATATTAATTGAGATTGATATTTACATGATTAAATGTTCCCAACATATTAAGCAATCAAACTTATTAAGACTTGATTAATTGAAATATGTTTTATATAGACAATTGACCACCCAAGTTGACCGGTGATTCACGAACGTTAAAACTTGTAAAAACTATATGATGATATATATATATGGATATATATACAGTTAACATGATACTATGATAAGTAAACATATCATTAAGTATATTAACAATGAACTACATATGTAAAAACAAGACTACTAACTTAATGATTTTTAAACGAGACATATATGTAACGATTATCGTTGTAAAGACATTTAATGTATATATATCATATTAATAGATATTGATACATGATAATATCATGATAATATAATAATTTAAAATCTCATTTGATATTATAAACATTGGGTTAACAACATTTAACAAGATCGTTAACCTAAAGGTTTCAAAACAACACTTACATGTAACGACTAACGATGACTTAACGACTCAGTTAAAATGTATATACATGTAGTGTTTTAATATGTATTTATACACTTTTGAAAGACTTCAATACACTTATCAAAATACTTCTACTTAACAAAAATGCTTACAATTACATCCTCGTTCAGTTTCATCAACAATTCTACTCGTATGCACCCGTATTCGTACTCGTACAATACACAGCTTTTAGATGTATGTACTATTGGTATATACACTCCAATGATTAGCTCTTAGCAGCCCATGTGAGTCACCTAACACATGTGGGAACCATCATTTGGCAACTAGCATGAAATATCACATAAAATTACAAAAATATGAGTAATCATTCATGACTTATTTACATGAAAGCAAAATTACATATCCTTTATATCTAATCCATACACCAACGACCAAAAACACCTACAAACACTTTCATTCTTCAATTTTCTTCATCTAATTGATCTCTCTCAAGTTCTATCTTCAAGTTCTAAGTGTTCTTCATATATTCTACAAGTTCTAGTTACATAAAATCAAGAATACTTTCAAGTTTGCTAGCTCACTTCCAATCTTGTAAGGTGATCATCCAACCTCAAGAAATCTTTGTTTTTTACAATAGGTTATCATTCTAATACAAGGTAATAATCATATTCAAACTTTGGTTCAATTTCTATAACTATAACAATCTTATTTCAAGTGATGATCTTACTTGAACTTGTTTTCATGTCATGATTCTGCTTCAAGAACTTCGAGCCATCCAAGGATCCGTTGAAGCTAGATCCATTTTTCTCTTTTCCAGTAGGTTTATCCAAGGAACTTAAGGTAGTAATGATGTTCATAACATCATTCGATTCATACATATAAAGCTATCTTATTCGAAGGTTTAAACTTGTAATCACTAGAACATAGTTTAGTTAATTCTAAACTTGTTCGCAAACAAAAGTTAATCCTTCTAACTTGACTTTTAAAATCAACTAAACACATGTTCTATATCTATATGATATGCTAACTTAATGATTTAAAACCTGGAAACACGAAAAACACCGTAAAACCGGATTTACGCCGTCGTAGTAACACCACGGGCTGTTTTGGGTTAGTTAATTAAAAACTATGATAAACTTTGATTTAAAAGTTGTTATTCTGAGAAAATGATTTTTATTATGAACATGAAACTATATCCAAAAATTATGGTTAAATTCAAAGTGGAAGTATGTTTTCTAAAATGGTCATCTAGACGTCGTTCTTTCGACTGAAATGACTACCTTTACGAAAATGACTTGTAACTTATTTTTCTGACTATAAACCTATACTCTTTCTGTTTAGATTCATAAAATAGAGTTCAATATGAAACCATAGCAATTTGATTCACTCAAAACGGATTTAAAATGAAGAAGTTATGGGTAAAACAAGATTGGATAATTTTTCTCATTTTAGCTACGTGAAAATTGGTAACAAATCTATTCCAACCATAACTTAATCAACTTGTATTGTATATTATGTAATCTTGAGATACCATAGACACGTATACAACGTTTCGACCTATCATGTCGACACATCTATATATATTTCGGAACAACCATAGACACTCTATATGTAAATGTTGGAGTTACCTATACAGGGTTGAGGTTGATTCCAAAATATGTATAGTTTGAGTTGTGATCAATACTGAGATACGTATACACTGGGTCATGGATTGATTCAAGATAATATTATCGATTTATTTCTGTATATCTAACTGTGGACAACTAGTTGTAGGTTACTAACGAGGACAGCTGACTTAATAAACTTAAAACATCAAAATATATTAAAAGTGTTGTAAATATATTTTGAACATACTTTGATATATATGTATATATTGTTATAGGTTCGTGAATCAACCAGTGGCCAAGTCTTACTTCCCGACGAAGTAAAAATCTGTGAAAGTGAGTTATAGTCCCACTTTTAAAATCTAATATTTTTGGGATGAGAATACATGCAGGTTTTATAAATGATTTACAAAATAGACACAAGTACGTGAAACTACATTCTATGGTTGAATTATCGAAATCGAATATGCCCCTTTTTATTAAGTCTGGTAATCTAAGAATTAGGGAACAGACACCCTAATTGACGCGAATCCTAAAGATAGATCTATTGGGCCTAACAAACCCCATCCAAAGTACCGAATGCTTTAGTACTTCGAAATTTATATCATATCCGAAGGGTGTCCCGGAATGATGGGGATATTCTTATATATGCATCTTGTTAATGTCGATTACCAGGTGTTCACCATATGAATAATTTTTATCTCTATGTATGAGATGTATATTGAAATATGAAATCTTGTGGTCTATTGTTACGATTTGATATATATAGGTTAAACCTATAACTCACCAACATTTTTGTTGACGTTTTAAGCATGTTTATTCTCAGGTGATTATTAAGAGCTTCCGCTGTCGCATACTTAAATAAGGACGAGATTTGGAGTCCATGCTTGTATGATATTGTGTAAAAACTGCATTCAAGAAACTTATTTTGTTGTAACATATTTGTATTGTAAACCATTATGTAATGGTCGTGTGTAAACATGATATTTTAGATTATCATTATTTGATAATCTACGTAAAGCTTTTTAAACCTTTATTGATGAAATAAAGGTTATGGTTTGTTTTAAAATGAATGCAGTCTTTGAAAAATGTCTCATATAGAGGTCAAAACCTCGCAACGAAATCAATTAATATGGAAAGTTTTTAATCAATAAGAACGGGACATTTCAATGAACATCATTACTACCTCAAGTTTAGTAGGTAAACCTACTGGAAGTGACAAGAAATGATCTAGCTTCAAAGGATCTTGGATGGCTTGAAAGTTCTTGAAGTAGGATCATGACACAAAAACAAGTTCAAGTAAGATTTTTACTCGAATTAAGATAGTTTATAGTTATAGAAATTGAATCAAAGTTTGAATATGAATATTACCTTGAATAAGAAAGATAACCTACTGTATATAACAAAGGTATCTTGATCTTAGATGATTACTTGGAATGGATTAGAAAGCTTGGAAGTAAATTAGTAAACTTGAAGGGATTTTTGAAGTGTTCTTGAAGTGTTCTTCCTATGATGATTATAGCTTGATTCTTGAAGTGATTTTTGATGAAGATGATGATTAAATACTGGAAAAATACATTCATAATAGTGTGTGTGTGTGTGTGTGTGTGTTGAGAGAGAATTAGAAAGAGAATTGGAAGTGAAATGGAGTGAATGATGAGTGGTAATTGGTGAGTGGTGAGTGGGGTTAAAAGAAGTTCTAGTTAGTTGACTAGCTCATGGTAGAAGTTAAAATTGATTAGTCATACATGACATAATCAAGAGTGGAATCCCATGCTAGTTCCTATTGGTATATACCCATAGTAAGTACGTTTTGAAGCTGTGTATAATACGGGTAAGAATACGACTAGAATTCTTGATGAAAGAAAAGAATGGGAAAGTAACTGTAACCATTTTCGTTAAGTATGAGTGTTTTGATATATGTCTTGAAGTCTTCCAAAAGTATTTTAATACATCTAAATACACTACATGTATATACATTTTAACTGAGTCGTTAAGTCATCGTTAGTCGTTACATGTAAGTGTTGTTTTGAAACCTTTAAGTTAACGA
Source organism: Rutidosis leptorrhynchoides (assembly GCF_046630445.1). Classification (NCBI taxonomy): domain Eukaryota; kingdom Viridiplantae; phylum Streptophyta; class Magnoliopsida; order Asterales; family Asteraceae; genus Rutidosis; species Rutidosis leptorrhynchoides. The sequence continues at coordinate 59,627,578 of NC_092336.1, read as the reverse complement.
TCTCAATTAATGTTGTTAACCCATTGTTTATTATATCTAATCAAATGTTAAATTATTATATTATCATGATATTATGATATATTAATATATCTTAATATGATATATATACATTTAAATGTCGTTACAACGATAATCGTTACATATATGTCTCGTTTCGAAATCCTTAAGTTAGTAGTCTTGTTTATATGTATATAACTCATTGTTAATATACTTATGGAGATACTTACTTATCATAATCTCATGTTAACCATATGTATATCCATATATATATCGTCATGTCGTTTTTACAAGTTTTAACGTTCGTGAATCGCCGGTCAACTTGGGTGGTCAATTGTCTATATGAAACATATTTCAATTAATCAAGCCTTAACAATTTTGATTGCTTAACATGTTGGAAACATTTAATCATGTAAATATCAATCTCAATTAATATATATAAACATGGAAAAGTTCGGGTCACTACAAATTCATCATCATCATCATCAAAGGTTCTAGCTTTTTAGCTTTTGATCTTAATTACATCTTGTAGATTCAAACATGGATTTGAATCCTTCAAGAACCTGAAAGATTCAAGCTTTCTAGCTTTGAATCTTCACCTATTTTGTAGATCTAAATCTTTTAGCTTTAATATTGTTATTTTGTTGTAAAGATTCAAACTCGTGTTTGTAATCTTCATGTAACTTAAAGATCCAAGCTTTATGCTTCAAGATCTTTAAGAACAACCAAGATTCAAGCTTTCTAGCTTTGAATCTTCATTTCTTTTGTTAGATCTAAGTTCTCTAACTTATGATCTTATTATTTTGTTATAAAGATCAAAACTTGTGTTTGTGGTCTTCATGTAACTTAAAGATCTAAGCTTTATGCTTCAAGATCTTCAAGAACACCAAAGATTCAAGCTTTCTAGCTTTGTAATCCATAACTTGTGTGAAAAGGATCCAAGCTCTCTAGCTTAGGGTTCCATTACTTTATTTGATCAAGATTGTGTTCATACTTGTTTGATTGAAGCAAAGTTTGTAGCTTTAGTTGTAAATAGAACTTTGATAGTGCTCCAAATGAACATATATTTAGGCGCAATATCCTTCCAATATGTAAAGTTTTCAGTTGCAATTGTTCTATTTCAAGTAATATTTGTTTATATTAAATAAATGCAAAGATAAAAGGCGAAAACGAAGATTTGAAGACGCAAACGTCCAAAAAGCTCAAATGTACAAGATACAATCCAAGTGGTTCAATTTATTGATGAGAAACGTCTAAAAATGACAAGAGTACAAGTTTCAAAACGCAAAGTACAAGATATTAAATTATACGAAAGGACGTTCGAAAATCCGGAACCGAGACCTGAGCCAACTATCAACAACGGGCCTAAAATTACTAGTCAACTATGCACAAGAATATAATATAATATTTAACTAATTATATAAATTATTTATATATTATATATATATAATAAATATGTCGACAAAGCTAGGATCTAAAATTTGGTGAGCTGGATTCAGTAACTCCGCACTCGCGGAGCTGTGAAGGCTTAAACCTCCGCACTCGCGGAGCAGCCAAAATCAGAAATGTCCTATAAATACAACGAGCTTCTGCCGAGTTTAAAACAACAAAATAATAATAATAATACTCCTCTGTAATAATAATAAATATATATATATATATATATATATATATATATATATATATATATATATATATATATATATATATATATATATATATATATATATATATATATATATATATATATATATATATATATATATATATATATATATATATATATAGTATAGTGTAGTTTTATATTAGATTAGTTTGGGTTATGTAAAGGTTATTTTACGGGCTCTAAAGTCGAAGTTCTGTCCGTGTAACACTACGCGATAAATACTCAATGTAAGTTATGTTCTCCTTTTTAAAATTAATGTCTCGTAACTAAGTTATTATTATGCTTATTTGAGTCGAAGTAATTATGATGTTGGGCTAAAGATGGGGTTATTGGGCTTTGTACCATAATTGGGGTTTGGACAAAAGAACGACACTTGTGGAAATTAGACTATGGGCTATTAATGGGCTTTATATTAAATTAACGATACCTCGTTAATTTAATATAAAGGTTATGATTTGACGTATCTATATATAACCACATACGCTTAATCGGACACGATGGGCGGGATATTTATAAGTACGAATTATTGTTCATTTGACCGGACACGGGGATGGATTAATAGTTAATGGACTCATCAAAACAGGGGTGGATTATATTCAAGGGTAATTGGTGTAATTGTTAACAAAGTATTAAAATCTTGGTTTACACACAGTCGATAATGAAATGTCCCGTTCTTATTGATTAAAAACGTTCCATATTAATTGATTTCGTTGCGAGGTTTTGACCTCTATATGAGACGTTTTTCAAAGACTGCATTCATTTTAAAACATACCATAACCTTTATTTCATCAATAAAGGTTTAAAAAGCTTTACGTAGATTATCAAATAATGATAATCTAAAATATCCTGTTTACACACGACCATTACATAATGGTTTACAATACAAATATGTTACAACAAAATAAGTTTCTTGAATGCAGTTTTTACACAATATCATACAAGCATGGACTCCAAATCTCGTCCTTATTTAAGTATGCGACAGCGGAAGCTCTTAATAATCACCTGAGAATAAACATGCTTAAAACGTCAACAAAAATGTTGGTGAGTTATAGGTTTAACCTATATATATCAAATCGTAACAATAGACCACAAGATTTCATATTTCAATACACATCCCATACATAGAGATAAAAATCATTTATATGGTGAACACCTGGTAACCGACATTAACAAGATGCATATATATAAGAATATCCCCATCATTCCGGGACACCCTTCGGATATGATATAAATTTCGAAGTACTAAAGCATCCGGTACTTTGGATGGGGTTTGTTAGGCCCAATAGATCTATCTTTAGGATTCGCGTCAATTAGGGTGTCTGTTCCCTAATTCTTAGATTACCAGACTTAATAAAAAGGGGCATATTCGATTTCGATAATTCAACCATAGAATGTAGTTTCACGTACTTGTGTCTATTTTGTAAATCATTTATAAAACCTGCATGTATTCTCATCCCAAAAATATTAGATTTTTAAAAGTGGGACTATAACTCACTTTCACAGATTTTTACTTCGTCGGGAAGTAAGACTTGGCCACTGGTTGATTCACGAACCTATAACAATATATACATATATATCAAAGTATGTTCAAAATATATTTACAACACTTTTAATATATTTTGATGTTTTAAGTTTATTAAGTCAGCTGTCCTCGTTAGTAACCTACAACTAGTTGTCCACAGTTAGATGTACAGAAATAAATCGATAAATATTATCTTGAATCAATCCACGACCCAGGGTATACGTATCTCAGTATTGATCACAACTCAAACTATACATATTTTGGAATCAACCTCAACCCTGTATAGCTAACTCCAACATTCACATATAGAGTGTCTATGGTTGTTCCGAAATATATATAGATGTGTCAACATGATAGGTCGAAACATTGTATACGTGTCTATGGTATCTCAAGATTACATAATATACAATACAAGTTGATTAAGTTATGGTTGGAATATATTTGTTACCAATTTTCACGTAGCTAAAATGAGAAAAATTATCCAATCTTGTTTTACCCATAACTTCTTCATTTTAAATCCGTTTTTAGTGAATCAAATTGCTATGGTTTTATATTGAACTCTATTTTATGAATCTAAATAGAAAAAGTATAGGTTTATAGTCAGAAAAATAAGTTACAAGTCGTTTTTGTAAAGGTAGTCATTTCAGTCGAAAGAACGACGTCTAGATGACCATTTTAGAAAACATACTTCCACTTTGAGTTTAACCATAATTTTTGGATATAGTTTCATGTTCATAATAAAAATCATTTTCTCAGAATAACAACTTTTAAATCAAAGTTTATCATAGTTTTTAATTAACTAACCCAAAACAGCCCGCGGTGTTACTACGACGGCATAAATCCGGTTTTACGGTGTTTTTCGTGTTTCCAGGTTTTAAATCATTAAGTTAGCATATCATATAGATATATAACATGTGTTTAGTTAATTTTAAAAGTCAAGTTAGAAGGATTAACTTTTGTTTGCGAACAAGTTTAGAATTAACTAAACTATGTTCTAGTGATTACGAGTTTAAACCTTCGAATAAGATAGTTTTATATATATGAATCGAATGATGTGATGAACATCATTACTACCTCAAGTTTAGTAGGTAAACCTACTGGAAGTGACAAGAAATGATCTAGCTTCAAAGGATCTTGGATGGCTTGAAAGTTCTTGAAGTAGGATCATGACACAAAAACAAGTTCAAGTAAGATTTTTACTCGAATTAAGATAGTTTATAGTTATAGAAATTGAATCAAAGTTTGAATATGAATATTACCTTGAATAAGAAAGATAACCTACTGTATATAACAAAGGTTTCTTGATCTTAGATGATTACTTGGAATGGATTAGAAAGCTTGGAAGTAAATTAGTAAACTTGAAGGGATTTTTGAAGTGTTCTTGAAGTGTTCTTCCTATGTTGATTATAGCTTGATTCTTGAAGTGATTTTTGATGAAGATGATGATTAACTACTGGAAAAATACATTCATAATAGTGTGTGTGTGTGTGTGTGTGTGTTGAGAGAGAATTAGAAAGAGAATTGGAAGTGAAATGGAGTGAATGATGAGTGGTAATTGGTGAGTGGTGATTGGGGTTAAAAGAAGTTCTAGTTAGTTGACTAGCTCATGGTAGAAGTTAAAATTGATTAGTCATACATGACATAATCAAGAGTGGAATCCCATGCTAGTTCCTATTGGTATATACCCATAGTAAGTACGTTTTGAAGCTGTGTATAATACGGGTAAGAATACGACTAGAATTCTTGATGAAAGAAAAGAATGGGAAAGTAACTGTAACCATTTTCGTTAAGTATGAGTGTTTTGATATATGTCTTGAAGTCTTCCAAAAGTATTTTAATACATCTAAATACACTACATGTATATACATTTTAACTGAGTCGTTAAGTCATCGTTAGTCGTTACATGTAAGTGTTGTTTTGAAACCTTTAAGTTAACGATCTCAATTAATGTTGTTAACCCATTGTTTATTATATCTAATGAGATGTTAAATTATTATATTATCATGATATTATGATATATTAATATATCTTAATATGATATATATACATTTAAATGTCGTTACAACGATAATCGTTACATATATGTCTCGTTTCGAAATCCTTAAGTTAGTAGTCTTGTTTATATGTATATAACTCATTGTTAATATACTTATGGAGATACTTACTTATCATAATATCATGTTAACCATATGTATATCCATATATATATCGTCATGTCATTTTTACAAGTTTTAACGTTCGTGAATCGCCGGTCAACTTGGGTGGTCAATTGTCTATATGAAACATATTTCAATTAATCAAGTCTTAACAAGTTTGATTGCTTAACATGTTGGAAACATTTAATCATGTAAATATCAATCTCAATTAATATATATAAACATGGAAAAGTTCGGGTCACTACAGTACCTACCCGTTAAATAAATTTCGTCCCGAAATTTTAAGCTGTTGAAGGTGTTGACGAATCTTCTGGAAATAGATGCGGGTATTTCTTCTTCATCTGATCTTCACGCTCCCAGGTGAACTCGGGTCCTCTACGAGCATTCCATCGAACCTTAACAATTGGTATCTTGTTTTGCTTAAGTCTTTTAACCTCACGATCCATTATTTCGACGGGTTCTTCGATGAATTGGAGTTTTTCGTTGATTTGGATTTCATCTAACGGAATAGTGAGATCTTCTTTAGCAAAATATTTCTTCAAATTCGAGACGTGGAAAGTGTTATGTACAGCCGCGAGTTGTTGAGGTAACTCAAGTCGGTAAGCTACTGGTCCGACACGATCAATAATCTTGAATGGTCCAATATACCTTGGATTTAATTTCCCTCGTTTACCAAATCGAACAACGCCTTTCCAAGGTGCAACTTTAAGCATGACCATCTCTCCAATTTCAAATTCTATATCTTTTCTTTTAATGTCAACGTAGTTCTTTTGTCGACTTTGGGCGGTTTTCAACCGTTGTTGAATTTGGATGATCTTCTCGGTAGTTTCTTGTATAATCTTCGGACCCGTAATCTGTCTATCCCCCACTTCACTCCAACAAATCGGAGACCTGCACTTTCTACCATAAAGTGCTTCAAACGGCACCATCTCAATGCTTGAATGGTAGCTGTTATTGTAGGAAAATTCTGCTAACGGTAGATGTCGATCCCAACTATTTCCGAAATCAATAACACATGCTCGTAGCATGTCTTCAAGCGTATGTATCGTCCTTTCGCTCTGCCCATCAGTTTGTGGATGATAGGCAGTACTCATGTCTAGACGAGTTCCTAATGCTTACTGTAATGTCTGCCAGAATCTTGAAATAAATCTGCCATCCCTATCAGAGATAATAGAGATTGGTATTCCATGTATGGAGACGACTTCCTTCAAATACAGTCGTGCTAACTTCTCCATCTTGTCATCTTCTCTTATTGGTAGGAAGTGTGCTGATTTGGTGAGACGATCAACTATTACCCAAATAGTATCAAAACCACTTACAGTCCTTGGCAATTTAGTGATGAAATCCATGGTAATGTTTTCCCATTTCCATTCCGGGATTTCGGGTTGTTGAAGTAGACCTGATGGTTTCTGATACTCAGCTTTGACCTTAGAACACGTCAAACAGTCTCCTACGTATTTAGCAACATCGGCTTTCATACCCGGCCACCAAAAATGTTTCTTGAGATCCTTGTACATCTTCCCCGTTCCAGGATGTATTGAGTATCTGGTTTTATGAGCTTCTCTAAGTTCCATTTCTCTCATATCTCCAAATTTTGGTACCCAAATCCTTTCAGCCCTATACCGGGTTCCGTCTTCCCGAATATTAAGATGCTGCTCCGATCCTTTGGGTATTTCATCCTTTAAATTTCCTTCTTTTAAAACTCCTTGTTGCGCCTCCTTTATTTGAGTAGTAAGGTTATTATGAATCATTATATTCATAGATTTTACTCGAATGGGTTCTCTGTCCTTCCTGCTCAAGGCATCGGCTACCACATTTGCCTTCCCCGGGTGGTATCGAATCTCAAAGTCGTAATCATTCAATAATTCAATCCACCTACGCTGCCTCATATTCAGTTGTTTCTGATTAAATATGTGTTGAAGACTTTTGTGGTCGGTATATATAATACTTTTAACCCCATATAATTAGTGCCTCCAAGTCTTTAATGCAAAAACAACCGCGCCTAATTCCAAATCATGCGTCGTATAAGTTTGCTCGTGAATCTTCAATTGTCTAGACGCATAAGCAATCACCTTCGTTCGTTGCATTAATACACAACCGAGACCTTGCTTTGATGCGTCACAATAAATCACAAAATCATCATTCCCTTCAGGCAATGACAATATAGTTGCCGTAGTTAGCTTTTTCTTCAATAACTGAAACGCTTTCTCTTGTTCATCCTTCCATTCAAATTTCTTCCCTTTACGCGTTAATGCAGTCAAGGGTTTTGCTATTCTGGAAAAGTCTTGGATGAACCTTCTGTAGTAACCAGCTAGTCCTAAAAACTGGCGTATGTGTTTCGGAGTTTTTTGGGTTTCCCACTTTTCAACAGTTTCTATCTTTGCCGGATCCACCTTAATACCTTTTTTGTTCACTATGTGACCGAGGAATTGAACTTCTTCCAACCAAAATGCACACTTTGAAAATTTAGCGTACAATTCTTCCTTCCTCAATACTTCTAACACCTTTCTCAAATGTTCACCGTGTTCTTGGTCATTCTTTGAGTAAATAAGTATGTCATCAATGAAAACAATGACAAACTTGTCAAGGTATGGTCCACACACTCGGTTCATAAGGTCCATGAACACAGCTGGTGCATTAGTTAAACCAAATGGCATGACCATAAACTCGTAATGACCGTAACGTGTTCTGAAAGCAGTCTTTGGAATATCATCTTCTTTCACCTGCATTTGATGATACCCGGAACGTAAGTTAATCTTTGAATAAACAGACGAGCCTTGTAGTTGATCAAATAAGTCGTCGATTCTCGGTAGTGGGTAGCGGTTCTTGATGGTAAGTTTGTTCAACTCTCCTTTGTCGATACACAACCTGAATGTACCATCTTTCTTCTTGACAAACAAAACAGGAGCTCCCCACGGTGATGTGCTTAGTCGAATGAAACCATGCTCTAAAAGTTCTTATAATTGGCTTTGCAGTTCTTTCATCTCGCTGGGTGCGAGTTTGTAAGGAGCATGAGCTATTGGTGCAGCTCCTGGTACAAGATCTATTTGAAATTCAATGGATCGATGTGGGGGTAATCCCGGTAATTCTTTCGGAAATACATCGGGAAATTCTTTTGCGACGGGAACATCATTGATGCTCTTTTCTTCAGTTTGTACTTTCTCGACGTGTGCTAGAACAGCATAGCAACCTTTTCTTATTAGTTTTTGTGCCTTCAAATTACTAATAAGATGTAGCTTCGTGTTGCCCTTTTCTCCGTACACCATTAAGGGTTTTCCTTTTTCTCGTATAATGCGAATTGCATTTTTGTAACAAACGATCTCTGCTTTCACTTCTTTCAACCAGTCCATACCGATTATCACATCAAAACTCCCTAACTCTACTGGTATCAAATCAATCTTAAATGTTTCGCTAACCAGTTTAATTTCTCGATTCTGACATATATTATCTGCTGAAATTAATTTACCATTTGCTAATTCGAGTAAAAATTTACTATCCAAAGGCGTCAATGGACAACTTAATTTAGTACAAAAATCTCTACTCATATAGCTTCTATCTGCACCCGAATCAAATAAAACGTAAGCAGATTTATTGTCAATAAGAAACGTACCCATAACAAGCTCCGGGTCTTCCTGTGCCTCTGCCGCATTAATATTGAAAACTCTTCCGCGGCCTTGTCCATTCGTGTTCTCCTGGTTCGGGCAATTTCTAATAATGTGGCCCGGTTTTCCACATTTATATCAAACTACATTGGCATAACTTGCTCCGACACTACTTCCTCCGCCATTACTCGTTCCAACACCATTTGTTCCTTTCGTTCTGTTAACCCCTGGTCCGTAGACCTCACACTTCACCGCGCTATGACCATTTCTTTTACACTTGTTGCAAAATTTGGTCCAGAACCCCGAGTGATACTTTTCACACCTTTGGCATAGCTGCTTCTGATTGTTGTTTTTGTTGCGGTTATTATTGTTGTTGGGATGATTGTTGTAGTTGCTGTTGTTGTTGTTGTTGTTGTTGGGCCGTTTGTTGTAGTTGCGATTGATGTTGCGATTGTTGGGATAATTGTTGCGATTATTGTTGTAATTGCTGTTGTTGTTGTATTGGTGATTCTTATCACCGTTTTCCTCCCACTTTCTTTTGACTTGTTTCACATTGGCCTCTTCAGCAGTCTGTTCTTTAATTCTTTCTTCAATCTGGTTCACTAGTTTGTGAGCCATTCTACATGCCTGTTGTATGGAGGCGGGCTCGTGTGAACTTATATCTTCTTGGATTCTTTCCGGTAATCCTTTCACAAACGCGTCGATCTTCTCTTCCTCATCTTCGAATGCTCCCGGACATAATAGGCACAATTCTGTGAATCGTCTTTCGTACGTGGTAATATCAAATCCTTGGGTTCGTAACCCTCTAAGTTCTGTCTTGAGCTTATTGACCTCAGTTCTGGGACGGTACTTCTCGTTCATCAAGTGCTTGAATACTGACCACGGTAGTGCGTACGCATCGTCTTGTCCCACTTGCTCTAGATAGGTATTCCACCATGTTAATGCAGAACCTGTGAAGGTATGCGTAGCGTACTTCAGTTTGTCCTCTTCAGTACACTTACTTATGGCAAACACCGATTCGACCTTCTCGGTCCACCGTTTCAATCCGATCGGTCCTTCGGTTCCATCAAATTCCAAAGGTTTGCAGGCAGTGAATTCTTTGTAGGTGCATCCTACACGATTTCCTGTACTGCTAGATCCAAGGTTATTGTTGGTATGTAGCGCAGCCTGTACTGCGGCTATGTTTGAAGCTAGAAAAGTACGGAATTCCTCTTCATTCATATTCACGGTGTGTCGAGTAGTCGGTGCCATTTCCTTCAAAATAGTCAAATGGAACAAGTTAATCATACAGAATATTAAGAGTAGTTAATAGTATTTCGTAGCATAATATGAACTCATTTATAAAAGCTTTTTCTTCATATTAGCGTTTTATAAGTTTAAATTCGGGTAGTACCTACCCGTTAAGTTCATACTTAGTAGCTAATATACAATTCAACTACTACAATTCTATATGAAAAACTGATTATAATAATATTTCGCGTTCAAACTTTTACACAATATTTTACAAACTTACAATACCGCTTATTTTACATATAGCATGAAATATAGCACACAATAAATTTGATACAAGATGGTTGTGAAGATAATTCTAGCTAGTACACAAGTCGTTCAGCAAAGGCAATAATGACACGTAATTCATACGTCCAGAAATAAGTCATGCATTCTGGTTTTACTAGGATTACTTCCCATCCTTGGTCTTGTGGAACATAACCGTTATGGCCGTTGATAAGACAGCGTGTTGTAACGTCGTCAAAGGGACGACGGTTACGTAATGTCCAACAGTCCCGTAACAATCTAAAAACCTCATTTCTTACCCCAATTACCGACTCCGTCACTTGTGGGAATGTTTTCTTTAATAGTTGTAGCCCGATGTTCTTGTTCTCACTTTGGTGAGAAGCGAACATTACTAATCCGTAAGCATAACATGCTTCTTTATGTTGCATGTTAGCCGCTTTTTCTAAATCACGAAGTCCAATATTCGGATATATTGAGTCAAAATAATTTCTTAACCCATTGCGTAAAATAGCATTTGGGTTCCCCGCAATATATGCGTCAAAGTAAACACATCGTAACTTATGGATTTCCCAATGTGATATCCCCCATCTTTCAAACGAAAGCCTTTTATAAACCAAGGCATTCTTGGAACGTTCTTCGAATGTCTTACAAACTGATCTCGCCTTAAATAGTTGTGCCGAAGAATTCTGACCGACTCTAGACAAGATTTCATCAATCATGTCTCCGGGTAGGTCTCTTAAAATATTGGGTTGTCTATCCATTTTGTGTTTTTATACTGTAAAATAGACAAGAGTTAGATTCATAAAAAAAAATACTTATTAATACAAGCAATTTTTACATATATCATAAAGCATAAGCATACTATATTACATATATTACACCACACGAATACAACTATCTTATTCCGACTCGCTTGTTTCTTCTTCTTCGGTTTTGGTTCGTTTTGCCAAGTTTCTAGGGATATATGATGTTCCCCTAATACGAGCCGTCGTTTTCCACATTGGTTTAGAAAAACCTGGTGGTTTAGAGGTTCCCGGGTCATTGTTAGAACTTAAGGACTTCGGGGATTGACGATACATATAAAGTTCATCGGGGTTGGAATTAGATTTCTCTATTTTTATGCCCTTTCCCTTATTATTTTCTTTTGCCTTTTTAAATTCAGTTGGGGTAATTTCTATAACATCATCGGAATTCTCGTCAGAATCCGATTCATCGGAGAATTGGTAATCCTCCCAATATTTTGCTTCCTTGGCGGAAACACCATTGACCATAATTAACCTTGGTCGGTTGGTTGAGAATTTTCTTTTACTTAACCGTTTTATTATTTCCTCCACCGGTTCTATTTCTTCATCCGGTTCCGATTCTTCTTCCGGTTCCGATTCTTCTTCCAGTTCCGACTCTTCTTCCGGTTCCTCTTCGGGAACTTGTGAATCAGTCCACGAATCATTCCAATTTACATTTGACTCTTCATTATTATTAGATGAGTCAATGGGACTTGTTCTAGAGGTAGACATCTATCACATAATATCAAATGCATTAAGAGATTAATATATCACATAATATTCACATGTTAAAAATATATAGTTTCCAATAAAATTTGTTAAGCAATCATTTTTCAAGTAAACACGGTCGAAGTCCAGACTCACTAATGCATCCTAACAAACTCGATAAGACACACTAATGCAAAATTCTGGTTCTCTAAGACCAACGCTCGGATACCAACTGAAATGTCCCGTTCTTATTGATTAAAAACGTTCCATATTAATTGATTTCGTTGCGAGGTTTTGACCTCTATATGAGACGTTTTTCAAAGACTGCATTCATTTTAAAACAAACCATAACCTTTATTTCATCAATAAAGGTTTAAAAAGCTTTACGTAGATTATCAAATAATGATAATCTAAAATATCCTGTTTACACATGACCATGACATAATGGTTTACAATACAAATATGTTACAACAAAATAAGTTTCTTGAATGCAGTTTTTACACAATATCATACAAGCATGGACTCCAAATCTCGTCCTTATTTAAGTATGCGACAACGGAAGCTCTTAATAATCACCTGAGAATAAACATGCTTAAAACGTCAACAAAAATGTTGGTGAGTTATAGGTTTAACCTATATATATCAAATCGTAACAATAGACCACAAGATTTCATATTTCAATACACATCCCATACATAGAGATAAAAATCATTCATATGGTGAACACCTGGTAACCGACATTAACAAGATGCATATATATAAGAATATCCCCATCATTCCGGGACACCCTTCGGATATGATATAAATTTCGAAGTACTAAAGCATCCGGTACTTTGGATGGGGTTTGTTAGGCCCAATAGATCTATCTTTAGGATTCGCGTCAATTAGGGTGTCTGTTCCCTAATTCTTAGATTATCAGACTTAATAAAAAGGGGCATATTCGATTTCGATAATTCAACCATAGAATGTAGTTTCACGTACTTGTGTCTATTTTGTAAATCATTTATAAAACCTGCATGTATTCTCATCCCAAAAATATTAGATTTTTAAAAGTGGGACTATAACTCACTTTCACAGATTTTTACTTCGTCGGGAAGTAAGACTTGGCCACTGGTTGATTCACGAACCTATAACAATATATACATATATATCAAAGTATGTTCAAAATATATTTACAACACTTTTAATATATTTTGATGTTTTAAGTTTATTAAGTCAGCTGTCCTCGTTAGTAACCTACAACTAGTTGTCCACAGTTAGATATACAGAAATAAATTGATAAATATTATCTTGAATCAATCCACGACCCAGTGTATACGTATCTCAGTATTGATCACAACTCAAACTATACATATTTTGGAATCAACCTCAACCCTGTATAGCTAACTCCAACATTCACATATAGAGTGTCTATGGTTGTTCCGAAATATATATAGATGTGTCGACATGATAGGTTGAAACATTGTATACGTGTCTATGGTATCTCAAGATTACATAATATACAATACAAGTTGATTAAGTTATGGTTGGAATATATTTGTTACCAATTTTCACGTAGCTAAAATGAGAAAAATTATCCAATCTTGTTTTACCCATAACTTCTTCATTTTAAATCCGTTTTGAGTGAATCAAATTGCTATGGTTTCTTATTGAACTCTATTTTATGAATCTAAATAGAAAAAGTATAGGTTTATAGTCGGAAAAATAAGTTACAAGTCATTTTTGTAAAGGTATTCATTTCAGTCGAAAGAACGACGTCTAGATGACCATTTTAGAAAACATACTTCCACTTTGAGTTTAACCATAATTTTTGGATATAGTTTTATGTTCATAATAAAAATCATTTTCTCAGAATAACAACTTTTAAATCAAAGTTTATCATAGTTTTTAATTAACTAACCCAAAACAGCCCGCGGTGTTACTACGACGGCGTAAATCCGGTTTTACGGTGTTTTTTGTGTTTCCAGGTTTTAAATCATTAAGTTAGCATATCATATAGATATAGAACATGTGTGTAGTTAATTTTAAAATTCAAGTTAGAAGGATTAACTTTTGTTTGCGAACAAGTTTAGAATTAACTAAACTATGTTCTAGTGATTACGAGTTTAAACCTTCGAATAAGATAGTTTTATATATATGAATCGAATGATGTTATGAACATCATTACTACCTCAAGTTTAGTAGGTAAACTTACTGGAAGTGACAAGAATTGATCTAGCTTCAAAGGATCTTGGATGGCTTGAAAGTTCTTTAAGTAGGATCATGACACAAAAATAAGTTCAAGTAAGATTTTTACTCGAATTAAGATAGTTTATAGTTATAGAAATTGAATCAAAGTTTAAATATGAATATTACCTTGAATAAGAAAGATAACCTACTGTATATAACAAAGGTTTCTTGATCTTAGATGATTACTTGGAATGGATTAGAAAGCTTGGAAGTAAATTAGTAAACTTGAAGGGATTTTTGAAGTGTTCTTGAAGTGTTCTTCCTATGATGATTATAGCTTGATTCTTGAAGTGATTTTTGATGAAGATGATGATTAACTACTGGAAAAATACGTTCATAATTGTGTGTGTGTGTGTGTGTGTTGAGAGAGAATTAGAAAGAGAATTGGAAGTGAAATGGAGTGAATGATGAGTGGTAATTGGTGAGTGGTGAGTGGGGTTAAAAGGAGTTCTAGTTAGTTGACTAGCTCATGGTAGAAGTTAAAATTGATTAGTCATACATGACATAATCAAGAGTGGAATCTCATGCTAGTTCCTATTGGTATATACCCATAGTAAGTACGTTTTGAAGCTGTGTATAATACGGGTAAGAATACGACTAGAATTCTTGATGAAAGAAAAGAATGGGAAAGTAACTGTAACCATTTCCGTTAAGTATGAGTTTTTTAATATATGTCTTGAAGTCTTCCAAAAGTATTTTAATACATCTAAATACACTACATGTATATACATTTTAACTGAGTCGTTAAGTCATCGTTAGTCGTTACATGTAAGTGTTGTTTTGAAACCTGTAAGTTAACGATCTCAATTAATGTTGTTAACCCATTGTTTATTATATCTAATGAGATGTTAAATTATTATATTATCATGATATTATGATATATTAATATATCTTAATATGATATATATACATTTAAATGTCATTACAACGATAATCGTTACATATATGTCTCGTTTCGAAATCCTTAAGTTAGTAGTCTTGTTTATATGTATATAACTCATTGTTAATATACTTATGGAGATACTTACTTATCATAATATCATGTTAACCATATGTATATCCATATATATATCGTCATGTCGTTTTTACAAGTTTTAACGTTCGTGAATCGCCGGTCAACTTGGGTGGTCAATTGTCTATATGAAACATATTTCAATTAATCAAGTCTTAACAAGTTTGATTGCTTAACATGTTGGAAACATTTAATCATGTAAATATCAATCTCAATTAATATATATAAACATGGAAAAGTTCGGGTCACTACAGATAACCTGGTGTATTCATTAAGCAAAGTATTAAGACCTTGTTACAGTTGGAATCCCCAGTTAGTTGGAATATTTGACTTCGGGTATAAGGTTAAATTTGCCGAGCAGTTTATAATTATGACCGATGAACTATTATGGACAAAAACCAGATAGGTTTCAAATACATCCAGGACAAAGGACAATTAACCCAGGACAATAAATTAAAATCAAAACGTCAAACATCATGGTTACGGAAGTTTAAATAAGCATAATATATTTTATTTCATATTTCCTCGTACTTTTATTTATTGTCATTTTAATTATTGCTATTTATTTTATATTGTTAGTTAAATATCGTCATTTACTTTACGTTTCGCTTAAAATATAAAATCGACAAACCGGTCATTAAACGGTAAACCCCCCTTTTATATATTATTATATGTAATTATATATATTTTGTACAAATATAGTTAATTAAAATATAGTGTGAAATAAGCCAGCTCCCTGTGGAACGAACCGGACTTATTAAAAACTATACTACTCTACGATTAGGTACACTGCCTATAGTGTTGTAGCAAGGTTTAGGTATATCTCATCTGTAAATAAATAATTAAAACTTGTGTAATTTGTAACGTATTTCGTAGTAAAAATATATAACTATTTCGTACCCCGCTCCAACACCATCAAGTTTTTGGCACCGCTGCCGGGTAACTCGGCGAAACGCTATATTTTTAATTTATATTTTTATAAATATATTTATATATAATTTTTAGAAAAACAATATAAAAGTAAAAAAAAAATAAAAAAAACAAACCAGTTTGAGCCTGCATTAATCCGCACTCGCGGAGCTTTTTGGGCTGTAGGTATCCGCACTCGCAGAGCTATTCTGACAGCTGCAACCTTGTACGTAATAATTACACAATTAGGGTTAATTAATATAATATTATTACTTAAACCTAATTAGGGTTTTATTTAATAATATATTTTTATATCTAATTATATTAATTTGTAATTTTAAGTATTATTATTATAGATTAATAATTTTATATAATATATAATAATAATATAAAAATAATATTTTTATTAAAATTGTAATTTTGCCATTTTTAGTTTCTTTTTATAAATTGTATTTTTTTATCGTTTAATTCGTAATTTTTATTGCCGTTCGTATTTAGTTTTAAGTTAGTATTTTGCCATAGTTCTTTTAGTATTTATAGATTTTTAGGCTTTGCCGTAAAATCTCTTAAGTGCTTTTTCTTTAAACTAAGATTTAGGTGCTTTAGAATTTTGCGATGCCGTTTTATTATTTTAGTACCTTTTTAAGTAATTGCCGTTTTGGATATAGAATTTCTTTTAAGCTTTAATACCTTTAGACGCAACCTTTAATTCTTAGTTTTAGACTTTTAAGTTTCGACGCGCTACGTTCTTTTTATTATTTTTCGACCTTTTATTTTTAGACGTTTTCCAACGCGATCTTTTTCTTTCTTATTTCTCGACAATCTAGTTTTTAGGACATAGAATTTTCTATTTTTTTTCTCTAAAATTTCAAAAACGGAAAATTATTTTAAGCAGTTAAATTGATAGACATTCAAATTTTCTGGTTCGTACTAATAGTTGGATTTGTTAGTGGCTGAGTTGTGAGCTTCCGATTTAAAGGGTTCTGGCTCCCTGCTGCATCTATTGGCTATTCGAAACGTGGGCAAAATCAAAAAAGTCTATTAATTTGATAACTTTTATAATTTTTAGTTTTATAACTAATAGGATAATTAGTAAATGCACCACATTGTAGCTAAAATTTGGTAATAAGCGCATTATGGAAAATCTCGAGAATATTTTAGAAACTCTTTATGACATCCGAAATCAATTTAATCAATACTCTCAAACGGGTGTTAATGACAATTCGTTCGGTCAATCTTGGATCACGAATGACGAAACAATAACTGGTTGTGAAATCTGTGGAGATTATCACTCAACATGGGAATGTTATTATTACGTTCCTATGGAAAATTATGCACCCATGGAACCTGAATGGAATGATTATGAGGAATACGATTCTAATTGGGATTATTCCCAAGAATATATCCAAACTCAACAACCAGAAGACGAGGAAAATTATGTGTCTAAAAATTCTTTAGATTATATGAAAATCAAACTCGAAGAACTCGATGCTCAAAAGGAACAAATGAGAGAGTTTGTAAATAGGCAAGCTGAAACTCTATCAGATTACACACTTGTTGATCTGAGGAATATTGTGCAAGAAAATCTCATATCATCGAATTTTGATGAATTCGAGAGCTCCGAAATCACCAACTATCCCGATGATACTTTTTATTCAGTCTTACCAATTTCACAACATATCGACACATTAGCCTCTACCGACGAAATCATCGATCCATCAATGGATGAAGAAGAAGTAAGGGTGACAAATTGGTACTCTTGGGAAAACGATAACGTTGAAAATTTTACCCCCGAGACCAAAGTGGTGGGACCGATAAGTACCGTTAATGAAAAAGAATCTACTTCGATCCCGAAATTCACCATTCCACAACCTTCCAACCCAATATTCTTAATAGACGAGTCATCTACCGAAGATAAACTACGAGCTGTAATAGATAATGACACCTCGGATTTCACCCAATTGTGTAATAGAGGTGAAAACTTTGATCCAGAGAATAAACGGAAGGAAATGTTAGGAATTGTCCACCCTATAGAAATATGTATATCGGTGTATATCGATCCATTTGACCAAGAACCAGAAAAGAGACATTTCCATTTACTAAAAACTACACTTAAAAAAGAATTAAGTAGTGATGATCGGGTGGTTCTAAACTTTAAACCCATTAATATATTATACACCACCCAAGATGTAAATAACTGGCTCACTATTTTAATTCGTGGAACTTATTCTACCGACTTCACATATCGTCAGCTAAGTGTGGGAAAGTCTAACCCCACTTAATGTTAAATTAGGGGTTTGGGTTAGTGCATAACTCGTTAATAAAAATGCACGATTAGGGTAAAAGACGCATTTTCAAAAATTAGCAAACAGTTCAGAAAAGCAACCGTTTTTGAAGAAAAACATGTGTGATAAAATAAGAAGGAATGAACGATTAGGTGCGCCATCTATCATTCGATGAGCTTTGTAATTACAAACTGGGTATTTTCAATCACTTTTCTACACTAATCACCCTCATGAATTTATAATTAGAGTCTGATTTCATGCAAATGAGGACATTGCATGATCTCAAGTGTGGGGAAGGGTTATAAATTCTATCGGGTTTATACTTGGCTTATTTTCTAAATATTGTGAAAATTTTAAAATTTTTCAACTAAATGAATTCAAAATCATGTTTATACATATTTATGAACGATAAAACTATGTGTTAATGCCGAAATTATTGTTACCTCGGAAAGGACATAAATTGAGAAACAACTAAAACGCTTGAATTTATTTATTAGGATATAAAAAGATGCATGAAAAAAGCCAAGTGTGGGGAGAATGTACCAAGTTATTCAATTAAAAACTATCTATCACATGTTTCTGTAAAGTTTAATGCAGGTACTTTTGTTTTGGACTAAATTAACTGTTTTACACAGTTTATTGAAAGAAAGATGGATCTACACGATGAATCAATTCCATCATTAAAAGGAAGTAAAGTCTTCCGAAAAAGACACGCGCTTCTTGATTTAGGTCAAGAAGTTGTCATCCAGACCAGCTGTAGGTTGACGAAAAATCTAGAAAAGTCATCTCTAAAATCAGCAGGAAATCCACAGACCTCAGCATCAAACAGGGTCGCCAAGCGGTCAGACTTATCCTAACCATGAGAGGACCTGTCTCGTAAAATGGGGAGGGCGCCGTGCAAATTAGCTTGATAAGACTAATGAATCAGACCCCCAGAAAGGATAATCTCCTTAAAGATTAAAAATCAGCTTTTAAGCCTGATATTACTCAATCCTTGAGATTGACCTTAAAGATTGAGAATTACAAACTCATGGAATTCAATGATATCTAAACTCGAGCTTGAACGAGAAAATATTTTGATCAAAATACAAACCGATTTGTTTTCTAAAAACCCATTTTCAATGCGTTCATTACCATTGAACGTAAAATCCTAAGAATTTACCTGGAATTCATTAGGTCACCTGAACCAAATCGGGTGTCAACCGTAAGAATGGTGGTTGCATAGCATGGTCGAAGACAGGACCTTGTGCCAGACCGAAAAACTATAGGATGATCTTTACTATTGCTCATACAAAGGATAGTACTAGCATCCGACACGATATAGACCATAATCAAAAGCATGTCACGGGACATTGCCTTAACAGTTGCTTGTTCAACGCTTTCCTTTACAACCGGACGGTAGTTTACCGAAAGGTAATATACGGAGCAAGTATACTAGACGTGTTGCTTTTCTAATACAAGGTTAGCAAGTTGGTGACACAAAACCATAAGTTTTGAGCTAAAATTTTCAAATCTGAAACCCACAAAACCCACAAAAATATTTTGCAACACCGGTGAAGGGTTATTCCGAAAAACTTATCTAGGGTAAAAGCTAGATTGAATTTTCAAAAGATCAAATGTTTTCATAAAGATCCAATTTCCTTAAAGGATCTAAATTTTAATAGTTATTTGGGACTGTAAACCACATCGTTACTATCATTGTTCATACCTCCATATCAAAATCATAGATGTACAAAGTGTGAAGAATAAGGAAGTGATTTGTGTGATTTAATTTCAAGTTCTGTATTGCTTGAGGACAAGCAACGTTCAAGTGTGGGGATATTTGATAGTGCTCCAAATGAACATATATTTAGGCGCAATATCCTTCCAATATGTAAAGTTTTCAGTTGCAATTGTTCTATTTCAAGTAATATTCGTTTATATTAAATAAGTGCGAAGACAATTGGCGAAAACGAAGATTTGAAGACGCAAACGTCCAAAAAGCTCAAATGTACAAGATACAATCCAAGTGGTTCAATTTATTGATGAGAAACGTCTAAAAATGACAAGAGTATAAGTTGCGAAATGCAAAGTACAAGATATTAAATTATACGAAAGGACGTTCGAAAATCCGAAACCGGGACCTGAACCAACTATCAACGCGCGACACAACGGGCCTAAAATTACAAGTCAACTATGCACAAGAATATAATATAATATTTAAATAATTATATAAATTATTTATATATTATATATATATAATAAATATGTCGACAAAGCTAGGATCCAAAATTTGGTGAGCTGGATTCAGTAACTCCGCACTCGCGGAGCTGTGAAGGCTTAAACCTCCGCACTCGCAGAGCAGCCAAAATAAGAAATGTCCTATAAATACAACGAGCTTCTGCCGAGTTTAAAACAACAAAATAATAATAATAATACTCCTCTGTAATAATATATATATATATATATATATATATATATATATATATATATATATATATATATATATATATATATATATATATATATAGTGTAGTTTTATATTAGATTAGTTTGGGTTATGTAAAGGTTATTTTACGGGCTCTAAAGGTGAAGTTCTGTCCGTGTAACACTACGCGATAAATACTCAATGTAAGTTATGTTCTCCTTTTTAAAATTAATGTCTCGTAACTAAGTTATTATTATGCTTATTTGAGCCGAAGTAATTATGATATTGGGCTAAAGATGGGGTTATTGGGTTTTGTACCATAATTGGGGTTTGGACAAAAGAACGACACTTGTGGAAATTAGACTATGGGCTATTAATGGGCTTTATATTAAATTAACGATACCTTGTTAATTTAATATAAAGGTTATGATTTAACGTATCTATATATAACCACATACGCTTAATCGGACACGATGGGCGGGATATTTATAAGTACGAATTATTGTTCATTTGACCGGACATGGGGATGGATTAATAGTCAATGGACTCATCAAAACAGGGGTGGATTATATTCAAGGGTAATTGGTGTAATTGTTAACAAAGTATTAAAACCTTGGTTTACACACAGTCGATAACCTGGTGTATTCATTAAGCAAAGTATTAAGACCTTGTTACAGTTGGAATCCCCAGTTAGTTGGAATATTTGACTTCGGGTATAAGGTTAAATTTGCCGAGCAGTTTATAATTATGACCGATGAACTATTATGGACAAAAACCAGATAGGTTTCAAATACATCCAGGACAAAGGACAATTAACCCAGGACAATAAATTAAAATCAAAATGTCAAACATCATGGTTACGGAAGTTTAAATAAGCATAATATATTTTATTTCATATTTCTTCGTACTTTTATTTATTGTCATTTTAATTATTGTTATTTATTTTATATTGTTAGTTAAATATCGTCATTTACTTTATGCTTCGCTTAAAATATAAAATCGACAAACTGGTCATTAAACGGTAAACCCCCCTTTTATATATTATTATATATAATTATATATATTTTGTACAAATATAGTTAATTAAAATATAGTGTGAAATAAGCCAGCTCCCTGTGGAACGAACCGGACTTACTAAAAACTATACTACTCTACGATTAGGTACACTGCCTATAGTGTTGTAGCATAGTTTAGGTATATCCCATCTGTAAATAAATAATTAAAACTTGTGTAATTTGTAACGTATTTCGTAGTAAAAATATATAACTATTTCGTACCCCGCTCCAACACCATCAAACTTGTATATGTGTTAAGACTAAGGTTATGATGTAACCTTGGTTCATCATCCTTCTAAAGCTCTTAAGTGAGTTGTAATCTTACTTGGTCCTAACATATTGTGTGTTGATGGTTGAATCTTGGTCAAAGTGATGCTAACCCATCAATGAGTTGTACACTTGAAGCTACAAGCATCAAGGATGAGAACCGTGATGAGCATCAAGTACCAAGAAACCCACCGGAGCACTTGTTTACTGTTTTTAGGGGTCTGATCTGACTCCTGGGCTTCTGGAAAGTTGATTTTCAGATAGTTCGTTTCGAGTAGATTACTTTTCGTTTAGGCCTCGCCTAAATGCGATATACGGTTTAGGATTTATAGCCTTCCGAAAGTCACTACGCCTTTGTAACGTTGTGCTGAAATTTCTAACCTACTCGCACTTAAACCATCGCCACGGTCAAACGAAGACGAGTTAGGTTCTGAAAATTGGTCGACGGTTAGATGACTCACATACGGAGCCATAGCCACTGACTACGCGTCTTTTTGATTTGTATAGAGGTCTTAACAGCTGTCAAAAGTCAGCCTTTTGTTTCGATCTCTATTCTTGTTAAACTTACTTAGATTTTACGAATGATGAATGATGATGATGAAGACACTTAAACTTAATTTATGCACTTTTAAACCTTTTGGGACAACATACTGACCTAGTAACCTTTGACTTAGGTTGATAACCTTTCGGACCAACTTACTACTTGCATACTTTTCATACCGACTTTTACTGCTTATACACTGTGAGTTATAGCTTCCCTTTTTACTTATACTATTTTTGGGACTGAGAATACATGCACTTTTTATGTTTTACTTACTTGACACGAGAAGTTAAACTTTACATATGTGTGGGTTATATAACGGTATAAACTTTCCCCTTAGCACGGTAACGTTTAATCATTGGTTTTGAACCGGTGAACGCGAATATTAGATATGGATCCATAGGGTTTGACATCCCCACTCAGACTAGTAGCATTTAATAGATGTTTAATACTTTGAGAAAATACGCACTCACCAAGTGTACTTTTAGGGGGTGATATACATACGTTAAGTCTAGTTACCGGGTGCCCACGATTAAGCATATACTTTATCATACTATTTTGAAATACTGATTTAAACTGCTGGTTGAAGCACTGAAATCTCGTGGTCTACATTACTTTACTGATTACAAACAAACTATAGCTCACCAACATTCATGTTGACTTTTTAAGCGTGTATTTCTCAGGTGCTTAGACGTTATTGCTTTCGCTGTTAGACTTGCTATTCTAGTCTTGGTGTATAGACTTGCTGTTATGGACCTGCTATGTTAGATTTCCGCAGCATTACTTAGAGATGTCTCAAGCATGGAACTTTTATTTTGCATTCGTAACTTATGTTATTTTCAAACAATGGCTTTGTAACGACCTTTGGGTCACATACTTATGTTAATGCTTCTATTCATAGGAAGCACGTTATCTTTTGTAAAACGCTATCTTTTTATGAATACAAAATTGGTTTTCAAACAGCATATAGTGTTTGACCTTGTAATGATCATGTTGTTGATGAACCGTACATGATGGCGTGACCTTGGCCAGTGCGTGTGGCTCTCATTCGATCTTTCATACTTTGAGGTTCCGTTACTTCCATAATTGAATTTGTTGAATACGAATCACTAGAGGATTCTGATTTAACGGTTTGTGGTTCAGGAGGAATGATTAGTGGTTTAGGATCTTGGAATTGTTCTTGAATATCCTCCGAGGTTTCAATTGTGAAGTCGGATTCAAAAAATGGATTATCGGAAATCTGAATTGGAGTACTTGTTCGACTAGATGATGATTCTAAAGAAAAATCAACAGCGGCAATATTAGCTAGATGTCTTGATCGGGTTACAGGTGGTGAACGTATGAAAGGTGGTGAACGTTTTGCTCGGTGCATTCACTGAATATCCTATTAGTTATAAATATAAAAATTATATAAGTTATCAAATTAATAGACTTTTCTAATTTTGCCCACGTTTCGAATAGCCAATAGATGCAGCAGGTAGCCAGGACCCTTTAAATCGGAAGCCCACAACTCGCCACTAACAAATACAACTATTACTACGAATCAGAAAATTTGGATGTCTATCAATTTAACTGCTTAAAATAATTTTTTGTCGAAATTTAAAGAAGATAAAAATCTACGTCCTAAAAATTAGAGCGTAGAAATGAGAAAGAAAAAGAGCGTTGAAAAATAAGAGGTCGAAAAACAAAGATAAGAAAGAAAAGCGTCGAAACTTAAAAGTCTAAAAATTAAATCTAAAAAGTTGTGCCTAAAGGTATTAAAACTTAAAAGGGACTCTATATCCAAAACGGCAATAACTTAATTAGGCACTAAAATCTAAAAACTGCGTCACAAAATTCTAAAGCGTCTAAATTCTAAATCTAAAGAAAAAGCACTTAAGGGATTTTACGGCAAAGCTTAAAAATCTAGGATAAATACGGCAAAAACTAAGTTTAAAACTAATTACGAACGACAAATATAAAAGTTACGAATTAAACGATAAAAAAAATACAAAATATAAAAATAAAACTAAAGTTATAAAAATACAATTTTTATAAAAATATTATTTTATAAAAGTATTAAATTATAATTATAAAAACTTTAATTAAAACTAAATTAACTAAAACTTAAAACTAATTAATATTAAATTAAAACCCTAATTAATATAATAAATTAATTAAACCCTAATCTTAATTAATAATTATAATTATTATATAAACCCTAGCGTAATAAATGCAGTTTAAGGATCAGACCTGTCAGTTTTGGGTTTTTCTCTTCGGTTTATTGTGGTGGTTTATACAAGCCAGGTCTTTGTTGATTGAAAGTGTTGTTTTGAGTTGGTTGGTTATTCGGACCTTGTTGGTTGTACGAGTTATTGTTGGGTCCATTTGGATTGTAAAGAATGTTTTGATTTAGATTGAAGTTTGGCCTTGGCGGTTGATAATTATTTTGATAATTATTTCCCGGCCTTTGGTTTATGTAGGAAATATTCTCTCATTGTTCCATCGTTTACTCAATGTTACAATCTTTCGTTAAGTGTGGTCTACCGCATTGCTCACAACTGATTCGTATTGTGTGAATATCTTTATTCATCTTTTCCATTCGTCTCTCAAAAGCATCTATTTTTGCAGAAACGGAATCAAAATCATGGCTAGAATCGGCTCTAGCCGCATTAGATGAACGAAAAATATCTTTTTCTTGATGCCACTCATGTGAGTGGGAGGCTGTGTTATCAATAATTTTGTGAGCTTCGGTGCGGTTTTATTCATAATGGAACCACCAGCTGCTGTGTCGATATCTTTTCGTGTGGTGACGTCGACGCCTTTATAGAAGATTTGCACTATTTGAAAAGTATCTAAACCGTGTTGAGGACATCCTCTCAACAACTTTCCGAATCTTGTCCACGCCTCATATAATGTTTCATTTGGCTTTTGCGCGAACGTAACAATTTCTCCTTGAAGTCTCACAGCTTTAGATGCCGAAAAGAATCTTTTAAGAAATTTCTCAACTAAAACATCCCATGTGTCAATCGCTCCTTCTGGTAACGATTCTAACCAATCTTTGGCTTCTCCCTTTAAAGTCCAGGGAAATAACATGAGATAGATCTATTCATCTTCAACTTCTCTGATTTTAAATAGAGTACAAATCCTATTAAAGGTTCGAAGATGTTCGTTTGGATCTTCTTTTGGCGTACCACTAAATTGGCACTAATTAGTTACCATGTGTAGGATTTGTCCTTTGATTTCATAATCTGGCGCATTAATGTCTGGCCGAATAATGGCGTGACCTTGGCCAGTGCTTGTGGCTCTCATTCGATCTTTCATACTTTGAGGTTCCGTTACTTCCATAATTGAATTTGTTGAATACAAATCACTAGAGGATTCCGATTTAACGATTTGTGGTTCAGGAGGAATGATTAGTGGTTCAGGATCTTGGAATTGTTCTTGAATATCCTCCGGGGTTTCAATTGTGAAGTCGGGTTCAAAAAATGGATTACCGGAAATCTGAATTGGAGTACTTGTTCGACTAGATGATGATTCTAAAGAAAAATAAACAGCGGCAATATTAGCTAGATATCTTGATTGGGTTACAGGTGGTGAACGTATGAAAGGTGATGAACGTTTTGCTCGGTGCATTCACTGAATATCCTATTAGTTATAAATATAAAAATTATATAAGTTATTAAATTAATAGACTTTTCTGGTTTTGCTCACGTTTCTAATAGCCAATAGATGCAACAGGTAGCCAGGACCCTTTAAATCGGAAGCCCACAACTCACCACTAACAAATCCAACTATTACTACGAACCAGAAAATTTGGATGTCTATCAATTTAACCACTTAAAATAATTTTTCGTCGAAATCTAAAGAAGATAAAAATCTATGTCCTAAAAATTAGAGCGTAGAAATGAGAAAGAAAAAGAGCGTTGAAAAATAAGAGGTCGAAAAACAAAGATAAGAAAGAAAAGCGTCGAAACTTAAAAGTCTAAAAATTAAATCTAAAAAGTTGCGCCTAAAGGTATTAAAACTTAAAAGGGAATTTATATCCAAAACGGCAATAACTTAATTAGGCACTAAAATCTAAAAACTGCGTCGCAAAATTCTAAAGCGTCTAAATTCTAAATCTAAAGAAAAAGCACTTAAGGGATTTTACGGCAATGCTTAAAAATCTAGGATAACTACGGCAAAAACTAAGTTTAAAACTAATTACGAACGACAAATATAAAAGTTACGAATTAAACGATAAAAAAATACAAAATATAAAAATAAAACTAAAGTTATAAAAATACAATTTTTATAAAAATATTATTTTATAAAAATATTAAATTATAATTATAAAAACTTTAATTAAAACTAAATTAACTAAAACTTAAAACTAATTAATATTAAATTAAAACCCAAATTAATATAATAAATTAATTAAACCCGAATCTTAATTAATAATTATAATTATTATATAAACCCTAGCGTAATAAATGCAGTTTAAGGATCAGACCTGTCAGTTTACTTCATGCGGTCGCATGAGATTACAGCACTGCAGCCATGCGATCGCATGGCCTGCAGATTCAGTTTATAATGCAGGTTCAAAAATTGCAAGTTCATTTTTTATTATTATTTTTTTTATTTAGTTTTATAAAATTAATATATAAGTTATATTTAAAATTATATTTTTAAGAACTAAAAATACTTTTATATATAAAATATATTTTCTTTTTATTTAAAAACTTAAATAGATAAATATACTTTTTTTTATATATTTTTATATTTTTATGTTTAAAACTTATTATATTTTTACAAAAATAGATTAAAACTTATATTTTTTTTTGTACGAATATAACATTTCACTCTTAGCTCCCCGGCAGCAGCGCCAAAAATACTTGATGTGTGCAGCGGTGTATACAAAATAGATTATATTTTATTACGAAATACTATTAAATACGATACAATTTACACAAGTTATTTATTTATTTATAGAATGGATATACCTAAACCTTGCTACAACACTTATAGGCAGTGTACCTAATCGTAGAGTAGTGTAGTTTTTAGTAAGTCCAGTTCGTTCCACAGGGATCTAATTATTGCGTACACTATATTTTTAACAACTATATATATATATATATATATATATATATATATATATATATATATATATATATATATATATATATATATAAGTAGTAATATTATTATAAAAGGGGGGTTTTATCGTTTAATGACCGGTTTGTTGATTTTTAATTTTAAGCGTAAAGATAAATGACGATAATTAAAATGCGTAAAATAAAATTGCGATAAATTAAATGACAGTATTTAAAAGTACGATGAGAAATACAATAAAAGTATTATGCTTATTTAAACTTCCGTAATCATGATGTTTGACGTTTTGATTTTAATTTATTACTCTGGGTTAATTGTCCTTTGTCCTGGTTTATTTGATACCTATCTGGGTTTTGCTCATAATAGTCCATCGGTCATAATTATAAAATGCTCGTCAAATTAACCTTATTCCCGAAGTCAAATATTCCAACTAATTAGGGATTTAAACTGTAACAAGGTTTTAATACTTTGTTAATAATTACACCAGGTTATCGACTGCGTGTAATCCAAGGTTTTAATACTTTGTTAACAATTACACCAATTATCCTTGTATGTAATCCACCCCTGTTTTAATTAGTCCATGATACATTAATTTATTCACTTGGCCATAATGAATAATCAATTACCCAATCCAATTGATTAATTAAATGATTATAAATGATGTCGTATAAACGTCACTAAATAGGACATTCGTAATCAATTTAATAATTATTAGATTAACTAATTTGAAGATAGGTTCAACAGGTTCCAATGAGTTGTCATTCAATTAGACAATACCCCCTACCTATTAATAGTCAATAGTCCAATGTTTACAAGTGTCGGTCTTTTGTCCAAACCTTAATTATGGTACAAAATCCAATAACCCCGTCTTAGTATTTAGCCCAACATCACGATTACTTCGGCTCAAATAAGCATAATAATAACTTAGTTACAAGACATTAATTTAAAAAGGAAGAACATAGCTTACAGTGATTATTTATCACGTAGCGTTACACGGACAGAGTTCCGACTTTAAAACCCGTAAAACATTTCTTACAATAACCCAACTAAACCATAAATTTATTATTAAAATTAACTTAAATTAAAATTATAATATAAATATATATTATGTTTACAGAGAATGAAAGAAAGAATGAAAAATGGTGTGTCATTCCTCTGAATTCGTCGCCTTTTATAGCACTTGGCTAGGATTTAGGGCCCATGCGATCGCATGGGTTCCTAGTGCATTAGCCATGCGATCGCATGGCCAGGCTGTGAAAGGACCCGTTCATATACATTATAAACGATTCACAATAGTTGATTACATCGCGAGGTATTTGACCTCTATATGATACATTTTACAAACATTGCATACGTTTTTAAAAGACAAACTTTATTCACATCAAAAAATGACGGCATGCATACCATTTCATAATATCCAACTATAAATGATCTAATCTGTCGTTTACTTAATCATAATCTTTATTGAACTCAATGACTTGAATGCAACGTCTTTTGAAATATGCCATGAATGACTCCAAGTAATATCTCTAAAATGAGCAAATGCACAGCGGAAGATTTCTTTAATACCTGAGAATAAACATGCTTTCAAGTGTCAACCAAAAGGTTGGTGAGTTCATTAGTTTATCATAAACGATCATTTTCATCATTTTAATAGACCACAATATTTTCATTTCTCATAAATACACATCTCATATCAGGCATTTTGCAAACTGGATAGAGATAAAAATCATTCATATGGATTGAACACCTGGTAACCGACGTTAACTTAATGCATAGAATATCTCTAAAACAGAACCTCTCGTCTGTATAATAATCTCGAAGTACTAAAGCATTCGTACCCCGAATGGGACTTATCAAGGTCCATAGATCTATCTTTAGGATTTGCGTCAATCAGGGGCCATTTCCTTAAATTCTTAGGTTACCAAACTTGAAGGGCGATATTCGGTTTAATAATCCAACCATAGAATGTAATTTTAAGTACTTGTGTCTATTTCGTAAAACAGTTGTAAAAGCAGCGCATGTATTCTCAGTTCCAAAAATATATATTGCAAAAGCATTTAAAAAAGGGAGCAAATGAAACTCACAATACAATATTTTGTAGTAAAAATATTCATACGACGGAACTGAACAATGCAAGATTGGCCTCAGATTCACGAACCTATATTAATTATATATTTTTATATGTTGGTCAATATTTGTCTAATAATTTAAGTCAAATCATAGTGTACCACAATCCTAATGCTCGAGGCTAATATGCAAAAGTCAACAAAAGTCAATTTGACTCAAAATATTTTCCAAAATTTATACATGATTATTATATACTTTAAATATCGTCGTTTTATATTTTTAAATATGTTTAAAAGATTTATTAAAGTAAATAATATAATTCATTTATTAATAAATAAAATTTTATATAAAAATATACTTTTATATATCTTAAGTAATAAAATTTATAAAGTTCATTTAATATCATAAAATATTATGATAGGTTTTATTAAAGGTAATTATATTATTTGTGTTACATATTTGTTTGATAAAATAACATTGGTAATAATAATAAGTAAAAGTTGTATTATTTGGTAGTAATAATTATTATCATCCTAAAAATATTAATTTTTATATTTACTAAAAATGATATTATGATAAAATGATTGTTCTGATTCATAATAATAATGAAATTTTATATTAACAATAATATTCCTCTTAAAATAATAATTTTTATAAAAATGATATTTTTAATATTAATATTACTTTTAATAATAATAATGATAAAAATAATGAAAAATGATAATTTTATCTAAATCAATGTCTTACAATATTTTAAATTTCATCATGGTACCCATACTCATTATTTCCTAATTGATTTGTTAGTAACTTTTAAATCGTCTTTTATATCGCGTTCATTTTAATGATAATAATAATAATTATAAAAATTAAGTGTTACTAATATTAGTTTTACTGAAAATAATCAATATTATGATAAGGTTATACTAATAACTATTTTAATGACAATAATAATAATAATAATACTAATTATAATTTTAACGATAATAACGATAGTAATAATAATAAAAATAACATTTTGAATGATAATACTCCTTATTGATAACATTAATAATAATAATAATAATAATAATAATAATAATAATAATAATAATAATAATAATAATAATAATAATAATAATAATAATAATAATAATAATAATAATAATAATAATAATAATTTGATAAAAACTAGAACGACGATAATAACGATGATAATAATAAAAAATTCAAGTGATTATAATTTCTAATCCGTTTATCGAAACCATTCGATATCTAAATGAAAAGTTCTTAATTTTTCGCTAGCTTTCCAAGGACATGCATATCTTATACCTTATCTCAACTGCAAGTGTAACTAATTCAAGATTCAACATAACCTATCTAAGGGTAATATCAAAAGTACAAGCATGCATAATCCTATATACTCGAGCACTAGTCAGGGATACACTATTATTATGTAAAAATTTATTTACGAGTACTCACGTATCAATATTGAGGTTCAATATTGCAGGAAAGGTACGTAGACACAACGAGGATGACAAACACTAAATTTGACCTCATGAGCATACCCATGAACCATACTCATCACCTTCATAGCTATAACCCATAATTTCCTTAGCCCTATCTCGCTCTCAAAACGTGTTTGGAAATGACTTGCTTATGACCTCGTCGTAGTATTTTAGGTATAATAAAAATAAGATTAATAATAATATTAATCTTAATATTAATAATAATAATAATAATAATAATAATAATAATAATAATAATAATAATAATAATAATAATAATAATAATAATAATATATAGATCTATTGAGAGAGATTGAAATTGAGAGAAGCACATTTAAATGAATTACTCGACCACAAATCGTCCACTTTTATAAACACTTTTTTTTTCACCTAACCTCACATGGCTATAGTACATGTTCGTTTTCTTTAAAAAGCGTGCCAACACATAATTATATTTATTTATATTTATAAGTAACGTGTTTTATAGTACATGTTCATTTATTATAATATATTTTATTTATATAATTAATTATATATTATATTATATTTACGTGTATCGTTAAATTGTAATTCTTGTTCCGATGACTCGTATGTTGTCACTCGACTCATGTACCACTTTCGGTTTTTCGAGCGCACTTTCGTACATTTAGAAAACTAGCATTTTACGTTACCCGACGTGTACCCTTATTAATAATTTGACTTACTCATCAATAAATTATCTTATAAAAAATGTAACTTATAAAATTGAGTGTTGTGGTCATTTGCTTCTATAAATCAGTGACTAGTTGTTTATCAAAATATATTATTTTAAATCAGGACGTTTTATAACTAAGTTAAAATATATATATATTTTTATTCAGAGTTGTAAATTTGTACATAATATATATGTTTGAAATATTTATCTAATGATATAATATTTAGTCTTTCAAAACCAATTACATTTTAAAGTTCGTTTTATAATTTAACTCGTTTTAAATAATAGTAGTTATTTTACCAAATAATGTTTTTAATATGAAAACTAACTAGTTGATTTATCAAGGGACACAAGTTAATCAAAGTAAAGTTCACTTTTGAAATTTAAACGAAAATGATTACTAACTTTTGACTAACTCTTGTTAATGACACTTTTGTAAATCACTTTTACCAAATATTTTGGATACCGTTAAAAAGGAAAGGTTTTCTAAATCAAAGTGGACCTCTTAACAGAGACTCGTAATCATAATTCAATGTAACTGTTAAATCAATCATTTGATAACATCTTCTAATTCCATCGATAATTATTTGAATATATATTTTGAAACAAATACGTCTATGTAAAGTATTATATGTCTAATACTTTGTTAATGTTTTCAAGTTATAATATATACAAATACATCTATAATCATATCCGTTCATATAACAGTTCGTGAATCATTGGATTTTGGTCGAGGTTAAATGAATGTATGAACACAGTTTAAAATCCTTGAGATTTAATTTAACAAACTTTGCTTATCATGTTGGAAACATATAAAGATTAAAGTTTAAATTTGGTCAGAAATTCCAGGGTCGTCACAGGCTGGACATGCCCAATTGCTTTCAAAACGTAGGTGGCTGTTAATTTAAATAATATATAATATAATATATAAAATTTTATATAATTATATATATTATATTATATTCTTGTGCATAGGTGACTCGTAATTTTAGGTCCGTTGACTCGCGCGTTGATGCTCGGTTCATGTCTCGATTCTGGATTTTTGAACGTCTTTTCGTACGCTTTGAAATCTTGTATTTTGCGTTCCGCGGCTTGTACTCTTGTCATTTTTAGACGTTATTTATCAATAATTGGAACCATTTGGATTGTAACTAGTACATTTGAGCTTTTTGGTCATTTGCGTCTTTAAATCGTCGTTTTATTCTTTTGTCTTCGTACTTATTTATTTAAACGAATATCACTTGGAAATAGAACAATTGTAACTAAAAGCTTGAAGGATAATGCTATGAAATATATGTTCGTTTTTAGCATTATCATGTACATCCTTCGTTAACGACTTAACAATCGTTAACTATAAACTCTGCTTCAACTCAATAAATTCCATTTCATAATAAACCAAGTGTACTATTCAAATACATGTTTGATTTTACACTTTCATTCTCAATGTACTCGAAACTTTCTAGAAAACATCATTCGTGTCTTGTGAAGTTCACAAGAATTCAACGAACACCAACATTATTCATCAACAAATAATGAAGTATTGATTACATTAGTAAAATAATCCGCAAGGATTATGTAATTTCTAAATGTTTCAGAGATTATTCATTTCTAATTCCAGCCGAAAAGCAAATGAGCTTAATATGATATTAACTCATTAAATCTGTATTACATCTAAAGAAAATATACATACATATATTTTTATAAAGACTGTAATAAAATTCTCTGGTACAAAATATTACTTGTGAAACTTTTAACGGGTAGGTAATACCCGAAAGATATATAAATTCACAATTAATATGTTACATTCTTCGATTCTGATTCAGCAAATCATCAACTATACTCACTATTTTCGCAACGATATACATTCTTTCATAGGAAATCAGAACAACCATTCTCATTCAAATTCGTTTACATATTCTAATTTTGATGGAACATAATTCAAGTCAAGATTTAACAAGACATCACTCTTATATCCCTATATCTTTCAAAGTTATACTTTGACTTCAAAACTGTACTAGAACACCACTTCTATTCATAAAACCCAGAAAAATATTTGTATCATTCAAAATTCTAGAACATCATATGTATCTTGACAATTACAATCTTCATTCAAACCCTTCAAACTCTTGAAAATACCTCGGATTGATAACCGATGATTCAGTTATGATAACTTTGAATGCTGATGAAAGAGCAAAACTGTAAATGGTCTTAATGGCCAAAAGTTTGATGATAAAGAATAGTGTGTTGGCAAAGCTCAGAAAAGTGGGAACTGGAAAACGGATTAAGCAAACTATGAAGGAGGCTGTGGACAAATCACAAAGACTAAACCTGCCTTCAAAGAATCCAAATGATTCAGTATCTGCTGAAGTTATTAACGAATATCTAGTTCCTGACTCTAAACCTTTACGGACAAATCTTCTTCATCATCCATCGATATTAGAAATTCTAAGATATCATCGTATCTTTAATTATAAATATCCTCGATATCTCTGAAGACATTTTCATAACTATTCTTATCTGAAATCATTTATCTCTTAGGGATATCAGCATTACATCAGAAAGGAAACTGTTTTAGTTTCTAAATTCTGAAAAGTTTGAACTTAAATTATGAATGTTATTGAAGTAGTGTTGGGAACTAAAGCATGAGTTAGTATAATATAATGACACTTGATCAACGTGATTATATTACAGTAAGTCATGCTGAGTTTCTAATGGAACGTGATGATTCACAAATCATAACATCATTATGTGCCATGTTACACGATTCTTACACTCTATTTAGTATATAAACATATCAAGAACATAATTTCTTGATAGTTCTATCTTTTCTCTTGAATTCTGGTAATTTAACCAATCAAGATCGTGCTATTACAATTTCTCTCTTAAAACATTAGTCATGTTCATTCCAAATTTCATACCTACGAATTCTGGACCATTACTTGCGGTACTTAATAGCAAGAAGAAAAAACAAAAGAATGAAGCTCCGAAATAGAAATGGGAGTATAAATAGAAGCAAATAAGAGAGAGCGTTAACTGTGGATGTCATTGATTATAGAAAGACAGAAGCAGAGACATCGAAATATAAGAGGAGATATAAAACCCGACAACAACCCAGAAATTACAAACCGTATATATCGATACATATATCAATATAAAGACAGAGGAGGACTAAAAACACTATAAAACCAAGAGTATAGTAGAAGTAAATAGATTCTTCCGGCGGTAGATGAAAAAGAAGAATGACAGATATGAAAGTTAGGAGTATATCAAGAATCAGAACTAGATGGAGCATATTAATGAATACTTTAAAGTATGAATTGAGGGAGAAAGAATAGAAGATGTGAGCTGTCAAAATAAGGAAACGAAGGGAGTAGATTTATAGTAAAATATCCTACAGAGCAATCGAAACAGATTATTG
The DNA here is from genome assembly GCF_046630445.1 of Rutidosis leptorrhynchoides. Classification (NCBI taxonomy): domain Eukaryota; kingdom Viridiplantae; phylum Streptophyta; class Magnoliopsida; order Asterales; family Asteraceae; genus Rutidosis; species Rutidosis leptorrhynchoides. The sequence continues at coordinate 59,592,186 of NC_092336.1, read as the reverse complement.
CATTTAACCAAAGAAGATCCTAATTTTCTTAATTACCGAAGAACCAAATCTTATTACGAAGATTTTCTCTAAATCCCTTGAATTCCGAAAATCAACCGTGGCTACGTCACCAGTTAAGGCGAACATGTATTTACTCATCTTCACTCTTTTGCGATAGCTTCACTCGTACTCTTCACATAAACGAATTGTCTTATACATATTACTCAATGATGATAAAACTCTAATTTTCAACTCATATGAGTCATGAAAACATACTTATTGTCAGCCATGACGATCTCAATCAAATTTCGGATGAAATTTCTTTAACGGGTAGGTACTGTGACGACCCGGAAATTTTCGACCAAATTTAAACTTAATCTTTATATGATTCCGACAAGATAAGCAAAGTCTGTAATGTTGAGTCTCGAAAATTTTGGAACTATGTTCATATATTCAAATTACCCTTTTGACTATTGTGACGACCCGGAAATTTCCGACCAAATTTAAACTTGATCTTTATATAATTTCGATACGACAAGCAAAGTCTGTAATGTAGAATCTCAAAATTTTTAAACTGTTTCATATATTCAATTGACCAACGACTGTTCCCGACGATTCACGAACCATTAATTGTAAATAGATATGTGTGTGTATATATATACACATGAAAATTTGAATTATAATTTGTAATATTATGCTGTAATATATATATATATATATATATATATATATATATATATATATATATATATATATATATATATATATATATATATATATATATATATATATATATATCATTAGTAATAAATATTAAAGATTCAATATATTATATAAATGGTAAGTAGTAATAAATTGTAATATATTAAATTTAGTTACAAGTTTGAATATAAATATCATTACTTTCATTATTAATATTATTAATGATAATATTAATATTAAAATTTGTATTATTAGTATTATTATATAAAATGAAATTTGATTATTGTTATTATTACTATTAACATTAACAATATTAAGTAGCGTTATTAATATCATTATTAATAATATTATTGTTATCATTCTTATTATGATTATTATTATTAAAGTTATTAAAATTATCATTTTTTTTATCATTATTACTATTATTGATATATTTAATATTATTATTATTATTATTGATATTATTATCAGTATAAGTAATTTTATTATTACAATTATTACTAGTAGTAATATTATTATTAAAATATGTATATATTATTAATACAGAATATAATCAGATACAAATACATACATAAAATTTCTGTTATATATATATATATATATATATATATATATATATATATATATATATATATATATATATATATATATATATATATATAAACAGATATACAGATAAACTGATTTACATATATATTCCTATATAATTACATATACAGATATATAAATATATGAACACTGTATATACTTATATAATTACAGCAAGGAACGTATTCTGCTTTCAACCACATTCAAACTGTAGAAAATTTGTTCTTCTTTCTCATACTTAGTACAAATCAGTGTTTAATCACAAGAACGAATCCAAAAATCTATTAGCCATCGTGATCAAGTTTTATATTATTTTCTTTGATCGAATTAATCATGTACTTCCTATCTGATCTTGTTACCCGTCCAAATCAACTTCTCAATACAAACAACTTGATCAAATCAAAATGATAATAACAATTATACGAATCTGTTACACTTCACTATCATCTTTGTATATTTTTGTTTGTTCTTTCCTGGATTGATTCCATCTGTCGACCCCCAATCTCTACATAATAATAAATCTTTCATAATTGATGAACTCATTCAAATTTTCCATCCCATTGAACCATCAACGAAACTCTAATCACCACCCTTTTTATCACACCCGTCAGACACTGAAGTCACCAAGAACCACTACCCTAAAACCATCTTCGTTGTTTTTGACCCTTGTGCGAAAACCTTCCTCATTCATTATGCTATCCAAACAAACTGCTACTAATTGATCTTGCATTCTAATCGAAACACTGACAAACTATCACCCACCTCTTTCATCTCCACACTTCAACACCATAACCTCCTTCCACCTTAAACCTTTCTATATTATTTTTTTCCTTTTTATTTGTGAACCTTAACAAACCACAACAATAGACCACCAAATACCACTGCTATGAACACTCTTCTGTTTACTTCATATTCGAACGCCAACCACCACTTCTCCAACAAAACCCACGAGAACAATCACCTCAATCATCATGATCATCACCACTCTCGAATCCATTAAAACACTTCGGCTATATCGACCACTGTTGATGATTCTTTTTGTTCAAACAACACTCAAAAATCCTGCAAATGTTATTCGATGATAACTGTTTATATTATGGACGAAAAACCCAACGTCACCCACCTCATATCAAACCATTACCATGATCAACCGCCACCATCACCAAACTTATTTTTTTTCTTTTCTCTTTCGTTTACCAACCCTAGAACAACCACACCCACCAAAACCCTACTCATTCTGTATTATTTCTATCATACAATCGAACCCAACCATCAAATCATCTCATAATTTCTCTCTTCTCTTTTTCTCTCTACCTCTCTTGCATATTACTGCTAGAAGATTTCGATACAATGATGATAAAGTTGGCAATGGTGATTCAATATATTTATGGTGAAAACATGTTAATGATATTGAGATGTTAGTGATATTTTTTTATAATGAACCGAGAGATCCCATTTGATTCCTTTCTTTTCAAGTGTGGTCGACACACCCACTAACCAAACCTCACATAAAGTATAACTTTCCAACCTTTCAATTATGCTTGTGGGGCTGTGTAAAGTTGTTCGTTGGGCCATGAATTTATTTGGTTTGTGCCGATATCCTAGCAGGTATGATTATGTTGGGTAATGGAAATATGACATGATAGTAATAAACAAATCAACACCACTTGCAAGAGAATCCAATTTCTTTCTATGTACGATTGTTTAATCATACCGACAAATTATTAGGGAAATAACCCCACAATATACTAGTGGGTTTAAATTTGGAACAAGCAAATTGGGACTAGCTGAAAACGAATTAACGGCTTATATATTTTTTTTTACAACTAGATTACATAGTGGCTTGTGATGACTCATTCCCCACGTGAGTTATTATTGATGGAATCATAAGATTATGATGGGGTCACAATAGGAAAACGATTTTTTAGAGAAACAAGAGTGGCGAGCTGTAAAGTATATTTTCATTTAAACCGCAAAACCAATTCATTTTTTTATTGGGCCGAACTAAGATGGGCCATCTAATAGGTTATGTATCGGGCTACTGCTGTTGTGATATTAGTACTCCACTTGATTAATCGACTCCTGCTACCATTTATTTTGATGAACGATGATGAGAGGAAGTGAATCATAATGTTAATGATCGTAAAGGTGATGATGATATCTATGATAATGAGGGTACACAATGAGGAGTGATTATGAATAGAAAATATTGATGAAGATGAGGTAATAATGAATGAATGATGATGACTAAGTAACGAGTACGTTTGATTAGGATGATGATTAGGATTAGGATATGATAGTGAGGAAGGTAATGATATACGTTGATGATGATAAGGACGATATGATGAAAACAATGGTTACCTTGTGTGGGTATTACCTCTAGTCGATTGTGTTAAAGAAGAAGGAGAACAGAAAGGCACGAGTTTAATACATTTAGGTTATAAGTTAAAATAGAAAAACAATGGCAGAGCAGCTGGTTTGGGATGTCATTGGGTTAGAGGGACGTCGCGGGTTCAAACCCAGATTTGAGCATTTTTTTAGGACTACTTCTTTGAGGTAGTTTACTTATTACTTATTATTATTATTATTATTATTATTATTATTATTATTATTATTATTATTATTATTATTATTATTATTATTATTATTATTATTATTATTATTATTTAACTAACACAAAATATTAAAATTATGATTATTATTATTATTATCATTTGTATTAATAGGATTATTAAGATTATAATTTTTATTATTATTATTATCATAAGCATGAGTTGTAACACCCTAGGCAAATCCCACATCACCCACGAACATGAGTGATCATGGGATTATAAGGTAATACCCACGCTTAAATGACACAACGCATTTTGGGATCACATGCTGAGTAAAAGTGCGAGTACGTTATGGTTACGCGTGCTCGGGCGAGAGCACTACCAGGATGGGTGACCTCCTGGGAAAGTGCTTATCGTGTGTGGTCGCCAAGAAAAAGCCGTGCGCCTGCGGGCAAAGCGGACAATATTGTGGTCATGTTAAGCAGGGGTGTTACAGAATGGTATCAGAGCCACTCATGTGCCGTTGGGGGTGGTAGGGCAAACCTCATCGAGGACGATGAGTCCCTAAGGGGGGTGAATGTAACACCCTAGGCAAATCCCATATCGCCCACGAACATGAGTGATCATGGGATTATAAGGTAATACCCACGCTTAAATGACACAACGCGTTTTGGGATCACATGCTGAGTAAAAGTGCGAGTACGTTATGGTTAAGCGTGCTCGGGCGAGAGCACTACCAGGATGGGTGACCTCCTGGGAAAGTGCTTATCGTGTGTGGTCGCCAAGAAAAAGCCGTGCGCCTGCGGGCAAAGCGGACAATATTGTGGTCATATTAAGCAGGGGTGTTACATGAGTATTATTATTAGTAGTATTATTATCATTATAGTTATTAATATAAATATTAGTATCATTATTATTATTAGTAAAATCATTATTTTTATAGTTATTATTAGTATTCATTATTATTAAAATTAACATTTTTATTAAAAAAGTATCATTTCTATTAAAGTTATCATTTTATCATTTATATTAAAAGTATCACTTTTTAACCCTAATATCATTATTATTATTTTTATCGTTACTAATATTATTTTAGTATTATTATAATTTCAACAAACAAACGATATATATATATATATATATATACAAAAATATATTTAATACAACCATAGTAATATTTTATAGTAATTATTTATTTAAGGTTTATAAAATAAAGTTAATGTATTTAAGTTATTAATAAAACATGATTTAAAATAACAATTAAAATCACTAATAATATATAAATTTTTGTTCGATTACCATTACATGTGTTAATATACATAATTGAATATAGGTTCGTGAATCTGAGGCCAACCTTGCATTGTTTCAGTTCCGTCGTATGAATATTTTTACTACAAAATATTGTATCGTGAGTTTCATAACTCCCTTTTTAAATGATTTTGCATTATATATTTTTGGGACTGAGAATACATGCGCTTTTATAAATGTTTTACGAAATAGACACAAGTAATCAAAACTACATTATATGGTTGAATGATCGAAGCCGAATATGCCCCTTTTGCTTGGTAGCCTAAGAATTAGTAAACCGATCTACTAATTGACGCGAATCCTAAAGATAGATCTATTGGGCCTAACGAACCCCATCCATGGTTGCGGATGCTTTAGTACTTCGATGTTATTTTATCATGTCCGATGGATTTCCCGGAATGATAGGGGATATTCTTATATGCATCTTGTTAATGTCGGTTAGCAGGTGTTCAATCCATATGAATGATTTTTGTCTCTATACATGGGACGTATTTTTATGAGAAATGGAAATGAAAATCTTGTGGTCTATTAAAATGATGAAAATGATCGATTATGATAAATTAATGAACTCACCAACCTTTTGGTTGATACTTTAAAGCATGTTTATTCTCAGGTATGAAAGAAATCTTCCGCTATGCATTTGCTCATTTTAGAGATATTACTTGGAGTCATTCATGACATATTTCAAAAGATGTTGCATTCGAGTCATTGAGTTCATCAAGAATATTATTAAGTCAATTATAATTGGATATATTATGAAATGGTATGCATGCTGTCAACTTTCGATGTAATGAAAGTTTGTCTTTTAAAAGCGAATACAATATTTGTAAAATGTATCATATAGAGGTCAAGTACCACGCGATGTAACCAAATGTAATGTATTCGTCCAGATGGATTAGGACAGATCCTTTCAACTATGCTCGACGATTCATGAACATTTATGTGCATATAGATATGTATATACAATATATAGTTATAATATTGAAAACGTTAACAAAGTATTAGATGTATAATACTTTACTTGAACGTATTTGTTTCAATATATGTTTAACATATTTGTCGAAGGAATTAAAAGATAATATCAAATGATTGAATTATCAGATACATTGTGATATGATTACGAGCCTCTTTTGTGAGGTCCACGTTGATTTAAGAAATCGTTTCATTTTAACAGCATATGGAATAAATGGTAAAGTAATCTACGAGTGAGAACAAAGTGTCAAATAACGAGAATTAGACAAAAGTTAGTGGAGAACTAAATTTCAAAATATTCTATTTATTTAGCTCCAAACGTGCGAAAACATTTTTCGATACGATAGAATTTAATTATTAAAATGTTTTGTTTAAATAACATAAATTAAATATGTACAATATGTTGGAATATTAATTATTAGAATTAGATATATAAATAACTTGCGAAGTATATTTAAAACGTGTTTATGAATATTGAATATATATATATATATATATATATATATGATTTCAACTTAGTTAAGTAAACGATAGTAACATTTGTTTATTTTTGATTATATTTTCTTGTGAGAAATATTTTAAATAATATTATTTAATATGATGATGATTTAAAGAAGCAAATGACCAAAACACTCGAAAGATAAAGTTACATTTTGAGTAATATAGTTATTGATAATGTAAGCCTATATTTTCACAAAGGTACGAGTCATGAAACATATAATACAAATTATTAAAGCGTACAAAGTAACGTTCGAAAAACCGGAAACGGAACAAAAGTCGAGCGTCAACGTACAAGTCAACGGACATAAAATTACAAGTCAACTATGCACATGAATATAATATAATATATATATAATTAATATAAATTATATACATATATATATATATTATATATATAATAGTATGTCGACAAACAAGAAAACAAAATAAAATGAGCTGGACCAGCTGGCCATGTGAGTGCATGAGAAATGCACTAAAACCCAATGCACTCGCATGGGCATCAGATTCCAAAAATTTGCCAATAAAAGGCCAGTTTCTGCTCGAGTTTTTTACACAATTTCTTATCTCTCTGCTCTATATACATATATATTATTATTATTATTATTATTATTATTATTATTATTATTATTATTATTAAGATTAATATTATTATTAATCTTATAGTTAGGAGTATTATTATTAGTATTATTATACATAAAATATTACGATGAGGTTATGCCCAAACGATTTCAAAACAAGCTTTTCGAGCGGGATAGAGCTAAGGAAATTATGGGTATTGCTTGGGGGTTATGATCATGAGTCAAAGGTCAACCTAGCATTTATCATTTCCGTTGCGTCTACGTACTTTCCTGCAATATTGAATCATAATATTGATACGTGAGCATTCATATCTTATCTTTTATATATTTAATAGTGTATCCATGTTTAGTGCTCGAGTATATATGTTTATATATGCTTGTATGCTTTAATTTTGTCGTTAGATAGTTTATGATGAATCACGAATTTGATACATATGCTACTGATATAAAGTATATGATATGCATGTCGTTGGAAAGCTATCGAAAAATTAATAACTTTTCATTTAGAAATCGCGTGATTTCGATGAACGGATTAAAAGATATGGTCAACTGAATTATGTTTGACGTTAATTGAAATTGTGTTTGAAACTGTAAATTAATATTTAAACAACTTGTCTATGAGATTGATAAATTGAATTTTTAGATATTACTGATCGAGTAAATGAATTTCTATATAAGGCACGTCTCGTTTTGTTGAACAATTGTCAAAGTTGACTGTCTTATCATGTTTTAAAGCTTTATAAACACTATAGTCTGATTTTACAAGTATTGGAAAACTATGTGAAATAATAAAATATTTTCGATTGCCATGATAATTCAAATATAATATAGCTCCTGAAATAAATAATATTTTGAGTTTGATAAACTATATTTTCGTTCAATTATCAAAACATATACTATGTTAATACAATAAACATGTATAGATTTAAAGATCATATTGGGTCAGATTGACTTTTGAGATGACTTTTGTTAACTTTTGCATGTCGGTCTCGAGCATTAGGATTGTGATACATATGACCCAACCTAGATTGTTAGACATGTATTGATCAACATATGTTCTCTAGGTTGAGATCTACGGTTACTTTGCATTTCGAGTTTCGGTCACATTTCGGTGAATAAATTTATGTGCTGCTAAGGTGAGTTTCATTTGCTCCCTTTTTAATTGCTTTTGCAATCTATATTTTTGGGCTGAGAATACATGCACTTTATTTTAAACGCAATGGATACAAGTACAAACTAAATTCTACACTGAGTTTGAATCAAAAATCCCTTAGCTTTGGTAACTAGTAGCTGCTGGTTATAAGAACTGGTGGGCGCGAATAGTTGTATAAGGATCCATAGGGCTTGACATCCCCGTCTGTTCCAGGTATAGAAACCCTAGCCTGAACTATAAAACAGACGTATGCTATTTGAGTTTAGTACACGTTGGTTGGCATGTATTGTACATGTTGGTTGCATGTATGTTAAAATAGGGGTACTTATTATATATACGTTAAAGTTTAGTTACCAGGGTGTTCAATCTTGTAGAATATTTTGATAAACGTTTCTGGATGAAACAACTGAAATCTTGTGATCCACCTTTATATACAGATTATGTGCAACATTAAAACTATGAACTCACCAACCTTTGTGTTGACACTTTTAAGCATGTTTATTCTCAGGTTCCTAGAAGTCTTCCGCTGTTTGCTTATATGTGATACAAGCTATGTGCATGGAGTCATACATGTTTTTTTCGAGAAAACGTTGCATTCACAAAATCATCACCATGTATCTTATTTTGACTTCATTATCAACGGATGTAGTATTGTAAACTATTATTTACGGTGATTGTCTATATGTAGAAATCATCAAACGTCAATAACCTTGGAATTTGATATTCAATTATGGTGTGCCTTTTCAAAAGTATGCAATGTTTACAAAACGTATCATGTAGAGGTCAGTACCTCACTGTGAAATCGATGAATGATTTATTCGTCCAAATGGATTTGGATGGGTCATCACAGTTTTCATCATCATCGTTGACTTATTACATCACATATCACACAAAAAAATATATTTAAATATTGGGGATTGATATTTCCACCATCACTTTTACTTCTTCCACTTAAAATGTCAAAACTGCCCTTAATGATACACTTGCAGAAACTTTTTAAAACATTTTAATATAATTTAATAAAAGATATTTTAGGAAAGAATCATGAAATGATGATGAAAGAAGTAAAAGACATGTTAACTAATTAAATTTATGCGTTCTAGTCAAATTTGAGATTAATATGATACTGTAATAACAATAACAAAAGTACTCTATAATACAATACTCGTAATAATGATATACGGAGTAGTGTATAAGGGCGGACCTTTATAGGGCTAGGATGGATCTTCCCTGAAATTTAAGCAACTTTTTAGTCAGTTATAGACGATTAACTTTCGAATCAACTAAATCGAAGAAAATTGACGTCAGTAAAAAAACAATATGAATAAAATGGTAAAACTTTGCATAATTTGTATTATCAGCAAATTAATCGAAACAAGTTCTCCTCTTTAAATCTTACTATCATCATATCTTGAAATGTCAGAATAAATGGCCTGAAATCATTATGGAATAACCCGTCATTTGAATGAATATCCCCTTTCGTAGAAACACTGAAATAAGAAAAACCTTATTATGTATTTTTTTAAATATTATGTATTATTTAAATAAGAAAAATCTTTTTACTGTTATAATTCAGTAGGCTTATAACTACCTTTAGTGGTTTGATTCTTGATGTTATAATTCAGTAGGCTTATAACTACCTTTAGTGGTTTGATTCTTGATTAAGAATGCTAATAATGAAGTGTAAGAACAAAGATGATAATGGAGAGAAAGAAAGAAATACTTTGTAAGTGTGAGAAATGGTGCAAGTTTAATGCTTGCATTCATGGCTATTTATAGCAAAAATATCACAAGTTTAGGAAATACAATAATATTACTTTTGTGTATCAATAATTGACTATCCATTTATATATATATATTTATATATTATAACACTCCCCTTGGATAGTGATGTGTATGCGAGGTGTATATAAAATAGCTATTAAATTTTACAAGAAAATACTATTAAATATGATACAATTTTACACAAGATATTTATTTATTTAGAGAATGGATATACTTAAACCTTGCTACAACACTTATAGGCAGTGTACCTAATCGTAGAGTAGTGTAGTTTTTTAGTAAGTCCGATTCGTTCCACAGGGAATCTTTTTAAACAAAGCTTAACGCTATATTAGTTTACTTTTATAAAAATACAAATATATATATATAAGTAATATTATTATTATAAAGGGGGTTTTTACCGTTTAATGACCGGTTTGTCGATTTTAAAACTTTAGTCGCAGTTAAAACCAAATGTAAAATATTAAAAATAAATACAAGACTTAAATTAAAGCGTAAAGTAAATAACGATAATGAAATTGCAAATAATAAAAGTGCGATAAAATAAACTTGCGATAATTAAAAAGTACGATAATTAAAAGTGTAATTAAATACAATAACAATAAAAATGCGATAATTAGAAGTGCAATTAAATATAAAATAAAGGAAATTAAATATAAAATAAAAGAATTATGCTTATTTAAACTTCCGTAATCATGATGGTTGACGTGTTGATTTTAGTTTTATGCCCATGGGTTAATTGTCCTTTGTCCTGGATTATTTAATATGTCCGTCTGGTTTTTGTCCATAACAGTCCATCAGTCATAAATATAAAGTGCGAGTATCCTCGTCAAATTATCCTTATACCCGAAGTAAAATATTCCAACTAATTGGGGACTTAAACTGTAACAAGATTTTAATACTTTGTTTAATAATTATACCAGGATGTCGACTGAGTGTAATCCAAGGTTTTAATATTTTGTTATCAATTATACCAAGTGTCCTTGTACATAATTTCACCCCTGTTTTAATTATTCTAGTGGCTATTAATCCATTCCCATGTCCGGTTAAATGAACGATTATTCGTACATATAAATGCCCCGCCCATCGTGTCCGATCGAGTGTATATGGTAATTTATAGGGACGCCCAATTGTAAATCTTTATATTAACATTAACAAACTATCATTTAGTTAAACAAATATAAAGCCCATTAATAGCCCATAGTCTAATTTCCACAAGTGTCGTTCTTTTGTCCAAACCCTAATTATGGTACAAAGCCCAATTACCCAATTTTAATAATTAAACCAACATCATGATTACTTCGTTTTAAATAAGCATAATAATAACTTAGCTACGAGACATTAAATTAAAAAGGTTGAACATAACTTACAATGATTAAAAATAGCGTAGCGTTACACGGACAGAATTTCGACTTACACCCTTACAACATTCGCTAACATACCCTTATTATTAGAATTATAATTAAAATTAAAATTAAAATATAAATTATAAATATAAATATTACGATATAGATAGAGAGATGGATGGATATTGTTATCAAAAATGATCAGAATTCGGTTGGCGGGGCTCCGCGACTCGCGGCCCTTTTTGCCTTCAAACTCCGCGAGTCGCGGAGTTTGTAAATACAGCTCACAAACTTTGGAGTCTTTCTTGCCGACGGATTTTTATTATTTATATAATATATAAATAATTATAAGAATTATTTAAATATTATATTATATTTATGTGCATAGTTGACTTGTAATTTTTAGTCCGTTGCGTCGAGCGTTGAGAGTTGACTCATGTCCCGGTTCCGGATTTTCGAACGTCCTAGCGTACAATTTTATATTTTGTACTTTGCGTTTTGAATCTTGTACTCTTGTAATTTTGAGACGTTTCTTATCAATAATTGGAACCTCTTTGATTGTCTTTTGTACTTTTGAGCTTTTTGGTCGTTTGTGTCTTCAATTCGTCGAATCTGTCTTTTGTCTTCACCTTTTATTATTTAAACGAATATCACTTGTAAATAGAACAATTGCAACTAAAAGCTTGTCTTTCTTGAGGAATAATGCTATGAAATATATGTTCGTTTTTAGCATTATCAAATATTCCCACACTTAAGCGTTGCTTGTCCTCAAGCAATATCGTCTTGAAATACTAGAATCACTTCTTTATTCTTCACACTTTGTACATCAGTGATTTCTATACGGCGGTATAAACAATGGTAGTAACGATATGGTTTACAGTCCCACATGACTATAAAAATTTAGATCCATTAAGGAAATTGGATCTTTATGAAAACATTTGATCTTTTGAAAATTAAATCTAGTTTTTACCCTAGATAAGTTTTCCGGAATAACCTTTCACCGGTGTTTGCAAAATATTTTTTTTTTTTTTGGGTTTGGTGGGTTTCAGATTTGAAAATTTTAGCTCAAAACTTGCGGTTTTGTGTCACCCACTTGCTAACCTTGTATTCGGAAAGCAACACGTCCAGTTTACTTGTCCCGTATATTACCTTTCGGTAAACTACCGTCCGGTTGTAAAGGAAAGCGTTGAACAAGCAACTGTTAAGGCAATGTCCCCTGACATGCTTTTAATTATGGTCTATAACGTGTCGGACGCAATTACTATCCTTGGTAGGAGCAATAGTAAAGTTCACCCTTATAATTTTTCGGTCTGGCACAAGGTCCTGTCTTTGACCACTATGCAACCACCGTTCTTACGGTTGACACCCGATTTGGTTCAGGTGACCTAATGAATTCCAGGTGAATTCCTAGGATTTTACGTTCAATGGTAATGAACGCATTGAAAATAGGGTTTTCAGAAAACAAATCAGTTTGTAATTTTGATCAAAATATTTTCTCGTTCAAGCTCGAGTTTAGATATCATTGAATTCCATGAGTTTGTAATTCTCAATCTTTAAGGTCAATCTCAAGGATTGAGTAATATCAGGCTTAAAAGCTGATTTTTGATCTTTAAGGAGATTATCCTTTCTGGGGATCTGATTCATTAGTCTTATCCAGCTAATTTGCATGGTGCCCCCCATTTTACGAGATAAATCCTTCTCATGGTTAGGATAAATCTGACCACTTGGCGACCCTGTTTAATGCTGAGGTCCGTGGATTTCCTGCTGATTTTAGTGATGACTTTTCTAGATTTTTCGTCAACCTACAGCTGGTCTGGACGACAACTTCATGACCTAAATCAAGAAGCGCGTGTCTTTTTCGGAAGACTTTACTTCCTTTTAATGATGGAATTGATTCATCGTGTAGATCCATCTCTTCTTTTCTTTCATCGGGTAAAACAGTTTAGTTTAGTCCAAAGCAAAAGTATTTTCAGTTATTTGTTACAGATATATGTGACATATGTTTAAGATAACTTGGTAAATTTTCCCACACTTGGCTTTTATTTTCCTTTTTATCGTCCTCTATTCCATTTTAAATTAATTTTAACATTTTAGTTTGTTTCTCAATTTATGTCCTTTCTGAGGTAACAATAATTTCGGTGTTAAAACCTAGTTTTATTGTTCATAAATATGTATAAACATGATTTTGAGTTCATTTAATTGAAAATTTTGAAAAATTTTACTAGAATTGGGTAGTCAGTATATAAGACTAGGGCTGTTCTTTATTATCAGAGAGCACTAGATTCTAATACAACTACTGCTTTACTAGTATTTTTAATGGTAACCAAGTGTATAAAGTAAAAATTTTAAAATCCGAAAGAATTTAACCCCTTCCCACACTTAAGATCTTGCAATGCCCTCATTTGCAAGAAATCAGTAACAATTTAAATTATTGAGGGTGATTTGTGTGAAAATGATTAAATTTTACCAAAGTTTCCAAATATATTGGCGTTTGTTTGTTGAATGATAAATGGTGCACATCATTTGTTCATTCCGTCTTGTTATTATTTCACATATATTTTGCATCTTGTCGTCAAAATTAGTTGATTTTGCTGAACTTAATGCCAGTCTTTGAAAATGCGTTGTTTTACCCTGTTGTGTACATAAGATAAACTGCAAACATATATATATATATTTTTGAAGTTTGGTATATTACCCCACATTCAAAAATTATTAAAATCTAAGAATAAAAGTTAGAAAATTATAAAAACTATTACAATATTAACATAAGTATTAAACGTATTAACATTACAAATTACAAAATAAATAAAACTAAGTAGACTAGGGATGATACTGATACCAATAGGGGTTCCATGCATAACCATAGGTGCTATAAAATGCTTCGGCAGGGTTATACGTAGGATACGGTAGTTGCATCTCTATAGACCAGGGAGGGAATATGGGTTTTGGAGTAGGAATATAGTTTCTACCTATATGTTGGCAATGAGCTATGATTTGGTTTTGATGAACTTGCCAATCTTCAAATGCTCTCTGTCTAGCATTTGCGTACTCCTGTGAAGCTATAAACCTTTGCATTTCTTGCATTTCATTTCCCCCTCCTACATTACCTTGCTGTTGGTTTCTCTCAACCTGTGGATGTCTACCATGGTATTGTACTGCGGCGTTATTTCGCCTCTTCAAAACTTTCGTACCATGGTATACATTTAAACCTATAGTATCTCGGGGTTCTGGTTCTTCGACTAATAATCCCCCCCGACTTATATCCACACCGAGATATTCAGCAATCAAAGTAATAAAAATACCACCTCCTATTATGCTATGCGGTCTCATCCCCCTAACCATAGCTGATAAATAATAACCCACACAATAAGGTATACTTACAGCGCTTTGTGGGTCTCGAATACACATATGGTAAAACAAATCTTGTTCATTTACCTTTTCCTTGTTCTTAACTCTTTGTGTAATCGAATTAGCTAAAAACCTATGAATCACTCTTAATTCAGCTCTATCTATATCCAAATAAGAGTAATTTCCCCCTTTTAATCGGCGATGGCTTGTCATTTGACTCCATACACCATGTGTATCAAAATTTTCATCTATTTTTCTACCATTTAGTATCAACCCTCTACAATCGGCAGATGCTAACTCCTCAGGCGTATATATACGTAAAGCCTGAGCCATGTCTAGTAAAGACATGTGGCGCATCGAACCTCCTAACAAAAATCTAATAAAAGATCGATCGGTTAAACTAGCTACCCGATCATTTAATTCTATACTACACAACAATTCTTCACACCATACTTTATATACAGGTCTACGCATGGTGAATAAACGTACCCAGTCGTTAAAAGTAGAATTACCATACCTATGTGCAAGTAATTCCCTAATTGGCCCGGCCAATTCTACAGCTTCTAATGGTCCCCATTCTATGACCCTAGGTACCTCAACAACTTTAGAATGAAGAGTATGCAAACCCATTTGGTATTTTGGATAATCTATCCAAAGTCTGTCAAATCTCAGGTTCGGATGCAAATCTTCCAAGTGCATATCAGAAAATGTCATGACTGGATGAGGTATATCTTGCTTGTAGTAGTTATCCACCTCCTGTTGTTCCGCATTCTCAGCAGGAGCATTGCGAGATTGGGATGAAGATTCACCCCTTTCAGTCTGCAAAACACATCAAACACAATTTTTGTGCATCCAAATATGCATTAGTGTCAGCAAAATCATCAATCAAAATAATTACAATGACATGATCAATTTATATCAAACTTAAGCTCATTTTCATATTTTTATCAAATCTACACTTTTTCAAATAAGCATATACGAAAATGTTCGCCAAGTTCATAAGCATTCAACTCAAATAACATGTCAAAATAATCATTACTAGTAATTAAACAAGTTTCAAATGGCATTATCTCTCAAAAATCAAGTTCATGAATTTTAGACTTGAAAAAGTCCACTTTAATTCTCAAAATCATGTTTAGGCTCAAAGTTTGGATCATTTAACTACCTAAACATGTTACACTACTTAATTTAACAACAATTCATGACAAAAATCGGCTATAACCTGTTTATATCAAAAAGCCCCAAATTTGCTCAAGAACACAAACCCTAGATTACTCAAAATTTTAAGTTTAAGGCTTCTAATCATGTTAAATAGCATCAATCTAGGTTATACAAGCATAATACATAAACAATTTAAGCATAATTACACTAAAAAGCATCAAAATCAAATTGGGGAAAAAATTGCTCAAGAACACTAATTTCGGATTAAATGGTGTTTAGGTGTAGAAATTTACCGTTTTTCTTGAGTAATTCCTTGATAGCATCCTTCTCAACATGATTTTAGTAAAAGATTTGATGATTAACGGTTAAAAATTGTGATTTTGAGAGGTTTTTCTCGGGTTTTTTCGAAGGTTATTTTCGCAGTTTTTTTTCTGTGGGTTGGGACTGATCAGTTCGATCAGTATATATTTTTTATGGTTTTTTCATCCTCCGCGAGTCGCGGTATTTGGACCCTTCAAACTCCGCGACTCGCGGAGTTTTTTTTTTTTTAATTCTTATACTAATTAAAACAATTAAGTAATTAATTTTAAAATTTTGTTTCCCTTGTTATTTAGGACGAGGTCGTTTCGGATCGATGTCCTAGTCCGTCCTTCGACAAAATTTTAAAATTTGTCTTTTTATAGCGATTGTTTTAAAAGCTAAGATTTTTGGGTTTTTTTAATGTTTTTGGCATACTTTAATTCAATAAGATTAAAAATAATGATAATAAAAGTTCTCGTCCCTCCCTCGGGTAAAGCAATTTCGGTTCAAAGACCTAGTCTTCAACTTACGACGAATTTTAAAAATCATATTTTTAACTTAATGAGATAAAGTAAATTTTTGTTTTTTAAATTCACACAATTTAAATATAAAATTCAAAATTAATATTAAAAATTCATACCAAACTTAATTTAAAAATTTATATTATAAATTCATACCAAACTTATATTAATTTTTCAAATATTTACAATTTTAAAAATATTGTTTTTACAAAGTTTACAATATTAATTTAAGATTTAAATATTAATTTTAAAAACATGGTAAAAATAAAATTAAAAATCTTTTTGGCTTTTTATCCCACTTTAATCAATCAAATATTATCAAAAATATGCGCCCCTCTTTTCGGTAAAGTAATTTCGGTTCCAAGACCTAATTTAACTCATGACGAATTTTTAAAATATTTTGGGTTGATTGTTTAAAGATATTTATACCTTAAGAATAAACGTTAAATTTCGCAGTGATGTAATAAATTTTTGAATGATATCAATAATTTCGGTCGCCAAACCTAATTTTATTCAATACCAATTTAATACTTTATAGCGAACAAATTAGCGTTTATTATCAAAAGGTTAAAAATAAAAATAAAAATAAAGACTGTACAGACTTACCTGTGAGATAGTATTCTTAGTTATATGATCTATCCCATTCATAAGATAGTCGGTTTAATTGGTTTTCCATAGCTACATAGGCGTAACCTCGAGTATTCAGTGTCTTTTCTTCTAAACATATGAACGGTCCGTCTCTGCATAAAGTAACAAATTCGGTATTTGAATAGGTTTGATTATTTGAACATTTACCTCCATGTGACCATTTTTCGCATTTGTGACATCTTTCTAGGTGTCGTGCTCTTCTTTTTGCTGCGGATTTTGATTTTCCTTTACCAAATTGTAACTTATTATCTTCGCATCTGGATTCTTTTCTAACTCCGTCCATTCTTTCTCTGATTACTGATACTATTTCACTCGGAAGTGTGTCATTATTACGTTTAGTGATCAAAGCGTGTAGCATTAGACCATGGTTTAGTTCACAGGCAGTCTTCATTTCCTAAAAAAAATAAAAATTCAGAATGGGGGGAGAAGACTAGTTCTTTAGGGTCTGCTAGGGAAAGACCATTCGGGTTCCATTTTCGAGAACTACACGAAAACAGACAATCTAACTCTAACAGAAATACATATTATCCTTTAAAGACTTGATTCTCCCCACACTTAGTTAGCTGTGGTGTCGAAATTGTGATTAACTTCCATCGGACTATCTATGTAGTGTTTAACTCTGTGACCATTAACTTTAAATTCAATCCCATTTGAATTTATTAATTCTATCGTTCCGTATGGAAAAACTCTTTTGACTATGAATGGTCCAGACCATCTTGATTTCAATTTTCCAGGAAATAGCTTGAATCGTGAATTGAAAAGAAGAACTCTGTCTCCTTCCTTAAATTCTTTTGAACTTCTGATTCTTTTATCATGCCATTTCTTCGTTCTTTCTTTATAGATTAACGAATTTTCGTATGCTTCATGTCTTAATTCTTCTAATTCGTTTAGTTGACTTAATCGTAGACGTCCGGCTTCATGTAAATCAAGATTACATGTCTTCAAAGCCTAAAATGCTTTGTGTTCAATTTCTACTGGAAGATGACATGCTTTTCCATAAACAAGTCTAAAAGGTGTGGTTCCAATTGGAGTTTTGTAGGCTGTTCTAAAAGCCCAGAGTGCATCCTTCAATTTAATGGACCATTCCTTCGGATTTGATCCTACGGTTTTCTCTAGAATACGTTTTAAAGCTCGGTTGGTATTTTCAACTTGTCCACTTGTTTATGGATGATATGCGGTGGAGATTTTATGAGTTACTCCATATCTTTTAAGAACTTTCTCAAGTTGATTATTACAGAAATGAGTACCCCGATCACTTATTAAAGCTTTCGGTGTTCCAAACCTTGCAAAAAGACGTTTTAAAAAGTTGACTACAACTCGTGCATCGTTAGTTGGGAGAGCTTGTGCTTCATCCCATTTAGATACATAATCAATGGCTACGAGTATATATATATTATTATGAGATTTTGGAAATGGACCCATAAAGTCAATACCCCAAATGTCAAATACTTCACATACTTGGATGACATTTTGTGGCATTTCATCACGTTGACTTATTTTTCCAGCCCTTTGACAAGCATCACAGGATTTGCAAAGAAGGTGTGCGTCTTTGTAAATTGTAGGCCAATAGAATCCAGCATCATAAACTTTTCTTGCTGTTAGTTGAGGCCCATAATGCCCTCCTGTTGGTCCTGTGTGACAATGGTTTAATATTTTACTAGCTTCATCTCCAAATACACATCGGCGTATTATTCCATCGGGACAACTTTTAAACAGATGTGGATCTTCCCAAAAATAGTGTTTTATATCACTGAAGAATTTCTTTCGTCTTTGGTACGATAATCCTTTTTCAAGGAATCCACAAACTAAGTAGTTTGCATAGTCTGCAAACCATGGAATTTCTTTATAATCTATCTTCAATAGATATTCATCAGGAAAGTTGTCTTGTATGGCCGATTCATTTAGAACTTCTAATTCGGGATTTTCAAGACGAGAAAGATGATCAGCGGTGAGATTTTCTGCTCCTCTTTTATCTCGGATTTCAATATCAAACTCTTGTAAGAGTAAGATCCAACGGATTAATCTTGGTTTAGCATCTTGTTTTGAAAATAGGTATCTAAGAGCAGAATGGTCGGTATAGACCACCGTTTTTGTTAGAACGAGATATGATCGAAATTTGTCAAAAGCAAAGACAATAGCAAGGAGTTCTTTTTCAGTAGTTGTATAGTTCATTTGTGCTCCTTGTAACGTCTTACTAGCATAATATATAGGTTGAAATCGTTTTTCAATCCTTTGTCCTAAAACAGCTCTCATTGCAAAATCACTTGCATCGCACATTAGTTCAAATGGTAGATTCCAATTTGGTGTTATCATAATCGGCGCATTAGTTAGTTTCTCTTTAAGAATATTAAAAAATTTGATACACTCATCGGAAAAGATGAATGGAGCATCTTTTTCTAGGAGTTTATTCATAGGAGTGGCAATTTTAGAAAAATCTTTTATGAAACGTCGGTAAAAACCTGCATGCCCTAGAAAACTCCTAACTCCTCTAACATTGGTGGGATGTGGAAGTTTAGCAATTACATCTACTTTAGCTCTATCCACTTCAATTCCTTCTTTTGAAATTTTATGGCCAAGAACGATGCCTTCTTTAACCATGAAATGGCATTTCTCCCAATTAAGAACTAGATTTTATTTTTTGCATCTTATTAGCATTCGTTCCAGATTAACTAGACATGATTCAAATGTATCACCGAAGACTGAAAAGTCATCCATGAAAACTTCCATGCATTCTTCTATCATGTCGTGAAAAATCGCCATCATACACCTTTGAAAGGTTGCAGGGGCGTTGCAAAGTCCAAATGGCATGCGTTTGTAAGCAAAAGTACCATAAGGGCACGTGAATGTGGTTTTCTCTTGATCTTCGGGTGCTATTGGAATTTGAAAATATCCGGAAAATCCATCTAGAAAACAATAGTAACTATTTCTGGCTAATCTTTCCAACATTTGATCTATGAAAGGTAAGGGAAAGTGATCTTTTCTGGTGGCGTCATTTAATTTTCTATAATCAATACACACACGCCATCCTGTTACAGTCCTAGTAGGAATAAGCTCATTTTTCTCATTTGTAATGACAGTCATGCCACCCTTCTTAGGTACGCATTGAATTGGACTTACCCATGGACTATCAGAGATTGGATAAATTAAACCTGCATCTAGCAGTTTAATAATCTCTTTCTTAACTACATCTTGCATATTAGGATTTAGTCTTCGTTGGCGTTGCACATACGTTTTATGACCTTCTTCCATAAGGATTTTATGTGTGCAATACGAAGGACTTATTCCTTTAATATCATGAATCTTCCATGCAATGGCTGGTTTATGAGCTTTCAACACAGAAATGAGTTGTGATTTCTCATTTTCAGTAAGAGAAGACGATATTATTACAAGTAATTCAGATTTACCATGTAAATAAGCGTATTCCAAATGGTTTGGAAGTGGCTTTAACTCTAATTTCGGAGGTTCTTCTATCGATGATTTGTATCGATATCTGTCTTCTTCTTTTAGCATTTGAATTTCTTATGTTGTTGGTTCATATCCATTAGCTATAAATGTAGCTAACATTTCAGCTTCATCAATTAGTTCATTACCTTCTCCTAAAGAACATTCTCCTGTTCCTTGTAATTCTGGAAATTCTTCTAATAATTCTGCATGTGCATCTATAGTTTGAATATAATAACATGTATCATCTGCAGATTGTGGTTGTTGCATTGCTCTATCAACTGAAAAGGTAACACTCTCGTCCTCTATACTTAGGGTCAGTTTCTTGCCGAACACGTCTATCATTGCTTTAGCCGTGTTTAAGAATGGTCTTCCTAATATGAGAGGAACTTGAGAATCTTCTTCCATGTCCAGAACAACAAAATCTACTGGAAATACTAAAGTACCAACTTTAACTAGCATGTTCTCCATTATCCCTCTAGGATATTTTATTGATCTATCGGCTAGTTGTATGCTTATTCTGGTTGGTTTCAATTCTCCAAGGTCTAGTTTAGCGTATAGTGAATACGGCATTAGATTTATACTAGCACCTAAGTCTGCCAATGCTTCTATTGAACTAAGACTACCCAGAAAACATGGAATTGTGAAACTTCCTGGATCAGATAATTTTTCTGGTATCTTATTCAACAGCACTGCTGAACAATTAGCATTCATGGTAACAGCCGAGAGTTCTTCCATTTTCTTTCTATTCGTGATCAGATCTTTCAAGAATTTAGCATATCTAGGCATTCCTGAAATCACATTAATGAAAGGAAGATTTACATTTATCTGTTTAAACATATCCAAGAATTTGGATTGTTCGGCTTCAAGTTTCTCTTTCTTCATTTTACTCGGGTAAGGAAGTGGTGGTTGGTATGGTTTAACATAAGGTTTAGCCTTAACTGTGTTATCTTCATTAACCTTTTCAACTACCGGTTCTTTTTCCTTATCTTGATTAGGTTGGGGTTCTTGTGGAGTAGGAATAGCTTCATCAGAAGTTACAGGTATTTCAGGTGGCTTAAGTGTTGTACCACTTCTTGTGGTAATGGCTTTAGCTGTTTCATTCCGGGAGTTAGCATTTGTATCACTAGGTAGACTTCCCGGTTTTCTTTCACCTATTAACCTTGCTAGGTTACTTACTTCTTGTTCCAGATTTTGAATAGAAGCTTGTTGATTTCTAAATGCTTGAGCATTTTGTTCATTGGTTTGTTTCTGAGATGTGAAAAACTGCGTTTGAGTTTCAACTAGCTTCGTCATCATATCTTCTAAATTCGGCTTTTTATCATCGGTTTGTTGTGGTGGTTTGTTTTGAAAATTAGGTCTTTGCTGATTGTAAGTATTATTGGATACTTGTTGATTGCTAGGACCTTGTTGGTTGTTGTATGGAATATTTCTGTTATAGTTCTGGTTTTGATTGTAAATAGGTCTTGGCGGTTGATAATTATTCTGATAATTATTTCCAGGCCTTTGGTTTATGTATGAAATATTCTCTCTTTGTTCCATTGTTAATTCAATACTGAGACAATCTTTTGTCAAATGTGGTCCTCCACACTACTCACAACTAATTCGTATTGAGTGAATATCTTTAGTCATCTTTTCCATTCGTCTCTCGACAGCATCTATCTTTGCGGAAATGGAATCTAAGTCATGGCTAGAATCGGCTCTAGCTGCTTTAGATGATCTAACGATATCTTTTTCTTGGTGCCACTCATGTGAGTGGGAAGCAGTGTTATCAATAATTTTGTAAGCATCAGTTTCGGTCTTCTTCATAATAGAACCACCAGCTGCTATATCTATGTCTTTCCTTGTAGTGATGTCGCATCCTTGGTAGAATATTTGTACTATTTAACAGGTGTCTTAACCATGTTGCGGACATCCTCTTAACAACTTTCCAAATCTTGTCCACGCTTCATATAGAGTTTCATTTGGCTTCTGTGTGAACGTAACAATTTCTCCTTGAAGTCTTACGGCTTTAGATGCCGAAAAGAATTGTTTAAGAAATTTTTCAACTAAAACGTCCCATGTATCGATCGCCCCTTCAGGTAACGATTCCAACCAATCTTTGGCTTCTCCCTTTAAAGTCCAGGGAAATAACATGAGATATATCTGTTCATCCTCCACTTCTCGGATTTTAAATAGTGTGCAGATCCTATTAAAGGTACGTAGATGTTCATTTGGATCTTCCTTCGGCGCACCACTAAATTGGCATTGATTAGTCACCATGTGTAGAATTTGTCCTTTGATTTCATAATCTGGCGCATTAATGTCTGGATGAGTAATTGCGTGACCTTGGCCAGTGCGTTTAGCTCTCATTCGGTCTTCCATACTTAAAGGTTCCAGATTCTCCATAATTGAATTTGTTAAATCCGAATCACTAGAGGATTCTGATTTAATGGTTCGTTCCTCAACAATCTCTGTTTGAATGATTGGTGGTTCCGGAGGAAAGTTTAATGGTTCAGGATCTACGAATCGTTCCTGAATATTCTCCGGATTCTCAATTGTGAGGTCGGGTTCAAAAAATGGATTATCGGAAATTTGAACTGGAGTACTTGGTCGACTGGATGACGATTCTAAAGAAAAATCAACGGCAGTAATATTTGCTAAATGTCTTGATCTAGTTACAGGTGGTGAACGTACAAAAGGTGGTGAACGTCTTGCTCGGTGCATTCACTGAATATCCTATTAGTTTTTAAAAGGAAAGAAAAATTATAATAAGTTATCCAATCAATAGACTTTTCTGATTTTGCCCACGTTTTGAATAGCCAAAAGATGCAGCAGAGGGGTAGGATTCGTTTGGTCTCAATATAATTGAGGACCGTTTGGCTCCAATAACTCGGTTCACGTACAAATCCAACTATTACTACGAACCAGAAAATTTTGATGTCTATCAATTTAACCACTTAAAATAAATTTTCGTAATTTTAAGAAATTTAGATAAGAAGTAGAATAAAAATCTATGTCCTAAAACTAGAATAGCGAGAAATAAGAAAGAAAAAAGAGCTCGTCGAAAAAGGTCGAAAAAGAAAAATGGTTGAAAAATAAAAGGTGACGGAAAAATAAAAGAAACTTATAAAACTTAAAAACACTTGACTAACCTAACCTTATTACTACAACTAACTTAAAATTATAATCGCAAATTGAGATTACTAATTGGAATGATAATTGATACATAGGTAAAAGTCGTCTAAAAATATTAAAGCTTACAGGAAAAACTAAATTCCAAATGGAAATAACTTAAAAAGAAACTAAAACTTAAAAAGGCGTCGCAAAATTCTAAAGCACCTAAATCTTAGTCTAAAGAAAAAGTACTTAAGGAATTCTACGGCAAAGCCTAAAAATCTAGAAGTAAAAATAACTATTGCAAAAACTAAGTTTAAAACTAAATATGTGCTAAATATACAAATATTACGCTAAAACAATTAAAAAGGGACAAAATATAAAAATATACAAAAAATTGTAAAAATTACAATTTTTATAAAAATATTATTTTTATATTATTTATTTATTAAAACTATTAATTTTAAACTTTAAATAAAACTAATTAAACAAAATAATAATAAAAACTAAAATAAATAATTAATTAAAACCTAATTAGGGTTTTATAATAATAATTATAATAATTTCCCGTAATTAATGCCTGATTAGGGTTCTGTGTATCCGTGTCAGAGTGGCTCCGCGAGTCGCGGTAATCCAAGCAGCAAACCCCGCGAGTCGCGGGGTTCCCGAATTCAACTCAGGTACAGTTTAAATTTTACGCGTTTTTTTTTATGTTTTTAAATAAAAACAAAATACTTAAATAAAACTTATATAAAAAATAAAGAAACTTTATAAAACTTAAATATTTAACAAAATCTTAAAAATACTTATATTTTTGTTTTTCTTTTTATATTTTCGAATAATTAAAACGTATTTTTATAAAAACGAATTTTAATAAAAGTAAACTAAAAATCTTTTTTTTTATTTTTTTTATTTAGCGTTGCGCTTCCTGCTTTTAAGCTAAATTGTTCCCCAGCAGCGGCGCCAAAAATACTTGATGTGGTAGCGGAGTGTATATAAAATAGCTATTAAATTTTACAAGAAAATACTATTAAATATGATACAATTTTACACAAGATATTTATTTATTTAGAGAATGGATATACTTAAACCTTGCTACAACACTTATAGGCAGTGTACCTAATCGTAGAGTAGTGTAGTTTTTTAGTAAGTCCGGTTCGTTCCACAGGGAATCTTTTTAAACAAAGCTTAACGCTATATTAGTTTACTTTTATAAAAATACAAATATATATATATATAAGTAATATTATTATTATAAAGGGGGGTTTTTACCGTTTAATGACCGGTTTGTCGATTTTAAAACTTTAGTCGCAGTTAAAACCAAATGTAAAATATTAAAAATAAATACAAGACTTAAATTAAAGCGTAAAGTAAATAACGATAATGAAATTGTGAATAATAAAAGTGCGATAAAATAAACTTGCGATAATTAAAAAGTACGATAATTAAAAGTGCAATTAAATACAATAACAATAAAAATGCGATAATTAGAAGTGCAATTAAATATAAAATAAAGGAAATTAAATATAAAATAAAAGAATTATGCTTATTTAAACTTCCGTAATCATGATGGTTGACGTGTTGATTTTAGTTTTATGCCCATGGGTTAATTGTCCTTTGTCGTGGATTATTTAATATGTCCGTCTGGTTTTTGTCCATAACAGTCCATCAGTCATAAATATAAAGTGCGAGTATCCTCGTCAAATTATCCTTATACCCGAAGTAAAATATTCTAACTAATTGGGGACTTAAACTGTAACAAGATTTTAATACTTTGTTTAATAATTACACCAGGATGTCGACTGAGTGTAATCCAAGGTTTTAATATTTTGTTATCAATTATACCAAGTGTCCTTGTACATAATTTCACCCCTGTTTTAATTATTCTAGTGGCTATTAATCCATTCCCATGTCCGGTTAAAATGAACGATTATTCGTACATATAAATACCCCGCCCATCGTGTCCGATCGAGTGTATATGGTAATTTATAGGGACGCCCAATTGTAAATCTTTATATTAACATTAAAAAACTATCATTTAGTTAAACAAATATAAAGCTCATTAATAGCCCATAGTCTAATTTCCACAAGTGTCGTTCTTTTGTCCAAACCCTAATTATGGTACAAAGCCCAATTACCCAATTTTAATAATTAGCCCAACATCATGATTACTTCGTTTTAAATAAGCATAATAATAACTTAGCTACGAGACATTAAATTAAAAAGGTTGAACATAACTTACAATGATTAAAAATAGCGTAGCGTTACACGGACAGAATTTCGACTTACACCCTTACAACATTCGCTAACATACCCTTATTATTAGAATTATAATTAAAATTAAAATTAAAATATAAATTATAAATATAAATATTACGATATAGATAGAGAGATGGATGGATATTGTTATCAAAAATGATCAGAATTCGGTTGGCGGGGCTCCGCGACTCGCGGCCCTTTTTGTCTTCAAACTCCGCAAGTCGCGGAGTTTGTAAATACAGCTCACAAACTTTGGAGTCTTTCTTGCCGATGGATTTTTATTATTTATATAATATATAAATAATTATAAGAATTATTTAAATATTATATTATATTTATGTGCATAGTTGACTTGTAATTTTTAGTCCGTTGCGTCGAGCGTTGAGAGTTGACTCATGTCCCGGTTCTGGATTTTCGAACGTCCTAGCGTACAATTTTATATTTTGTACTTTACGTTTTGAATCTTGTACTCTTGTAATTTCGAGACGTTTCTTATCAATAATTGGAACCTCTTTGATTTTCTTTTGTACTTTTGAGCTTTTTGGTCGTTTGTGTCTTCAATTCGTCGAATCTGTCTTTTGTCTTCACCTTTTATTATTTAAACGAATATCACTTGTAAATAGAACAATTGCAACTAAAAGCTTGTCTTTCTTGAGGAATAATGCTATGAAATATATGTTCGTTTTTAGCATTATCAGATAGCAATTTTGTTTGTTGAAGATCAGCTGTAAGTTACTGCCTCGTTAAAAACCTTGCTAAAGAAAACCCAGTGGGAAAAAACTTTAGCTAAGGGAAAAAGAGTGCAGCATGGAGTTGACTCCCCCTCAAGTAGACATCGCTTCAGTTGTTACATCTTTTGAACATGTCTCATGCCAATGTTATGAACGTGTGTTCTGAAAATAGCAGTTGGAAGTGCTTTCGTGAAAAGATCAGCAGAGTTTTTGTTGGATTGAACATATCTCATTTCAATCTCACTGTCCTTAATGAGATTTTGAGTGTATGAGAAGAATCTAGGAGGTATGTGTTTGGTTCGGTCACTTTTGATATACCCTTCTTTCATCTGTGCTATACAAGCTGCATTATCTTCATAGATAATTGTTGGACTTTTATCGCGTTCTAGTCCACAAGAATCAGTAATGATTTGTGTCATTGATCTCAACCAAAAACATTCCCGAGTAGCTTCATGTAATGCAATCACTTCGGCATGATTTGATGATGTAGCAACAAGTGTTTGTTTTTGAGAACGCCATGATATTGCAGTACCTCCATTTAGGAATACATATCCAGTTTGAGATTTAGCTTTATGTGGATCAGATAAATAACCTGCATCAGCATAACCAACCAAATCTTGTTTTGATTCGTTAGAATAAAATAATCCTAAATCAGTAGTTCCTCGAAGGTATCGAAATATGTGTTTGATCCCATTCCAGTGTCTTTTGGTAGGAGCAGAGCTGAACCTTGCCAACAAATTAACTGTAAAAGAAATGTCAGGTCTTGTACAATTTGTAAGATACATAAGAGCTCCAATTGCACTAAGATATGGTACTTCTGGTCCAAGAATATCTTCATGATCTTCACATGGACGAAATGGATCAGTTTCAACATTGAGTGATCTAACAACCATAGGAGTACTTAATGGTTTTGCCTTGTCCATATTGAAACGTTTCAAAATCTTTTCAGTATATGTTGTTTGATGTACAAGTAAACCATTAGGCATATGCTCAATTTGTAAACCAAGACAATACTTGATTTTTCCGAGATCTTTCATTTCAAATTCTTTCTTTAGAAGTTGAATGGCTTCATGGATCTCTTTATTTGTACCTATGATGTTAAAATCATCAACATAAACAGCTATGATCACATATCCGGATGTTGTTTTCTTAATGAAAACACAAGGACAAGTAAGGTTATTTGTATACCCTTTGCTTATCAAGTAATCACTTAATCGGTTATACCACATACATCCTGATTGTTTTAACCCATATAAAGATCTTTGTAATTTAATCGAATACATTTCTTTGGGTTTTGCATTTGATGCTTCTGGTACCTTAAATCCTTCAGGTATCTTCATATATATATCACTATCAAGTGATCCATATAGATAAGCAGTCACAACATCCATGAGATGCATTTCTAAATTTTTAGAAACTGCCAGGCTGAATAAGTATCTAAAAGTAATTGCATCCATAACAGGGGAATAAGTTTCTTCATAATCAATTCCCGATCTTTGAGAAAAACCTTGAGCTACAAGTCTAGCTTTATACCTTGTAACTTCATTTTTCTCATTTCTTTTTCGGACAAAAATCCATCTGTATCCTACAGGTTTCACATCTTTAGGAGTGAGAATGATGGATCCAAAAAATTTTCTTTTATTGAGTGATTCTAATTCAGCTCGTATTGCTTCTTTCCATTGAGCCCAATCATGTCTATTTTGATATTCAACCATAGATGTTGGTTCTGGATCATCATCATTATTCATGATGTCATATGCAACATTAAATGAAAATTTCTCATCAAGATTTTTCATTTCATTTCGGTTCTATAATATTTTTGAATGTGCATAATTGATTGCAATTTCTGTATTGACATCATCAATCTCCTCTGCAGTAGGAGTACTGATTTGTGGTTCTTCTTGAACACTTTCTTTTACCTTATTATCAGCTGATTTTCTTTTTCGAGGATTTTTATCTTTGGAACCAACTGGTCTCCCACGTTTCAGACGTGGCATAGATTCTTGAGTGACTACATTATCAGTTTTCCGATTTAGAATCTCAACTCGAGCTGGAGTATTAACTGCTGGTATATATGATTTAGTCACCCTTTTTGTATCTGTGAATGCATCAGGCAATTGATTTGCAAGTTCTTGTATATGCATTATCTTTTGAACTTCTGTCTCGCATTCTTTTGTGTGAGGATCAAGATACTTTAATTGAGGTTCACACCATGAAACATCATTTTCTTTATTTTTTATTTCTCCCCCTAATCTAGGAAACAATGTTTCATTAAAATGACAATCAGCAAAACGTGCTGTAAAAACATCACCTGTCATAGGTTCAATATACCTTATGATTGAAGATGTTTCATATCCAACATATATTCCCAACCTCCTTTGAGGACCCATTTTTGTACGTTGTGGTGGCGCAATTAGAACATATACTGCACAACCAAATGTTCTAAGGTGGGAAATATCTGGCTCTTGACCAAAAGCAAGTTGTAGGGGAGAATATTTATGACTTGCACTTGGTCTGATGCGAATCAATGCAGCAGCATGTAAAATTGCATGACCCCATATAGATACAGTGAGTTTTGTTCTCATTATCAATGGTCTAGCGATTAACTGTAAACATTTAATCAGTGACTCGGCTAAACCATTTTGTGTATGCACATGAGCAACAGAATGTTCAACAACAATTCCTATAGACATGCAATAGTCATTAAATGCTTGAGATGTAAACTCACCAGCATTATCAAGTCTCACCTTTTTAATGATGTAATCAGGGAAATGTGCTCTCAATTTAATAATTTCGGCAAGAAATTTTGCAAATGCTACATTACGGCTTGATAACAGACAAACATGAGACCATCTGCTAGATGCGTCTATTAGGACCATGAAATATCTAAATGGTCCACATGGTGGATGAATTGGTCCGCAAATATCACCTTGAATTCTTTCAAGAAACATTGGTGATTCTTTCTCAACCTTAAGTGGTGAGGGTCTAGTTATCAATTTTCCAAGAGAGCAAGATATACATGGAACCATTGTATCATGAAAGATTTTTCTATCCTTCAGTGGATGTCCATGTGTACATTCAATAATTCTTTTCATCGTTGTTGATCCTGGATGGCCCAATCTGTTATGCCATAAATTAAATACACCAGGATCAATATACTTTTCTTTAATCACCATATGTGCTTCTGGTACATTTATATGTGTATAATGTAATCCAGAATTAAGTCTTGGCAGTTTTTCAATCACGTGATTCTTGTTAGTGATACTTAAATATTTCTCATTTTCTGCCGTTACTGACTGATAATCATACCCATTAAGGTATATGTCAGAAAAACTCAATAAATTTCTGCTTGACTTAGGAGAGAATAAGGCATTATTAATTAAAAATATTGTACCGTTTGGTAATATGAATTTTGCCTTTCCTATCCCTTCTATCAAGTTAGCAGCACCTGATATTGTATGTATAGTTCCTTTCGTTGGTTTCAAATCAATGAAATATTTTTCAGATTTAAGTATAGTGTGTGTAGTACCACTATCTGCTATACAGAGATCTCCACTACTTGATTGATGTTGTGTTCCAGCAGAATTCATATTAAACTTCATATATAAGAAACAAACAGTAAGTATATAAATGTTACACAAAATGTTTATTACACACAAATAGATAAAACTGAAACATTTGACATACATAGAATTGAAACATCAAACATAGAACTGGAACATTTGATAAAACATATAGAACTGAAACATTTGAGAAAACATGATGACAAAGGTTAAATCGTTTTATTTATAAAAGAAACATATTAATTTAATTCAAGAAATCTTCATATAAATCAGATGGTTGCTCAGTGACTGTTGGATCAATATTATCCACAAAATTTACTTCCTTTTCTTTACCTTTCAGCGAATCCTGATACATCTTAACAAGATGTTTAGATATTCGGCAAGTATTAGCCCAGTGGCCCATTCTACCACATCTGTAACAAGATTCTTCAGAATTTTTAGAAGAATTTTCTTCAACATCTTGTTTAGTGGGTTTGTTTTGTGGTTGATATTTATATTTTCGTGGATTATTATTTCTTTGACCACCACGGCCACGACCACGGCCACGTCCACGCCCATTCCCATTACCATAAGGATGGTTTCTACCATAGTTATGGCTTTTGGTATGATGATGGCGATGGTTATTATAACCACGACCTTGCCCGCGTCCTTGTCCCTGTTTATAATTATTTGCAGTATTTGCTTCAGGGATTGCAAGTGTACCAGTAGGACGTGATTGCTGATTTTTCATTAATAGCTCATCATTTTGCTCTGCAACCAAGAGATATGAATTAAGTTCAGGATATGTGTTGAACTTTAGCATTCTCAAATTTCTTTGCACTGTGATGTTGGCAGCATTCATTGTGGAGAAAGTTTTCTCCAACATGTCTGCATCACTTATTTCATGTCCACAAAATTTAAGTTGTGAGACTGTATTATACAGAGCTGAGCTGTATTCATTTACTTTCTTAAAGTCTTGGAACCTTAATGTTCTCCATTGATCCATAGCAGCTGGAAGTAAAATTTCTCTTTGATTATTGAATCTGCTTTTGAGACCTTCCCATAAAACATGGGGATCTTCTACAGTCACATAATTATTTTGTAAGCATTCATCAATATGTTGATGAATAAAGCAACATGCCGTTGCTTGTTCTTTTTCAGAACAAGTGTTGTTTTCATTTATGGTTTCAAGAATGCCCATTGATTTAAGATGCATTTTTACTTTTATAACCCATGGCATGTAGTTGTTTCACGTTGATTCTAAAGGAGTAAATTTAAGCTTTTCCAGATTCGACATTTTCTATTATCAAAAATTAAAACAAACAACATGATAAATTAGAGTCAATTTATATTCATAAGTATATAAACATTAAACATAAATTTAATATAACATAAATGATAAGTAGGTGACAGTGTCGACCATATGTAAGCAATCATAAATAAATGTTATATAACATAAATGATAATTAGGTGACAGTGTCGACCATATAAATGTTAGATAATAGAAATATAAATGTTAGTAACATAAATGATAATTAGGCGACAGTGTCGACCATATATTATTCAGGTGGTATAATCGACCATATATCATTTAGGTGGCAGAGCCAACCATAATTAGTATTAAGATTATCGTGCTGATAACGTGTTATAATTCAGTAGGCTTATAACTACCTTTAGTGGTTTGATTCTTGATGTTATAATTCAGTAGGCTTATAACTACCTTTAGTGGTTTGATTCTTGATTAAGAATGCTAATAATGAAGTGTAAGAACAAAGATGATAATGGAGAGAAAGAAAGAAATACTTTGTAAGTGTGAGAAATGGTGCAAGTTTAATGCTTGCATTCATGGCTATTTATAGCAAAAATATCACAAGTTTAGGAAATACATGTGTATCAATAATTGACTATCCATTTATATATATATATTTATATATTATAACATTTACGTATTTTTTTAGAAAAACGGTCTTTTATTGCTTTATAATAATAATAACATTAAGGTACAAATGTCAGGAATCACATCCATATTTTTTTTTTTTTTTGAACGGCTAAAATATTATTTATATAAACAACGGCCCTTTAGCAAGGAGCTAGAAAAACATTACAATGGACATACAAGCCAAGTGTTCCAAAATAAAACATGTTTGGCCCGAAAACAAATCCAAACATACGAAAAGTAATTAATTGAATCAACTATGTTACATTTTTTCACGGATTTGTCATTAAATAACGAACAATTCCGGAAGCGCCATATCATCCATAGAGTCGCCGCAACAATCGAAAAAGCCCGGTTCTTCGAGTCTCCATTAGTACAACCCGTATCAACCCAACTAAGCACCTCTTGCCACTCAGTGAACTCAACATATGGAAAATTCATCCAAATACAAATGGCTCTCCACAGCTCCTTCGCAAACGAACAGGAGAAGAAAATATGAGTTGAACTTTCAACACCACTATTGCAAATGACACAACTAATCGCTTGAATTTCCAAACCCCGTCGCGATAAGTTCACATCCATGTGCATGAGGGAACAAATGTAATGTAAGTTTTATTTACGTACCTGTTTACCGGTTTACATTTTACTATAGATGCATTCTTAAACCTTTGTTAAGTTTCATTTAGACAATTAATACAAAATATTTCTTCTAGAAGTCGCCAAGGGCAAATCAAGAACCAAAATAATGGTCAAAAGTTGAAGCTATATATGTGTAGAAAAAATATCCCCAACATCTTCATTTGATACTTTATGGTAATGGTATACAGAGACATAAAAATGAATTTATGGGACCATTTAAGACTCACAAATTACAAATCAACAGGTACAAACAAGTATCAATACTATCATCGACGTAAGTTTTGTGTATATATATTTTGACTTCTAGAATTCAAAATTTCCATTAAATATTCAATTTTGTTATCTTTCCAGATTCATTAACATTTGTTTTCAACAAGAAAAAAATCAACCATATATTATATAGTGTGTCAGTCAGTGATAGAGACTTTGAAAACAAAAGTTAATGAACTTCCAGAACTACCCTTGCGAGGTTAAGCAAATGATGATTGAACAGTGTTTGATGGAAATGGTCCAAATGGACACCTTGTTCTAGATAAATTAGTAACTTTGACCCATTTATTTATGATTATGAATGGTATGATTTGATTTGTGTTTTATATTTAACGGGTCAAACAATCAAAATAAAACTACAGCAACAAAAGAGACTAAACATACAGGTTAAAAGTGGCCCAAATGTATGTACTTAAAAAGCAAAGTGCTTCATTTCATACACTAGCTTATTGTTCTACTATTATGCTTTATGTTGCCCCATGTATTGGGTTGATCAAACCAAATTGACTCTTTTTTAACATTCACATTTCTACCTCTAATGTAGTAGCGCCCAGTGGCAGAAGCAAAAAATTTTTCACCGGGGTCTAAATTTTTTTTTAAAGCGTGGCAACTTTTTTAGACAAATTAAAAAGGTTTTTGGACAAAATATAGACTTTGAGGGCAAAATATGGAGACTTTTGGGTAAAAAAAAATCCATTGGGGCGAAATCGAAAACTCCATATATTTTACATTAAAAATTACAAATCCACTGAGGGCAGATGCCCCTGGCCCTACATATTTTCGCCCCTGGTAACGCCTAACTATGAACATAGAACATTAGATCTTATTCAATTACTTTGACTAGCTAGTTAGCAAATAGAAGTATAAAACTGATCATAAACTTATACACATAGAATTACATTAATAGTAGGCAGATGTAATAATTCAAGTCAAAAAATGCGACATACAGCTCACACGAAGTTACTTAAAGAGCATAAGTGAGTGACTATCATGCACCGATGATTTGGGAGACAAACGTTGCAATTGCTTTAACAGCACATTGTTCAGCTTCTTCTTGCGTGATTCCGATCAACTCAAGATTCTTTTTTCCAATCTTGAACGAGTGATCACCGTTTTCAACCACATGTAGTGCACTCATACCCTTCATCTTCTTCATAACTTGTTCCAATGACGCCAACAAACAGAGCCCGTCTTTGGTCCCCTTCATTATATCAAACAAAAAACAAAAGCAGATCTTTATGGTAAGTAGCATTAACCAGTGGCGGAACCATAAATTATTTCACCGGGGGCAAAAAAAATTTAAAAGCGCTCACATTCACTGTAATTTTTTTTCTTCCACTATTCCATGAAAATAGGTCACGGGCTTTTGGGTTTGGGGCAAAATCTTGAGGCTTTTGGGCATATAATATGAAGGCTTTGGGAGGCAAAATCAAATTTTAAGCCTGAAAATTTCAAATTCACTGGGGGCAAAATCAAAATATCCAAAATTCTAACGGAGAGAATTTCAAATCCACTGGGGGCAGGTGCCCCCTGCCCCTATGCAGTTTCATCCATGGCATTAACATTATATCAATTAGTGTTAGTCACACAATGTAATTGAAAATCTAATCGATAACAAATCCCCCTTGTTCACCTGTACAAACATAGTAGGAACCTCAAGCTGCAAGAGGGGTCCATCTCTAATAGCTCCTTGTGTGCCCTGTAAAACAATTTATAACAAGTTAAAAAAAATCTGATCGATATGCAATGGCCCTTTTGCGAATAAATTTGGGCCCCAATCACTAGGATATCACACATAAGTAGATAGAATACAAAAAAAGTTAAACAAAATTCATAATTGTTAGGTGATAAGTGAGGCCCAACCTGATTTTGGGTTTGGGTCCGTTAGGGTTTCTATATATCATTAGGGTTTATTATCTACTATAAATATCCTATGTGTATTGAATAATAATCAAGGGGTTCATATTATCTAACATGGTATCACAGCCTTATGATCCTGGTGGACTCACCACCAAATACCTAAAACACCAATTCATCTTATCAATCAATCGTCTCTTTCTTACAAACGCCGATTATTGTTCGATTGTTTTTTTTTTTTTTTTTTTTCTCTTCCTTTTTTGGACGTACAAAACCCCACATCTCAATACTTATTTAATTACCACTTGCCATGATCACTTTATCAATTCTATTAATTTGTACATTGTAAGCTTCTTCTTTTCTTTTTTTTTCTTTTTTTTTTTTTATTAATATTCTTCTTGTAAGTTGTTTCTTTGGTTCCAATAAACTGCTATATTTCTATCATTCATATATCTATTCTACTTCAATCGGGGAAAAAAAAAAAAAAAAAACAAATCTTTAGTTGACCTCATCATGATCGTTTTCTTCTTTTTATTTTCTTCTTATTTAGCGCAACCCTTATATAATCATTATTCCACGACCGCCTTATTTCTTTTCTATTATCTTTATTTATGTTCGACTCTTTATCATAATAATCGGCGTGGGGCTGAACCGCCTAGCTTGACTAGGTTCCAAACCCCGAAAAAAAAGGAATAGAAAGAAAAAAAAACTATCTTGTTTTGCAGCGTAGAAGAAGATTATATCGGTGATAAAAGTTCTAAGCCCAAGTTCTGCTCAATCCTTAGGCTAAGCAAAGCAAGCCACAGCGTAAAAAAAAAAAAAAAAAATACGGAAAAGGAATGCAGTCAAGCAATGCAACCAAATCAGCGAATATCATTCTATTCGATGCAACAAATGAAGGAGAAAAAAAACATAGTTTATTTTATTTCTTTAATTTAATATTTAATGTTTTGTTTCAGTCCGAACTTTCGCGATTTCGCCGTTCGGACTGCGGGGGAGTGTTAGGTGATAAGTGAGGCCCAACCTGATTGTGGGTTTGAGTCCGTTAGGGTTTCTATGTATCATTAGGGTTTATTATCTACTATAAATATCCTATGTGTATTGAATAATAATCAAGGGGTTCATATTATCTAACAATAACAACGCATTTTGGATTTGGTGATCAGCAAACCTTTAGAGGGTAGCCTAAGCATACGACAGCAGAAACCTCAATATCATTCTCAGCAGCTACCATACAACTCACTCTGCAAATAATAGCAAAGTATTATCGATTTACGAATCAATATGATTACTAATTCAATAAAAGTTTTACCTTGAACCCATTGATTTTCCAACCAAAATGAGGGGATGTTCTGGATACTTGGCAACAATCTTTTTGACGAAATCCGAGTGAAACTCAACCAGTTTTTCAGCTTTCGGTGGAGGCTTTCGTTTAGAAATGTCTGCAAGTAATCATTATCAGTTAACTGACAACATTACACGTGTATATACAAATATAAAAAATCAAATTGCAAATTGGGTCTGTGACGAAATTAACTCACATGGGTAGTCAAAAGTAACAACTTCAACAGCATTTAGTGCATCAGTTAACAAGTTCTTCCATCTGTATAAAATTAAACATAAAATTGCCCCACTTTAGGCTTATTAGAGATTAACCTAAAATCGTTTTGTGTAAATAACTAAATCTCAATTACTACATAAATAACTTACTGAAAACACTAATATCACCAATACTATAAATGCCAATTTTAATTATTGAAATGTCAGCGTTACGGAAAATCAAGATTTAACAGTAAAAATAGGGAAATTTTGTTACTCCAATAATAACCGTGTGTGCAATATATTAAGCTAAAACAGACTTAAAGTGAAAAATTACGTTCAAAGGGACATTAAAATAGAGATAATTGATACTATAATTCATGATAAAGATTTAACCTAATCATCCAATCGGAAGACGAAGGAGCACCGGCGCCATGAGCAAAAACAACCACCGGCGAATTATTGATAGTACAATTATTATTGTCATTGTCATTAATATTAATCTTCAATTTTGAATTCCGAGACCTTGTGGACACTGAAGAACGACTTGTCGAATTTTTTTGGGTTTGGTTATCCGTCGTTCGCCGGCGTTTAGGAGCCATTATTTTCTGATTGGATGACTCAGAATTTAGCGCCAAAATCATATGGGCGCTAAAGAGATAGGCCTAATTGGGCTTACTACGAGGTTTGTATAAGGCCCAGTGAAATTATCACTACAATTTCTATACTCAGTAATCCGTATTCTCTCTCAAGTTTAATTTTATACTAGTGGCAAAGCTCGTGCATTATACATTTTGTTCCACTTTTCAATATTATGATATATGCGTATCAAATTGTGAAGCAATGTACGACCAAGGTTAACATTACAAATGTGAAATATTTGAGTACCAAGGTTAACTATACGAATGTTAATATTTAGGGTATAAACATGAATATATCAATTTTCATTATAAAAACATGCAACAGAAACCTAAACCTAGAGTAAAAGATCTTATAACCAATGCAGCATAAACCTAAACCTGAAATAAAAGCTCTTATAACCAATGGTTGATAAGTCAACAAAGTTAATTAAGATTTGTATCTATAATATGATCTGAAAGTAAACACTCTGGAGTCTGGATTGTATACTCTAATCTTTTATCATAACTTTTTGTATTGCATCCTTTTGAAGGCAATGTTTAAATGTACATGCTACTGTTATCATCACCATCTAATTAATGATTCCTTCTTAACTTGTACCCTAATATAGAACTTATATAGCCAAGTAGTTTTGGGCTTGGCTTCATATTAAAATGGATGGATGTCATGTTCTTTATCATAAGCTAATAAGCATTAACAAATTTATCTATTATTATGTCTATTTTAACAAAGTGTGATTGATAGGCAACAATTACATACCTTATCTTACCAAGTTTATTCAAAAACTTTAAATCATTCGGATTATGAACCATTTGGTGCTAAATCATTCGATTTTATAAGACGCATCATTAGTTATTTGGTATGCTATTTTTTGCAGTAGTTTCTTTTTTGTTTCTGATATCAAAATGATGTCTCCTCACAATTTTAATAATGTGTACTTGCGGTTAATTGTTATATACTAATGTGTAGTTTCGGTCAATTGTTCGAGCGTCACAGAGTCCACAGCAAAATTGAAACCTAGAGTAGGAAAACTAGCGGGCTTCGGTCTCGAGCTAGGACGACAATCATCTACATCGATAGCCTGATCACAAGAAGGTAAACCCACTAAATGTAAAGCACTATGAATCAACCCAAACTAACCGGAATAAACATTCGATCCAACATATTTAACACCATGAGCACATCTTCTTCTGAAATCGGGATTGATCCAGCAACATAATCCAACAAAAAATCAACAAGCATGTCCGTTCTATTAGACTTATGATTTTGTGTTATGTTATGAATTATTTATTTATGAATACCATTAAAAGAAATCAAATACAATTCACATAGTGTATAAATGACCTCCTTAGAATATATTTATATTGATGATGATGAAATCACCGTTCTTTCTTTAATCATTTGCCTCCACTAACTAATTCCAAAAAAATGCAATCCAATCCCGTGTCACGTGGAGAGCACACCGATATCTCCGCAGACCGTTACAACCATATCCCGTACCCTTTTATAAACCTGCCCTTACTTTCCAAATAAAACACCAAACAAATTACAATTACAACTTCCTCATCAAAATGGAGAAAGTTTTCGCAATTTTCACCTTACTTTTCGCACTCACAACTGCTCGTGTCACCTTCAATTATCCATCATCATCAAACAATTTACCGGTCCTACATGAAAACAATTTAATCCAATCACAACCGGAAACCGTAACCGAAGATTCAAATAAACTCGTTCTACCGATCGAAAACGAGACCACAGAATCAAAATCTAATACGAACTATATCGTGACCAAATCGCAGCAGTTTAAAGTTCCTCGATCAGATTTCGCTAGGTTTCACGCAATTAACCGTCGCTACTTCAATGAACCACGGACATATTCTCGGCCCGTTCACCGACATCGACATCCGTACCGCTATTTTTTAAATCGGTTCGTGATTCCACGGTCTGAAATCTCACACGGAAACGATGCCGTTTTATCTGGTGATGATTTAATTGTTGATCGTCGTCTGAAGAAACCGATGAAGTATAAACATGATAACGGACACCGTAACATTCATCATCGCTACCACCGCCACATCGATCAGGGAGCATACTTTCAACCATCTCGCATTGAGCGTCCACGGACCTGGCTTAAGTTGGATCGCGAGATAGTAGCGCGTGAACGGGAACAATATAAACGAGAACGTGAATTTGGATTCATGAAGAGTATTCGCAAGTTTTTGAAACATACGATTGAATGATGGCTATTCATTCTATCGATTTGTTGATCACGTAGTGTAATGTATTGATATGTAAACTGTTTCGCTACGCTGTTTTGATTTAATTTAATATGTAGCTTAAGTTGTTTTTACGTATTATTGTTGTGTTATTGTTTTGAAATGAAATTTATTGAAAAAATTAATTATGAAATGAATCCATGTGAGATGGTAGTAATGTAATTATCTAATTGATAATTGATGATTGATGGTTTATATGAAAACAAAGTGTTTGTGAATTTATCATCTAGTTTATAAATTTAAATTGAGAATCCTAAGAATTATAAAATTCAAAATGAAAAC
This sequence comes from Rutidosis leptorrhynchoides, assembly GCF_046630445.1. Taxonomy (NCBI): domain Eukaryota; kingdom Viridiplantae; phylum Streptophyta; class Magnoliopsida; order Asterales; family Asteraceae; genus Rutidosis; species Rutidosis leptorrhynchoides. Next base: position 59,552,240 of record NC_092336.1, on the reverse strand, counting down.
AAAAAAGAATTACAAATCAACAAATTTCATATGTATTCGTTTATACTTATTTTAGCGGCTACAAGTATAAGTACAACGTTTAAACTCTTAGCTGCGATTTCCTTCAGATTTCCTCCGTGCAAACCTCAATCCGATGTAGAAATCCTGGGGTGACTTAAGTCAATATTTGGATTCAAACTATGTATTATTCCCTCTAGTGTGTTGTGATGACCCGAAAATTTTCGACTTAATTTAAACATTATATTTACATGAGATAATGTTTCCGACGTGATAATCAAACTTGTTATTATGAGTCTCAAAATTTTTGGAAGGTTTTATGAAGTCATTCACCCCTTTCGAACATTCCGATGATTCACGAAAGTTATTACGTGTATTAAATATATATATATATATATATATATATATATATATATATATATATATATATATATATATAAAACTTAAAAATACAATAATTAAGTATCTCATGAACTATATTAACAAAATATTACACCTACGTTTTCATATTACAAACTTATAGGTTTTCTAACAATATATATATATATATATATATATATATATATATATATATATATATATATATATATATATATATATCGACGTAGTTAAACCCATATTAAAATGTATTTATATATAATATATTATGAATGTGTAGATACACTCTTGAAAGCTATGAATACATACTTTAACATACTTTTAACGACCCGTCCTAATCCATCTGGACGAATACATTACATTTGGTTACATCGCAAGGTATTTGACCTCTATATGATACATTTTACAAACATTGAATTCGTTTTTAAAAGACAAACTTCCATTACGTTGGAAGTTGACAGATATGCATATCCTTTCATAATATATCCAAACTATGAATGACTTAATATTAATCTTGATGAATTCAACGACTTGAATGCAACGTCTTTTGAAATATGTCATGAAAAACTCCAAGTAATATCTCTAAAATGAGCAAATGCACAGCGGAAGATTTCTTTCATACCTGAGAATAAACATGCTTAAAAGTGTCAACCAAAAGGTTGATGAGTTCATTAGTTTATCATAATCGATCATTTCCATAATTTTAATAGACCACAAGATTTCTATTTTTATTTTTCATAAACATCATCTCATATCATGCATTTCGCACAAACTGCATAGAGATAAAATTCATTCATATGGTGAACACCTGGTAATCGACATTAACAAAACGCGTCTAGAATATCCCCATCATTCCGAGACACTCATCGGACATGGTAAAATCGAAGTACTAAAGCATCCGTAACCCGGATAGGGTTTGTTAGGCCCAATAGATCTATTTTTAGGATTCGCGTCAATTAGGGTTTCTGTTCCCTAATTCTTAGATTACCAAACTAAAAAGGGTGATATTCGATTCGATAATCCAACCATAGAATGTAGTTTCGATTACTTGTGTCTATTTCGTAAAACATTTATAAAAGCAGCGCATGTATTCTCAGTTCCAAAAATATATATTGTAAAAGCATTTAAAAATGGAGCAAATGAAACTCACGATACGATATTTTATCGTAAAAATATGCATACGACGATACTGAACAATGCAAGGCTGTCCTCGGATTCACGAACCTATATCAAGTATATATATTAACACATATAATCACATAATTCCTCCTACATAATAATTATATATTAAATGTTGTAGTTATATAAATATATATACTTTATTTATATTTTATATCTTCAATTTATATTTTATATATAGTTATTTTGTAAATAATCAATATGCATACATATAGTTATATTATAATATATATATATATATATATATATATATATATATATATGTATATATATATATATATATGTATATATATATATATATATGTATATATATATATATATGTATATATATATATATACATATTTGTAGTTGGTGTTATATCAAAAATCAGTAATTTTCTATATGTAATATTTTTATAATAATGTTATTATGTTTGTAGTAATAATAATACTGTAATAATAACAATACTAATGATAATAATAGTGATAATAAAAATAATATAAATAAAATTATATATAAAAAATCATGTTAATGAAAATAATAATAATGATAGTAATAATGATAATAATAATGATAGTTATAATTTTTAATTAAAATGTTAATTTTAATGTTAATGATAATAACAATAATAATAACAATAATTATGATAATAATAATAATAATAATAATAATAATAATAATAATAATAATAATAATAATAATAATAATAATAATAATAATAATAATAATAATAATAATAATAATAATAATAATAATAATAATAATAATAATAATAATAATAATGAGTAATAAGTAAACTACCTCAAAGAAGTAGTCCTAAAAAAAAATGCCCAAGTCCGGGTTTGAACCTGCGACCTCCCGCTAACCCGATAACAACCGAAACCATTACACTGTCATTAATTTTCCGAATTAAATAGGTTAAATCCTTATAACTCGATTTCTGTTTCTTTTCCAAATAAATCAGATTGTATTCTTTCTTCTTTTTCTCATCACCATAATCATAACCTAATCATCATCTAACCATAATCATAATATCGTATCATCATTATCATAGTCTATATCATAACCATGATCATAATCATGATCATAATCATCACTAAACAATTATCATCATCTTATATTATCATTAACCTATATCATCATCATACCCGTTTAATATCTTCATTATCACGTAACATCATCGACACTCTCATCACATTATTATCGTTATCCAATCGGCCCAACAATATAAGTTGGATCTTAGTCCAATAAGAACAAACGTGGCCCAACAGAAACAAAAAAATAATCTGGGTCATAGTTCAAAAGAAAGGATCACGGCCCAATAGTCTACAATAGGACTTGGCCCAACAGCAGCCCAAGATAAATGGCCGCCCAATGTAAATGATCTAGTAGCAACAGTAGCCGATTTTAAATGTTATAACATGAACAGGCCATCGTACAGTAACAATTCCATCCTCTATTCCATTTCAATTGAACCGTACATCATCATTTAACATGATCGCATCATCATCTCGTTATTTCCTGTATCTACTTCAACTTCATCGCTATTAATCTATTATCACTATCCTAGTCTTAATAACCTAATCACTATCTCCATGGTTAATACATATAATTACCATCATCACCTTTATTATATCGTCTTCAACAATATACATCATCTATGTCATCTCTCTGTTTTCATCATCGATTACTAGTCACCATTGTCATTATAACATCACATTCAACATCTTCATAATCATCAAAAGTCTCTAGCAATATAATCTATTTTAATTTAGTTCGGGCCAACCATAAAAGAAATATCGACCCAAAACCTTCTGTCCATACATTTTTTTTATAAAGTGATAAAGTGCATCTACAATATGTCGGCCATGAATTGCTATATTGTCCCACTAGTTGATTTAATAATGCTCTATACTTATATATTTTATATCCAAGTTGTTGAACACTAAACTGTGGACCTATCCTATCCTTCCCTTTTTCGTTTAAATTGTTCAATCAAAAGAAATATAGATAGCAGTAGAATTTTCTGACCAGAGAGTTGTGTACAGTAAAAATAATAGCAGCAATACTTGGTCGTGTTTCAATAGAAAGGAAGCTGCACAGCAGTAGCTACTATCCTAACAGAAACAGTGGCCAGCAGTCTGCTATGGTGGCTTAATGGTGGGACCAAGGTGGTTGTGGTGGGGTTCTTAGCCGGGACAGAAACACATAAAGAAAACAGTAGCAGTTATGACCGAAGCAAAAATAGAAGGGATAGAGAGATGAGGGAATGAGGTAACAGTTAGTGGTAATCAGCGAACAGGAGTATGTATCTAAAATAGTATGAAATCAAGTGATGGGTTCTCTTATAACTTGACTAATAGAAGCTTAGAATGAGTGGTGGTGATCGGTTTGCAATGGTGGTTCACTGTGACGACCCGGAAATTTCCGACTAAATTTAAACTTAATCTTGTAATGATTCCGACACGATAAGCAAAGTCTATTAAACCGAGTCTCAAAATGTTGGAACTATTTTTCATGAATGCATTTGACCTTGACTATTCCTGACGATTCACGAACAAGTGTTACAAATAAATATAAATATATATATAATAAAATATAAATGTAAGGGTTGAAAATAATAAAATATAAATGAATCAGTAGAATATAAAATAATCATTAGAATAATCAAATTACTATTATTATATAAATATATATATGATGTTATAAAATATATATATAATATATGAATATTAACTATTCAGTAAAAGTCATCACATAATATAATAATACATAAATAATAAATGATATTGTAGTAAATTACAAGTTTGAATATAATTGATATATTAATACTATTATCATTACTTACATTATTATTATTATTGTTAATAATAATATTAATATTTGTATTAGTAATAATATTAATTCTAATATATAATATATATAAAAAAATATATAAAATTTGAAATGTATAAGTTGTTATATTAGAGTTATTATTAATATTATTATTATTGATAATAATATTAATATTTTATAATTAGCGTTAATAATAGCATTATTAATAAAATTATTGTTATCATTTTTATTACGATTATTATCATTAAACTTATTAAGTTTCTCATTTTATGATTATTAGTATCAGTATTATTTATTATTATAATTAATATATTTAATAAAATTATTGATATTATTATCATTATTATTAATTTATTTATTATTAGACCCATTATCATTAAAATTAAGATTAAAGATGAAGGATGTATAATTAATTAATACTATTATATTTATTTGCAATACAGATATGGATAAAATCGATATGCAGTTATATGATTTCAGTCATATATATATTTATAAATCCGTATATTCAGTTAAGAAAACATATTTATACAAATTATACGTATACTGGTATATTCATATATATATATATATAAGGTAAATACGTATTTTTGATAAAAATCCAAAAATCAGTTTAGCATCACAATCAAACTGTATTAAGCTTTGTTTAAAGTCTTCAATCCAGTACAAATCAAAATCCAATCACAGAAATAATCGTCATTCCGTTAGCTATCTCTTTCACCTTTTAATTTTTTATTTTTTTCGGTACTGAACAATAATTCAAATCGATTGCAGTTTTATATATAATCGATATATTTCAGTGATATTTAATCCATACAACCTTCTATCATTCACCCAAATTTATACCTTTTATTTATCTGTCATCACATTGTCAAATTAAAATAGAAAAGAGGGAAGAACAAGAGTTTGCTCTATTCGTGTCTCAAGATTTGAAAAGCTCGATTCTTCAATCAATTTCAAAAAATATAAATGCAGTCTTGTTAGATTTCTTTTACTCAAACTATCTGAAAAATATTAGCTTCCAATTCTATTTAACAAATTCGAATTATTGAGTCAAATTTATTTTCTAAAAAGTCAACGAAATTGTTCATCGTAAAATTTGATTTCAATCTGATGTTTTAGGTCCAATTGAGGATACAGAAAGTTTCCTGGAATGTTTTGAAACATGTTTCGTGTTGTAAGTTTTGTCTAAAATTGTCTTAAATTTGAGAATGGAAATTGGGTTGTTTATGTTCTTCGCATTCACACAGCAGGCCTGTGAGTATATATATATATATATATATATATATATATATATATATATATATATATATATATATATATATATATATATATATATATATATATATATATATATATATATATATATATATATTTTCTCATTTTGTTTAAATGACACAAAATAATCATTTCAAATGGTTTACAATTGAGGTCTCAAGACTGAAATAAAATCTTAAATACGTTATCTTGTTTTTCCTGGTCGATGTGTTTCAAGAAGAAGAAGAGAGGGTCACAGTTAGTAAGGGTTAAATAAAAACGGGTGTTGGATTAATCAGATAAAACGGGACAGAAGAATGGTTGAGAGGTTGTGTCGGTTAACGAGAGGTCGAGGGTTCGAGCCCGGCATGGGTTGTTTTTTCTGGAAAATTCGTTCTTTTGAGGTAGTTTTCATTTTTATTATTAATTTGTTATTATTAATAATATTATTATTAGTATTATTATTATTATTATCATTATTGTTATTGTTGTTATGTTATTATTGGTATTATAAATTATAATTATAATAATTATTATTATTATTATTATTATTATTATTATTATTATTATTATTATTATTATTATTACCAAAATATGTATTACTAGTATCATTATGATTATGATTATTGTTACTATTAACATAAGTAAAATTATTAACAATATTAACATTTTTAGTAATATCATTATTAGTATTGTATTACTATTGTTATTACCAATTATTATGGTTACAAACATGTTAATAACAACTGTAGTATGAAATTAATAATAAAAGTTGTTATGTTAAAATTGTAGAAACTATAGTTATAAGTCTACAAATTAAACGCGAAGTTTATGATAAAACTTATTATTATTAACACTGTTATTATTATTATCATTGCACTATTAAAGAAAAGTGTCATTATAATTAAAAATTATCAAAATTATTATTTTCATGAAAACTATCATTTTTATCTTATCATTATTATCTATAAAAATTATTACTATCATTATGATTATTAATATTACAATTTTTATTATTATCCTTATTCTAATACTATTATTATAACTATTATTTTGTATACAAAATAAATTTATACAAAAAATGTATTTTTTTTTTTTACATAAGTATACTAATATTACTTAATATTATATTTTAACTAATATAATATTATCTACATTAATATAACGTTAATTAAAATTTATATCAAATAAGTATTACAAAATATTATAAATACTAATAAAAATTATATATAAGAACATTAAATTTAATGCATAACTAAATATATATATATATATATATATATATATATATATATATATATATATATATATATATATATATATATATATATATATATATATATATATATATATATATATTGTTCGATTATGAATATATGTATTAATAAATATACAAATGATATAGGTTCGTGAATCCAAAGGCCAACCCTGCATTGTTCAATTTCGCCATATGTATTTTTACTACAAAATACAATATTGTGAGTTCATTTGATTCCCTTTTACTCTTTACATTTTTGGGACTGAGAATACATGCTCTGTTTTTATAACTGTTTCCTAAATACTTTTGAGATATATTTTTGAACGGAGAATACATGAACTGCTTTTATAAATGATTGACGAAATAGACACAAATATTCAAAACTACATTCTATGATAGAATTATTTGGATTCAGAGGTTCGATTTAGTAGTTAACGGAGAGATGATTTTGCATTACGTACGCATTAGCTCCCGTTTTAACTACCATCGGTGGGATGATTTTGCTTTGCACGCACGCACTAGCCCCCGATGTATTGTATTGTATTATAGTCGACTTTGTAGTTGGTAACGGAGGGATGATTTTGCATTGCGTACGCATTAGCCCCCGTTTCAGCTACCCTGGAGGGATGATTTTGCATTGCGTACGCATTAGCCCCCGCTGTAAGAATTATATTGTGTTAACTACCACGGTGAGATAATTTTGTCATTGCACTACGCATTAGCTACCATTGGTGAGTTGTTTAAAAGATTCCGGTGTTCTTCATATGAATGATTTTACATCAGGAATAGACCTGCACAGATTGTTTTCTAATTATGAGTATCTTGTGGTCTATTATATTATTAAAAATGATTGATTATGAAAAACTAATGAACTCACCAACCTTTTGGTTGACACTTTAAAGCATGTTTATTCTCAGATATTAAAGAAATCTTTCGCTGTGCATTTGCTCATTTTAAAGATATTACTTGGAGTCATTCATGGCATATATTTCGAAAGACGTTGCATTCGAGTCATTGAGTTCATCAAGATTATTATTAAGTCAATTATAGTTGGATAGTGGATATTATGAAATGGTATGCATGCCTGTCAATTTTCGATGTAAAAAAAGTTTATCTTTTAAAAACGAATGCAATGTTTGTAAAATGTATCATATAGAGGTCGAATACCTCGCGATGTAATCAACTATTGTGAATCGTTTATAATGTATATGAACGAGTCCTTTCAGTTGGTATCAGAGCGGTGGTATTAGCGAACCAGGTCTGCATTAGTATGTCTAACTGATAAGTCGTTAGGATGCATTAGTGAGTCTGGACTTCGACCGTGTCTGCATGTCAAAAGTTTGCTTATCATTTCTAGTCGGAAATCATCTACTTACTATCCTTAGGAAATTACCTGCTATCATTCTTAGTCTAGACACGTCTTACTGCATTGATTGCAAGAATAGTGTATAGACAAAATTCATATCTTAGCGTACCTGTTACTATATACTTTGCCTGACGTACTCCGTAAATTCCTTCGTGATTTACGAAATCTTCTGTTCTATATATATGAATATTCTATGTAATTAGAATACCATCTAATATTCGAAAATCATTTCATATCGAAAAACCCTTTATTCAATCATACGAAATGGAATTCGTCATTAGTTCAAGTCCCTCGAATTCCGAAATGGAATCCCACTCAAGCTCCGAAAGCAGTGTGACCGGAATGGATCAACCAATCAGCCATCATCTATTCTGGTTGAACTGGGGATGGGTTCGTAGCCTTCTCAATCATTGGAGACAAGAAGAAGGTGATCCCTTCCATCCACCACATTGCCCTCTTGACGAAGAACCTGAAGCACTTACCGGTGAACCTGTCCGAAACACCATTTTCTCTCTCATTTTCAGAGTATCTCGTCACGATTATATACTACATCAAATTCTAGATTTTATTTATCCGCTCGTTCCGACCGACAATCATCCCGGAATAATGGAAGAAGTCAACGAGCTTCGCGCTCGAGTAATCAATTTAGAAAACGTGGTGCAAAACCTACCAGCTTCAGCAACAATACCGGCAACACCAGTACCACCAACAACAACACCCGCAGCATAAGCCTCAACATTACATGCCTCAAACTCACAGTCTGTACCTCCAGCATAATCATCATACTACATGATGTCCTACATCGATTATCTTCGTTCCACATGACGTTCTACATCATTTATCTTCGTTCGACATGATGATTATGTAATCTCTAATGTTTTAGAGATTATATATTCTTGTTCTAACGGTAAATCAAATGAGATTAATATCATAATAACTCATTAAATTCATGATTACATCTGAAGAAAATATATATGTAAGTATATTTTCATAAAGTTTGTAATTAAAAAAAAATCTTTTGTACAAACTGTTAATGGTGAAAATATTTTTACGGGTAGGTAATACCCGTGGAATATTCAGATTTCACATTAATAAGTTACACTGTACATTCTTCGAAGCTGATTCAACAGTCATTTACTATCCTACTTACATCCACCGATATACGTATCCATTCACCGCAGAATAACTATTTTCATTCAATTTCATATTTGGATTTTGATCTATCAGAATCTAACGAGTGGCATAATGAAGAAAACATTGGACAAAATAAAATTTGTTAGAAACAAACAAATTAACTATGAGAAATTTTGTTAAGAAACCACGCTAACAAAATTCTAGCTAACTGTTCCTAGCTAACTGTTCCTAGCTAACTGATTACATTTTATTTATCGCAATTTATTTATCGCCATTTATATTCTCGCAATTTTATTTATTGTCACTTAATTTTTGTTATTTATTTAATGCACTTTAAATATCGGGACACGTATACAAGGTTTTGACATATCATATCGACGCATCTATATATATTATTTGGAATAACCATATACACTCTATATGCAGTAATGCTTGAGTTAGCTATACAGGGTTGAGGTTGATTCTACAATAATATATATACTTTGAGTTGTGATCGAGTCTGAGACATGTACACCGGTCACGATACGTATTAATTAATTCGAATATTATAAACTATATATGAATTATTGAATTAGTAACTGTGGACTACTAACTATGAACTACCAATATTGGACAATTAAAATGAATTAAAATATTAATTATAACATATGAAACTAAACAATTCTTCAAGTTTGCCACTTGATTTCATCTTAAACCTCATTTGTATATTGACAATTACAATCCGCGTTCAAACCTTTCATGATTCTTGAAAACACCTCAATCGAGATGATGAAACAAACCGCACTTCATCTACGGAAGAAAAGATTGATGCGTATAGTTATGCACCTGAAAACTCTCGAAAACTGAGTAAACGTTTAACACGTAGCTGTGCTAATTCCTTTAGCGTTGTTATTACCGAAAATAACATTGCAATTCCTTTTCAAATTAGCCAATTTTGTCACAGCTCCAACAAATCAACTTCAAATTTCATTCGGATTAGCCTTATTATAACCTCGATATATATGTTGTAATTTTGTCATCGATACCGGAGAACCGTTTATATTCCACCATATTAGCAGTAAACTTACCAGCAACTTCATTACTCATTGACTTAAGTCTCTCCGAAGAACAATTAAATTTGTTCATTAAAACTCTATCATATACTCATCCGTATCTTGTAACGAGAATTGCCATACCAATTATCGAGAACTAGCAATCAGTATTTTGAAATCTCGCAGCATGTTTACATCAACAGTTATATGTATACATATAATATTTATCTCATAGAATTATGAACTTTCATCTTGAAATTCTGAAAAGCAACCAGTCTATGAATCAATACTCGGAATGTTGAAAAAGCTCAAATATTTTGATACTAAAATTTTTTTTGAGCAAATCATAAAGGAGACTCTAAACAAATTACAAAGACTAAACTTATACATAAAGGATTCAGATGATTATGTTTCTGATGAAATATTTAGCGAATACCTTGCTCCTTAATCGCTCTAAATCATCGTGAATGAATTTCTTCATCACAATTTGATTCTAAAATTCTAAGATATTATCGTATCTTTCATTATTAATATCCTAAATATTTCTGAAGATATCTTCATAAATATTCTAATCCAATATTAATTATCTCTCCGCACTGTCTGTGTTATTTCATAAAAGAAAACTGTTTTAGTTTCTATATTCTGTAAATCTTCGAATTTAAAATATGAATGTTTTGAAGTAGTGTTGGAAATTGATGCATGAGTTAGTATAATATAATGATACTTGATCAACGTGATTATATTACAGTAAGTCATGCTGAGTTTCTAATGGAACGTGATGATTCACAGATCATAACGTCATCATGTGCCATGTTACATAACTCTTTCATCCTGCTTAACTTCTGAACATATCAAGAAATTATACTCTTAATAGTTCTATTCTCGGTGATTCTGGTAATTTGACAAATCAAATCGTGCTATTACGTTCTTTCTTGTTTAGAACATTAAGTTCATTCGAAACTTCATACTTACGAATTCTGGACCATTACTCACTTTACTAGAGGTCGAGAGGAGAATAAAAAGGCAAAGAGCTCCAAAATATAAGAGAAAATATAAAGCCCAATAACAACACGGAAATTACAAACCGTGTATATCAATGTTTATCGCAACATAAAGACACGGGAGAATTAAAAACACTATAACCTTAAGGGCGAAGTAGAAGAAAACAGATTCCTTCGGTGGAAGTTGGAAAACGAGAATGATTGTTGCGATAGTAAGGATAAGGACAAGCATTAGAACTGGATTAAGCATTTTCACAATCTTTTGAATTTGGGAATTTAGTATAGGAGTGGTAAAAATAATAGAACGAAAGAGTTTAATTTATAAGGGAAATATCAGACAGAATAATCGAGGCAGATCACCGCATTTAATTAAAGAGATCCTAATTCCCTTAAATTCCGAAGAATCGGATCTTATATATTTCCAAGATTTTCTTTTAAATTCCTTGAATTCCAGAAATCCCCCGTGACTATGTCAAAAGTTAAATCTCTATCTCAATCTTTTGTGAAAGCTTCACTCGTACGCTTCACATAATCGAATTGTTTTATCTATATTACTCGATGATGATAAAAACTCTAATTTCTAGCTCGTATGAGTCATGAAAACATATTCATTATTAGCCATGACGACCACACTCAAATTTCGGGACGAAATTTCTTTAACGGGTAGATACTGTGACGACCCGGAAATTTTCGACTAAATTTAAACTTAATCTTGTAATGATTCCTACACGATAAGCAAAGTCTATTAAACCGAGTCTCAAAATGTTGGAACTATTTTTCATGAATGCATTTGACCTTGACTATTCCCGACGATTCACGAACAAGTGTTACAAATAAATATAAATATATATATAATAAAATATAAATATAAGGGTTGAAAATAATAAAATATAAATGAATCAGTAGAATATAAAATAATCATTAGAATAATCAAATTACTATTATTATATAAATATATATATGATGTTATAGAATATATATATAATATATGAATATTAACTATTCAGTAAAAGTCATCACATAATATAATAATACATAAATAATAAATGATATTGTAGTAAATTACAAGTTTGAATAAAATTGATAAATACTATTATCATTACTTACATTATTATTATTATTATTAATAATAATATTAATATTTGTATTAGTAATAATATTAATTCTAATATAAAATATATCTAAAAAAATATATAAAATTTGAAATGTATAAGTTGTTATATTAGAGTTATTATTAATATTATTATTATTGATAATAATATTAATATTTTATAATTAGCGTTAATAATAGCATTATTAATAAAATTATTGTTATCATTTTTATTACGATTATTATCATTAAACTTATTAAGATTCACATTTTATGATTATTAGTATTAGTATTATTTATTATTAAAATTAATATATTTAATAGAATTATTGATATTATTATCATTATTATTAATTTATTTATTATTAGACCCATTATCATTAAAATTAAGATTAAAGATGAAGGATATATAATTAATTAATACTATTATATTTATTTGCAATACAGATATGGATAAAATCGATATGCAGTTATATGAATTCAGTTATATATATATATTTATAAATCCGTATATTCAGTTAAGAAAACATATTTATACAAATTATACTTATACTGGTATATATATATATATATATATATATATATATATATATATATATATATATATAAGGAAAATACGTATTTTTTATAAAAATCCAAAAATCAGTTTAGCATCACAATCAAACTGTATTAAGCTTTGTTTAAAGTCTTCAATCCAGTACAAATTAAAATCCAATCACAAAAATAATCGTCATTCCGTTAGCTATCTCTTTCACCTTTTAATTTTTTATTTTTTAATTCAAATCGATTGCAATTTTATATATAATTGATATATTTCAGTGATATTTAATCCATACAACCTTCTATCATTCACCCAAATTTATACCTTTTATTTATCTGTCATCACATTGTCAAATTAAAACAGAAAAGAGGGAAGAACAAGAGTTTGCTCTGTTCGTGTCTCAAGATTTGAAAAGCTTGATTCTTCAATCAATTTCAAAAAATATAAATGCAGTCTTGTTAGTTTTCTTTTACTCAAACTATCTGAAAAATATTAGCTTCCAATTCTATTTAACAAATTCGAATTATTGAGTCAAACTTATTTTCTAAAAAGTCAACAAAATTGTTCATCGTAAAATTTGATTTCAATCTGATGTTTTAGGTCCAATTGAGGATACAGAAAGTTTCCTGGAATGTTTTGAAACATGTTTCGTGTTGTAAGTTTTGTCTAAAATTGTCTTAAATTCGAGAATGGAAATTGGGTTGTTTATGTTCTTCGTATTCATACAGCAGGCCTGTGAGTATATTTCATAACCCGTCCTAATCCATCCGGACGAAGTCCATATCGATTACAAACGATTCACAATAGTTGATTACATCGCGAGGTACTTGACCTCTATATGATACATTTTACAAACATTGCATTCGTTTTTTTAAAAGACAAACTTTCATTACATCGACAGTTAACAGCATGCATACCATCTTATAATATATCCAGCTATAATTGACTTAATAATAATCTTGATGAACTTAATGACTCGAATGCAACGTCTTTTGAAATATGTCATGAATGACTCCAAGTAATATTTCTAATACGAGCAAATGCACAGCGGGAGATTTCTTTCATACCTGAGAATAAACATGCTTTAAAGTGTCAACCAAAAGGTTGGTGAGTTCATTAGTTTATCATAAATAATCATTTCATAATTTTAATAGACCACAAGATTTCATTTCCATTCTTAACAAATATAATCTCATATCAGGCATTTCGCATGGCATAGAGATAAAAATCATTCATATGGATTGAACACCTGGTAACCGACGTTAACTTAATGCATAGAATATCCCCAAAACATAACCTCTCGTCTGTATAATAATCTCGAAGTATTAAAGCATTCGTACCCCGAATGGGACTTGTCAAGGTCCATAGATCTATCTTTAGGATTCGTGTCAATCAGGGGCCATTTCCCTAAATTCTTAGGTTACCAGACTTGAAGGGCGATATTCGGTTTAATAATCCAACCATAGAATATAGTTTCGATTACTTGTGTCTATTTCGTAAAACATTTATAAAAGCAACGCATGTATTCTCAGTCCCAAAAATATATATTGCAAAAGCATTTAAAAAGGGAGTAATGAAACTCACAGTACTGTATTTTGTAGTAAAAATACATATGACGATATGGAACAATGCAGGGTTGGCCTCAGATTCACGAACCTATATCATTTGTATATTTATTAATATACATAGTTGTAATCGAACATATATATATATATATATATATATATATATATATATATATATATATATATATATATATATATATATATATATATATATATATATATATATATATATATATATATATATATATATATATATGTAAATTTATTAGTTATATTCTTTTTATATTAATAATATTTATATGTTTCATTTATTCATTTTGTTATATAAAAAAAATATTAATTTTTGTTATGTTCTATGTATTTATTATATATATCGTTTGTTTGTTTAAATATAGTAACTAATATATTATTACTAATGGTAAAAATGATAATAACTACAATACTTAATATTATTAATAAAGATATTAAAGTTATTAATTTTTGTTAATAATAATAATGATGATAGTTTTTAATTATAAATTTCATAATGACAATAACTGTAGTAAAATGAATAATTTAGTAATAATGGTAGTGAAAATAATAATTTTTAATATTAGTACATAATACTTTTGTTAATAACAATAATGATTCCTAAATGTTTTTAATACTGATATTAATGATAAAGATACTTTATGATATTCATAATAGGAATGATAACCATACATATGATATTAATGTTAATATTAATGATGATAATAACCATTTTTATAATAATACTACTAATACATAATGATTTTACATATTGATAACTATATTGATAATAACATTAATTAATACATAAAGTCATGCTAATTATCTTAAATTCGTCATACTTAATAATAATACTAACAATAATGATAATACTTACTAATACTTAGTTATAGTAGTAATAATAATAATTATTATAATTATAATACTAATAATAACAATAATCATATTCATAGTGAAAACAAAAATAATCATCATCATAATAATACAAGTAATAATAATAATAGTAATAATAATAATAATAATAATAACAATAATAATAATAATAATAATGATAATATATTTGAAAACTACCTCAAATAAGCTTAAAAAAAATTAGCTGCCACCAGCGGGGCTCGAACTCAAGACCTCTTGATAACCTAAACAACCTCTAAACCATTCCTCTGCCTCGACTCATCTGATTTATTTCACCCTTTTAATTTATTTAAGCCGTATAAATTTTGTTTCCTCTATCTTCCTCATCACAGACTCAATCGACCAAAACAATTCAACAACAAAGAAATTGATTTAAATCTTGTAATACACGTAGCAACAAACTTACTGGATGTGTTTGATTAACAGAAATCAAAAATAAGAAAAAGAATCAAGCTGCAGCAGATTCACGAAGAACACTTTGAACTCACACTTCAATTTTGAATTCTAGGACGTTTTAAGTTATAATCATAACATGAAATATGTTTAAAATCCCTCCTATAAACTTTATAGATAGTTAATTTAACTCAAAACATCAAATTGATTACGAATTTTCCCAAGAACACATCAGTTGACTTTTGAATTTTAAAACTTTGACCTCAAAATTCGCGATTGATATGAAAAATTGAAACCTGATAATTTACAGATAGATTGATTGAAGAATTCCTAACCACACTGCAATATTACTTTTTGAGATTAATTAAGAAATCGAGTTGTTCTAAAAATAAACCAAGAACAGAGGACACGAAAGTGTTCTTCAATATTTCAGTTTAATTCTTCTGCTTATTTTCAAATTGAATTGGCAGTGGGTTATATAACGGTGAAGTGGTGTTACTACAGCTATAAGAAATCGATTGAAGTTTAGTTTATAGCCTAGTGAGGTCGATAGAATATAAATCAAGAACGAAATAAAGAATAAGAAAAATAATAAAAAAAATATAAAGTCTTGATAATGATTATTAACCGATTTTGTTTGGATTATGGACTAAATCTTAAATTGATACGAATTGGAATAAGAGTTCAGACAAGAACAAAATTGAATTACGAATTGATGGGAACGTACGACTTAAATGGAATCCTTTTATATATATAATAAATACAGTAATATTAATAACAATAATTATATAAATAATAAGAATATCAAACAATATTAATAATAAACAATAAATAATAATACTGATTTCCTTATATATATATATATATATATATATATATATATATATATATATATATATATATATATATATATATATATATATATATATATATATATATATATATATATATATATATATATCTGTATCTATTTTGTAAATGTCTGTTTTTATATAATTCTGTATATACATATATATATATCTTTATGTATCTGTATATAATCTTATATATATATTTTTATTTGTAAGCAATTGTATAAATATACATCTGTAATGTATTTATATATATTCGATTCTTTTATCTCTGTCTTTATTTATGTATAAAACTGAAATTTGTATATATGTATATATATGTATATATATAAGTGTTTATAATGAAATTGTTGTTAATATTATTAGCATAACGGTTATATTCCAACTTGTAATTTAATATATTATAATTTATAATTTGTATCCTAATTACTAACTATATAATATATAACTTATATTAAATATTTAATATTTATAATTTACAATCCATATAATATTATTTATGTTCAAAATTCATATATATATATATATATATATATATATATATATATATATATATATATATATATATATATATATATATATATATTAATAGCAACTTATTTATTCTGCATTTTTTATTTTCACATTATTAATTTTAATTGATTGGAGTGCATTTTATTAGTTCAAAATAATATCTATGTATACTTGTATTTATATTTATATCTATATATTTATTTACAAACAATTGTTCGTGAATCGTCGGGACTAGTCAAAGGTCAAATGTAATCATAAAGAATCGTTCAAACATTTTGGAACTTAGTTTAATAGACTCTGCTTATCGTATCGAAATCATATAAAGATTAAGTTTAAATTTGGTCGGAAGTTTTCGGGTCGTCACAGTATATATATATATATATATATATATATATATATATATATATATATATATATATATATATATAGTTTTTTTTCTCGTTTTATTTAAATGACACAAAATAATCATTTCAAATGGTTTACAATTGAGGTCTCAAGACTGAAATAAAATCTTAAATACGTTATCTTGTTTTTCCTGGTCGATGTGTTTCAAGAAGAAGAAGAGAGGGTCACAGTTAGTAAGGGTTAAATAAAAACGGGTGTTGGATTAATCAGATAAAACAGGACAGAAGAATGGTTGAGAGGTTGTGTCAGTTAACGAGAGGTCGAGGGTTCGAGCCCGGCATGGGCTGTTTTTTTTGGAAAATTCATTCTTTTGAGGTAGTTTTAATTTTTATTATTAATTTGTTATTATTAATAATAATATTATTAGTATTATTATTATTATTATTATTATTATTATTATCATTATTGTTATTGTTGTTATGTTATTATTGGTATTATAAATTATAATTATTATAATTATTATTATTATTATTACCAAAATATGTATTGCTAGTATCATTATGATTATGATTATTGTTATTATTAACATAAGTAAAATTATTAACAATATTAACATTTTTAGTAATATCATTATTAGTATTGTATTACTATTGTTATTACCAATTATTATGGTTACTAACATGTTAATAACAACTGTAGTATGTAATTAATAATAAAAGTTGTTATGTTAAAATTGTAGAAACTAAAGTTATAAGTCTACAAATTAAACGCGAAGTTTATGATAAAACTTATTATTATTAACACTGTTATTATTATTATCATTGCACTATTAAGGAATAGTGTCATTATAATTAAAAATTATCAAAATTATTATTTTCATGAAAATTATCATTTTTATCTTATCATTATTATCTATAAAAATTATTACTATCATTATGATTATTAATATTACAATTTTTATTATTATCCTTATTCTAATACTATTATTATAACTATTATTTTGTATACAAAAGAAATTTATACAAAAAATGTATTTTTTTTCTTCACATAAGTATACTAATATTACTTAATATTATATTTTAACTAATATAATATTATCTACATTAATATAATGTTAATTAAAATTTATATCAAATAAGTATTACAAAATATTATAAATACTAATAAAATTATATATAAGAGCATTAAATTTAATACATAACTAAATATATATATAGATTTGTTCGATTACGAATATATGTATTAATAAATATACAAATGATATAGGTTCGTGAATCCAAAGGCCAACCCTACATTGTTCAATTTCACCATATGTATTTTTACTACAAAATACAATATTGTGAGTTCATTTGATTCCCTTTTACTCTTTACATTTTTGGGACTGAGAATACATGCGCTGTTTTTATAACTGTTTCCTAAATGCTTTTGAGATATATTTTTGAACGGAGAATACATGAACTGCTTTTATAAATGATTGACGAAATAGGCACAAATATTCAAAACTACATTCTATGATGGAATTATTTGGATTCAGAGGTTCGATTTAGTAGTTAACGGAGAGATGATTTTGCATTGCGTACGCATTAGCTCCCGTTTTAACTACCATCGGTGGGATGATTTTGCTTTGCACGCACGCACTAGCCCCCGATGTATTGTATTGTATTATAGTCGACTTTGTAGTTGGTAACGGAGGGATGATTTTGCATTGCGTACGCATTAGCCCCCGTTTCAGCTACCCTCGGAGGGATGATTTTGCATTGCGTACGCATTAGCCCCCGTTGTAAGAATTATATTGTGTTAAGTACCACGGTGAGATAATTTTGTCATTGCACTACGCATTAGCTACCATTAGTGAGTTGTTTGAAAGATTCCGGTGTTCTTCATATGAATGATTTTACATCAGGAATAGACCTGCACAGATTGTTTTCTAATTATGAGTATCTTGTGGTCTATTATATTATTGAAAATGATTGATTATGAAAAACTAATGAACTCACCAACCTTTTGGTTGACACTTTAAAGCATGTTTATTCTCAGGTATTAAAGAAATCTTTCGCTGTGCATTTGCTCATTTTAAAGATATTACTCGGAGTCATTCATGGCATATATTTCGAAAGATGTTGCATTCGAGTCATTGAGTTCATCAAGATTATTATTAAGTCAATTATAGTTGGATAGTGGATATTATGAAATGGTATGCATGCCTGTCAATTTTCGATGTAAAGAAAGTTTATCTTTTAAAAATGAATGCAATGTTTGTAAATGTATCATATAGAGGTCGAATACCTCGCGATGTAATCAACTATTGTGAATCGTTTATAATGTATATGAACGGGTCCTTTCATTCTCGGACATAAAGTGAAACGAAGAAAACAGTAGTAGTCCATCGAAGGTCTTTGGTGGTGTTTTGGTTTGTTTTCAATCGGCCAACAAAACATTTGCTGGTGAGGTTGATGATGTTGGGTCTCGGCCAAGAAAATAAGAAAGGATCGAGCTTGTGGTCTTTCGGTTACAATAGAAAAGGTGATGAGCTAGTGGTGGTGGTTTTCATGATAGTGATCGATGAAGGTGATAGTAGGGTTTAAGATGATGATGGTTTATGGTGGTGATGGAGTAGGGTGGTCGACAGTTTGATGAGAATAGGGTGGTGATCGACATTGAAGGTTGGCGAGTAGGTTGATTAATAAGGGTTGATCAAAATAAAACAAAGGAAGACAGAGTTGATGTGGGTAGTTTACCAAATATGAATGTATCATGTATATAATAATTGATTGATGATTAAGAAAAGGCAAAAACAGTGAGCATGATTCATATTCACGGGTGTAATAGATCTTTTATTCTACCGACACTTTCATCACGTAGTATTATCGTGTCCATTGCTAAACAATTAACATATAAGTGTTCCTAAAAAATCCCAAAATTTCAAATTAAATCCATTTATTTATTTCAGTCATTATCTGTTTGAAAACTAATCAATAATGTTCGTTAATTATTTATTTTCTGTTCCAATTAATATGTACAGAGTACTAATATTTAAACTAAAAAGATAAAAATATTTTTAACAAACCTATAATCTTCGTAATCGATTTATAGTCCAACTTTTATTTTAAATTCTCATAAATTCGTATTAGATCTATATGAACACTAACAAAAAGTCAACCGAGTGTTTCTGACGTTTACTAATTAAGCTCGAAATCATTTATTTTTAATATATTCTCTTTCTATATATAAACATTTTTAAATAGTAAGTTTAACTACTAAAATAAATATATTATATATTTTTAACAAATAAATTTAATATAATTTTATATATTTACAAGTAATATTTATATACATATTTTTATATATAATAATAGTTTTCATTACATCGCATATTATTTTACATATTTGTTTCCAATAATTAAATCATATATTATTTCAAATAATATTTCAAATTATTATATATATATATATATATATATATATATATATATATATATATATATATATATATATATATATTACAAATAGTTGTTCGTGAATCGTCAGGAACAGTCGAAGGTCAATTGAATATATGAAACAGTTCAAAATTTTTGAGACTCAACATTACAGATTTTGATTATCGTGTCGAAACCATATAAAGATTAAGTTTAAATTTGGTTGGAAATTTTCGGGTCGTCACAATACTTATACTTATTAAAGATAGCAACATTCGTATTTCGATTCGTTTTCATCAAATATTCTACTCGTATTTATGCGGTATTTGTACGCGTATTATATGTAAGCTTCTAGATGTATAACTATTGGAAAATACACTCCTTAGCAGCCCAAGTTTTGTATCCTAGCATCTTTTGTCTTGTTAATGAGTCATGGGATAAAAACTCACAAGTTTACTAACCATTTTGGTAACATATCACTCCATTATGGACTTAAAATTCGTCCATATGTACCACCCCATTTTTCCATTCCATTTTCTCATTCTTTACTCCAAATTACTCTCTCAAAATAGTTCTATCTTCATACTAGATCATTACCAAGCATTTTCCTCATCATCTAGCTTCAAAATTAAGGTAAAACACTTCTTAAAACTCTTGTTAAATTCCTACTTTATTGCTATCTTTTTAAGTTTATAAAACTTGTAAAAACTAGAACTTATTTTGGTGTAAACCAAACTTGTTTGAAAACTAAGCTAACCTTACTAACATGACTGAAAAAACACTTATATATATATATATATATATATATATATATATATATATATATATATATATATATATATATATATATATATATATATATATATATATATATATATATATATATATATTATAACATTATAGTAATTTACTATAAGAATTAATAACTTGTATACATACATAAGACACTTAAAACTTAACAACAACATTTAGTCTCTTTCGGTTCTTAAAATCTGTTTTGACATAAAAATTAAAAAACTATCTTAGACTTTGTTGAAAAAGGCTTCTATTTTAGTAAAATGTTCAATTACATAATATTGATTTTCTGTACAAAAATCACCAATTATCTCAAAGAAAAAGCTATTTTTCATTTTTATTTGGTGACTACAGTTCAGAATTCCTCCGAATCTGTCCACCGTTACAAGTTGAGGTCATAAGCCTAACTTCGACTATGAAACCAAAACATTTAGAATGTGTTTTGAAAACCCAACATATTAAGTAGTCTCTAACAATTTGTATGACCAAAATATATGAAGTAACGAAGAAATTATGAACCGAAACTTTTGACTAAGATTAACGTTGTATGCTTAATATATTTAACTTTAAAACTATGTTAACTAAGTCCTGGGCTATTTTCCTTCATAAACCATGTTAATATATATATATATATATATATATATATATATATATATATATATATATATATATATATATATATATATATATATATATATATATATATATGTTAATAACTTAATTCCAGAGTAGCTAAGAAAAATAATAATTTTAGCTACTTATGATACCCTACTAACTGTTCCTATGACGATTATTGGACTGTTTTGATTGTTTTGGACAATTTTATGATTTTAACTAACCTATACCTTGATTCAGGACATATGACAAATTGGATTAATTAGAGGACTCAAATAGCTATCTAAGGGTGCCTAGTACACCTATAGATGATAAATACGCTATGAGATACACTTAACCGAAGCTAACTACGCGTACCTGAAATATATATATATATATATATATATATATACTTATTATATAACTACTAACAACTAATTTCTAATGAAAAACAAGAAAAAGTATTATATATGTTATATAAACTAGTTTTGTTATTTGTTGTTATATATCTTGATATATATATATATATATATTCTTGATCTAGGTTCGTGAATCCGGAGTCGACCGTGTAATTTTTACACTACCGCTGCACTTATTTTCCAAAGATTGTATTGTGAGTTTATAGATTTTATTTTTAAATGTTTTAAATATTTTTGGGCTGAGAATACATGAACTTTATTTTATACGCAATGGACACAAGTAATTACTTATTTAATTCTACACTGAGTTTAAATCGAAAATTCATTAGCTTTGGTAAATAGTAGCTGCCAGTACATAGGATGTGGACTGGTGGGCGCGAATAATTGTATATGGATCCATAGGGCTTGACATCCCCATCCGAGCTAGTGGCGCTGGCCTTTTAACGGACGTTTGTTATTTGAGTTTACGACACGTTGGTTTGCGTGTATTAAAACGAATAGGGTAATTATTATTATATCGTTAAGTTTAGTTACCAGGGTGCTCTATTACATAGAATCTGTTGATAAACTTTTGATGAAATTAATCTTGTGGTCCATCTTTATATACTTATGACTCGAGCAATTAAACATATAACTCACCAACATTCGTGTTGACCTTTTTAGCATGTTTCATTCTCAGGTCCTTAGACGGCTTCCGCTATGATATGCTTGTTGACTGCATGGAGTCTCTCATGCTTTGTTTAAAGTTTATTGCATTCGAAACAAAACTATGTTGTGTAATAAATTATTTGGTTGTGATGTCAACCTGTATTATTAAAACTTATGTACTTTGAAGATTTACTTATACTTAAACACTCGCCCACATGTTAATAACTTTCTATGTTTAGAAAGTTATTTATTTAATGAATGCAATATTTTATCAAAACGTATCATATAGAGGTCAAAACCTCACTGTGAAATCAATGAATAACGTACCGCGTCAATAGCGATTTTGACGGGTCGTTACATGTGTTGCTACTATGGTTCTAGAGTAAGAAAGTATTGTGTGAGAGGGAAAATGTGTTATCTAACACAAGTTAAAGTGTTTAAAAAGTGATGGCGAAAGTGCCCTGTTTATAACTACCCGGGGTCTCCAGATTGTTCGGACACGCGTCATGTCATTGGTTGATTTATCCTAAAAGTAGGTAACCGACTATCCACTTTTATACTGATGTGGCACATGTGCTGCTAACATGCACTGTGTTCTAATATTTAGGTTTATAAATTATAAGCGCCCTGCATGGCTTATGCTAAATGCTGGATGGCGTATTTTATATTCACTGTTTATTTCTTTCCGGAGAACGCTAGGCATAATATTGATCAAAAATTGTTTTTTACTTTAGTTTGTAGCTTCTGAACACGCCTTCCGTTAAATGAGGATTAGCTTACCTTTCCTTTAAGGCTTTAAGCATGCAAACTATAAGATGTTTCATTGATATTAAAGTTACACATAGATATATATGTTCATTAAACCTACGTATACACATAAGATTGAAAAAGACGCGAGACGGAATCAAGACAGTAAAGACCTTAAAATGTCGTAGCGGAACAAACGGGGTCGAGATAGATGTTGACCAACGTTGATTTATATATATATTTCATACATAAATACTTCAAAATAAACATAGATATTTGCCTTTAAATTGAAATATTTATGTTTAAAATATTTATTTTTGAAATTTATTTATAAAGAACGTTGGTCAACATCCGTCTCGACCCCGTCTCGATCGTTTTTTACCGCCATTTTTGGCGATGTTTACCATTTTTTTAGCATTTCCGTTTTATTAACCGTTGCTAGGTCCGTTGCAACGTTAGCATGGTAAAACCGTTCCAACGCCTGTTACGACGCCCATCTTGACCGTTTTCTACAATAGTGTATACACATCATCTCTTCTACCACTTATTTGTCCTTCACTCCTTTGTTGTATGTTTCTTTAGAGTTTGAGAGGCTTTGATAACTCTAGCTTCTTGTCTTTCATTTTTTGTGTTTATGTTCTTGAACAATCTTTTATAAATTGAACTTAAATGTGTGTGGTTCGTACCTACGTCTACGGATAATATTTTGCGCAACGTTTTCTCCTTCAAATTAGATTCTACAGTAATAAATCAAGGGGTGAACAGCTTGTCAATATATATTAAAGATAAGAGAATGGTCCAATAAATAGTAATTTGGGCCAATAAAGTTCATCATCGCTAGTGTTTGAAACCCAACTGGACTCAGTCCGTCAGCCAACTCTCAGTGTTGCTATAAAATCAACCTGCAATGCAAACAATTAGTGAACCTATGGTACATTACCGGATCCTTTTATTTCCTTACAAAATTTACTAACATAAGTGACGAGAAATTGATCAAAACATACTTTTTAAAAAATCGTTTTATTAGCAAAATAAACGTTTTTAAAAATAATTGTTATAGTACACCACCCTTTTTTTTTTTTTTTGCTAAATAACGATTACCTAATAAAATTAAAGGATCTTCATCAATTGATGAAAAATCCCCAAACCGATACAAGAAGGAAACAAAATGCGACGAAGGGCTCGAAGACAGAAAACTAAACTAGACCAACCTAACTTAACCGCTAACTCAAATCGAACCCCGACGTACCAAAAACCAAAGAACACAAATCAACAAGCCACATATCAAGGACCAAAAAACAAGGGTAAAAAACATCATGATATCACAATGCAAGACAAAAGACGAACATAAACTATATAGGTACCAATTAACCGGCTTTGGAATGCCGATTCTTGCAATTTCTTTTGTCCGGTCGAGATGTCATTCTGTCAACTTTATCAATATGCATATAGTACACCACTTGTTCACACAAACTCGTCCATATTTATGACAACTCGCTGTGACCAACAATCCTTCAATAGTGGCTTATTTTTTTACTGTTACCCGAGAGCTGGCATTGCACAGACAACACTTGCAATGGGTGAATGCGAGTGCTGGCGGACTCGTCATTTTCATTTAAGATTATCAGTGACCACAAATTTTATGGCGAGCCCGTGTATAGTATTCGAACGAACTTACACAAATTGTGTACGAACGCAAGTTCACGTGAATTTGAACAAAATTTGTGAAAACTTGCACTTGCCCATTGCATGTGCGAGTGCACACAAAGTAGGTGAACGTGTCAAAAAATAAAAACTCAGTCATCATTGCTATTAACTGAGCTTCATCGTTAACTCGAGTTATGAAAAGCTGCATTTAAAAATAATTTTTCTAAGAGTAAATTACACCAATGGTCCCTGTAGTTTGTTGTAAATTACGTTGCTCGTCCATATCTCTTAAAAATTTACATGGTTCATCCCTGTGGTTTTACATATCAACGGCGCTGGTCCCTGTGGTTTATTGTAATTTATGTCGCTCGTCCCTATCTCTTTAAAATTATATGGTTCTTCCCTATGATTTTAAATATCAACGGCGCTGGTCCATGTGAATTATTATTATTATTATTATTATTATTATTATTATTATTGTTGTTGTTGTTGTTGTTGTTGTTGTTGTTGTTGTTGTTGTTGCTGCTGCTGCTGCTGTTGTTGTTATTGTTGTTGTTGTGCATTATTATTACTGTATTATTATTATTATTATTATTATTATTATTATTATTATTATTATTATTATTATTATTATTATTATTATTATTATTATTATTATTGCTACATGTTTCTAATTACAATCACTGCCCCCATAATTTAACCATTCATTTAAAATATTTAGACTAATAGTGTAATAATCAAAAATTTACAATTTATTTACCAATACTAACCATTCTTAGGATTACATTAACGTGTAAAGATAAATACTAAAATACTGAGTATATAATAAATAGATAAATGATAGAACCGTAAATAATGAATTAATATATTAAAATACATCTGTTGATCAGTAACAAAAATTATGTATCTATGTTGCAAGATTGGGAATAAACAAAATAGAAAATTTCAAATTAATTGAAAATAAGAGATGCAATTAGAATTATGTAATAATAATAATAATAATAATAATAATAATAATAATAATAATAATAATAATAATAATAATAATAATAATAATTAATACTAATAATATTAATAATATTAATAATATTAATAATATTAATAATAATAATAATAATAATAATGCACAATAATAATAATAATAATAATAATAATAATAATAATAATAATAATAATAATAATAATAATAGTATTAATTCACAGGGACTAGCGTCGTTGATATTTCAAAACGACAGAGACGAACCATGTAATTTTAAAAAGATAGGGACGAGCCACGTAATTTACAATAAAACCACAGGGACCAGCGACGTTGATACTTAAAACTACAGGGACGAACCATGTAATTTTTAAGAGATATGGACGAACGACGTAATTTATAATAAACAACAGAGACCATTTGTGTAATTTACTCTTTTTCTAAATCAATTTTAGCAGTAAATATTTAAACCACAACATCTTATTAAAGTATGAGGCGAGTTCGAAGGTTGCGTGTTCTTCTACGTCGGTAAATACAATCAGGTTCGCTTTGGTTTAGAGAAAACTCATTAACCCAAACAATAAGGAGGAGGAGGAGGAGGAGGAGGAGGTTAAGCTAACATCGTGTTCCAAATTAGAGCGTATAACCATATTCATGGCAGAAGAGGACGTCAACGACTTTGTCGATATGTCGGTAGGCTGGTTTTGGTTTGGTCTTGCATAAGTCTACAGTCCATTCATTGCAGTTGGTTTCGCTCAATGTTTTTTCTGGGATAGATGATATTTTTGTAGTTCTTTTTAGTCTACTTTGATGATTTTGTACCTTATTCCTTTGTGTTGTTTGGTTTGTTGTTGTGGTCGGGTGTTGTTTTGGTCTTGTACTTTTTCGATTTTATTCATTTATTGTTAAAAAAATTCTTTTATTATGCTATTTTTCGGGTTCATAAATTACTCCGTAAATTTCCACCGTCTCAAAAAAACTATTCACCTTTCTATTTTTGTTTGTCTCAAAATTATCGCCACTTCTCTAAATAACTATTAAATATCATTAAAGTTTCAATTATGTCACTATAAATTTTGAAAAATTAACTTTAAATATATTAATTAATTTATTAAATACTCTATATAACTAGATTAAATGAAGTCATTAAATAATTTATTATTATATTTTAAATTTAATAAAAAGTCAAATATAAATGTTTTATTTTAACGGACGGAATAATTATTAGCTGGGAAAAGGTACTCCGTATCTAACAAGCCCATGGAAGGTGGGTCGGTCTAAAGCCTTCCTAATGTTGATGTCGAATTCCCTTCAAAACCCGTCTTCTTCCACGCAGCTAGGTTTTCACATGATAAATTAGATCTTTATCGATGCCCGACTCTTGATTGTCGTTCTTCGTGTGCTCAATATAAGAAAAACTCCTTAAAATCTAAAATTGGGTAGAAAAAAGATTTGGGTGTTGGTTCTCACCATAGTACTTCGAAAGATAATAAGAGAAAGAAATTCAAAGCAAGGGATCTCAATGAAGAAGTAGAGGCTGGGTCGGACGATAGATCGTTAGATGATGATGATGAATGTGCACAGGTGACACAAACACATGAATTCCCCAAAAAACCGATTAAAGTCATAAGGAAGGTCTTAAATCCCAAGAAGAAAAGCAACGACGAGATTAACAAGTTTGGCAATTTCTTAAAAAGTATGTTCGATAGTAACGAATGACCTTCTAAATCAAAGCAATAAGGTTTTCCTATTTGGAAATATCGAGGCAGCGAGAAGAACGTTTAAGATAACAAATCTCAATTTTCATGGTAAATGCCCATGTAGAATGAGATGAGGTCAGGTAGATTTAGCTTGGTGGACAATTGAATGGCTAGTCTTAACGTGATGTTTTATGGCTCGTAGACATGATGGGTTGTTTTGATAGCTAGTTCCAGTTTAAAGGTTCTGCAAAGTTTCATGGATTAATTTAGCTTCTTATTAATGCCCTCTCCCTAGTGTGTATTTTGTTTATAAGGATTTGTTCTCTTCACATATTTATGGTTTATGTCTTGATTCAAATGGGTAATTAAAGTGATGTAAAGCCCATTTTGAATAGCTTTTGTAATTGTAAAGTTTTTTTTTTCACTTTTCCGTGAAAAGGCCTTTTATTTATTTTATTTTCTGTTTTTTGAAAGAAAAAAAATTGCTTTTGTAGGCATGTTGCACGTAGGCATGTTCCAAGTCCACGTGAAAGAGCACCCGCCATATTACGTGTACCATGAGTTGTCATTGCTAGGCCACTTGCTATGGTTTGATTCTTTCACAACCATTTTTCATGTCACATCAGCGTTAAATCAGCACAAACTCTTTAACATTTCTTTTACATTTCTTTCACTAAACACTCGCTATCATACACTCACTTTCAAACTTTAACCAATTTAAAATTATTATTTAAATACAATAAATAAATACCAATAATTAAAACAATTTATTTAATAAAATTAAAAACATTAAATTAATAAAAATTTAAAACATTACATAATTAAAAAATAAAAGACAATACATAAAAAAACGTTACATAATAAATAAATAAAAATACGAACTTATTAATAAAAAAACGAGCTACTCGAGTGGTGTCGGGTCGTCGTCTTCGTCTTCATTTTGTTGTTCTTCGGTGTTTGTGTTTTCTTCATCTTCATTGGTTAACAAGATCATCTTCATTTTTTGTCGATACTTTTGAAGTATTTTTTGGTCTTCCCTTGGCAAGTCCGGGTTGATGCTTGTGTTGAAAATTCGAAAGGCGCGATTCATTACTTTCATCAAAGCCGATTGCCGTTTTTGTTTTTGAGTTAAAGCAATTTCTTGTTGGGCGACCAACATTTGAGAACGAACTTCTTCGGATGAACAAGATGAGGCGGCGGCGGACAAAGCCGAACTCTTTCGCCTTTTTCTCCCGGCTAGTCGACCCAGTGGACGTCGGATTGCGTATTCCCCGAATAAAGTAGAGTGATCGGGGTTTGGATCAACCCTTAATGGTTGATCGTCCCCCAAAGTGATCGGTGACTCCGGTATTGGACGCCGGCGAGATGTCATAACGCCTTCCGGCGCACAAAATTTCGAACAAATTTTAAGTACTTTCCATGCTTTGTAATGCGTAAGCGAAACACTTTAACGCTTCCGGTATTCTTCACGCGCTGCTTCAATGACATCCGCGTCATTATGTCCACTTTGCCAAAAAAAAATTTAATTGGTTGTAAATACCAATAAAAACTTTGATATCTCTTGACATTTTCGCCCATTTTCTGGTTATTTGATCGTTGTTCCTATGTCGATCGGTGACTTGATTATAGTTGTTCACAGCCGTATTCCAAAACGAATCAGCCGATTGTGAAGTTCCAATTTTCGAATTTTCCGTGGCATCGAGCCAACGTTCGGCCAAAATTTCTTCTTCTTCTGGAGTCTAATGCATAAGTTGACGTTTCGGCTTTTCGCTTCCTTCGAGTAATTTACTTTTTCCCTTTCTTTTAGCTTTTTGTTTTTTGGTCTCGGGTTGTGTTTCGGGGACGCTTTCAAGCGAAGGTTGTGTTAAATGTTGTTGTATGTATGGAAGTTGTTGTTGTTGTGATTGTGAAAAGAATTGTTGTTGGTTAATAGGAAATTGTTGAGGTGAATAATATGTATTCATGTTGTGAAATTGTAATTGTTGTTGAAATGGTAGTGGTGGTGGTTGAACAAATTGTAATTGTTGTTGAAATGGTGATAGTTGTTGGGATGGAACAAAATTTTATTGTTGAGAAAAACTAGTTTGGCATGGAGACGAATTGCTAGCTTGGTTCGAAGATGATTGATTTGGTGACGTGATTGGATTGTTTAACATATGGTTGAAGAAATCGTTATTTGGGTTAGACATTTTTTTTTAATTGAAAGATTGAGAGTGTATTGTGTTTGAATAAAGATTGAGATTGAGAGTGTAGTGATTGAGTTTGTGTATTATGTGTATGTATATATAGTGAAATAAAGTAAAGGAAGAAAAACAAAAAAAACTGCATTCTAGCAGTTGGAAAAAAAAAACAAAAAAGCTATATTTTAGCCGTTGGGAATAAAAAAAAAACTGAATTTTAGCCGTTGAAAAAAAAAAACAGTGGGGAGCACCTGTTAGTCCGTTAGAGCCATTGCAGGCTTAGCTAACGAACACTTTAACGATTTGATGGTGGTGGTGGTTAACCGTTAACGACTGGTGGCGGTGGTGGTTAACTAGCCATAGCAAGTGGCCTTAATGACCAAATTTAGATGGTTCCACTTTGCATTTTTATCGTCCTGTTAATCTGGTTACCAGGCCGACACTACCCGTCTACCCGTAGGTGCTTTTAGTGGCCAGATGTACTTTGCATCTTTGTTGTCCGACTGTCCGTACTTTAACTTTGTTAATTTCTTTGGTAACAAAATAGTAGTCACCCAGTGTCAAAATTAATATACAAAATTAGATTAACAAAATCTAAGAAAATGCATACGAGAGTAGGGCCTGTTTCTTTATGTCTTATTGGGCTGAGTTGGATCAATTTATTATTCAGTAAGAATTTTATGTTGTTTACTTGCAACTTAATATTAATCCCAACTGAGTGAGAGTCTGTATCGGTCACCCAAAAAAGGCCACTGCTCCCCATATAGCTCATCTTTCTCATCTTCGTCTCAATATTACCCTTATTTGTTTCCTCTAATGTAGAAAATATTTTTTTTTTTTTGAAAGATCAATCTTATTATGAAGAATTAAAATAAGTACATCTCAAAGGAGTATCCTAACAGCTCTACATATGACAGGAAATATACACGAAAACTATGCAGCAAAATTACAGACTCGAAAATGAATATAAAAAACTTAGAGCTACACTATGACTACAGGAAAAATTCCTATACTGTGATGACCCGTCCAAATCCATTTGGACGAATACATCATTCATCGATTTCACAGTGAGGTACTGACCTCTACATGATACGTTTTGTAAACATTGCATTCTTTTGAAAAGGCACACCATAATTGAATATCAAATTCCAAGGTTTTTGACGTTTGATGATTTCTACATATAGACAATCACCGTAATTAATAGTTTTCAATACTACATCAGTTGATAATGCAGTCAAAATAAGATACATGGTGATGATTTTGTGAATGCAACGTTTTCTCGAATAAAGCATGTATGACTCCATGCACATAGCTTGTATCACATATAAGCAAACAGCGGAAGACTTCTAGGAACCTGAGAATAAACATGCTTAAAAGTGTCAATACAAAGGTTGGTGAGTTCAAAGTTTTAATGTTGCGCATAATCTGCATATAAAGGCGGATCACAAGATTTCAGTTGTTTCATCCAGAAATGTTTATCAAATTATTCTACAAGATTGAGCACCCTGGTAACTAAACTATAACGTTATAATAAGTACCCCTGTTTTAACATACATGCAACCAACATGTACAATACACGCAATCCAACGTGTACTAAACTCAAATAGTATACATCTGTTTTATAGTTCAGGCTAGGGTTTCTATACTTGGAACAGACGGGGATGTCAAGCCCTATGGATCCATATATAACTACTCGCGCCTACCAGTTCTTATAACCGACAGTTACTAGTTACCAAAGCTAAGGGATTTTCGGTTCAAACTCGGTGTAAAATTAAGTATGTACTTTTGTCCATTGCGTTTAAAATAAAGTGCATGTATTCTCAGCCCAAAAATATAGATTACAAAAGCAATTAGAAAGGGATCTATAAACTCACCTTAGCAGCACATAAGGTCATTCACCGAAATGTAACCGAAACTCGGAATGCAAAATAACCGTAGATCTCAAACTAGAGAATATATGTTGGTCAATACATGTCTAACAAGCTAGGTCGGGTCATGGTGTATCACAATCCTAATGCTCGAGACCGACATGCAAAAGTTAACAAAAGTCATCTCAAAAAGTCAACCTGACCCAATATGATCTTTAAATCTACACATGTTTATTATATTAACATAATATAAGTCTTGATAGTTGAACGAATTTATAGTTTATCAAACTCAAAACATTATTTATTTCAGGAGTTATATTATATTTGAATCATCATGGCAATTGAATATATTTTAACATTTCATATAGTTTTTCAATACTTGTAAAATCAGATTATAGTGTTTATAAAGCTTTAAAACATGATAAGACAGTCAACTTTGATAATTGATCAACAAAACAAAACGTGCCTTATATAGAAATTCATTTACCCGATTAGTAATATCTAAAAATTCACTTTATCAATCTCATAGACAAGTTGTTTAAATATTAATTTACAGTTTCAAACACAATTTCAATTAACGTTAGCCATAATTCAGTTGACCATATCTTTTAATCCGTTCATCGAAATCACGCGATTTCTAAATGAAAAGTTATTAATTTTTCGATAGCTTTCCAACGACATGTATATCTTATACTTTATATCAGTAGCATATGTATCAAATTCGTGATTCATCATAAACTATCTAACGACAAAATTAAAGCATACAAGTTTGCATAAACATATATACTCGAGCACTAGACATGGATACACTATTAAATATATAAAAGATAAGATATGAATGCTCACGTATCAATATTGTGATTCAATATTGCAGGAAAGTACGTAGACGCAACGGGGATGATAAACGCTAGGTTGACCTTTGACTCGTGATCATAACCCCCAAGTAATACCCATAACCTCCATAGCTATAACCCATAATTTCCTTAGCTTAAACCCACTTGAAAACCCATTTTGTAAACACTTGGGCAGAACCTCGTCGTAGTATTTTATGTATAACTAATACTAATAATACTAATATTAATACTACTATTACCAATAATAATAATAATAATAATAATAATAATAATAATAATAATAATAATAATAATAATAATAATAATATATTTAAATACTTACAGAGTGTGTGAAGAGAAATGAGACCAGAGTGCAGAGAAATCGAGTAATTTATAGAATGTTTCCTGAATCTGATGCCCATGCGATCGCATGGGCTTCCAGTGCAAATGCCATGCGATCGCATGGCCTGCCTGGACAGCTCATTTTCGTTTGTTTTCTTGCTTGTCTACATATTATATATATATATATATATATATATATATATATATATATATATATATATATATATATATATATATATATATATATATATATATATATATATATATATATATATATATATATATATATTATATTCATGTGCGTAGTTGACTTGTAATTTTAGGTCTGATAACTTGTACATTGACGCTCGACTTATGTCCTGTTTCCGGTTGTTTCGAACGTCCTTTCGTACGTTTAGAAAACTTGTACTTTATGTTTCGTGATTCATACCTTTATCAAAATATAGTCTTAAATTATCAATAAACTATATTATTTAAAGTGTATCTTGAACTTTCGAGTGTTTTGGTCATTTGCTTCTTTAAATCATTTTCTCGTTATTTATCAAAGTATATTTAATAATATTGTT
This sequence comes from Rutidosis leptorrhynchoides, assembly GCF_046630445.1. Lineage (NCBI taxonomy): Eukaryota > Viridiplantae > Streptophyta > Magnoliopsida > Asterales > Asteraceae > Rutidosis > Rutidosis leptorrhynchoides. The sequence goes on along the minus strand of NC_092336.1, from coordinate 59,517,874 downwards.
TTAAATCAAAACGTTTTATGACCAAGTTAATATTATATTTTATCACTTTATAAAATATATATTCAAATTACGTTATTTAAACAAAAACATTTTAACAATCAATTCCTATTATATCTAAAAATGTTTTCGCACGTTTGAAATTAAATCAATAGAATATTATGAAATTTAGTTTTCCACTAACTTTTGTCTAAATCTCGTTATTTGACACTTTGTTCTCACTCATAGATTACTTTACCATTTATTCCGTATGCCGTTAAAATGAAACAATTTCTTAAATCAATGTGGACCTCACAACAGAGGCTCATAATCATATCAAAATGTATCTGATAATTCAATCATTTGATATTATCTTTTAATTTCTTCGATGAATATGTTAAACATATATTGAAATAAATACGTTCATGTAAAGTATTATACATCTAATACTTTGTTAACCTTTTCAATTATTATAACTATATATTGTATATACATATCTATATGTACATAAATCTTCGTGAATCGTCAAGTATAGCCAAAGGGTAATTGAATATATGAACATAGTTCCAAAATTTTCGAGACTCAACATTACAGACTTTGCTTATCTTGTCGAAATTATATAAAGATTAAGTTTAAATTTGGTCGAAAATTTCTGGGTCATCACAGTACCTACCCGTTAAAGAAATTTCATCTCGAAATTTGATTGGAATCGTCATGGCTGACAATATGTATGTTTTCATGACTCATATGAGTTGAAAATTAGAGTTTTATCATCATTGAGTAATATGAATAAAACAATTCGTTTATGTGAAGAGTACGAGTGAAGCTATCGCAAAAGAGTGAAATGAGTAAATGCAGGTTCGTCTTACCGGTGACGTAGTCACGGTGGATTTCCACATTTCAAGGAATTTAAAGATAATCCTTGAAATCTATAAAAGATTTGATTCTCCGGTAATCAAGGAAATTATGATCCTCTTTGATTAAATGCGGTAATCTGCCTCGATTGCTATGTCTGATATTTTGCTATAAATTGACCTCTTCCGTTTCATTTATTTTCACCACTCCTATAATCTTCTTCCTTATTTCATACATCCCAATAGATTGTAAAAATGCTAAATCCAGTCCTGATTCTTGACATTTTCCTTGCTATCGTATCCTTCATTCTTCTTTTTCATCTGCCACCAGAGGAAGTTATTTTCTTCTACTATTACCTTGGGATTATAATGTTTTTAATTCTCCCATGTCTTTACGTTGCAATACGTATTGATATACACTGTCTGTAATTTATGTGTTGTTCTCAACCTTTATATTTTTCCTTATATTTAGGAGCTCCATGCTTTTGTTTCTTCTTCCCGACTTCAAGTCAAGCGAATAATGGTCCAGAATTCGTAGGTATGGAGTTTCGAATGATCATAATATACAAAGTAGAATGGAAAGGTAATAGCACGATTTGATTTGTTAAATTACCAGAATATCCGGAAAAGACCGAATCATCAAGAAAAATATTTTCTTGATAGTTTAGAGGTTAAATAGAATGAAAGAGTTATGTAACATGGTTCATGATGAGGGTATGATCTGTGAACCTTAATCACGTTCCATTAGAAACTCAGCATGACTTACTGTAATATAATCACGTTGATTAAGTGTCATTATATTATACTAACTCATGCTTCAATTCCCAACACTACTTCAAAAACATTCATATTTAAAATACGAATTTTTTTTCCTTCAGATTTTAGAAACTACAACAGTTTCCTTTATGATGTAACATTGATAACGCGAAGAGATAAATGATTTCAGATAAGAATGGCTATGAAAATATCTTCAGAAATATCGAGGATCTTTATAATGAAAGATACGATGATATCTTAGAATTTCTAATATCGAAAGATGATAAAGAAGATTTGTCCGTAAAGATTTAGAGTCAGGAGCAAGGTATTCGTTAATGACTTCAGCAGATACTGAATCATTTGGATTCTTTGAAGGCAGGTTTAGTCTTTGTGATTTGTCCAAGTCTCCTTCATGGTTTGCTCAATCCGTTTTCCAGTTCCAAACCTTCTATTTTTCTGAGCTTTGCCAACACATTATATTTTATCATCAAACTTTTGACTGTTAAGGTCGTTTACAGTTTTTGCTGCTTCATCAGCATTTTTCCAAAATTCGGAGAACTAGTTCGCAGTTTAGGGTATTTTTCAGAAACTTCACATTCGAAGTGTGTAAGTCTAGGAGGTAGACGTTATATATGTATTTATAACTGTTGGCGTAGAATTGCTGGGAAATTCGAGAATAATGATTGAAGCTTTTTGGTATGACAATTACCGTTAGAAGATGCAGATGAGTACATGATAGGGTTTCAATGAATATAATAATTTTTCAGAAAGTTAAAGATCAATGATGTTGCTGGTAAGTTTACTGCTAATGTGGTGGAATATAAACGGTTCCCCAGTAACGATGACGAAGGGCAAACTTATATATCAAGTTATAATATGGCTTATTCGAATGAAAGGTCGAAGTTGATTTGCTGGAGATGTGACAAAATTGGCTACTTTGGAGAGGAATTTTAAAGTTATTTTCGGTAATAACAACGCCAAGGGATTATAGATGCGTTTTAAACTTCTACTTAGGTTCCGGGAGTTTTCCAGGTGCATAATTGTGGATAACATGTGGTTGGATCATCATCTCGATTGTTTCTTAATTGAGGGGTTTTAAGAATCATGAAGGGTTTGAACGCAAATTGTTATCGTCAATATACATATGATGTTCTAGTACAGTTTTGAATTCAAATTATGGCATTTAAAAGATGTAAGAATCTAAGAGTGATGTTTTCTGTTAAATCTTGGCTTGGATTCTGATTTTTCAAAATCAGAATATGTAATCAAATTTGGATGCGTGATAAGGCTAAAAAGGAACATATATTTCATAGCAATATCCCTTCTAAATAATAGGTTTTCATATGTAATTGTATTATATTTTCATTGTAATTGTTTAAATAAATAAGTGCGAAGACAAAAGGCGGAAACGAAGATTTGAAGACACAAACGTCCAAAAAGCTCAAATGTACAAGATACAATTCAAAAGGTTCAATTTATTGATGAGAAACGTCAAAAAATGACAAGAGTACAAGTTACAAAACGCAAAGTACAAGATATTAAATTATACGAAAGGACGTTCGAAAATCCGGAACCGGTACCCGAGCCAACTATCAACGCTCGACGCAACGGAGCTGAAAGTACAAGTCAACTATGCACAAGAATATAATATAATATTTAAATAATTCATAATAAGAATAATAATAAATAATAAAAAGTTGTTAATTGAGCATAGTTAAGGGGTCATAAGTGAAAATTTCAATTCAATATTTGCCTATAAAAGGCAATTCATTTGATCGATTTATGTACACCTTTTCTTCTTTCTTTCTCTTTACATGTAATATATATATTTATAATTATAATTTTAATTTTAGTTTAAGTTTAATAATAATTGAGTTATTGTAAGAAATGTTTTACGGGTTTTAAGTCGAAATTCTGTCTGTGCAACGCTACGCGATTAATCACCACTGTAAGCTATGTTCTTCCTTTTTAATTTAATGTCTCGTAACTAAGTTATTATTATGCTTATTTGAGCCGAAGTAATCGTGATGTTGGGCTAAAATATTAAGACGGGGTTATTGAACTTTGTACCATAATTAAGGTTTGGGCGAAAGACCGACACTTGTGGAAATTAGACTATTGACTATTAATAGATGGGGGGTATTGTCTAATTGAGTGACAACTCATTGGAGTCTGTCGAACCTATCTTCAAATTAATTAACCTAATAATTAATAATGATTATGGTTGTCCTATTTAGTGACGTTCATATGGAATCTGTTATAATCATTTAATTAATCAATTGGGTTGGGTAATTGATTATTCATTCTGATCAAGTGGATGAATTAATATTCATAAACTAATTAAAACAGGGGTGGATTACATACAGTGATAACTGGTGTAATTGTTGACAGAAGTGATAACTGCGTCACAGTTTAAATCCTTAATCAGTTGGAATATTTGACTTCGGGTATAAGGGTAATTTGACGAGGATACTCGCACTTTATATTTATGACCGATGGACTATTATGGACAAAAACCAGATAGACGTATCAAATAAACCAGGACAAAGGACAATTAACCCATGGTAATAAATTAAAATCAACACGTCAAACATCATGATTACGGAAGTTTAAATAAGCATAATTCTTTTATTGTATTTCTCATCGTATCTTTATTTACTGTCATTTTATTACTCGCATTTTTATTTACTGTCATTTTATTTATTGTCATAATTTTACGCACTTTAATTATCGTCATTTATCTTTGCGCTTAAAATATAGAATCGACAAACCGGTCATTAAACGGTAAAACTCCCCTTTTATAATAATATTACTACTTATATAATTATATATATTTTGTATAAATATAGTTGTTAAAAATATAGTAAGTATCACCAGCTCCCTGTGGAACGAACCGGACTTACTAAAAACTACACTACTCTACGATTAGGTACACTACCTATAGTGTTGTAGCAAGGTTTAGGTATATCCACTCGATAAGTAAATTAATAAAACTTGTGTCATATTTTGTAGTATTTTGTATTAAAAATAATACTATTTCGTACCCTCACGCTACACACATCAAGTTTTTGGCGCCGCTGCCGGGGAGCGCTAAAACGCTATATTTTTAATTTATATCTGTAAAAATATAGTTATAAAAAAAAGTAATTTCGGGGACACTTTTTGTGTTTTCACGGGGTATTTAGGTTTTTTTTTTTTAGTTTTTGATTGATTAAAGATATATTAATTTAAATATAATAATTTAATAAATATAATAATATAATAATATTAAAATAAAATATAATAATATAATAATATTTTAGAATCAAATTTGATACGTAAAAGTTTTAAAAGTTTTAAAAAGTCGTATTTATTAAATATTTCAGGGGTATATTATGTAACTTATAATTAATAATTTCTACAATGTCGCTTTCATGTGAATAGTAAATTAATTAATTTCTTTCATTTTGAATCGTAAAAGTTTTAAAAAGTCGTATTTATTAAATATTACAGGGGTATATTATGTAACTTGCAATTAATAATTTCTATCATGTCGCTTTCATGTGAATAGTAAATTAATTAATTTCTTTTCATTTACTATTCATGAATAGTAAATGAGTTAAAAAAAAAAGTTTTGAAAAAAAAATAATAATAATAAAAAAAGTATTAATTTCTTAAAAAAAAAATTTGGGTAAAAAAAAATCGTTTTTTTTTTAAAAAAAAATTTCGTTTTTTTTAAAAAAAAAAATTTGTGTAAAAAAAATCGTTTTTTTAAAGAAAAAAAAATCGTTTTTTTTTAAAAAAAAATTCGTTTTAAAAAAAATTTGTAAAAAAATCGTTTTTTTTAAAGAAAAATTTTTTAAAAAAAAAAAGTTTTAAAAAAATATATATAAAAAAAAAATTTTAAAAAAAAAATTTAAAAAAAAAATTTAAAATCCTTAAAAAACGAAATATAAAAAAAAAATTAAAAAAAAAATTTTTTTTTTATTACCTTTAAATTTTTAGACTCTAGTTACAATTTTTAGTATTAAGTTTAGTTTTTCCATAGTTATTTTTATTTCTAGAATTTTTAGGTTTGCCGTAAAATCCCTTAAGTGCTTATTCCTTAGACTAAGATTTATGTGCTTTAGAATTTTGCGACGCCGTTTTTTGCGCTACTTTCTTATTTTTATTTTTCGACGCCTATTTTTCGACCTTTTATTTTTCGACCTTTTTCGACGCGTTTTTTTTTTCTTTCTTATTTCTCGCTATTCTAGTTTTAGGATAAGATTTTTATTCTACTTCTTATCTAAATTTCTTAAAATTACGAAAATTTATTTTAAGTGGTTAAATTGATAGACATCAAAATTTTCTGGTTCGTAGTAATAGTTGGATTTGTACGTGGACCGGGTTATTGGAGCCAAACAGTACTCAATTATATTGAGACCAAACGAATCCTGCCCCTCTGCTGCATCTTTTGGCTATTCGAAATGTGGGCAAAATCAGAAAAGTCTATTAATTGGATAACTTATATAATTTTTCTTTCCTTTTAAAAACTAATAGGATATTCAGTGAATGCACCGAGTAAAATGTTCACCACCTTTCATACGTTCACCACCTATAACTCGATCAAGACATCTAGCCAATATTGTCGCCGTTGATTTTTCTTTAGAATCATCATCTAGTCGACCAAGAACTCCAACTCAAATTTCCGATAATCCATCTTTTGAACCCGACCTCACAATTGAGAATTCGGAGAATATTCAGGGACAATTCCAAGATCCAGAACCACTAATCATTCCTCCTGAACCACAAACCATTAAATCAGAATCTTCTAGTGATTCGTATTCAACAAATTCAATTATGGAAAATCTGGAACCTCTAAGTATGGAAGACCGAATGAGAGCCACACGCACGGGCCAAGGTCACGCCATTATTAAGCCAGACATTAATGCGCCAGATTATGAAATCAAAGGACAAATCCTACACATGGTAACTAATCAGTGCCAATATAGTGGTGCGCCGAAGGAAGATCCAAACGAACATCTTCGTACGTTTAATAGGATCTGTACACTATTCAAAATCCGAGAAGTTGAGGATGAACAGATCTATCTCATGTTGTTTCCCTGGACTTTAAAGGGGGAAGCCAAAGATTGGTTAGAATCGTTACCTGAAGGGGCGATTGACTCATGGGATGTTTTAGTTGAGAAATTTCTTAAAAGATTCTTTCCGGCATCTAAAGCCGTGAGACTTCAAGGAGAAATTGTTACGTTCACACAAAAGTCAAATGAAACTCTATATGAGGCGTGGACAAGATTTGGAAAGTTGTTGAGAGGATGTCCTCAACACGGTTTAGACACTTATCAAATAGTACAAATATTCTACCAAGGTGTCAACGTTGCTACACGAAAAGACATCGACATAACAGCTGGTGGTTCCATTATGAAGAAAACCGCAACTGAAGCTTACAAAATTATTGATAACACAGCCTCCCACTCTCATGAGTGGCACCAAGAGAAAGATATATATCGTTCATCTAAAGCGGCTAGAGCCGATTCTAGCCATAACTTTGATTCTGTTTCCGCAAAAATAGATGCTTTCGAGAGACGAATGGAAAAGATGAATAAAGATATTCACGCAATACGAATCAGTTGTGAGCAATGTGGTGGACCACACTTAATGAAAGACTGTCACATTGAACAAACGATGGAACAACGTGAGAATGTTGTCTACATGAACCAAAGGCTGAAAAATAGTTATCAGAATAATTATCAACCGCCAAGGCCAAACTTCAATCGAAATCAAAACATTCTTTACAATCCAAAAGGACCCGACAATAACTCGTATAACCAACAAGGTCCGAATAACCAACCAACTCAAAACAACACTTTCAATCAACAAAGATCTGGCTTGTATAAACCACCACAACAAACCGAAGAGAAAAAGTCAAATCTGGAAGAAGTGGTATTTAAGCTAGTTGAATCTCAAACACAATTTATTGAAACTCAAACTCAAACGAATGAGAGGTTTGATCAGTCATTTAGAACTCAACAAGCTTCTATTTTGAATCTAGAAAAACAAGTAGGTACTCTTGTTAGATTGATGAGTGAAAGGAAACAAGGAAAGCTACCGAGTAATACTGAAGTAAATTCTCGGAATGAAAATGTTAATATGGTTTCAACAAATTCTGAAAAACCAGCATCAGAAGATGGGGAGGTTTTAGATGTAAGTAACAATGAAGAAGTTACACCACCACCACCACCCGAGTATGTAAAGCCAGCGGTGGCACCATACAGACCACCCATCCCGTTTCCAAGAAAAGGAGTTGAGTATGAGCAAGTAATAGGTAATAAAGTTTGTGATACCTCTAGAAAGAAGAAGAAGAAGAATAAAAAAGTGCAAGAAACAAAAACAGTAGAAGTAAACCCGGTGAAGACAGTTCCACCAAATCCTCCACCTAGGGTAGGTGATCCGGGTGAATTTATTGTTCCTTGTCTACTTAGTGATTGTGTCATGTATGATGCACTAGCAGATTTAGGTGCGAGTGTAAGTATTATGCCTCTTTCATTATATAAGAGATTAGGTGTAGGTGAGTTAAGTCCAACGGATATGAGTGTTCGACTCCTTGATCAAACCATTAAGCACCCAGTTGGAATTGCTGACAACCTACCCGTTCAAGTAGGTAATTTAACCTTTCTAGTCGAATTCATTGTCATTGACATAGAAGAGGACTCAAACGTTCCTCTAATTTTAGGTCGACCATTCTTAGCGTCCACCGGGGCGTTATTTGATGTAAGAAAGGGTAGAATGACACTTAGTAATGATGAGAAATCGATCACCTTTATGATTCGAAAGTCTAAATATCCACAAACCAAAACCGTTGAACCGACAAAAATGATTGGTAAGAACCATGTTGTTTTACCAACTCCAACAGTAGTGCTTAGCAATAATAAAACGCCTAAGTATGGGGAAAATGAAGTAACACCTAATGATGACTTGATAACAAAGAACCCCGTTGTTGATACGAAATTAAATGATCCCGTTATTAATAGTTCAATGAAGAAACTTATTAAACGGATTCGCGATGCTAGATCCAAGGGGAACTCTAAGTTATGTAACCGGTTAGTATCCAATCTATCGCCTAAAGAAAAGGCGAAACTAGTTGAAATTGTGGATATTACACAGGAATCCGACCAATGGCTTAAAAAAAAAGTCATAGATATGCAAGTTGATTATGGTCCAAGAGAAATTGACGATGAAGTTATTCATAATTTCGACACCACAGCTACCTAAGTGTGGGGAGATTCAAGTGTTCTAAAAAGAAAATGCTCTCTAGAGTTAGTTGTTCTGTTCTCGTGTAGTTCCGAGAATGGAATCCGATTGGTCTTTTCGCTAGCAGACACTAAAGAACTAGTTTTCTCCCCCCATTCTGAATTTTTTTGTTTTTTAGGTTTTATATGAAATTAATATGTTTTCTTTTTAAGTTTTGTGTGAATTTAAAAACAAAAATTTACTTTATTTCATTAAGTTGAAAAAAAATGATTTCTAAAATTCGTCGTGAGTTGAAGACTAGGTCGTTGAGGCGAAATTACTTTACCCGAGGGCGGGGCAAAAAATTTTGTCATCATTATTTTTAATTTTATTGATTTAAAGTATGTAAAAAAAATATATTTGATTTTATAAATTTTTGAACGTGGGGTAATATACCCAACTTTAAAAATATGTATATATGTTTGTATTTTATCATGTAAACAACAGGGTAAAACAACGCACTTTCAAAGACTAACATTAAGTTCAGCAAAAGCTACTGATTTTGACGACAAGACGCAAAACAACAAATGTGATATAATAAATGAAGGAATGAACGATGAGGCGCGCCATTTATCATTCGACGAGCTTTGTAATTACAAACTGGGTATTTTTAATCACTTTCCTACACTAATCACCCTCATGAATTTATAATTATAGTCTGATTTCATGGAAATGAGGGCATTGCATGATCTCAAGTGTGGGGAAGGGTTATAAATTCTCTCGGGTTTATACTTGGCTTATTTTCTAAATATTATAAAAATTTTAAAATTTTTTAACTAAATGAATTCAAAATCATGTTTATACATATTTATGAACGATAAAACTAGGTGTTAATGCCGAAATTATTGTTACCTCGGAAAGGACATAAATTGAGAAACAACTAAAACGCTTGAATTTATTTATTAAGATATAAAAAGACGCATGAAAAAAGCCAAGTGTGGGGAGAATGTACCAAGTTATTCAATTAAAAACTATCTATCACATTTTTGTATAAGAATTATTGCAGGTACTTTTGCTTTGGACGATACTAATCAGTTTTACCCGGTTTACTGTAATATATTTTAAAGAAAGATGGATCTACACGATGAATCAATTCCATCATTAAAAGGAAGTAAAGTCTTTCGAAAAAGACACGCGCTTCTTGATTTAGGTCAAGAAGTTGTCGTCCAGACCAGCTGTAGGTTGACAAAAAATCTAGAAAAGTCATCTCTAAAATCAGCAGGAAATCCACGAACCTCAGCATCAAACAGGGTCGCCATGTGGTCAGATTTATCCTAACCATGAGAAAGATTTATCTCGCACAATGGGGGGGCACCGTGCAAATTAGCTTGATAAGACTAATGAATCAGATCCCCAGAAAGGATAATCTCCTTAAAGATTAAAAATCAGCTTTTAAGACTGATATTACTCAATCATAGAGATTGACCTTAAAGATTGAGAATTACAAACTCATGGAATTCAATGATATCTAAACTCGATCTTCAACGAGAAAATATTTTGATCAAAAATAAAACCGATTTGTTTTCTGAAAACCTATTTTCAATGCGTTCATTACCATTGAACGTAAAATCCTGAGAATTCATCAGAATTCATTAGGTCACCTGAACCAAATCGGGTGTCAACCGTAAGAAACGGTGGTTGCATAGCATGATCGGAGACAGGACCTTGTGCCAGACCGAAAAATCATAGGATGATCTTTACTATTGCTCCTACAAAGGATAGTACTAGCATCCGACACGTTTTAAGACCATAATCATATGCATGTCATTAGACATTGCCTTAACAGTTTCTTGTTCATCGCTTTCCTTTACAACCGGACGGTAGTTTACCGAAAGGTAATATACGGAACAAGTAAACTGGACGTGTTGCTTTCCCAATACAAGGTTAGCAAGTGGGTAACACAAAACCACAAGTGTTGAGCTAAAATTTTCAAATCTGAAACCCACACAACCCACAAAAATATTTTGCAAACACCGGTGAAGGGTTATTCCGGAAAACTTACCTAGGGTAAAAGCTAGATTAAATTTTCAAAAAGATCAAATGTTTTCATAAAGATCCAATTTCCTTAAGGATCTACATTTTCATTGTGATGTGGGACTGTAAACCACCTTTCAAATGTGCACTTTGCTTTGGAAACCGAAAGTAAATCGGCTATTTGATTGCAAGTGTCGTTGACCTAAACCCGAGGCAACTGTGGATGACACACCCACCTTTAACCATGGTTCTATCGTTACTATCATTGTTTATACCACCATATCAAAATCACTAATGTACAAAGTGTGATGAATAAAAAAGTGATTCATGTATGTTTTTATTTCAAGTTCTGTATTGCTTGAGGACAAGCAACGCTCAAGTGTGGGGATATTTGATAAGGCTAAAAAGGAACATATATTTCATAGCAATATCCCTTCTAAATAATAGGTTTTCATATGTAATTGTATTATATTTTCATTGTAATTGTTTAAATAAATAAGTGCGAAGACAAAAGGCGAAAACGAAGATTTGAAGACACAAACGTCCAAAAAGCTCAAATGTACAAGATACAATTCAAAAGGTTCAATTTATTGATGAGAAACGTCAAAAAATGACAAGAGTACAAGTTACAAAACGCAAAGTACAAGTTATTAAATTATACGAAAGGACGTTCGAAAATCCGGAACCGGTACCCGAGCCAACTATCAACGCTCGACGCAACGGAGCTGAAAGTACAAGTCAACTATGCACAAGAATATAATATAATATTTAAATAATTCATAATAAGAATAATAATAAATAATAAAAAGTTGTTAATTGAGCATAGTTAAGGGGTCATAAGTGAAAATTTCAATTCAATATTTGCCTATAAAAGGCAATTCATTTGATCGATTTATGTACACCTTTTCTTCTTTCTTTCTCTTTACATGTAATATATATATTTATAATTATAATTTTAATTTTAGTTTAAGTTTAATAATAATTGGGTTATTGTAAGAAATGTTTTACGGGTTTTAAGTCGAAATTCTGTCTGTGCAATGCTACGCGATTAATCACCACTGTAAGCTATGTTCTTCCTTTTTAATTTAATGTCTCGTAACTAAGTTATTATTATGCTTATTTGAGCCGAAGTAATCGTGATGTTGGGCTAAAATATTAAGACGGGGTTATTGAACTTTGTACCATAATTAAGGTTTGGGCAAAAGACCGACACTTGTGGAAATTAGACTATTGACTATTAATAGATGGGGGGTATTGTCTAATTGAGTGACAACTCATTGGAGTCTGTCGAACCTATCTTCAAATTAATTAACCTAATAATTAATAATGATTATGGTTGTCCTATTTAGTGACGTTCATATGGAATCTGTTATAATCATTTAATTAATCAATTGGGTTGGGTAATTGATTATTCATTCTGATCAAGTGGATGAATTAATATTCATAAACTAATTAAAACAGGGGTGGATTACATACAGTGATAACTGGTGTAATTGTTGACAGAAGTGATAACTGCGTCACAGTTTAAATCCTTAATCAGTTGGAATATTTGACTTCGGGTATAAGGGTAATTTGACGAGGATACTCGCACTTTATATTTATGACCGACGGACTATTATGGACAAAAACCAGATAGACGTATCAAATAAACCAGGACAAAGGACAATTAACCCATGGTAATAAATTAAAATCAACACGTCAAACATCATGATTACGGAAGTTTAAATAAGCATAATTCTTTTATTGTATTTCTCATCGTATCTTTATTTACTGTCATTTTATTACTCGCATTTTTATTTACTGTCATTTTATTTATTGTCATAATTTTACGCACTTTAATTATCGTCATTTATCTTTGCGCTTAAAATATAGAATCGACAAACCGGTCATTAAACGGTAAAACTCCCCTTTTATAATAATATTACTACTTATATAATTATATATATTTTGTATAAATATAGTTGTTAAAAATATAGTAAGTATCACCAGCTCCCTATGGAACGAACCGGACTTACTAAAAACTACACTACTCTACGATTAGGTACACTGCCTATAGTGTTGTAGCAAGGTTTAGGTATATCCACTCGATAAGTAAATTAAAAAAACTTGTGTCATATTTTGTAGTATTTTGTATTAAAAATAATACTATTTCGTACCCTCACGCTACATCATCAATGCGAATGGTTGTTTTAATTTCTAGGAAAGAATATATATCGTTGTGAAAGTAGTGAGTATAGTTGATGATTTGCTGAATCAGAATCGAATAATGTAACATATTAATTGTGAATTTATATATCTTTTGAGTATTACCTACCCGTTAAAAGTTTCACAAGTAATATTTTGTACCAGAGAATTTTTATGATAACATATATATATTTTCTTCAGATGTATTACATATTTAATGAATTAATATTGAATTAAACTCATTTGACTTTCGGCTGGAACTAGAAATGAATAATCTCTAAAACTTTATAAATTACGTAATCTTCGCGTAAATGAAATTATGAATCAATACTCTATTATTCATTTTTATTGATATTTATTCGGTGAATGATGTTGGTGCTCGTGGAATTCTTGTGACTTCGCAATATATGAATGATGTTTTTAGAAAGTTTCGAGTACATCGAAGATGAGAGTGTAAAATCAAACATGTAATTGATTAATACACTTGGTTTATTATGAAATTAGTTGAAACAGATATTGCAGTTGACGATGGTTAAGTCTTTAACGAAGGATGTACATCATTGCATATTAGTAATATGAATTAACTGAGTAGTATCTACCCTTATTCAATTCATACATAATAGCTTAGTACGAAAAGATATACTATGGTTTCCAAAATTTATATATATAAGATATACATATAAATTCTTCAGTGGAAATGAGTTAATACTTCATAACTCATTGATATGACATACTTGTTGTTGATTAGTGATGTTGTTCGCGATGATTATGGATCTGGCGGAGCTTGTGATGTGGTAGATGCTGCTGGCGCTGACGATGCTAACGGTACTGTTGATGTTGTTGGTATAACAAGTATAGCTTGTAAATCATGCACCATTCCGGTCAGGGTTTCTACTCTTCCTTCTATCATTTCGATCCACTCATCTGATTTACGGTTATGGCTGGAATAGATAATCTCTAAGACTTTAGAGATTACATAATCACCGCAGAATATTTCACCAATGAAGTTATGAATCAATACTTCAATGGTTATTGTTGTTGGTACTCCTTGGTATCTATGGTGAGTATGACGTTGATGCTCGAGGTACAGATTGTGATGTTGAGGTGTGAGATGCGGATGTTGTTGTTGGTGGTGGTAATGATACTGTTGGTGTTGATGATGGTGGTACTGTTGATGCCGGTGATGCTGCTGGTGCTTGTAACCTTTGCACCATATTCTCCAATGCCAATACTCGAGCGCGAAGCTCGTTGACTTCTGCAACTACACCGGGATGATTGTCGGTTCGGACGAGCGGATGAATAATATCTAGAATTTGAGATAGTATATAATCATGACGAGATACTCTGGAGATGAGAGAGAAAATGGTATTACGAACAGGTTCGCCGGTAGGTGCTTCAGGTTCCTCGCCAAGAGGGGAATGTGGTGGATGGAAGGGATCACCTTATTCTTGTCTCCAATGATTAAGTAGACTACGAACCCATCTCCAATTCATCCAGAATAGATGATGGCTAATTGGTTGATCCATTCCGGCCACACTACTTTCGGAGCTCGAGTGGAAATCCATATCGGAATAGTTGTCGAAATCTAAGGAATTTGAACTAGATACGTGATCCATCTTGTATAATCAGGGAATTGATTTTTTTGATATGAGATAGATTATAGGATTTAAATTGGTATTCTTCAATACATAATTTACATATGTATATATAATACCAAAATCCCATAAATTACGGAGGAATCTTCGAAAGATGTCAGGCAAAGTTTACAGTAACAGATACGCTAAGATATGAATTTTGTCGATACACTATCTATGCAGTAAATGCAGTAAGACATGTCTAGACTTAGGAATGATAAGCAAGTAATTTCCGACAATAAATGGTAAGCAAAACTCGAAAAAAAACAAATACGGTCATAGTCCAAACTCACTAATGCATCATAAAATTTACCAGTTAAACACACTAATGCAAATTCTAATTCCCTATGACCTCAAGCTCTGATAGCAATTGTGATGACCCATCCAAATCCATTTGGACGAATACATCATTCATCGATTTCACAGTGAGGTACTGACCTCTACATGATACGTTTTGTAAACATTGCATTCTTTTAAAAAGGCACACCATAATTGAATATCAAATTCCAAGGTTTTTGACGTTTGATGATTTCTACATATAGACAATCACCGTAATTAATAGTTTTCAATACTACATCGGTTGATAATGCAGTCAAAATAAGATACATGGTGATGATTTTGTGAATGCAACGTTTTCTCGAATAAAGCATGTATGACTCCATGCACATAGCTTGTATCACATATAAGCAAACAGCGGAAGACTTCTAGGAACCTGCGAATAAACATGCTTAAAAGTGTCAACACAAAGGTTGGTGAGTTCATAGTTTTAATGTTGCGTATAATCTGCATATAAAGGCGGATCACAAGATTTTAGTTGTTTCATCCAGAAACGCTTATCAAATTATTCTACAAGATTGAGCACCCTGATAACTAAAGTTTAACGTTATAATAAGTATCCCTGTTTTAACATACATGCAACCAACATGTACAATACACGCAATCCAATGTGTACTAAACTCAAATAGTATACGTCTATTTTATAGTTCAGGCTAGGGTTTCTATACCTGGAACAGACGGGGATGTCAAGCCCTATGGATCCATATATAACTACTCGCACCCACCAGTTCTTATAACTGGCAGTTACTAGTTACCAAAGCTAAGGGATTTTCGGTTCAAACTCGGTGTAGAATTAAGTATGTACTTTTGTCCATTGCATTTAAAATAAAGTGCATGTATTCTCAGCCCAAAAATATAGATTGCAAAAGCAATTAAAAAGGGATCTATAAACTCACCTTAGCAGCACATAAGGTCATTCACCTAAATGTAACCGAACTCGGAATGCAAAATAATCGTAGATCTCAACCTAGAGAATATATGTTGGTCAATACATGTCTAACAAGCTAGGTCAGGTCATAGTGTATCACAATCCTAATGCTCGAGACCGACATGCAAAAGTTAACAAAAGTCATCTCAAAAAGTCAACCTGACCCAATATGATCTTTAAATCTATACATGTTTATTATATTAACATAGTATAAGTCTTGATAGTTGACCGAATTTATAGTTTATCAAACTCAAAACATTATTTATTTCAGGAGTTATAATAATAATAATAATAATAATAATAATAATAATAATAATAATAATAATAATAATAATAATAATAATAATAATAATAATAATAATAATAATAATAATAATAATAATAATAATATTAATATATTTTGTAACACCGGCCATTTTTTTTTAAAATACACAGCGGAAGACTTTATTAACAAACACAATATAAGTCACGCCATTACATTAATCTGAGTAATTGAGTTTAAATTTATACAACGATGTTACGTTATTACAAAGCATTATTTATACAAAAGTCCACATCAGAGTTGAGTTGTCAAACATGTCTTCTGCAACAGCACCCATCCCGACTAGCAGTACCTAAACCTGCAAGGGGAGAATATGTGGGGGATTAGCGCACCGCTAAGTGAATGGAGTCTATCTAACAGATATAGCTTAAGCCACACACAAGCTATATACTAACAACAACACTTGCTAACTACCAACTAGCATACAATAAGACAATACGAGGATCGGCGGCTTGTACGAGCACACGACTCCCAGCTGATCGGGCCTGAGTCTACCGATAGTCCCTGCTACTCAATTCACATTATAGTTATCCAGATGCAGGGGGTGCATCGTTCACACTATACTCCACAATTAGTAGCCTATGGACCCAACCTCCCCTAGGCACGGTTGACCTCATACGGACTCTAACCTCTCCTAGGCACGGTCTCGAGTCCCCAGTCTCCCTAGGCCTGACTGGTGCCATTCACACAGTGTACACATAAATTCACATACAACCTCAGGCATACTATATTATTCTAACATGACAATTTCTACACTATGCATGATAAAAGAGTCAACCAAAGTAGCATGATATGCTACTTAAACTCTATCCGGAGATAGACCCACTCACCAAATACCAGCAACTAGCTCAGATAATCTATCACTGAGCGGCTTCCTTATCCTTATCACCTGAACATACGGCAAATCAAGTTAGTTTCTGTCCGTTAACACAAAACAACACAGTACAGAAAATCAGTCACAAAAAGCTCCACAAAAAGGTCTACTTAACACTTATGCATTTTTAAAATTTACATCCTGAAAATCATAAAAACACACGGACAGCATAACGGCTATAATTCAACATTTAGTAAAAATTTCACTGCCTAAGACCATCGGTCGATGGTCCCATCCATCGGCCGATCGTCAACTGTCCATCGGTCGATGGTCTCCCTCAATCGGTCGATCGTCAAAATTACATCCGCTGGTCAGAAGTCATACACCATCGGTCGATGGTCTTGTCCACCGGCCGATCGACCCTCACCATCGGTAGATGGTCAACGACCATTGGCCGAAGGTAGTTTATCAGCTGCAACAGCAGCAAAGTGATGGGTTTCAACCCAAAATCACCAAATCTCGACTTTGGACACGTTTTTGACCTCAAAACTGAACATAACTCGTACACTAAACTTTTTGGAACATAAACCCACAACATTCAAACACAAACAACATCAATTTCTACCAATTTGACACAAAACCCCATTTTAACAAAAACTAACTCAAAAACCCATTTAATTACAGATTTGATCATGAAATCTTACAAACCTTACCTTGTTAGAATCCCAATGACACAAGGAATGTTTTGACACTAAAATCAAGCTTCAATTCGAGATCAAATGATTTAGGGTTGGTTAAGATGATGAAGATGAGGTTAGGTGATAGTGAGTGATTTAGTGAATTTTCTAGAGAAAATGAGAAAGTGGCAGCTGGTATAACACTTAATTGTGTTATCTCACAATACCCCTCAACACACGGGTATTTACCAGTTATCTAAAATCTTTCGCACACGATTAGGTAACCCAAACAAGGTCCAATTAAAATAAACAAACCTATTCTGGGACACTTGTCAGAAACTGGTCACAGCACAAATATAATAAAACACTAATTAAATAATTAAAATAAAAGCACTTAAGACTAAGCACAAACTCTAAGGGCAAAATAGACAACTTTCAACTAGCCCGGGTTTCAGTCTGTTACAAATCCACCCCCTTAAGAAGATTCCGTCTTCGGAATCTGGTCTTGGTCAAACAAACAAGGGTAACGAGTCTTCATTAACTCTTCTGTCTCCCACGTAAGATTAGAACCCAAATCGTGTTTCCACTCAATCAACACCATCGGTATCTCCTTCTTTCTCAACTTAGTCACCTTTCGGTCAACTACACAGACCGACTCTTCCACCAATTTCTTACTCAAATCGACCCTTAAATCTTCTAAAGGAAGAAGTTGCGTTTCATCGTCAACTTTACACTTACGAAGATAACACACATTGAATGTATTATGAATACCGACTAACTCTGGCAGAAGATCTAACATCACAGTCTGATCATTTAACACTTCACTGATCAAAAACGGACCAATAAATCTCGGTGCTAACTTACCACGTTTACCGAATCTGATAACCCCTTTACACGGCGAAACTTTTAGATACACTAGTTCACCCACACTAAAGGTTACCGAACGTCTACGAGGATCAGCATACATTTTCTGTCTATCTCTAGCGGCTTTCAACTTTTCTCGCGCACTTGCAACTTTTTCGGCTGTCATTCGAACAATTTCGGGACCTGTAAACTGTTTCTCTCCGGCTTCTAACCAACAATTCAGAGTTCTGCAACGACAACCGTACAACATTTCATAGGGCGGCATCCCTATACTCGAATGATATGAATTATTATACGCGAATTCGACCAATGGCAAATGTGTATCCCACGAACCACCGTATTCTAACACACAAGCCCTTAACATATCCTCCAAAGTCTGTATCATTCTTTCACTCTGACCGTCTGTCTAAGGATGATAAGCTGTACTTAAATTCACACGTGTACCCAGATTATGTTGAAGACTATTCCAAAAATTCGACACAAATCTGGAATCTCTGTCTGAAACGATTGATAACGGCACACCATGTCGACTAACTATTTCTTTCACATACAATTCGGCTAACTCACTTAACGAAGCTGTTTCACGAGTAGCAAGAAAATGAGCACTTTTAGTTAGACGATCCACTATTACCCAAATCATATCATGTCTTTTCTGAGTTCGAGGTAATTTTGTCACAATATCCATCGTTATATGTTCCCACTTCCACTCTGGAATCTGTAACTGGCGTAATGAACCATAAGGTTTCTGATGTTCTGCCTTCACTTGAGCACATATATGACACTTTTCGACATATCGAGCGATATCTGTTTTCATTGTCGGCCACCAATACACTGTTTTCAAATCATGATACATCTTATTACTACCAGGATGTACTGTCAATCTGGATTTGTGAGCTTCTGTCATGATTAAATCCCTCAAATATCCAAGCTTAGGCACCCAAACACGATTGTTTAAGGTCTTTAGTCCTCGTGAGTCATCAATTAAATCCACTTTTTGTTTGATCATTTGTTCAGATTTAATATGTTCTTCCTCTAAAGCACAGGCCTGAACGGTTCTTAAGCTGTTAATCAAATCTGAAGTTATATTCAATAAAAGGAATTTCACATTTTCACTTGACTTTTTACGACTTAGTGCATCTACAACCACATTTGCCTTACCCAGATGGTATTTAATTTCACAATCATAATCTTTGATCAACTCTTGCCAGCGTCTCTGTCTCATATTCATTTCTTTCTGTGAGAAGATATACTGCAAACTCTTGTGATCTGTACAAATAACACAATGGGTTCCGTACAAATAGTGTCTCCACAGTTTCAAAGCAAACACTGCTGCAGCCATTTCAAGATCATGCACTGGATAATTCTTCTCATGAACTTTCAACTGTCGCAAGGCGTAGGCAATTACTTTATCTCTTTGCATTAATACACAACCCAACCCAGCATATGATGCATCACAGTATACCACGAAGTTGTCTGAACCTTCTGGTAAAGCTAACACTGGTGCCTGACACAGTAGCTGTTTCAAAATCTGAAAAGCCTTTTCATGTTCATCAGTCCATCGAAAGGATACATCTTTATGAGTCAACTTAGTCAATGGACCTGCTATTTTATAAAAATCTTTGATAAACCTGCGATAATAACCAGCCAATCCCAGAAAACTCTCAATCTCAGTCGGAGTCTTCGAAGAATTCCAATTCATTACCGCTTCTATCTTTATCGGATCAACCTTTATACCTTCAGCACAAATCACATGACCCAAAAACTGCACTTCACGTAACCAAAATTCACATTTTGAAAATTTTGCAAATAGCTGCTCACGTTTCAACAAGTTTAAAACCTGTCTCAGATGTTCAACATGTTCACTCTCTGTCTTTGAATACACTAGTATATCATCTATAAACACAATCACAAACTTATCTAAGAACGGACGACACACTCTATTCATTAGATCCATGAAGACTGCTGGCGCATTCGTCAACCCAAACGGCATGACAAGAAATTCATAATGACCATACCTTGTTCTAAACGCTGTTTTCGGTATATCTGGTTCAGCAACACGAACCTGATGATATCTGGATCGTAAGTCTATCTTAGAAAAGAATGAAGCACCCTGTAACTGATCGAACAAATCGTCTATTCGAGGTAACGGATACTTATTCTTCACTGTTCTTTTGTTCAATTCACGATAATCAATACACATACGCAATGACCCATCTTTCTTTTTAACAAACAATACCGGAGCACCCCACGGTGAAGAACTCGGTCGGATAAACCCACGATCTAATAACTCTTAAATCTGTGACATCATTTCACGGATTTCAGACGACGCTAATCGATAGGGAGCTTTTGCAACTGGAGTTGTTTCAAGAACCAACTCAATCTTATATTCGACTTCCCTTACTGACGGCAGACCTGGTAACTCATCTGGGAACACTTCGGGAAATTCTGATACTACCGGAATATCGGCCACTGTTTTCTTTTCTTTCTTCGCATCAATCACATATGCAAGAAATGATTTACAACCCTTTGCCATCGACTTTTTCGCTTTCATCATGGTTATCAACGGAAAATTATACCCGCCCCGCTCCCCTCGGGCCACAACACGGGTTCCATCGGTCGAACGAAAGGTAATCATTTTCCTATCACACTTAATATTAGCTCTAAATGAGCTCAGCCAATCCATTCCTAATACTACATCAAAGCTAGGAATAGGTAACACTAAACAAGTCACCGGGAAAGACTTCCCTTCGATCTCTATACAAACCCCAGACACATATGTTGTGACGGGTGTGATCTTACCATCTGCTACTTCTACACTAACCGGCTTGGGTAACACAGTAACTGGTAAATTCAACTTAGCACAAAAATCTAGGGACATAAAACACCTATTGGCACCACAATCAAACAATACGCGAGCAGGTATTGAGTTGATTAGAAACATACCGGTGATCACTTCTGTAATGACCCGAACTTTTCCATGTTTATATATATATTAAATGAAATTGTTATTTACATGATTAAGTGTTTCCAACATGTTAAGCAATCAAACTTGTTAAGACTTGATTAATTGAAATAGGTTTCATATAGACAATTGACCACCCAAGTTGACGGTGATTCACGAACGTTAAAACTTGTAAAAAACTATATGATAACATATATATGGATATATATATAGTTAACATGATATTATGATAAGTAAACATATCATTAAGTATATTAACAATGAACTACATATGTAAAAGCAAGACTACTAACTTAATGATTTTGAAACGAGACATATATGTAACGATTATCGTTGTAACGACATTTAATGTATATATATCAGATTAAGAGATATTCATACATCATAATATCATGATAATATAATAATTTAAAATCTCATTTGATATTATAAACATTGGGTTAACAACATTTAACAAGATCGTTAACCTAAAGGTTTCAAAACAACACTTACATGTAACGAGTAACGATGACTTAACGACTCAGTTAAAATGTATATACATGTAGTGTTTTAATATGTATTCATACACTTTTGAAATACTTCAAGACACTTATCAAAATACTTCTACTTAACAAAAATGCTTACAATTACATCCTCGTTCAGTTTCATCAACAATTCTACTCGTATGCACCCGTATTCGTACTCGTACAATACACAGCTTTTAGATGTATGTACTATTGGTATATACACTCCAATGATCAGCTATTAGCAGCACATGTGAGTCACCTAACACATGTGAGAACCATCATTTGGCAACTAGCATGAAATATCTCATAAAATTACAAAAATATGAGTAATCATTCATGACTTATTTACATGAAAACAAAATTACATATCCTTTATATCTAATCCATACACCAACGACCAAAAACACCTACAGACACTTAAATTCTTCAATTTTCTTCATCTAATTGATCTCTCTCAAGTTATATCTTCAAGTTCTAAGTGTTCTTCATAAATTCTACAAGTTCTAGTTTCATAAAAATCAAGAATACTTTCAAGTTTGCTAGCTTACTTCCAATCTTGTAGAGTGATCATCCAACCTCAAGAAATCTTTCTTATTTACAGTAAGATATCTTTCTAATATAAGGTAATACTCATATTCAAACTTGGATTCAATTTCTATAACTATAAAAATCTTATTTCGAGTGGAAATCTTACTTGAACTTGTTTTCGTGTCATGATTCTACTTCAAGAACTTTCAAGCCATCCAAGATCCTTTGAAGCTAGATCCATTTGTCTCTTTTCTAGCAGGTTTATCCACAAAACTTGAGGTAGTAATGATGTTCATAACATCATTCGATTCATACATATAAAGCTATCTTATTCGAAGGTTTAAACTTGAAATCACTAGAACATAGTTTAGTTAATTCTAAACTTGTTCGCAAACAAAAGTTAATCCTTCTAACTTGACTTTTAAAATCAACTAAACACATTTTCTATATCTATATGATATACTAACTTAATGATTTAAAACCTGGAAACACGAAAAATACCGTAAAACTAGACATACGCCGTCGTAGTAACACCATGGGCTGTTTTGGGTTTGATAATTAAAATTTATGATAAACTTTGATTTAAAAGTTGTTCTTCTGGGAAAATGATTTTTCTTATGAACATGAAACTATATCCCAAAATCATGGTTAAACTCAAAGTGAAAGTATGTTTTTCAAAATAGTCATCAAGACGTCGTTCTTTCGACTGAAATGACTACCTCTTACAAAAATGACTTGTAACTTATATTTCTGACTAAAAACCTATACTTTTTCTGTTTATATTCATAAAATAGAGTTCAATATGAAACCATAGCAATTTGATTCACTCAAAACAGATTTAAAATGAAGAAGTTATGGGTAAAACAAGATTGGATATTTTTTTTGATTTTTGTAGCTACGGGAAATATTAACAATTCTATAAAAATCATATCCTAGCTAACTTATATTGTATTATACATGTATTCTAATATATTATGTAATCTTGCGATACCTGCAAATGTTTTGACATATCATATCGACCCATGTATATATATTATTTGGAACGACCATAGACACTCTATATGCAGTGATGTTGGAGTTAGCTATACAGGGTTGAGGTTGATTCCAAAAATATATATACTTTGAGTTGTGATCTAGCCTGAGACGTGTATACACTGAGTCATGGATTGATTCAAGATAATATATATCGATTTATTTCTGTACATCTAACTGTGGACAACTAGTTGTAGGTTACTAACGAGGACAGCTGACTTAATAAACTTAAAATATCAAAATGTATTCAAAGTGTTATAATATATTTTGAACATACTTTGATATATATGTACATATTTGTTATAGGTTCGTGAATCGACCAGTGGCCAAGTCTTACTTCCCGACGAAGTAAAAATCTGTGAAAGTGAGTTATAGTCCCACTTTTAAAATCTAATATTTTGGGATGAGAATACATGCAGTTTTATAAATGTTTTACGAAATAGACACAAGTAATTGAAAATACATTATATGGGTGAATGATCGAAGCCAAATATGCCCCTTTTGCTTGGTAGCCTAAGAATTAGTAAACCGATCTACTAATTGACGCGAATCCTAAAGATATATCTATTGGGCCTAACGAACCCCATCCAAAGTACCGGATGCTTTAGTACTTCAAATTCGTTTTTATCATGTCCGAAGGATTTCCCGGAATGATAGGGGATATTCTTATATGCATCTTGTTAATTTCGGTTACCAGGTGTTCACCATATGAATGAATTTTATCTCTATGTATGGGATGTATATTGAAATATGAAATCTTGTGGTCTATTATTATTATGATTTGATAATATATAGGTTAAACCTATAACTCACCAACATTTTTGTTGACTTTTTAAGCATGTTTATTCTCAGGTGATTATTAAGAGCTTCCGCTGTCGCATACTTAAATAAGGACAAGATTTGGAGTCCATGCTTGTATGATATTGTGTAAAAACTGCATTCAAGAAACTTATTTCGTTGTAACATATTTGTATTGTAAACCATTATGTAATGGTCGTGTGTAAACAGGATATTTTAGATTATCATTATTTGATAATCTACGTAAAGCTTTTTAAACCTTTATTGATGAAATAAATGTTATGGTTTGTTTTAAAATGAATGCAGTCTTTGAAAAATGTCTCATATAGAGGTCAAAACCTCGCAACGAAATCAATTAATATGGAACGTTTTTAATCAATAAGAACGGGACATTTCAACTTCGTCGGTTGCCACAGCATTCTCAACCAACATCTGAAAAGCTCTAGCCTCTGCTGTTGGAGGGTTCTTCCTTTTTTGCCCACTCGAGGCAGTTGACCCTCCGGCTGATGCCGAACGCGCCCCTGACCCTACCCCGGAACTACCACTCTTTGATGGACAACTAACTGCACGATGCCCTAGTTTGTGACAACTCCAACACACACTATTCGGATACGGACATGCTGAAGACTCATGCCCAATAACACCACACTTTAAACATCTTCTTGTAGCCTCAGAAAACTGACAACTATGAGAAGATCGACACGTGTGACACCAATTTCCTTTACCTGATCCAGACCCAGAACTACTCTGACCACTTTTACCCTTCGATTTAAACCTACTAGACTTCTTGGATTTAGATCCTGATGGACCAGATACTTGCCCACCTTGTTGTAGCACATTACCAAACATTCTGTTTCTGGCGGCCTGAACATCACTTTCTACCATCTTAGCCATCACAATAGCTTGAGACAACGACGTAGCTGTTCTAACAAAAGTTCGGTACTCTGGCAAAATGATATTAACAAAATGCTGGATACGAGACGCTTCGTCTGGCACCCATTGTTGTACAAACCTCAGTTTATCCATATACTTTTCTACTACCTCATCGATCGTCATTTGAGGTGTCATCTTCATTTCAAGAAACTCAGTCTTGATTCGGTTCATATCAAATGGATTACAATACTGTTCACACACTTTCCCATGAAATTGCTCCCATGTGATCATACTCACTTGCCCTTTCAGTATACTAGAAATCAAGGAATCTCACCAAATCATAGCCCTACCTTTCAACAGTCGACTAGCATATGTTACTTTCAGCTCAGGTTCACACTGACACGCTTCAAATACCCTTTCAATTTCTCGCAACCAATTGAGAGTTACAGTCGGATCAGTACTTCCAGAAAACTCAGAGGGTTTGCAATCACGGAAGTTCTTATAAGTACATCTTTTGGGTGGTTGCATGTAAGGTTGATGAAACATTTGCATTTGGTATGGGTTCATCATCATGGGATTTTGGTAAGTAAAAGTGTTTTGCGGTGGCATATAGTATTGGTTAGGTATTTGATTCTGATACTGGTTCTGGTGCGCATTATGTATCGTTTGGGATTGCGCAGTTGGGAATCCAGGTAGTGTATCATCATTTCCAGAATGCCTCGCTAATTCAAGCTCATTAATTTTGTCTTCAGCCTCTTTTAGCTTGCTTTGTAACTGAAGGATGTAACTATTCTGATCATCATCCGACTCAACACCCTCTTCTGGTGCTCTGAATGTTCCGGGGTTGGATGGACCAGTTGCGTTTCTATCAGCCATACCTGTGCTACAAAACAACTCACACAAAAGCTTAGTGGATAACAATTAGTTCAATCACAACTAACACACGTATATCCTATTTTCACTTAGCCCTCACCCCCACAGACATGTTTGACTTGCCTCGGGGTTTGGGAACAAAATACGCGCACGTACTTGCTGCCAAACCATGCTCTGATACCTGCTTGTAACACCGGACAATTTTTTTTTTTAAATACACAGTGGAAGACTTTATTAACAAACACAATATAAGTCGCGTCATTACATTAATCTGAGTAATTGAATTTAAGTTTACACAACGGTGTTACGTTATTACAAAACATTAATTATACAAAAGTCCACATCATAGTTGGGTTGTCAAACATGTCTTCTGCAACAGCACCCATCCCGACTAGCAGTACCTAAACCTGCAAGGGGAGAATATGTGGGGGATTAGCGCACCGCTAAGTGAATGGAGTCTATCTAACAGATATAGCTTAAGCCACACACAAGCTATATACTAACAACAATACTTGCTAACTACCAACTAGCATACAATAAGACAACACGAGGATCGGCGGCTTGTACGAGCACACGACTCCCAGCTGATCGGGCCTGAGTCTACCGATAGTCCCTGCTACTCAATTCACAGTATAGTTATCCAGATGCAGGGGGTGCATCGTTCACACTATACTCCACAATTAGTAGCCTATGGACCCAACCTCCCCTAGGCACGGTTAACCTCATACGGACTATAACCTCTCCCAGGCACGGTCTCGAGTCCCCAGTCTCCCTAGGCCCGACTGGTGCCATTCACACAGTGTACACATAAATTCACATACAACATCAGGCATACTATATTATTCTAACATGGAAATTTCTACACTATGCATGATAAAAGAGACAACCACAGTAGCATGATATGCTACTTAAACTCTATCCGGAGATATACCCACTCACCAAATACCAGCAACTAGCTCAGATAATCTGTGACAACCCGAAAATTTCCAACCAAATTTAAACTTTAATCTTTATATGTTTTCGACATGATAAGCAATATTTGTTAAGTTAAATTTCAAGAATTTTAAACTATGTTCATACATTCATTCAACTTCAACCAAGTTCCAACGATTCACGAACCATTAAACGAATATGATTATATATGTATATGTGTATATATATTATAACTTGAAACGTAAACAAAATATTAGATTAAATACTTTATATGATTGTATCTGTTTCAAAATATTTATCAATGGAATTAGAAGATAATATCAAACGATTGAATTATCAGATATATTGAATTATGATTACAAGTCTCTGTTGAAAGGCCCACGTTGATTTGAGAAATCTTTCCATTTTAACAATATTCGGAAAATGGTAAAGTGGTTTATAAATAAGAACAAATTGTCAATCATTGAGAACTAGACAAAGGATAGTGGAAGATTGAATCTCATAAAGACTCGATTGATCTATTTAGTTTCAAACGTACAAAAACGTTTTCAGTTTAAAAAGAACTTTATTATTAAAACGTATATAACTTTTATAAATATCTAGAACCACTTTTGACAACTCATTACTTAACTAGTATGATAAAGACAACGATATTTATATTTTATTTTATTAATATATATAACGATTTAAATTAATATTATATATATTTATACGCGTATTATACGTACATAGTTTTATACTTTTTCTATACTTAAACTTTACCTTTACTTTATTTTTACTTTACTTTAACTTTAATAATTCACTTTAATAATTCATACTTTAATAATTCACTTTAATAATTCATACTTTAATAATTCACTTTAATAATTCATACTTTAATAATTCACTTTAATAATTCAAAAATCTATTATAAATAGAATTCAATAGGTTTCATTATTTCATAGAAACTTGAAAATATTTTTCTCTAAACTCTCTCAATCGATTTACATATATATATTTACTCCGTATTATTTCAAGATATTATTAGTATACATAAAATATTACGACGGAGTGCTGTCCGAGTGATTTCGAAATTGTTTTTCGAGTAGGATAGGATTAAGGAAATTATGAGTTATAGCTATGGAGGTGATTGAATATGGTTCATGGGTATGCTCGTGAGGTCAATATAGTGTTTATCATTTTCGTTACGTCTACGTACCTTTCCTGCAATATTGAATCTCAATATTGATAGGTGAGTACTCATAATTTAACTTTTACATACTAATAGTGTATCCCTGACTAGTGCTCGAGTATTTAGGATTATGCATGCTTGTACTTTTGATATTGCCCTTAGACAGGTTAGGTTGAATCTTGAATTAGTTACACTTGCGGTTGAGATAAGGTATAAGATATGCATGTCCTTGGAAAGCTAGCGAAAAATTAAGAACTTTTCCTTTAGATATCGAATGGTTTTGATGAACGGATTAGAAGTTATAATCAATTGAATTTTCGATATTTTTATTAAAAATGATTATTATTATCGTCGTTTTTATTGTCGTTCTAGTTTTATCTTATTATTATCATTATTATTATCTTTATCAATAAAAGGGATTTATCATTAAAAATTGTTATTTTTTTTATTATTACTATCGTTATTATCGTTAAAGTTATAATTAGTATTATTATTATTATCCAATTATTATTATTATTAGTATTATTATTATTATTATCATTATTAATATATATATCATTATTTAAAAATGGTTATTGTTATTGTTATTATTATTATTACTATATTATCATTAAGATAATTATTAGTATTATCGTTAATAATGTTATAGTAACTATCATTATTCATATTAGTGTAATTAAAACAAATATTTGTAACACCTAATTATTTTAATTACTATTATTATCATTATTATGAACACGATATAAAAGACTATTAAAAGCTATTAAACGAAACGATTAGGAAATAATGAGTAAGAGTATCATGATGAAATTAAAATATTATAAGATATTGATTTAGATAAAATTATCGTTCTTATTATTTTTATCATTACTATTATTATTAAAAGTATCGTTAGTATTAAAACTATCATTTTAACAAAAATTATCATTTTAATAGAAATGTCATTGTTACTATAAAATATCATTATTATTATTATTATTATTTTAAATAGAATTATTATTTTAAAGATAATATTAAAAATTATCGTAAATATTAAAATTATCATAATTAGAATTATCGTTTTATCATAATGTCATCTTAGTAATTATAAATATTGATATTTTTATAATAATAATTATTATTACAAAATAATACAACTTTTACTTACTATCATTATAGATATTATTTTATCAAATAAATATGTGATTTTTACTACGTGTAATAACTTACTTTAATAATACCTATCATATTATCTTTATAATATTAAATGAACCCTATAAATTTTATTACTTAATATATATAAAAGTATATTTTATTATATAAATTTAATATAAAATTTTATTTATTAATAAATAAATTATATTATTTACTCTAATAAATCTTTTAAAAATATTTAAAAATATAAAACGACGATATTTAAACTATATATTAATCATGTATAGATTTTTGGAAATTATTTTGAGTCAAATTTACTTTTGTTGACTTTTGCATATTAGTCTCGAGCATTAGGATTGTGGTACACTATGACTTGACCTAATTTGTTAGACAAATATTGACCAACACATAAATATATATAATTAATTTAGGTTCGTGAATCCGAGGCCAGCCTTGCACTTGTTCAATGACGTTATATGTATTTTTACTACGAAATACAGTATGGTGAGTTTCATTTGCTCCCCTTTTACTCTTTACATTTTTGGGGCTGAGAATACATGCAAATGTTTTATTAACTGTTTTACAATAATTATATGCGTGAGTCTCATTTACCTTTTTACCCTTTATATTTTTGGGACTGAGAATACATGCGCTTTTATAAATATTTGACGAAATAGACACAAGTAATTGAAACTACATTCTATGGTTGAATTATCGAAATCGAATATGCCCCTTTTTATTAAAGTCTGGTAATCTAAGAATTAGGGAACAGACACCCTAATTGACGCGAATCCTAAAGATAGATCTATTGGGCCTAACAAACCCCATCCAAAGTACCGGATGCTTTAGTACTTCGAAATTTATATCATGTCCGACGGAGGATTCCGGAATGATAGGGGATATTCTTATATGTATCTAGTTAATGTTGGTTACTAGGTGTTCACTATATGAATGATTATTTTTGTCTCTATGCATGGGACGTATATTTATGAGAACTGGAAATGAAATTCTTGTGGTCTATTAAAATGATGGAAATAAATGATTATGATAAACTAATGAACTCACCAACCTTTTGGTTAACACTTTAAAGCATGTTTATTCTCAGGTGTTAAAGAAATCTTCCGCTGTGCATTTGCTCATTTTAAAGATATTACTTGAAGTCTTTCATAGCATATTTCGAAGAATGTTGCATTCGAGTCATTGAGTTCATCAAAGATTATTATTAAATCAATTTATAGTTGGATAGTGGATATTATGAAATGGTATGCATGCCTGTCAATTTTCGATGTAAAGAAAGTTTGTCTTTTAAAAACGAATGCAATGTTTGTAAAATGTATCATATAGAGGTCAAATACCTCGCAATGTAATCAACTATTGTGAATCGTTTATAATGTATATGAACGGGTCCTTTCAGTTGGTATCAGATCGGTGGTCTTAG
Source organism: Rutidosis leptorrhynchoides (assembly GCF_046630445.1). Taxonomy (NCBI): domain Eukaryota; kingdom Viridiplantae; phylum Streptophyta; class Magnoliopsida; order Asterales; family Asteraceae; genus Rutidosis; species Rutidosis leptorrhynchoides. Next base: position 59,487,038 of record NC_092336.1, on the reverse strand, counting down.
CGAACCAGGTGTGCATTAGTGTGTCTAACTGATAAGTCGATAGGATGCATTAGTGAGTCTGGACTTCGACCGTGTCTGCATGTCAAAAGTTTTGCTTATCATTTTGTGTCGAAAATTAACTACTTATCATTTTTAGTCTAAGACACGTCTTGCTGCATTGATTGCATGAATAGTGTATAGACAAAAATTCATATCTTAGCATATCTGCTAAATCATATCTTATCGTATCTGTTACTTTAAACTTTGCCTGACATATCCCGCAAAGTCCTCCGTAATCTACGAAATCTTTTGATCTGTATATATATATATATATATATATATATATATATATATATATATATATATGTATATATATATGTATATATATATATGTATATATATATATATATATATATATATATATATATATATATATATGTATATATATATATATGTATATATATATATATATATTCTATGTAATTAGAATACAATCCGTTAGCCAAAATCATTTCATATCGAAAAAAAAAACCTTTATCCAATCGTACGAAATGGAATTCGTCATCAGTTCAAGTCACTCAGATTCCGAAATGGAATCCCATTTAAGCTCCGAAAGCAGTGTGACCGGAATAGATCAACCAATCAGTCATCACCTATTCTGGATGAATTGGGGATGGGTTCGTAGCCTCCTCAATCATTGAAGACAAGAAGAAGGTAATCCCTTCCATCCACCACATTGCCCTCTTGACGAAGAACATGAAGCACTTACCGGCGAACCTGTCCGAAACACCATTTTCTCGCTCATTTTTAGAGTATCTCGTCACAATTATATATTACATCAAATTTTAGATTTTATTTATCCGCTCGTCCGAACCGACAATCACCCCGGTGTAATAGAAGAAGTCAACGAGCTTCGCGCTCGGGTAGTGGCTTTGGAGAATATAGTACATAGATTACAAACACCAGCAGCAGCATCAGCAGCATAACCAGTACCACCATCATCAACGCCAACAGTACCATTACCTCCTCCAACCACAACCGCGTCGTAAACCTCAACTTCACAATCTGTCCCACGAGCATCAACGTCATACGCACCATAGATACCAAGGAGTACCAACAACAATAACTGACGAAGTATTAATTCATAACTTCATTGGAGAAACATTCTGCGGCGATTATGTAATATCTAAAGTCTTAGAGATTATCTAATCTAGCCCTAACCATAAATCAGTTAAGCGAACCAAAATGATAGAAGGAAGAGTAGAAACCCTGACAAAAATGGTGTGTGATTAACAAGCTAAACTTGCTTTACCAACAGCATCAACAGTACCGTCAGCGTTACCAGCATCGTCAGTACAGTCAACATCCGAATCAACAACACCGATAACATACAAACTCCGTCAGTTCAAGAATCACTGTGGACATCATTACGAATCAATAACGTGTATATTGTATCAACGAGTTATGAAGAATTAACTCATTCCCTCTGAAGAAATTATATGTATATTATATATATATATATATATATATATATATATATATATATATATATATATACATTGAAATAAATCTTTCCGTGCTAAGCTATTGTGTGTGAATCTTAACTACTCGGTTAATTCATATTACAAATATGCAATAATGTACGTCCTTCGGCCGCAACTTAATCAGCGTTAACTACAATCTCTGTCGCAATTCAACAAATTCCAATTCATAATAAATCAACTATATATTTGATTTTACACTTTCATCATCGATGTACCCGAAACTTTTCAGATAACATCATTCGTACTTTGCGAAATTCACAAGAATTCCACGAACCGAACATCATACATCAACAAATAATGAAGTATTGATTCATAATTTCAATGTCATTAAAGAAATACTGCGTAAAAGTTATGTACTTTTTAAAGCCTTTAGGGAATATTCAATTCTAGTTTCAACCGTAAACTAAATGAGTTTAATTTAACATTAACTCATTAAATCTATGTTACATCTGAAGAAAATATATATATATATATATATTTTCATAAAGACTGTAATAAAATTCTTTTGTACAAAATATTAATTGTGAAATTTTTTTTAACGGGTAGGTAATACCCGAGAGATATATAAATTCACAATTAATATGTTACATTCTTCGAATCTGATTCAGCAAATCATCCATTATACTCCCTACTTTCACAACAATATACATTCTTTTATAGAAATCAAAACAACCATACTCATTCAAAATTTAATTACATATTCTGATTTTGAAATCTTAAAATTCAACTTGAGATATGACCAAAATCATCACTCTTAGATCTTACATCTTTCACAAGCTATATTTTGACTTCAAAACTGTGTTAGAATATCAAATGTATATTAACGATTACAATCTGTGTTTAAACTCTTCGAAGATTTCTGAAGACACTTCGAATGATGAGCAATCGAGATGATGATCCAACCACATGTTACCCACAGTTATGTACCCGAAAAACTCTTGAAACCAAAGTAAAAGTTTAAACAACGTATCCGCGTCAGATTCTTTGGTATTTATTAGTAAAAATAACTTTGCGACTCCTATTCAAAGTAGCCAGTTTTGTCACAGCTCCAGCAAGTCAACTTCGACTTTTCAGTCAGACTAACCTTATTATAACCTTGAGATATATACCATCGTTACCAGGGAACCTTTTACATTCCACTACATTATTAGCAGATGTACCAACAACTTCATTACCCTTTGACTTTAGCCTCTCCAAAAAGTCATTATAATTATTCATTGAAACCCCATCATTTACTCATTCGCATCTTGTAATGAGAATTGCCATACGAATCATTGGGAATTAGCAATCAGTATTTTGAAATCTCGCAGGATGTCTACACCAACAGTTATATGTGTATATATAACGTCTATCTTCTGGACTTAATTTGAATGTGAAGTTTCTGAAAAACACTCCGAACTACGAATTGGTTCTCCGAAAATGGAAAAAAAAAATGCTGATGAAGCAGCGAAAACTATAAACGACTTTAAACGGTAAAAGCTGGATTATAATAATGAAGTGTGCTGGCAAAGCGCAGAAAAAGAGAAGTTTTGGAACTGGAAAATGGATTGAGCAAAGTAGGAAGGAGGCTGTGGACAAATTACAAAGACTGAACCTGACTTCAAAGGATCCAAATGATTCAGTACCTGCTGAAGTCATTAACGAATACCTTGCTCCTGACTCTAAACCCCTGCGGACAATATTCTTCATCATCCTCTGATATTAGAAATTCTAAAATATCATCATATCTTTCATTATAAATATCCTCCATATTTCTGAAGATATATTCTTAATTTTTCTTATTTGAAATCATTTACCTCTTCGCGCTATCTGTATTACATCATAAAAGAAACTATTTTAGTTTCTAAATTCTGAAACATTCAAGTTTAAAATAGGAATATTTTGAAGTAGTGTTGGGAACTGAAGCATGAATTAGTATAATATAATGACACTTGATCAATGTGATTATATTACAGTAAGTCATGCTGAGTTTCTAAAAGGAACGTGATGATTCACAGATCATAACATCATCATGTGCCATGTTATACGACTCTTGTATTCTATTTAACCTCTAAAATATCAAGAAAATATTTCTTGATGATTGGGCCTTTTCCAAGGTATTCTAGTAATTTGACAAGTCAAGATCGTGCCATCACAATTTCCTTCCTAGAACATTAACAATGTTCACTCCGAAATTCATATCTATGAATTCTAGACCATTACAAGCGATGCTTAATCTCAAGAAGAAGAAACGAAAGGACAAAACTCCGAAATAGAAATTGGGGTATACATTACAGCAAATAAAAGAGAGCATTAACTGTGAATGATAATGATTATAGAAGACAGAAGCAGAGACTTTGAAATATAAGGGAACATATAAAGCCCAACGACAAACCAGAAATTATAAACCATATATATCGATGCATATAGTAATATAAAGACATAGGAGAACTAGAAACACTATAAACCCAAGAGTATAGTAGAAGTAAATAGATTCTTCCGGCGGTAGATGAAAAAGAAGATTGACCGATATGAAAGTTAGAAGTATATCAAGAATCAGAACTGGATGGAGCATATTGATGAATACTTTAAAATATGAGTTGAGGGGGAAAGAATAGAAGGTGATGAAACATGACTAGGAACTTAGAAATCAATAGATTTAACTCACACAATGGCGGAATAAGTGAATCAAACCCTCTAGTGAATAGGTTAAGTTTTTTTTGATTAATTTAGTCAAACCACAACTAAATCAAGTGTGATTAGATCAACACCTAGAGCTATTATTCACCACCTGGGTGATTTAGACTGAGAGAGAATCGGAGGAGCTCACTAGATCTGAGTGTGTGTAATAAATGAGAGGCTTAACCTAAAATGAAGAACATAAGACTTTATATACCCCTGCTGTTGACTCACCCATACGATTCATTCATCACACGTACGAGTTGGCTTCATCAGCCGTACGGGTGATCACTCACTCGTGTCTTCTCATTTAGGTTGTAATTATGACTTAGCTCATCATCAACCGTGCGTATGAGCCTGTCAGCCGTACTAGTGAGGCTTCACTCGTACGTCTGACTAAGTGTAACATAGTAAAACATCTAAATCTCGTTCCTGCAGTTCCTGTAACCACATACAAACACGGATAGGATAATAACGAGCAATCATGGTGGCCTGTAAACTGTTATACCTGCAATGGACGTGGGTAGATGTCTAGGGACTTGCATAAAATGCATCAACAGAAGGTGTGGGTTGTAAGGAAACGAAGGAGGTGAATTTATAAGAAAATCTCCGACAGAACAATTAAAATGGACGATCGCATTTAAAGCGGATCCTAATTCCCTTGATTACTGGAGAGTCAAATCTTATTAAGAAGATTTTCTTCAAATCCCTTGAAATCTGGGAATCAATCATATCTATGTCAAATGATAAGATGAATCTACACTTACTCATTTCACTCTTCTATGTTAGCTTCATTCGTACTCTTCATATAAATAGATTGTTTATCCAAATTATTCGCTGATGATAAAACTCTAATTTTCAGCCCGTATGCATCATGAAAACATACTTATTATCATTCACGACCTTTCCACTCAAATTTCGGGACGAAATTTCTTTAACGGGTAGGTATTGTGACAACCCAGAAATTTCCAACCAAATTTAAACTTTAATCTTTATATGTTTCCGACACGATAAGCAATATTTGTTAAGTTAAATTTCAAGAATTTTAAACTATGTTCATACATTCATTCAACTTCAACCAAGTTCCAACGATTCACGAACCATTAAACGAATATGATTATATATGTATATGTGTATATATATTATAACTTGAAACGTAAACAAAATATTAGATTAAATACTTTATATGATTGTATCTGTTTCAAAATATTTATCAATGGAATTAGAAGATAAGATCAAACGATTGAATTATCAGATATATTGAATTATGATTACAAGTCTCTGTTGAAAGGCCCACGTTGATTTGAGAAATCTTTCCATTTTAACAATATTCAGAAAATGGTAAAGTGATTTATAAATAAGAACAAATTGTCAATCATTGAGAACTAGCCAAAGAATAGTGGAAGATTGAATCTCATAAAGACTCGATTGATCTATTTAGTTTCAAACGTACAAAAACGTTTTCAGTTTAAAAAGAACTTTATTATTAAAACGTATATAACTTTTATAAATATCTAGAACCACTTTTGACAACTCATTACTTAACTAGTATGATAAAGATAACGATATTTATATTTTATTTTATTAAATATATATAACGATTTAAATTAATATTATATATATTTATACGCGTATTATACGTACATAGTTTTATACTTTTACTATACTTAAACTTTAACTTTACTTTATTTTTACTTTACTTTAACTTTAATAATTCACTTTAATAATTCATACTTTAATAATTCACTTTAATAATTCATACTTTAATAATTCACTTTAATAATTCATACTTTAATAATTTACTTTAATAATTCATACTTTAATAATTCACTTTAATAATTCATACTTTAATAATTCACTTTAATAATTCAAAAACCTATTATAAATAGAATTCAATAGGTTTCATTATTTCATAGAAACTTGAAAATATTTTTCTCTAAACTCTCTCAATCGATTTACATATATATATTTACTCCGTATTATTTCAAGATATTATTAGTATACATAAAATATTACGACGGAGTGCTGTCTGAGTGATTTCGAAATTGTTTTTCGAGTAGGATAGGATTAAGAAAATTATGGGTTATAGCTATGGAGGTGATTGAGTATGGTTCATGGGTATGCTCGTAAGGTCAATATAGTGTTTATCATTTCCGTTACATCTACGTACCTTTACTGCAATATTGAATCTCAATATTGATACGTGAGTACTCATAATTTAACTTTTACATACTAATAGTGTATCCCTGACTAGTGCTCGAGTATTTAGGATTATGCATGCTTGTACTTTTGATATTGCCCTTAGACAGGTTAGGTTGAATCTTGAATTAGTTACACTTGCAGTTGAGATAAGGTATAAGATATGCATGTCCTTGGAAAGCTAGTGAAAAATGAAGAACTTTTCCTTTAGATATCGAATGGTTTCGATGAACGGATTAGAAGTTATAATCAATTGAATTTTCGATATTTTTATTAAAAATGATTATTATTATCGTCGTTTTTATTGTCGTTCTAGTTTTATCTTATTATTATCATTATTATTATCTTTATAAATAAAAGGGATTTATCATTAAAAAGTGTTATTTTTTTTTATTATTACTATCGTTATTATCGTTAAAGTTATAATTAGTATTATTATTATTATTATTATCCAATTATTATTATTATTATTAGTATTATTATTATTATTATCATTATTAATATATATATCATTATTTAAAAATGGTTATTGTTATTGTTATTATTATTATTACTATATTATCATTAAGATAATTATTAGTATTATCGTTAATAATGTTATAGTAACTATCATTATTCATATTAGTGTAATTAAAACAAATATTTGTAACACCTAATTATTTTAATTACTATTATTATCATTATTATGAACACGATATAAAAGACGATTAAAAGCTATTAAACGAAACGATTAGGAAATAATGAGTAAGAGTATCATGATGAAATTAAAATATTATAAGATATTGATTTAGATAAAATTATCGTTCTTATTATTTTTATCATTACTATTATTATTAAAAGTATCGTTAGTATTAAAACTATCATTTTAACAAAAATTATCATTTTGATAGAAATGTCATTGTTACTATAAAATATCATTATTATTATTATTTTAAATAGAATTATTATTTTAAAGATAATATTAAAAATTATCGTAAATATTAAAGTTATCATAATTAGAATTATCGTTTTATCATAATGTCATCTTAGTAATTATAAATATTGATATTTTTATAATAATAATTATTATTACAAAATAATACAACTTTTACTTACTATCATTATAGATATTATTTTATCAAATAAATATATGATTTTTACTACGTGTAATAACTTACTTTAATAATACCTATCATATTATCTTTATAATATTAAATGAACCCTATAAATTTTATTACTTAATATATATAAAAGTATATTTTATTTTATAAATTTAATATAAAATTTTATTTATTAATAAATAAATTATATTATTTACTCTAATAAATCTTTTAAAAATATTTAAAAATATAAAACGACGATATTTAAACTATATATTAATCATGTATAGATTTTTGGAAATTATTTTGAGTCAAATTTACTTTTGTTGACTTTTGCATATTAGTCTCGAGCATTAGGATTGTGGTACACTATGACTTGACCTAATTTGTTAGACAAATATTGACCAACACATAAATATATATAATTAATTTAGGTTCGTGAATCCGAGGCCAGCCTTGCACTTGTTCAATGACGTTATATGTATTTTTACTACGAAATACAGTATGGTGAGTTTCATTTGCTCCCCTTTTACTCTTTACATTTTTGGGGCTGAGAATACATGCAAATGTTTTATTAACTGTTTTACAATAATTATATGCGTGAGTTTCATTTGCCTTTTTACCCTTTATATTTTTGGGACTGGGAATACATGCGCTTTTATAAATGTTTGACGAAATAGACACAAGTAATTGAAACTACATTCTATGGTTGAATTATCGAAATCGAATATGCCCCTTTTTATTAAAGTCTGGTAATCTAAGAATTAGGGAACAGACACCCTAATTGACGCGAATCCTAAAGATAGATCTATTGGGCCTAACAAACCCCATCCAAAGTACCAGATGCTTTAGTACTTCGAAATTTATATCATGTCCGAAGGAGGATCCCGGAATGATAGGGGATATTCTTATATGTATCTAGTTAATGTCGATTACCAGGTGTTCACTATATGAATGATTATTTTTGTCTCTATGCATGGGACGTATATTTATGAGAACTGGAAATGAAATTCTTGTGGTCTATTAAAATGATGGAAATAAATGATTATGATAAACTAATGAACTCGCCAACCTTTTGGTTGACACTTTAAAGCATGTTTATTCTCAGGTGTTAAAGAAATCTTCCGCTGTGCATTTGCTCATTTTAAAGATATTACTTGGAGTCTTTCATAGCATATTTCTAAGAACGTTGCATTCGAGTCATTGAGTTCATCAAAGATTATTATTAAATCAATTTATAGTTGGATAGTGGATATTATGAAATGGTATGCATGCCTGTCAATTTTCGATGTAAAGAAAGTTTGTCTTTTAAAAACGAATGCAATGTTTGTAAAATGTATCATGTAGAGGTCAAATACCTCGCAATGTAATCAACTATTGTGAATCGTTTATAATGTATATGAACGGGTCCTTTCATAATCTATCAATGAGCGGCTTCCTTATCCCTATCACCTGAACATAAGGCAAATCAAGTTAGTTCATGTCCGTTAACACAAAACAACACAGTACAGAAAATCAGTCACAAAAAGCGCCACAAAAAGGTCTACTTAACACTTATGCATTTTCAGAATTTACATCCTGAAAATCATAAAAACACACGGACAGCATAACGGCTATAATTCAACATTTAGTAAAAATTTCACTGCCTAAGACCATCGGTCGATTGTCCCATCCATCGGCCGATCATCAATGGTCCATCGGTCGATGGTCTCCCTCAATCGGTCGATCGTCAAAATTACATCCGCTGGTCAGAAGTCATACACCCTCTGAAACGCCCCGTCCTAATCCATCCGGACGAAGTCCATATCGATTATAAATGATTCATAATAGTTGATTTCTTCACGAGGTACTTGACCTCTAATTGGTACATTTTACAAACATTGCATTCGTTTTTAAAAGACAAACTTTCATTTCATCGAAAGTTGACAGGTATGCATACCATTTCATAATATCCAACTATAAATGACCTAATCCGTCATTTACTTAATAATAATCTCTAATGAACTTCAACGACTCGAATGCAACGTCTTTTGAAATATGTCATGAATGACTCCAAGTAATATCCTTAAAATGAGCTAATGCACAGCGGAAGATTTCTTTCAAACCTGAGAATAAACATGCTTTCAAGTGTCAACCAAAATGTTGGTGAGTTCATTAGTTTATAGTAATCATTTCATCTTCATCATTTTAATAGACCACAAGATTTTAAATATTATAAAACGTGCAGAGGTCCCATTCCAACTGCACCAAAAAATATCTTACATATGAAGAACACCTGGTGAGGATTCAAAATATAATAGTAACCATCTGTGCCAGTCTTTCACCCCACGGCTGAATACACGTGCCTTCAAAATATAGAACCTCTGTGCCGGTCTTTACACCCCACGGTTGAACACATGTTTATAAAATATAGGACAACCGGTGCCAAAATGTCATAAATAATAAACCATCCACCCGGCTCGGGAGCTCATACGCTCTAACGGAAACCGGGGACTAATGCGTGTCATAATAATCAACCCCAATCTCAGATAATTCTATCATAGAATGCAGTTAAGGTACTTGTGTCTATTTCATAAAACAGTTATAAAAGTTGCGCATGTATTCTCAGCCCAAAAATGTAAAGGCTAAAAAGGCAAATGAAACTCACCATACTGTATTTTGTAGTAAAAATACATATAACGACATTGAACAAGTATAGGGTTGGCCTCGGATTCACGAACCTATATCAATTATGTATATTAACACATATAATATTCAATAAAATATATATTTTGATATTAGTAATATACTTATGATTTAATATTAATAATTACTTAAATATATTTATTTTATATGTTTTATTAATTTATCATAATAATATGTTATATACTTTATTAAAATATTTTGAATAAATACTTAGTATTAATATTTTTAAATACTCATAATTTTTAATATGATAATACTTTTAATAAATTTGAGTTATATTAAAACGTAAATGAAAAAAAAATATTTTTTAATAAAAGTAGTATACTTATTATATATACTTCTATATATCTAATGTTTGTATCTAACTTATAATATCTATCTTTTTTTTTAGTTTAAGATCATAAAAATATTGTTATATTTTACATACAAAATACATTTAAAATTAAGGTTATAATTAGTAGTGTTAATAATAATAATAATAATAATAATAATAATAATAATAATAATAATAATAATAATAATAATAATAATAATAATAATAATAATAATAATAATAATAATAATAATAATAATAATAATAATATTTAGAATAATAAGTATACTACCTTAAAAGCTTTTCCCAAAAACAAATGCCTCATACAAGGTTCGAACCCGAGACCTCTCGCTAACCGTAACACCCTCTCAACCGTTGCACCATTTCTATTTTTCTGAAAATATCCGAGCCTAATATCTATATCTAGTATCTATCTGTTTTCATCCTTCTCCTCTAAAACCCATTTATTCTTCATCATCATCATCTTTATGATCTTTACTCATTATCTTCATTATTAACGTATCATCATCCTAATCATACTCATAATAACCTTCGTTCAACTCATCATCATAACCATTTTATCAATATCAATCATAGATCATCATTATCATGATTCATTATCATCTTATATCATTAATCTCGTCATCACCGTGATCATCATCATACATAAATCACATCATTATAATTACCATTTCCTTCAATATTAATAAAACAGAAAAATGCCACGAGTAGTAGATACCCTCGTTTTAGCCTAACAGAAAAACAGTTGTTGGGTCACGTTTGTCACCAGGAACAACAAACCAAATTTAAAAGCCCAATCATAATTAAATATAACGGCCCAATCAACATGTTTACTAGTCCCATTTGATCAACTCATTTAAACAGCCCAAGTACCTAGCCCAACAACTAGTTTAATCCAACAGTAAGTTTGATAGAATATCACTTATACGACCCGTAAGTAATTGAAATGTTTAGATGATGCAGTTTGAAAAAGGAACTCGCCTAGGCTAGTTACTGTACATCCCTTCATAATTTCCACAATAAAAGAAACTCGCTATCTCCTTATTTTTCTTAATACAAGTTGCATGAGTCCCTTTTAAATAAATAGGTACTCGAGAAAAATACAAACATGTGGTCCAAGAATCACTTTAATCGATTTCCTTTTTAACCAAGTGGGGTTCGGCTCATGAATTTCCAACAATTCTTTCGGCCCACAGGAAGGAGATAGATGTCGACCATACTCATCTTCCACTTGCTAGAAAAATATAAATTTAAGTGGGGTATATCTTTAATCAAAATGGTCGACCAATGGAGTAAGTAAAGTAGGGATACTTGAATATAAAAGGTGGTTATGTGTGGTGTTTGGATATGAACTAGAAATATAGCACTTGCATTATATATGGTATTACTCAATTACGTATTACCTTTTTCTTTTATAATACGTGCCTAGTCAGAAGAAAACGATGCAGTAACATTAGCGGTGTAAACAGAAGCTGTAGCTAGATGGTGGTTGCAATCGATATGGAAGTAAGGAGACAGAAACTGTGTAACAATGAGTATAGTAGCAATTAACAATAATCATGGCCACGCTTGTGAAATGTTTGCATTGGTGGTGTTGGTGATCCAAGAAAAACAGAAGAACGAGGCAGTTATAATGGTTGTGGGTTTGGCTTCGTTTTAGACTAAAGAATAAGTAGTAGTTCGTAGTGTTTGGTTACAAGGAGAGAAGTGGAAAGAGGTGTGAGTTTGACAAAAAAAAATAATCGGGTTTGATGATGGTTGTAGCCGGTTGTGGTGATGATTTAATATGAGGGTGGCGATGGTTGTTTAAGGTTTGCAAGGTGATATTCGGTGGTGTATAGTAGTAGACGATGAGTGTGTTCAATGGTTGAAGGCGGTGGTTTAATTAAATGGGTTTCGATCATAAAGGTGGTGAAACGAGTTGTTGATTGTGGTGTTTGTTGGTGATCTTTCTCTATCAGCAAGACATAAAACAAGTAAGTTTTGTTTCTCTAACTCTCTCTTTTATTTTTCTAAAAGTAACAAATTAAATAGAATAGAAACGTTTGATTAATGTTGTAATAAGAATTGATTTCTTGTTGTATTGTAGTGATGGACATCGACGTCTAACAGAATTGGAACATGGATTCGACAGAAAATAAAATTAAAGAATTAAACATCCAATTTGATTGAGAAAGCTAACAGGATTTGGATGTCAATGAGATTACAAAGTCGTGATTTGTACTATGAATAAATCATCTACAGAAACTATGGAGAGTTCTAACAGATTTTGGATCTATTTCTCATCTTTTTCTGTATTTTATCATATTTATATATATATAATTTTTATATCAATATTTATATATATAAAGTTGCATTTTGTAAATCAACACAATGATCTCAGTTGTATTCGTACCTATATATCAGTATATTTATATCCGGATTTTATATCTATTTATATATATATATCTATTATATATTTATATAATTGCATTTATATAATGATAGTTATATATATTTGTTTATACATATATATTTTATAATCTTTTGTAATATTAATATTCTAACTTTATTAATGATTATAATAAGAATACTAATAATAATAATAATGATAGAATTAATAATAACATTGATAATAACCTTATCAAAATTATACTAGTATTAATAAGAAATAAAGTAATTATAAAAATGATAATAATAATATTATTAATGATACTAATAATAATACTCATTACAATAATATCAGTAATAACAATATAACAATTCGTATTTATATTCATTTTCATAATAATTTTAATACTAATAATGTAGATGTTAATATTAAAAGTAATAATAATGTTACTATAACAATTATAGTTTAATTTATAATTATATCAGACATTAACATTACATGTTATTAATTACATGATATATAATAGTAATAATTATAATAATAATTCTTAATGACAATACTTAGTAATGATAATTTTTAATTCAACTGATTAAATGATATAGTATTCCTTCAACTTAATATATGCTCTTATATTTTATTTACATATTTATTTTCACATACACAAATCTATTTACAATTAACTGTTCGTGAATCGTCGGGATTTGGTCAAACGGTAAATGATTGTATGAAAATAGTTTCAAATTTTGAGACTCAACATTACAGATTTTGCTTATCGTGTCGGAAACATATAAAGATTAAAGTTTAAATTTGATCGAAAATTTCTGGGTCATCACAGTACCTACCCGTTAAAGAAATTTCGTCTTGAAATTTGAGTGAGGTGGTCATGGCTAACAATAAGAATGTTTTCATGACGAATATGAGTTGATAATAAAGTTTTATCATCATTGAGTAATATAGATAAAACCATTTGATTTTGTGAAAAGTGCGAGTGAAGCTATCAACAAAGAGTGAAATGAGTAGGTATAGATTCGTCATATCTTTTGACGTAGATATGGTTGATTTTCCAAGTTCAAGAGATTTGAAGAAAATATTCGTAATAAGATTTGATTCTTCGGTAATCAAGGGAATTAGGATCCGCTTTAAATGCGATCATCTGTTTTGATTGTTCTGACTGATATTTTGCTATAAATTCGCCCTCTTTGTTTCCCTTATTTCCACAACTCGATTTGACTTGTCAAATTATCAGAAGTTACGAGAAAAGATAGAACTATCAAGAAAATATATTCTTGATATGTTTGGAGATTAGATAGAATGTAAGAGTTGTGTAAATGGCACATGATGATGGTACTGTGAATCATCACATTCCATTAGAAACTCAGCATGACTTACTGTAATATAATCACGTTGATCAAGTGTCATTATATTATACTAACTCATGCTTCAGTTTCCAACACTACTTTAAAAACATTCATACTTCAAACTCGAAGTTTTCAAAATTTAGAAACTAAAATAGTTTCTTTTATGATGTAACATAGGAAGCACGAAGAGGTATATAATTTCGGACGAGAATATTTATGAAAATATCCTCAGAAATATCGAAGATATTGATGATGATATTTTTTTTGGAATTTCTAAGTTCGAAGGTTGATGAAGAAAAATTTTCCGCAAGATTTTAACATGACTTCGGAGCAAGATATTCTCTAAAGATTTCAACGGATCCAGAATTACCTGGATTCTTTGAATATAGGGTATGGTCCTTGTATTTGTCCTTGGTCTCCTTCGTGGTTAGCTCAATCTGTTTTCTAGTTCCAACTTTTCTGAGCTTTTCTAACATACTATTCCTTATCATATTAATGTCGTTTACGGTTGTCTATCGTTTCTGCTGTTTCATTCAGTTTTTTTTTTTTCAAAGATCAATGTAGGCTGGATGCTTTTTAGAGTTTTCAGAATGGAAGATCATAATTCTAAGAGGTAAATGTTATATGTATACATATAACTGTTGATGTAGAAGTGCTGCGAAATTTCAAAATTCTGATTGCTGATTCGCGGTAACTGGTACGGCAATTATTGTTACAAAACGCAGATAAGTATATGATAGAGTTTTAATGAACGAATATAATAGTTATTCGGAGTGACTTAAGTTAATGAGTAATGAAGTTGCTGGTAAATTTACTGCTAATGTGGTGGAATATAAAAGGTTCCCTGACAACGATGACGAAAGGTAAACTTATATATCAAGGCTATAATAAGGCTAATCCGTATGAAAGTCGAAGTTGACTTGCTGGAGCTGTGACAAAATTTGCTAATTTGAAAAGAGATTGCAAAGTTATTTTCGGTAATAACAACGTTAAAGGAATTAACACAGCTACGTGTTAAATGTTTACTCAGTTTCCGAGAGTTTTTCAGGTGCATAACTATATGTATCAATCTTTTCTTCCGTAGTCAAAGTGCGGTTGGTTCATCCTTTTGATTGAGATGTTTTCAAATATTATGAAATGTTTGAACGCAGATTGGAATCGTCAAGATACAAATGAGGTTTAAGATGAAATCAAGTGGCAAACTTGAAGTATTGTTTAGTTTCATATGTTATAATCAATATTTTAATTCATTTTAATTGTCCACTGTTGGTAGTCCTCAGTTGCTTAGTCCACAGTTAGCTAGGATTTTGTTAGCGTGGATTCTTAACAAAATTTCTCATAATTAATTTGTTTGTTTCTAACAAATTTTATTCCGTCAAATGTTTTCTTCATTATGCCACTTGTTGGATTCTGATAGGTCAAAATTCAAATATGAAATTTGAATGGAAATGGTTATTCTGTGATGAACGGATATGTATATGTGTGAATTTGAGCAGTGTTGTTAGTGACTGCTGAATCTGAATTGAAAAATGTACAGTGTAACTTATTAATGTAACATATAAATATTCCTCGGGTATTACCTACCCGTTAAAATATTTTCTCCATTAACAGTTTGTACAAAGGAATTTTTGAATTACAAATTTTATGAAAATATATATACATATATATTTTCTTCAGATGTAATCATGAATTTAATGAGTTAATATGATATTAACTCATATTATTTTCGATTTGAGCTAGAATAAGTAATCTCTAAAACTTTTAGGATCCACATATTCTTCGCAGAATATTAATGAAGTTATGGTCCAATACTTCATCGTTAATTGCTGTTGGTACTCCTTGGTATCCACGGTGCATATGATGTTGATGTTCGTGGAACAGATTGTGATGTTGAGGTGTGGGATGCGAATGTTGATGTTAATGATGGTGGTACTGTTGATGTTGCTGAAGCTAGTAAGTTTTGCACCATATTCTTCACATTGATCACTCGAGCGCGAAGTTCGTTGACTTCTTATATTATTTCGGGATGATTGTCGGTCGTAAAAACGAATGAATAAGGTTTAAAATTTTAGATAAAATCTAATCGTGGCAAAGTATTCAGGAAATGAGTATGAAAATGGTGTTTCTAATAGGTTCACTGGTAAGTGCTTCAGGTTCTTCGCCAAGAGGGAAATTTGGTTGATGGAAAGTATCGCCTTCTTCTTGTCTCCAATGATTGAGTAAACTACGAACTCATCAGATGGATTGGGGATGGCTGATTGATTGATTCATTCTGGTGACGCTGCTTTCGGAGCTGGAGTGGGACTCCATATCGGAATCCGAGGGACTCGAACTAGTTGTGAGTTCCATTGCGTACGATTGAATGAAGGATTTCTCGAAATGAAATGATTTTCGGATATCGGATGATATTCTAATTACATAGAATATCCATATATATAGAACAAAAGACTTCGTAGATTACGGAGGAATTTACGAAATATATCAGGCATAGTTTATGGTAACAGATACGCTAAGATATGAATTAGCAGATACGCTAAGATATGAATTTTGTCTATACACTATTCATGCAATCAATGCAGTAAGATGTGTTTAGACTAAGAATGATAATCAGGTAATTTTCGATAAGAAATAATAAGCAAAAACTTTTGACATGCAGACCAGGTTCAAGTCCAAACTCATTAATATAACCTAACAACTACTAGGTCGAAGTCCAGACTTCACTAATGCATCCTAACAACTCCCAGTTAGACACACTAATGTCGACCTGGTTCGCTAAGACCACCGCTCTGATACCAACTGAAACGCCCCGTCCTAATCCATCCGGACGAAGTCCATATCGATTATAAACGATTCATAATAGTTGATTTCATCACGAGGTACTTGACCTCTAATTGATACATTTTACAAACATTGCATTCGTTTTTAAAAGACAAACTTTCATTTCATCGAAAGTTGATAGGTATGCATACCATTTCACAATATCCAAATATAAATGACCTAATCCGTCATTTACTTAATAATAATCTCTAATGAACTTCAACGACTCGAATGCAACGTCTTTTGAAATATGTCATGAATGACTCCAAGTAATATCCTTAAAATGAGCTAATGCACAGCGGAATAAACATGCTTTCAAGTGTCAACCAAAAGGTTGGTGAGTTCATTAGTTTATAGTAATCATTTCATCTTCATCATTTTAATAGACCACAAGATTTTAAATATTATAAAACGTGTAGAGGTCCCATTCCAACTGCACCAAAAAATATCTTACATATGAAGAACACCTGGTAAGGATTCAAAATATAATAGTAACCATCTGTGCCGGTCTTTCACCCCACGGCTGAATACATGTGCCTTCAAAATATAGAACCTCTGTGCTGGTCTTTACACCCCACGGCTGAACACATGTTTATAAAAATATAGGACAACCGGTGCCAAAATGTCATAAATAATAAACCATCCACCCGGCTCGGGAGCTCATACGCTCTAACGAAAACCGAGGACTAATGCGTGTCATAATAATCAACCCCAATCCCAGATAATTCTATCATAGAATGCAGTTAAGGTACTTGTGTCTATTTCGTAAAACAGTTATAAAAGTTGCGCATGTATTCTCAGCCCAAAAATGTAAAGGGTAAAAAGGCAAATGAAACTCACCATACTGTATTTTGTAATAAAAATACATATAACGACATTGAACAAGTATAGGGTTGGCCTCGGATTCACGAACCTATATCAATTATGTATATTAACACATATAATATTCAATAAAATATATATT
Source organism: Rutidosis leptorrhynchoides (assembly GCF_046630445.1). NCBI lineage: Eukaryota > Viridiplantae > Streptophyta > Magnoliopsida > Asterales > Asteraceae > Rutidosis > Rutidosis leptorrhynchoides. The sequence continues at coordinate 59,469,050 of NC_092336.1, read as the reverse complement.
TTGATATTAGTAATATACTTATGATTTAATATTAATAATTACTTAAATATATTTATTTTATATGTTTTATTAATTTATCATAATAATATGTTATATACTTTATTAAAATATTTTGAATAAATACTTAGTATTAATATTTTTAAATACTCATAATTTTTAATATGATAATACTTTTAATAAATTTGAGTTATATTAAAACGTAAATGAAAAAAAAATATTTTTTTAATAAAAGTAGTATACTTATTATATATACTTCAATATCTATCTTTTTTTTTAGTTTAAGATCATAAAAATATTTTTATATTTTACATACAAAATACATTTAAAAGTAAGGTTATAATTAGTAGTGGTAATAATAATAATAATAATAATAATAATAATAATAATAATAATAATAATAATAATAATAATAATAATAATAATAATAATAATAATAATAATAATAATAATAATAATAATAATAATAATATTTAGAATAATAAGTATACTACCTTAAAAGCTTTTCCCAAAAACAAATGCCTCATACAAGGTTCGAACCCAAGACCTCTCGCTAACCGTAAGACCCTCTCAACCGTTGCACCATTTCTGTTTTTCTGAAAATATCCGAGCCTAATATCTATATCTAGTATCTATTTGTTTTCATCCTTCTCCTCTAAAACCCATTTATTCTTCATCATCATCATCTTTATGATCTTCACTCATTATCTTCATTATTAACGTATCATCATCCTAATCATACTCATAATAACCTTCGTTCAACTCATCATCATAACCATTTTATCAATATCAATCATAGATCATCATTATCATGATTCATTATCATCTTATATCATTAATCTCGTCATCACCGTGATCATCATCATACATAAATCACATCATTATAATTACCATTTCCTTCAATATTAATAAAACAGAAAAATGCCACGAGTAGTAGATACCCTCGTTTCAGCCTAACAGAAAAACAGTTGTTGGGTCACGTTTGTCACCAGGAACAACAAACCAAATTTAAAAGCCCAATCATAATTAAATATAACGGCCCAATCAACATGTTTACTAGTCCCATTTGATCAACTCATTTAAACAGCCCAAGTACCTAGCCCAACAACAAGTTTAATCCAACAGTAAGTTTGATAGAATATCACTTATACGACCCGTAAGTAATTGAAATGTTTATATGATGCAGTTTGAAAAAGGAACTCGCCTAGGCTAGTTACCGTACATCCCTTCATAATTTCCACAATAAAAGAAACTCGCTATCTCCTTATTTTTCTTAATACAAGTTGCATGAGTCCCTTTTAAATAAATAGGTACTCGAGAAAAATACAAACATGTGGTCCAAGAATCACTTTAATCGATTTCCTTTTTAACCAAGTGGGGTTCGGCTCATGAATTTCCAACAATTCTTTCGGCCCACAGGAAGGAGATAGATGTCGACCATACTCATCTTCCACTTGCTAGAAAAATATAAATTTAAGTGGGGTATATCTTCAATCAAAATGGTCGACCAATGGAGTAAGTAAAGTAGGGATACTTGAATATAAAAGGTGGTTATGTGTGTTGTTTGGATATGAACTAGAAATATAGCACTTGCATTATATATGGTATTACTCAACTACGTATTACCTTTTTCTTTTATAATACGTGCCTAGTCAGAAGAAAACGATGCAGTAACATTAGCGGTGTAAACAGAAGCTGTAGCTAGATGGCGGTTGCAATCGATATGGAAGTAAGGAGACAGAAACCGTGTAACAATGAGTATAGTAGCAATTAACGATAATCATGGCCACGCTTGTGAAATGTTTGCATTGGTGGTGTTGGTGATCCAAGAAAAATAGAAGAATGAGGCAGTTATAATGGTTGTGGGTTTGGCTTCGTTTTAGACTAAAGAATAAGTAGTAGTTCGTAGTGTTTGGTTACAAGGAGAGAAGTGGAAAGAGGTGTGAGTTTGACAAAAAAAAATAATCGGGTTTGATGATGGTTGTAGCCGGTTGTGGTGATGATTTAATATGAGGGTGGCGATGGTTGTTTAAGGTTTGCAAGGTGATATTCGGTGGTGTATAGTAGTAGACGATGAGTGTGTTCAATGGTTGAAGGCGGTGGTTTAATTAAATGGGTTTCGATCATAAAGGTGGTGAAACGAGTTGTTGATTATGGTGTTTGTTGGTGATCTTTCTCTATCAGCAAGACATAAAACAAGTAAGTTTTGTTTCTCTAACTCTCTCTTTTATTTTTCTAAAAGTAACAAATTAAATAGAATAGAAACGTTTGATTAATGTTGTAATAAGAATTGATTTCTTGTTGTATTGTAGTGATGGACATCGACGTCTAATAGAATTGGAACATGGATTCGACAGAAAATAAAATTAAAGAATTAAACATCCAATTTGATTGAGAAAGCTAACAGAATTTGGATGTCAATGAGATTACAAAGTCGTGATTTGTACTATGAATAAATCATCTACAGAAACTATCGAGAGTTCTAACAGATTTTGGATCTATTTCTCATCTTTTTCTGTATTTTATCATATTTATATATATATAATTTTTATATCAATATTTATATATATAAAGTTGCATTTTGTAAATCAACACAATGATCTCAGTTGTATTCGTACCTATATATCAGTATATTTATATCCGGATTTTATATCTATTTATATATATATCTATTATATATTTATATAATTGCATTTATATAATGATAGTTATATATATCTGTTTATACATATATATTTTATAATCTTTTGTAATATTAATATTCTAACTTTATTAATGATTATAATAAGAATACTAATAATAATAATAATGATAGAATTAATAATAACATTGATAATAACCTTATCAAAATTATACTAGTATTAATAAGAAATAAAGTAATTATAAAAATGATAATAATAATATTATTAATGATACTAATAATAATACTCATTACAATAATATCAGTAATAACAATATAACAATTCGTATTTATATTCATTTTCATAATAATTTTAATACTAATAATGTAGATGTTAATATTAAAAGTAATAATAATGTTACTATAACAATTATAGTTTAATTTATAATTATATCATATATTAACATTACATGTTATTAGTTACATGATATATAATAGTAATAATTATAATAATAATTCTTAATGACAATACTTAGTAATGATAATTTTTAATTCAACTGATTAAATGATATAATATTCCTTCAACTTAATATATGCTCTTATATTTTATTTACATATTTATTTTCACATACACAAATCTATTTACAATTAACTGTCCGTGAATCGTCGTGATTTGGTCAAACGGTAAATGATTGTATGAAAATAGTTTCAAATTTTGAGACTCAACATTACAGATTTTGCTTATCGTGTCGGAAACATATAAAGATTAAAGTTTAAATTTGATCGAAAATTTCCGGGTCATCACACCATCGGTCGATGGTCTTGTCCACCGGCCGATCGACCCTCACCATCGGTCGATGGTCAACGACCATCGGCCGAAGGTAGTTCATCAGCTGCAACAGAAGCAAAGTGACGGGTTTCAACCCAAAATCACCAAATCTCGACTTTGGACACGTTTTTTACCTCAAAACTGAACACAACTCGTACACTAAATTTTTTGAAACATAAACCCACAACATTCAAACACAAACAACATCAATTTCTACCAATTTGACACAAAACCCCATTTTAACAAAAACTAACTCAAAAACCCATTTAATCACAGATTTGATCATGAAATCTTACAAACCTGCAACAACCCAACATTGATTTACCAAAAACACGACACAAAAAAAAATTTCTGTGACTGCCCATCTGGACGGCGTCCAGAAATCGGGACGGCGTCCAGCCTTTACAACTGGGACGGCGTCCAAGGATTTGGGACGGCGTCCCAATGAACTAAAAAGTACTGATCAGTTTTTGTTTATACACGAGCGAAAAACTCGCTCCCCGACACTTTTCAACGAAACCATTTTCACAATATGACATATTAAGTAAAACTAAGATATTGCCACCATAAAAACAAGTTTTACAACCCCGGGCTCACAATGACCCGTTTTACAAATAAAGTAGCAGTTTCGACCCATTTATCTCTTTAGATGGATTAGAACTGTACAACCCAACCCGATACCAAGAGCATAATCCCGGGGACTACCAAAACCCCCATCCGCGTCCAATTATCCGAAAGCTACCCCATCAAGCCCAACCGCTCCTGCACGTCTAGTCTAACAACTAGCTAGCATCAATAACACAATACCTGTAAAAAGGTAAACAACGAGAGGGGTAAGCCGAGGCTTAGTGAATGCAATAATTATACACATACATATATAATATACTTACTTGCAAACACTTACTCACATACCGCATACATGCTAGCAACACAATTAGCTTATCATCACAATTACAAGCTATAACCTCCAATAATCAAGCTAGTATAACAAAAGCATATATAATATGAACAATATAATATGCTTACGCTACAACACAAATAACCATGGTTAACCAATAGTACAAGGGAACGGCGCTCGCGAAAACGCCATCGGTGTTCATAACATCCGTTAGGGCACTTAACACCTCGCACCACTAACCCCTAGGGTGGCACCTTAACACCTCGGCACATCACCCCGAGTGGCATCTTAACACCTCAATGCAACACTCATTATTTTACGGAGTGGTGTCTTAACACCTCGACACTACACTCCTAGGTGGCATCTTAACACCTCGATGCTACACCCGAGTGGCATCTTAACACCTCGATGCTACACTCTTCACGTGAAACATGGTGTCTTAGCACCTCGACACTACACATTTCACGCTACAACAAATAGATACATTATATACCTACACATATAATTATTCCACTCACCTTATCACGTCGGTGGTGATTTAGCACTTCCGTATGCTTCGAGCAAGGTACCTAATACATAAGTACACATTTAATACACAACTTGTGGAATTAACCAAAATACTCACTCACACCCAAAACCGCCCATAAAATGGCCAAGACTCATCTTTAATTACTAAAACTAGTGATGTAAGTCTACTAACACCAATTAGCACAAACTTAGGGTGTTTCATACCCATTTCACCCAATTGGGTCAACTTTAACTCATTCGACCCATTTCAACACTTATACATACCATTTTAGCCAAACATGACCCATTTACAATTCTTCCATCACTTACAAATGTATTAATGACTAATCAACACAATTTAACACTTACAACTTCAATTCACATGGCCAAACCCTAGATCATAGCTATTAGGGTTTTCCTTATCTCAACATAACCCAAATTCACCCATTTTACCCCCAAATGGGTCTTACAAGTTCCAACACTCCTAAAATCACTAATACAAGTGATTATACCCCACACAAACCTTAAACATGCTTAAATCATTAACCAACCCAAAACTCGCAAAATATCAAAATAGTGGGTTTCCATAAACCCTCTTCATCATCTAAAAGGGTTTTACAAATAACAAGCTCAAACCCTAAATGTACACAAGAATCTTAACAATGAAATTCGGAGTTGAGACTTACCAATACTACCAAAATGTAGCCGTGAATGAAAGGAACAACTTTAACTCTCGAGCTTTGACCCGAAACGCTCATCTTCTTCACCAAACCAAGCTTTCTCACTCTAAATTAACCCTCTCTCTCTAAAATAAGATGAGAGTGTTTTGTGTGGGTGAGAATGAGCTCCAAATGGAGTTCTAGATCATTTTTGATGATCCCAAACCGACCCCAAGTAAAAAGACCCAAATACCCCTTTTAATTTGAGTAAAATAGAGCTGCTGGCCCGTCAGGCCTTCTGGACGGCGTCCAAAAAGCTTGGACGGCGTCCTAACCTTCATTGTTAGACAGCGTCCTAAAGTCTGGACGGAGTCCCAATGAACTGAGTCTGAAACTGAACTTGTTTTGGTCGTAACTTTCAAACCGTAACTCCGTTTTCGACGAATCAAATATCGTTGGAAATGTAATGAGATTTACTATCCATTGGTAAGGTTTTAGAACATCAACTCCAACTTTATTTGGGATCCAAATATACACTTACATGCCTCGTATTTCGAATGACGCTCGAAATAACGTGTAACTGAAAAACGGCTGTTACAACTCTCCCCTACTTAAATTGGATCACGTCCTCGTGATCCGCACAAACACTAGAAGTTAAGCACTTTTCTCACGAACATTTCCGCTTCCAACGCGGAGTCACACAAGTAGTAAACTCATCCGAATCCTCGCTTCGTGCACTAACGCATCATAATACAACAACCGTACTTCACAATCCTCCCAAAAGAAGGACAATTCACCGGCAACCATCGTCGTCACACCTCACGATTCCTACAAAACACAACAAAGCCCGTCATCCATAACATCATCCGTGAATTCTAAGATCCCACCACACGCTAATGATCACTAGCGTGCACTACCGCAATAAACGATATCTCATACACTCAACGTCCAGAATTTCCATTTAGGAAATACGAAAAAATACCACATTTTCCTCCAAGTTCTCACGGCTGCAACACGCAACAAGCGTCATCCATAACTATATCGCCCTATGCGATCTTCTAAATTCACTACGCCGCGAACCAAGTCTTACATTAATCCAAATCGAGAAGGATTCATGCTTCCTTAAAATTTCGTACTCATTCGGTTCATAACCGTACTACTCGACCGATCATTCCTGAATATTCTTTAGGCCAAGAACCAAACACCCTCCGGCTCTACACCGGATCATTCCTTCAACAAAAAAATTTTAATAACCCCACAATAACACTTAAAAAGCACCACTTTCCCGCCGATCGATCCACACACGACTATACGTCACTGGATTAATCCAGGACGACAATAATACACCACGAATTAGACGAAACATCAACACATCGTCATAGAGTTTCTCCTCTGAACCATACAATACGGCTTCCTAGTACTAGCATAGAAGCTATTCGTATACCAAAATCCCGTCAACGGCGAATCATCATCACAAAATTTCCGCAATTCGCCACACGACTCACAAAAATATTCACCAAGCCGGGTGAACTTTCCTACCTAGACCGTCCGTTAAGGATGGTCTCAACATTTCAATGCAACTAACAGTCGCATCACTAGGGAGCACACTCTCGCAAACAAACAACATTTGCGTGTCTCGATGTGAGACAGTCAAAATCGACACTCTCCGCCTCACATTCGTCCATAAAGTGGAATAATCCACTGACAATCTTCACGATTGCATTTCCCAACAGGGAAAATACGATATTCGCCACGATATCAAACTCGTTCTCATTCAATTATACTGTCCGGGTTTCATGACAACCCAGATTTTTCACTACAGGAGCACTCGCAACGACACTTCATTCTCTCACTCCGGGATCTCAAACTTCACATTTGGTCTCATGCCGCACATTGGTACTACACGACCACCTTACATAGGAAGTCTTACACTTCCTTCGATCCCATCATCACAATCTTCACGCATAACATTCTCGAGTTGTAACTCACAATCGTAAAGCACGATCTCGAGTCGACATTAGCAACCCGTCACTCTTCCTCGTTAGGAGCTCCGAATACTCATTGAGGCTTAACATGGTACGCTCCAACATTTCACTATACATAACACCACTGGAGTTTTCCTTGGGAGGCAGTATAAACTCCCCCACTTAGGATTTATCTCCCTATTCTCACCGCCAAGATGATAACATCTCGCGGAATTGTAATTCCACGTCACACCTGACCATTCTCACCATTGGTCATAAACATCAATTCACCGCAAATTCGGTTTAGGCTCTCAGAGCCGACATGCACAATCACTTGAGACGTCGTACACGCGATGAAATCGCACCTTCATACCACAATTCACAACTAACTACCTTAATCGTTCGAAAAGCAAACTCCACCAAAGTCTTACATATGCCTCTAAGCCTAGGCATATGTCACGCCGCTTACTTAGTCGTGATTCTCAGTCGAGATCACCCGACCTTCCACTTGACGAATCGTTATCAACAATTGCTCACTCTCATGGAGAAGAGTGACCAATTCTGACACCATAATTGCGTCAACCACAATATCAACACTTCATCAAAACCCTTCGGACTAACCGACCATTAAGTCCGTCACCGGCTCACCGGTCATCTTTACCCGTCTATCACTTAAGAGCAACTAGATTTGCTCACCCGTCACTTCATAAGAAGTATTCATCACAATGCTCTTAAACTTCAACTTTTGCAACCGTCGTATTACTATCACCCGTCGATCACTATTATAATCTCCGCTGCTTCCAAGGGTATCTCACCGGCACCCTAAGCACAAAGTGATCACACCATCATCGGAGTTGAACATCACACTAGCAGGTATAAGAAGGCACCTGACGCAGTGTCATACAGACTCCCGCCTCAACCTACTAAATTTTAGAAATCGATCTTTAGGTTCCATACACCCGATGTCACCCGTCTCTCTATAATAATGACCCGAAGTCCTACATACCCGACAAACCTTACGGTTTATCGTCTTATCGAAGGTTCCTAGCGATCACACGCTACCCACAATTCTCACAAGGCCAAAATGATATAGCCTAACGAAACCCTTCATCTAACACTAAGGAGATGCTTGAGAACACCAAGTCTTACACCCTTCCACCTATCGGCACAGTCACAACGACAGGGGTATTCCGTTAGGAATGTTACCCTATAATCCACAACACACCAACACACTATCGTAAACATCGTCATATGGGTCCCACTCCCATGAGTTTAATGACCCGAAGACTCCTCGATTCGCCAATTCCAAGGCGACTCACAATTAGAATCCTAACACGATTCTCTACCCACACACTCTACCGAGTGTAACTCAAAACTACAATCATTAGACTTGTCGCATTCCATTACGGAATTCAAGTCCTCGTCGCACACACGCAAGCGTAAATCGGTCATCCTAGTTACGATGGGTAACTAAAACCAATTACAATCTCAATAATGCACCCACTACTTAGGGTGGCTAAGCACGCACCAAACTCGTGAGTTAGCTCGCTCACTTAACTAACCGATTCCATCGTACACTTCACGACTCACAAAGAACCTGAAGTGATAACAAGCACATCACTCAAGACTACTATATCCTAGGAACCAATAAAAAATTCCTAATTCGTCCCGTTCTACCCCAACCATGCCACGTCTCCTCCGTTCGGTACTTGTCATGTCATGTTTAGTGTCAAGATACACTTTCATAATAATGGTGATCGGTCATTATTACAAATGCGTATCTTACCATTTCCACATGGTCACGCAAAGTACTTTACCCGGACTGACGTAACATTCACACAAAATAACACGCAATAACTCCTAGTACCCGAATGACCAAAGTCCTTACCGTGAACTTGATCACTCAAAACCGCCAAACCTTTGAATCTATCCAATAGATTTATCTCTAAGACAACGCACCAATTAGATACCTGTATATATATATATACACCAATATACAATAGTAATAAACGTACACAAGTACACCACAACGACAAGTCAACCTACAACCTAGGTGACTATCACTAAAACAACATCCAAGTTCACCTACTTACCTAAGGCACTAGCAATCTAAGGCACTAATTTACACGTGAAATAAGGCCCCACATCATTACACTTTGGACAAAAACAAGTCCTAGTTAGTCACCTACTCTAAGGCACTAACAAATCTCAATCCGACCCGTAATCCTACAAGTCCCGCAAATAATATATAACCGCCAATAACTCTAAGACTAGGCACCTATTCCAAGGTCACCTAATTCCCTTAGACTATGCTCTGATACTACTTGTAACAACCCAACATTGATTTACCAAAAACACGACACAAAAAAAAAAAATTCTGTGACTGCCCATCTGGACGGCATCCAGAAATCGGGACGGCGTCCAGCCTTTACAACTGGGACGGCGTCCAAGGATTTGGGACGGCGTCCCAATGAACTAAAAAGTACTGATCAGTTTTTGTTTATACACGAGCGAAAAACTCGCTCCCCGACACTTTTCAATGAAACCATTTTCACAATATGACATATTAAGTAAAACTAAGATATTGCCACCATAAAAACAAGTTTTACAACCCCGGGCTCACAATGACCCGTTTTACAAATAAAGTAGCAGTTTCGACCCATTTATCTCTTTAGACGGATTAGAACTGTACAACCCAACCCGATACCAAGAGCATAATCCCGGGGACTACCAAAACCCCCATCCGCGTCCAATTATCCGAAAGCTACCCCATCAAGCCCAACCGCTCCTGCACGTCTAGTCTAACAACTAGCTAGAATCAATAACACAATACCTGTAAAAAGGTAAACAACGAGAGGGGTAAGCCGAGGCTTAGTGAATGCAATAATTATACACATACATATATAATATACCTACTTGCAAACACTTACTCACATACCGCATACATGCTAGCAACACAATTAGCTTATCATCACAATTACAAGCTATAACCTCCAATAATCAAGCTAGCATAACAAAAGCATATATAATATGAACAATATAATATGCTTACGCTACAACACAAATAACCATGGTTAACCAATAGTACAAGGGAACGGCGCTCGCGAAAACGCCATCGGTGTTCATAACATCCGTTAGGGCACTTAACACCTCGCACCACTAACCCCTAGGGTGGCACCTTAACACCTCGGCACATCACCCCGAGTGGCATCTTAACACCTCGATGCAACACTCATTATTTTACGGAGTGGTGTCTTAACACCTCGACACTACACTCCTAGGTGGCATCTTAACACCTCGATGCTACACCCGAGTGGCATCTTAACACCTCGATGCTACACTCTTCACGTGAAACATGGTGTCTTAGCACCTCGACACTACACATTTCACGCTACAACAAATAGATACATTATATACCTACACATATAATTATTCCACTCACCTTATCACGTCGGTGGTGATTTAGCACTTCCGTATGCTTCGAGCAAGGTACCTAATACATAAGTACACATTTAATACACAACTTGTGGAATTAACCAAAATACTCACTCACACCCAAAACCGCCCATAAAATGGCCAAGACTCATCTTTAATTACTAAAACTAGTGATGTAAGTCTACTAACACCAATTAGCACAAACTTAGGGTGTTTCATACCCATTTCACCCAATTGGGTCAACTTTAACTCATTCGACCCATTTCAACACTTATACATACCATTTTAGCCAAACATGACCCATTTACAATTCTTCCATCACTTACAAATGTATTAATGACTAATCAACACAATTTTTTTTTTTTTTGAAAAGCAAGAAGGACTTATATTAAACAATCACGAATAGTACATGGTTGACTGGGCAACCTTAACAACACAATACATCACGAAAGAAATAGAGAAAACAAATTACACCGCCCTAAGCTAATTGCAAAGATTGCAACTAACAAAAGAGAGAAACTAAGGTTGTGAGAACCATTGAAGCCAATCCATAATATGACCCTTGCAACGTCGTGAAATCCAATCGTATGAAAGAACTTGAACCTCGCTAAATAAAGATGGGACCGTCTCGAGCTTATTCTTGAACACCTTTGCATTTCGATTCTTCCATATAATGTAACAAACCACCCAACAAACCGCTTGCCATTGGTTCCTTTTGTGATCATGTGCTACGTAGCCGAAGGTACCATTAAAAATATCCTCATACCCGAATAAAGCCGAATTATACCCCCACCATTTAAGGACTTTCGCCCATATGTCTTTGGCCATTTGACAAGAAAAAAGTATATGTTCCACCGTCTCAATGTCACCATCACAAATCGGACATCTCACGCTGTTCAAATCGATGCCCCGTTTATCTAACTCGAACCTTACCGGTATACGACTTCAATTCAACATGGCCAAACCCTAGATCATAGCTATTAGGGTTTTCCTTGTCTCAACATAACCCAAATTCACCCATTTTACCCCCAAATGGGTCTTACAAGTTCCAATACTCCTAAAATCACTAATACAAGTGATTATACCCCACTTACAAACCTTAAACATGCTTAAATCATTAACCAACCCAAAACCTGCAAAATATCAAAATATTGGGTTTTCATAAACCCTCTTCATCATCTAAAAGGGTTTTACAAATAACAAGCTCAAACCCTAAATGTACACAAGAATCTTAACAATGAAATTCGGAGTTGAGACTTACCAATACTACCAAAATGTAGCCGTGAATGAAAGGAACAACTTTAACTCTCGAGCTTTGACCCGAAACGCTCATCTTCTTCACCAAACCAAGCTTTCTCACTCTAAATTAACCCTCTCTCTCTAAAATAAGATGAGAGTGTTTTGTGTGGGTGAGAATGAGCTCCAAATGGAGTTCTAGATCGTTTTTGATGATCCCAAACCGACCCCAAGTGAAAAGACCCAAATACCCCTTTTAATTTGAGTAAAATAGAGCTGCTGGCCCATCAGGCCTTCTGGACGGCGTCCAAAAAGCTTGGACGGCGTCCTAACCTTCATTGTTGGACGGCGTCCTAAAGTCTGGACGGAGTCCCAATGAACTGAGTCTGAAACTGAACTTGTTTTGGTCGTAACTTTCAAACCGTAACTCCGTTTTCGACGAATCAAATATCGTTGGAAACGTAATGAGATTTACTATCTAATGGTAAGGTTTTAGAACATCAACTCCAACTTTATTTGGGATCCAAATATACACTTACATGCCTCGTATTTCGAATGACGCTCGAAATAACGTGTAACTGAAAAACGGATGTTACAAAACCTTACCTTGTTAGAATCACAATGACACAAGGAACGTTTTGACACCAAAAGCAAGCTTCAATTCAAGATCAAATGATTTAGGGTTGGTTGAGATGATGAATATGAGGTTAGGTGATAGTGAGTGATTTAGTGAATTTTCAAGAGAAAATGAGAAAGTGGCAGCTGGTATAACACTTAATTGTGTTATCTCACAATACCCCTCAACACACGGGTATTTACCAGTTATCTAAAGTCTTTCGCAGACGATTAGGTAACCCAAACGAGGTCCAATTAAAATAAACAAACCTGTTCTGGGACCCTTGTCAGAAACTGGTCACGGCACAAATATAATAAAACACTAATTAAATAATTAAAATAAAAGCACTTAAGACTAAGCACAAACCTTAAGGGCAAAATAGACAACTTACAACTAGCCCGGGTTTCAGTCTGTTACATATTTAAATACTTACAGAGTGTGTGAAGAGAAATGAGACCAGAGTGCAGAGAAATCGAGCAATTTATAGAATGTTTGCTGAATCTGATGCCCATGCGATCGCATGGGCTTCCAGTGCAAATGCCATGCGATTGCATGGCCTGCCTGGACAGCTCATTTTCGTTTGTTTTCTTGCTTGTCGACATATTATTATATATATATATATAATATATATATATATATATATAATTTATAGTATATATATATATATAATATTATATACATGTGCATAGTTGACTTGTAATTTTAGGTCCGATAACTTGTACGTTGACGCTCGACTTATGTCCCGTTTCCGGTTGTTTCGAACGTCCTTTCGTACGTTTAGAAAACTTGTACTTTACGTTTCGTGATTCGTACCTTTGTCAAAATATAGTCTTAAATTATCAATAAACTATATTACTTAAAGTGTATCTTGAACTTTCGAGTGTTTTGGTCATTTGCTTCTTAAAATCATTTTCTCTTTATTTATCAAAGTATATTTAATAATATTGTTTTAAATCAAAACGTTTTATGACGAAGTTAATATTATATTTTATCACTTTGTAAAATATATATTCAAATTATGTTATTTAAACAAAAACATTTTAACAATCAATTCCTATTATATCTAAAAACGTTTTCGCACGTTTGAAATTAAATCAATAGAATATTATGAAATTTAGTTCTCCACTAACTTTTGTCTAAATCTCGTTATTTGACACTTTGTTCTCACTCGTAGATTACTTTACCATTTATTTCATATGCCGTTAAAATGAAACGATTTCTTAAATCAACGTGGACCTCACAACAGAGGCTCGTAATCATATCAAAATGTATCTGATAATTCAATCATTTGATATTATCTTTTAATTCCTTCGATGAATATGTTAAACATATATTGAAACAAATACGTTCATGGAAAGTATTATACATCTAATACTTTGTTAACGTTTTCATTTATTATAACTATATATTGTATATACATATCTATATGTACATAAATGCTCGTGAATCGTCGAGTATAGTCAAAAGGGTAATTGAATATATGAGCATAGTTCCAAAATTTTCGAGACTCAACATTACAGACTTTGCTTATCTTGTCGAAATTATATAAAGTTTAAGTTTAAATTTGATCGAAAGTTTCCTGGTCGTCACATATACCCATGCTCTAATCCCTTCGCAACTCACTTGAAAAGTACAAGCTGAGATGGAGATGCTTTACAGTGCTGGCAAATTCAGTGACAAAGTCAACCAAACCATCCCACTTGGTCGCGATCAGGACTTGGAGCAGGGGAGAAGGACAGAAAACCTATTAGTTAACTAATCCCCCATTTTGGTGGAGAAATCGTATCAAAAACCGGTGAGTTTGTCAACCAAATAGACCAAATGAGGTTCATGTTGTTTCCTCGGCAATTTATCCATTCGAAACTTTTAGCTTGAATATCCGAAACTATTTTAGGAACGCCCGAGTTATCTTTTCCGAACACAATTTCGTTACGATTTTTCCAAATAAAGTAACTAGTAATCCAAACAATGGCTTGCCAAATCGTAGCACCCGTTCTAGTTTTAATGTTGTGGTTTTTGGCAACAGATAAGTCCAAAAGGTTTGATAAATTTAGATGGTCAAAATTCCACCACTTACGGATTTGGTTCCAAATATCCATTGCCTTGTTGCAAGGAATAAGGGTGTGATGGAGAGTTTCAATGGTAAGGTCACATATCGGGCATCTCGTGGAGTGAAGATCTATGCCCCTAATGTCTAGTTCAGAGCGACCGGAAGTCTATTTTGCTTTGCCCGCTATATGACGATTCCGATTTTTTGGGGTAGAAACTTGTTATTCACATTAGGGGCGGAGTAGGGACGTTTAAAGTTTCTAATTCCGTTAGAATATGAACAAGGGAGTTCGCTGAATATGAGTTGTTAGGATCGAATTTTCAACTCCATTCATCCTTGTTTTTCCCGGAAAAAGAAAACTCAGTAAGAATCGACTCAAGCTTATTTAGTTTATTTTCGGCTCGCCACCTGGGTTTGGAAGTCCATGCCCAACATAGTTCGGTTACCTCGTTATTTTTCTTGATTCGATCAGCAACCGAAGCTTGTTTTGAGGATTCCAATTTGTAGAGCTTCTTGTAAGTGAGTTTTAGTGGCTCTTCTCCGCACCATTTGTCGTCCCAAAAACTTGTCTTCAATCCTTTACATATCACCTTAACAAATGTGTTAGAAATATCGCACCCTAATTTGCTTAGGGTGTGTTCAATATTAATAATATTATACCACGTTATCCCGGAAATTTTTTTCAAAAAGGTTTCGAATCACGGAGAGATACGACCCAACCCACCATTTTTACCGTAGATGCTTTTGATTACCCGAGCCCATAACGAGTTGTTATTGTTTAAAAATTTCCACCACCATTTGATTAAAAGTCCAAAATATTTATATCTGAGAGAACCAACGTTTAGCTCACCCATGTCATAAGGCAATAAAATTTGCTTTCATTTAACCCATGCCATTTTCCGGGAGTCAAAGGACCCACCCCAAAAGAAATCCCGCTGCAAACCCTCAAGTTCGTTTATAACACGTATTGGGGCTTTAAAAAGGGAGAAATAATATAGAGGCAGACTGTTAAGTACCAACTTGATAAGTAAGCCTACCTCCGAATAAAATCGATTTGGTTTTCCGAGTTGTAAGTCTTTTTTTGAATTTCTCGAAAATAGAAAGCCAATTGTGATGAAGCCGAAGGTTGACACCAATAAGGAGTTCCAAATAAGAAAATGGAAAGCTTCCTTCTTTACAACCAAACCATTTATGTTGCTTTGCATCCACCCAAACAAAGTCATGAAATAGAAGGTCATGAAATCGGCAGTCACGAAATCACAATTAAAGATTTAAAGCCATAAATCGAAGGTCACGAAATCTAAAGTTTTGAAAAATATCACGAGGTCCAAGATTTTAAAATAGTTAATGTTGCCTACGATTTTAACCATGTGTTTTTCGATTATGTATTGATCAACGCGGTTTATCAAATCTGATTTTGTTTTTATTGTTTTGCGTTTTTTAATTGCCGCTTGTTTACACAATTACATGAAGGTGTTGATGTGGTAATGAGAGTAGGTGATACTGATGATTCATTTGCTTCCTAATAATTTATATTATTAACTAGTTTGGTTCTGCCCACGCGATGCGGCGGGGTATTTCGGTCTGCGTATTCATATTTAACGTAGTTCTATTGACAGAAGGAAAAACGGTCCGTGTGTTATGCGTTATTGTTGGTGTCATCGTCTTTAGTGTTTTTTAAAATATGTTCGGTTCAAACATAGTTAGTTTATTTTTGTTGATAAAATTATTTCGAGCCTGATGGTGCTGGCGAAAAAATTTAACTCCTGGCGAGGAAGAAGATACGGGTTGTCGTTGTGTTTAGCGTTTTTTAAAAAGTGTCTGTTTCAAACGTAGTCAGTATCGTTTTGTTCATAAAATTATTTCGAGTCTGACGCTGCTGTCGGAAAAATTTAAGCCGCGGCGAGAGGGAAGATACGGGCTGTCGTTGTATTTAGCGTTTTTTAAAAAGTGTCCGTTTCGAATGTAGTTAGTCTCGTTTTGTTCGCAAGAATATTTCGAGTTTAACGGAGTGCTCGGTGAAATTTAAATCGGAGCGAGGAGGAAGATACGGGCTGTCGAAGGCGTTGGGGGAAGTTTTTATTTTAAGTTTCAGAATTGACAGTTTACTCCCCTGAAGTATAGGGTTTTTTTGTAAGTGTCCAAAAGTTGAGGGGGTGTTTTGGATTTTTTAGGATTGGGTTTGAACTGTTGTCGTTTCATGTGGTGGTGGTGGCCAAAACGATCACAAATCCCACCACTTTTAGTATTTTCATGTGGTGGGGTGGCCAAAACGATCACAAATCACACCACTTTTAGTATTAAAAAAATATGTATTAATAATTAATTTTCTCTTCTAAATTTCGTTTTATTTATCGTTTTAAAAAGTAAAAAAATTAATTATTATGTGTATAAATAAATGTGGTCAAACGGTTGCTGGTTTTCTCCTTCATAAGTTCCCCTGCAATGACTCTGGACTACTCGCAAAGTGGGTAGTCGCCCTAGGATTAGTCAGTTAAAAAAATGTTGGATACTCAGGTTAAAAAAAAAAACGGTCGGTGGTTTGGCTCCTTTAGAGGAGGTTAGGAGTTCGACCCCATCATCTCTATATTAAATTAATTGCTCCTCAACTCAAAATCTAATTGAAAACATAAAAAATAAAATGTCAAATGCAACAATATCATATCATTACTTCCATATAAAAACAAATCAAAACACAAATTGATAATCAAGAAATCTGTAACAAGGCTACAATCGAAGTTCTAGATTTGAACAAAACAAGAACACAAATTGACAACATTGAAATTTCTAGATCTGAATAAAAAAGATGATGAGCAGATTCGTAAAAACTCAAGAACAAAGTTCTACCTCGCTTGTTGTTGTAGATGGTGAAATAGAGGAACATACTCGGGCCGTTGAAAATTACTCCGGAACAGATTCGTAATAGATCTAGAGAAGGCAATCATCGTCGTTGGTCATTACTTTGACTGCCGGTTACTAATTCATAAAGAGCACTATTTTGAAGACGAAAAGAAGCGGTAGTAGTAGCAAAAGAGAAACAAATAAGCATATGAAAGGAGCATTAGCGAGACATTTATCGGTTCAATTAAGTCAAATCAGTTTCAAACCAACGCTTTATCAGAACAATAAGAGGTTTCAGAATCTTCTAGAGGATGAATCAGCTCCTAATGTAACGTAAACTGCACCGTCAATATCTTCATTTCCGTCGGTGAAGGTTTTGGATTTGTTGATAGTGATTTTAATTTTAATGTTGATGAGAAGGAGTGCATTCTCAGTCTAGATTTCTTCTGGTAAATTTTGGTTTTTTGTTTTAATTTGAGCTTTTTTTGTTCGTTCCCAATTTTTAGGGTTTATAAATTTGACTCGTTATTTTTTTATTTTTTATTTTACCTATCCTACATAATTATGCTAAAAGAAGAAGATGAACAAATGTTGAGTCTGGTGACAAAAGAAGATGAAGGTAGTTCGCGTGGAATAAAACAGATGACGTGTCATGCCACGTTGGACGAAGTAAGTTAGCAATAACGCTCTTTTTGATTAACTTTTGATAAAATACTCTTTTAAATCTTGCAAAATTAAATAGGTTACCTACAATGAAAAACGAGGTAAAATTGATACTTTTTTTTATTTATTTATGGAATTTGCTCTTTAATTATTAGTGTGAATCAATTTCTTTAAGAAGAAAAAAAAAATTACTTAAGAATCTTTTTTTGGAATGAAAATCAAACAAATTAGGATCAAAAGGTGTATGTTTGGCAACGACACCTCTAGTACAGTAAACGATCCGAGCCGAGCTCGATTAAAAGCTCGGCTCGATTAAATTTCAAAGAGCTCAGGCTCGAGTTCGGCTCGATTCGAGCCTAGTATCTTAAGCTCGAGCTCGGCTCGTTTGATATTTTTAATGCTCGAGCTCGACTCGTTTATTTATTTTTTATTATAATTAAATTTTATTTTTTTCAATACTTTTTTTTGTTTTTTTACATGCGTATAATCATATTTAATATTAAATTTTTATTTTAACTATTACTAAAATAATAGTAATAATTATATACTTATACATTCACTATATTATTACAAAAAACAATATTTTAGTGTATATAAATGAAAAGCTCGTTTAGACTCGTGAGCTTTTTGTAGCTCGAGATTTGAAGATCGAGCTCGGACTCGTTTATTAAACGAGCTTAAAAATAAGTTCAAGGTTGGGTTTGAACTCGTTTAGCCTCGGCTCGAATCGAGTTTTTAACGAGTCGGACTCGAATAGCTTGCGAATAGCTCGGCTCATTTACATCCCTGGACACCTCGACCTAGTGTTTTCTGTAGAAAACCACCACATCCACCCTGAAAAAGTCGGATGCCGAAAAATTACCTCTACCTAGTCCCCGCACGTGACAGGAGCAATCATCATCTCATTGCCACAAGAGTTTGTAATGCATTGTAATTTGTTGGTTTGATCTAATATATTCTTTACTTTTGAAATAAGTGAATGATATAGATTGTGAGTCTTAATTTGCGGCACCTATAACAAACTATCATTAATTATTAAATTATTAATTAAACATAATACTAAGTTTCATTTACTGTTCACGATGGCACAATTTGTAAATACGCATAACTTTTGAGGGTATTTTGGTAAACTTTTTTTTTAGAATGGGTAAAGTGGGAGGTTGTGACGATCGCTCCAAATCCATATGGACGAACACGTCATTCATCGATTTCATTGCGAGGTATTTGACCTCTATATGATACGTTTTGTAAACATTGCATTCTTTTGAAAAGTCACACCATAAATGAATATTTAAATCAAAGGTTTTCGGCATCTGATGATTTCTACATATAGACAATCACCGTAAATAATAGTTTACAATAGTACTTCCGTTGACAATGCAGTCAAAATAAGATACATGGTGATGATTTGGTGAATGCAGCGTTTCCTTGAAAAAATATGTCATGTAAGACTCCATGCACATAGCTTGTCTAACATATAATCAAACAGCGGAAGACTTCTAGGGAACCTGAGAATAAACATGCTAACAAGTGTCAACACAAAGGTTGGTGAGTTCATAGTTTTAATGTTTCGTATAATCTGTATATAAAGGTGGATCACAAAATTTCAGTTGTTTCATCCAGAAACGTTTATCAAAATATTCTACGAAATTGAGCACCCTGGTAACTAAACTTTAACGTATATATAATTTGTACCCTTTGTATAATCATCTTAATAATACACGCAAGCCAACGTGTACGCTTCTCAAATAGCATACATCCGTTAAAAGGCTAGTGCTCTAGCTCGGACGGGGATATCAAGGCCTATGGATCCATATACCACTATTCGCGCCCACCGGTTCTTATAACCGGCAGTTACTAGTTACCAAAGCTAAGGGATTTTCGGTTCAAACTCGGTGTAGAATTTAGTATGTACTTGTGTCCATTGCGTTTAAAATAAAGTGCACGTATTCTCAGCCCAAAAATATATATTGCAAAAGCAATTAAAAAGGGAGCATATGAAACTCACCTTAGCAGCATATAAAGTCGTTCACCAAAATGTGATCGAAACTCGGATTACCAAATAATCGTAGATCTCAACCTAGAGAACATATATTGGTCAATAAATGTCTATCAAGCTAGGTCAGGTCATAGTGTATCACAATCCTAATGCTCGAGATCGACATACAAAAGTTATCTAAAGTCATTTCAAAAAGTCAATTTTGACATTAGTTCAATAAAACGAGACATACCTTATATAAGGAGTCATTTACTCGGTTGGTAATATTCAAAAATCCAATTTATCAATCTTACAAACAAGTTGTTTAAATATTAATTGCAGATTCAAAAGCAATTCCAATTAACGTCAATTATAATTCAGTTGATCATATCTTTTAATCCGTTCATCGTAATTATTCGATATCTAAATGAAAAGTTATTGATTTTTCACCAGCTTTCCAAAAACATGTATATCATATACCTTTTACCAGTAATATATGTATTTAATTCGTAATCTATTATAAACTATTTAACGACGAAATTTAGCATACACGTATGTATAAATATATATACTCGAGCACTAGACATGGATATACAATTAATATATAAAACATAAAATATGAGTGCTTACGTATCAATATTGAGATTCAATATTGTAGGATAGTACGTAGAAGTAACGGAGATGATAAACACTAGGTTTGATTCATAAATATACCCCCGAACATTACCCATAATTTCCTTAGCTCTATCCCGCTTGAAAACCATTTTGAAAGTGACACGCTCAAGACCTCGTCGTAGTATTTTATGTATAATACTAATTAATAATATTAATAATAATAAGATTAATAATAATATTAATCTTAATAATAATAATAATAATAATAATAATAATAATAATAATAATAATAATAATAATAATAATAATAATAATAATATAATAGAGAAAGAGATCGATGTACACTGGAACCAGAATTCGCGTTTTATAGTATGTGGCCTACAACAGTACCCCATGCGATCGCATGAGTTTTCAGTGTTTTTGCCATGCGATCGCATGGCCGCCTTATCCGTTTTTGTTTGCTAGTTCGTCGACATCAAATAGTGTTTTTCTGTAGCAAATAGTGTTTTACTGTAGCAAAGTCATTTTACTGTAGCAAATAGTGTTTTACTGTAGGAAAGTTGTTTTTACTTGTACATATATATATATACATACATATAATTGTTCATGAATCGTCGAGAGCAGTCAAATGTAATGAAACAGTTCTAAAATTTTGAGATTCAACTTCATAGACTTTGCTTATCGTGTCGGAAACGTTAAATCATTTAAAGATAAAGTTTAAATTTAGTCAAAAATTTTCGGGTTGTCACAGTACCTACCCGTTAAAGAAATTTCATCCCGAAATTTGAATGAGGTCGTCATGGCTGACAATAAAAATGTTTTCATGACGAATATGAGTTGGTAAATAGAATTTTATCACCATTGAATAATACGGATAAAACAATCCGATTATTCGAAGCGTATGTGAAAAGTTATCGTAATAGAGTGAAATGAAGAATAGAGATTCGTCTTATCTCTTGATGTAGTAACGATTGATTTTCGGAATTTAAGGAATAGAAAATCTTCATAATTTAAATAAGATTTGATTCTTCGGAATTTAAGGAAATTAGGATTTCCTTTGATTAAATGCGTAATCTGCCTCGATTGCTATGTCTGATATTTTGCTATAAATTAACCTCTTCCGTTTCATTTATTCGCACCACTCCTATAATCTTCTTTCTTATTTCATACTTACAAAAGATTTGTGAAAATGCTTCATCCAGTTCCGATTCTTGATATTTTCTTGGCTATCATATCATTCATTCTTCTTTTTCATCTGTCACCAGAGGAAGTTATTTTCTTCTACCATTACCTTGGGGTTATAGTGTTTTTCATTCTCCCGTGTCTTTATATTGCTATACGCATTGATATACACGGTTTGTAAATTTCGGGGTTGTTATCAGGCTTATATTCTCCTTTATATTTCGGAGCTTCATGCTTTCGTTTTCTCTTCCCGACTTTAAGTCAAGCGAATAATGGTTCAGAATTCGTAGGTATGAAATTTTGGATAAACAATACTAACGTTCTAAGAAAGAAATTGTAATGGCACGATCTTGATTTGTCAAATTACCAGAATATCTGGAAAAGACCGAATCATCAAGAAAAATAATTTCTTGATATGTTTAGAGATTAGAATGTAAGAGTCGTGTAACATGGCACATGATGAGGGTGGAATCTGTGAACCCTTATCACGTTCCATTAGAAACTCAGCATGACTTACTGTAATATAATCACGTTGATCAAGTGTCATTATATTATACTAATTCATGCTTCAGTTCCCAACACTACTTCAAAACATTAAAAAATTTTCGAATTTTTCAGATGTTAGAAACTAAAATAGTTTCTTTTATGTTATAACACAGATAGCGCGAAGAGATGAATGATTTCAAATAAGAATGGTTATGAAAATATCTTCAGAAATATCGAGGATATTTATAATGAAAGATATGATGATATCTTAGAATATTTAAGATAATGATGATGATGAAGAATATTGTCCGCAAAGGTTTTAGAGTAAAGAGCAAGGTATTTACTAAGGATTTCAGCAGACACTGAATCATTTGGATTCTTTGAAGGCATGTTCGGTCTTTGTGATTTATCCACAGCCTCCTTCATACTTTGCTCAATCCGTTTTCCAGTTCTAAACCTTCTCTTTTTCTCAGCTTTACCACCATACTATTATTTATCATTAAACTTTTGACTGTTAAGGTCGTTTACAGTTTTTGCTGCTTCATCAGCATTGTTCCAATTTCAGAGAACTAGTTCATAGTTTGGGATGTTTTTCAGAAACTTCACATTCGAAGTATGTAAGTCTAGAAGATAGACATTATATGTATATATAACTGTTGACGTAGAATTGCTGCGATATTCGAAATACTGATTGCTAATTCCCGGTAGTTGATATGGCAATTATTGTTACAAGATGTGGATGAGTACATGATACAGTTTCAATGAGTATAAGGATTTTTCGGAAGGTCAAAGATCAATGAAGTTGTTGGTAAATTTACTGCTAATGTGGTGGAACATGAAAGGTTCCCCAGTAACGAAAACGTATATGCCAAAATTACAAGTCTAAAAGGTCGTCGTTGACTGGTTGAATGGTTGATAATACTGGATACTTTTAAAAGGAATTGCAAGGTTATTTTTGGTAAAAATAATGCTAAAGGATCTTGCATAGTTTTGAAGTCAAAGTATAGCTTTGAAAGATGTAGAGATCTAAGAATGATGTCACCGGTTCAGAGTTATGGCTTGGATTCTGATCCGTCGATATCAGAATATGTGATTGAATTTGTATGAAATGATTGTGTATCATTGTGAAGATAGTGAGTATAGTTAATGATTTTTGAATCAAAATTGAAGAATGTACAGTGTAACATATTAATTGTGAACTTAAATATTTCTCGAGTAGTACCTGTGATGACCCGGAAATTTTCGATCAAATTTAAACTTTAATCTTTATATGTTTCTGACACGATAAGCAAAGATATGTAATGTTGAGTCTCGAAAGTTTTGAAATCAATATTCATGTAATCAATTACCCTTTGACTGTGCCCAACGATTCACGAACATTTATGTGTATATAGATATTTATATATATATAATATATATACTTATTAATTGAAAACGTTAACAAAGTATTAGATATATAATACTTTACATGAACGTAATTTGTTTCAACATAAGTTATTATGGTTATCGACGAGATAAACCCATTTGACATATTACATTAAAATGAATTCATATGTTTGATTATTCATTAGACTTAACCCTACGATTCACGAACAATTGTGTAAATAAATAACTATATATATATATATATATATATATATATATATATATATATATATACATATATATATATACATATATAAATATATAAATACAAGTATGCATAATAAATTAAAGTAATAAAATACAATAGATCATTAAGATTAAATATGTAAAATAATCTATAAGATAATAAATTATTTATTAAAAGAAAGTTATATATAAATGTGTATGAATTCTTTAAATAAATATTATATATATATATATATATATATATATATATATATATATATATATATATATATATATATATATATATATATATATATATATATATATTGGTATATTAAAGGTAATTACAAGTTATAATATAAGATGTTATTATTATTACTTTCATTAGTATTATTAACATAAGTATTAATATTAAATCAGTATTATTAATATTATTTTTTTTCTTCTTAAATTTATATAAATAGGAAATATGATACATGTAATTTATTTTATTATTGTTATTGTATTATTATTTTGATTAACATCCAATTAACTATCATGGTTATTAATTATACTAGGAATATTATTAATGTTGTTATTTTAATTATTATAAATAAAAGTTATTATTAGTAATGTCATTATTAAGTATTATTTGTATTATTATTATTATATAAAATTAATATTATCATTTTTTTTATTACTCTTATCACTATACTTAGTATTATTAATTATTATTTTGATATTATTATCATTAACATAATTATTACTTCTATTACTAATATTATTAGTATTTATTATTATTATTAGTATTTATTAATATTATTATAAGATTATCAATATTTATTAATTATTAATTTTAATTAAATATAAAATAGGTAAAGTCAGATTAATTAGGATATTTGTTGAATGTCGAATCTTTTCCTGTCTCTAAACTGGTATAAGTCAAAAATCGAATTTCACATACAACCAAAATCAGTTAGCAATCAGGATCAAACTATTGTATTTTTTTTTATTTTTTATTGTACTGAAGGAATATTTCTGTGGAGCCATTAAACTAGAAAACAAATGCTAAATTGGTCATATTAGCTGTGAATATATCTATTAATCTCTGTATAATACCCAGCAAGTGCAATTCGGATTGCATCGGGAAAAATCAAATAAGAAGTTCAAGAACACAGACCGTACCTCTGTTTTTCTTTTTTTTGTCAACTCATCGAATTCGAGTCTTATTTCAAAATCTAAAAATGCAAGTTTGTTAAGAATACTAATGTCAAACTTTCTGTAAGTTTTCAGATTTTAATTCCTCTTATTGATTACAAATTCTCGAGTCAAAGTTTTTTTATCAAAAAGTCTACTTCAGTGTTCATAGAGAAATTCGAACTTGTTATAGTGTTTTGTGTTAAATTGATAATCCAGTTAGTTTATAAAGAAGATATGCAAACCTTTTTATGTTGAATGTATAACCTATAAATGTTTAGAAATCAAAAATCAAGATATGAGTTCTCTTTTTTTTTGCGAACAGCAGCAATGCTCTTTAATGTTTTTTTTATTTTTTATTTTTCATTTGTGAACACAACTGGATACTTTACTGATTAGTTATAAGCCTTAAACAAAAACTTAATTCATTATTTTGAGTTTAAGTATCTCTGGTCTATTAACATTTAAAGGAAGAAGGTGAAGAAAAACAGAAACATATCGAGTTATAATTAACTAGGAGGACACAATTTCAGTAAAAACGTATTGGTCAGATGGTTATGGGGTGTTGGTATTAACAAGAGGTCGGAGGTTCTAACCCTGCTCGCGACAGTTTATTTTTAAATGACATTTAAAGGTAGTTCCTCTAATTATTATTATTAATTTTATTATTATTATTACTATCATTATTATTGTTATTATTATTATTATTGTTATTATTATTATTATTATTGTTAATATCAATTATTATTATTATTATTATTATTTGCTATGATAAGTAATTATTAACATTAATATTATGATTATCATTAATATAATTATTATTATCATTATCATTATTACTAGAATTATGTTATTAGTATTATTAATACTAGCCTTAAAAATATTATCATCATTGATAATATCATCATTTTAGTATTGTCCTTAAGTCATATTGTTATTATCGTTATTAACATTAGTATTAACTTTATCATAATATTATCTTAAGTATTATTAATAATATTATCAATTTTATTATTTTTAGTACTACTATTATTATCATGATTAACAAAAGCATTAGTAATATTATTATCATTATTAGTAACACTATCATTTTATCATTTTTATATCTAAGTATTAGTATTATTATCTTTACTTTAAGAGTATTATAATTATTAATTTTACGAACAAAAAGAGATTTATATATAAAAGTATATTACATACTATATTTTTATATGAAATATTATTAACTATAATAATAACTAGATTACATATAGTATATAAAAATATTTTAAGATATTATAAATAATAATACAAACACATATAAAAACATAAATATTAATTTTAATACATTATATGTACATAACAATAGGTTATAATTTAATAATATATTATAATAAATATATATATACAACTTTGTTCGATTACAATTATATGTGTTAATATATATACAAATGTTATAGGTTCGTGAATCCGAGGCCAACCCTACATTGTTCAATATAGTCATATGTATTTTTACTACAAAATACATTAGGTGAGTTCATTTGATTCCCTTTTACTCTTTATATTTTTGGGACTGAGAATACATGCGCTGCTTTTATAACTGTTTTACGAAATGGACACAAGTAATTGAAACTACATTATATGGTTGAATTATAGAAATCAAATATGCCCCTTTTTATTAAGTCTGGTAATCTAAGAATTAGGGAACAGACACCCTAATTGACGCGAATCCTAAAGATAGATCTATCGGGCCCAACAAGCCCCATCCAAAGTACCGGATGCTTTAGTACTTTGAAATTTATATCATGTTCGAAGGAGGATCTCGGAATGATGGGGATATTCTTATATGCATATTGTTAAGGTTGGTTACCAGGTGTTCAATCCATATGAATGATATTTTTGTCTCTATGCATGGGACGTATATTTATGAGAAATGAAAATCTTGTGGTCTATTAAAATGATGGAAATGATTATTTATGTTAAACTAATGAACTCACCAACCTTTTGGTTGACACCTTAAAGCATGTTTATTCTCAGGTATGAAAGAAGTCTTCCGCTGTGCAATCGCTCATTTTAAAAGATAATACTTGGAGTCATTCATGACATATTTCAAAAGACGTTGCATTCGAGTCGTTGAGTTCATCAAGATTAATATTAAGTCAATTATAGTTAGATATATTATAAAATGGTATGTAAGCCGTCAACTTTCGATGTAATGAAATATTGTCTTTTCAAAAACGAATGCAATGTTTGTAAAATGTATCATATAGAGGTCAAGTACCTCGCGATGTAATCAACTGTTGTGAATCGTTTATAATCGATATGGACTTCGTCCGGATGGATTAGGACGGGTCTTCACAGTACCTACCCGTTAAAGATTTCACAATTAATACTTTGTACAAAAGAATTTTTATTACCGTCTTTATGAAAATATATGTATGTATATTTTCTTCAGATGTAATACAGATTTAATGAGTTAATATCATATTAAGCTCATTTGATTTTCGGCTTGACTTAGAAATGATTAATCTTTAAAATATTAAAGATTACATAATCTTTGCGGAGTATTTCGCTAATGAAATCAATACTTCATTATTTATTCTTATTGATATTCCTTGGTGAAGGATGTTGGTACTCGTGGAATTTTTGTGAACCTTATAAGGCACAGATGATGTTTTCTGAAAAGTTTCGAGTACATCGAAAATGAAAATGTAAAATCAATTATGTAATTGAATAATACACTTGGTTTATTAGGAAATGGAATTCATTGAGTTGAAACAGAGATTGTAGTTAACGAAGGTTAAGTTGTTAACGAAAGATGTACATTATAGCATATTAGTAATATGAATTAACCGAGTAGTATTTACCCTTTTTCAATTTATACATAATAGCTTAGTACGAAAAGATTTATTTTGATTTCAAAATTCATATATATTAAATATACATCAAATTTCTTCAAGGGAAATAAGTTAATACTTCATCGGTTATTGTTGCTGGTATTTCTTGGTAACTACGATGCGTATGACGTTGATGTTCAAGGTACATATTGTGATGTTGAGGCTTGCGGTGCGGATGTTGTTGGTGGTGGTAATGGTACTGTTGGTGTTGTTGTCGGTGGTACTGTTGATGCCGGAGATTCTGCTGGTGCTTGTAACCTTTGCACCATATTCTCCAAAGCCACTACCCGAGCGCGAAGCTCGTTGACTTCTTCTACTACACTGGATGATTGGCGGTTCGGACGAGTGGATGAATAAGATCCAGAATTTGAGAGAGTATATGATCATGACGAGATATTCTGGAGATGAGAGAGAAAATGGTATTACGAACAGGTTCGCCGGTAAGTGCTTCAGGTTCTTCGCCAAGAGGGCAATGTGGTGGATGGAAGGGATCGCCTTCTTCTTGTCTCCAATAATTAAGTAGGCTACGAACCCATCCCCAATTCATCCAGAATAGATGATGGCTAATTGGTTGATCCATTCCGGTTACACTGTCTTCAGAATTCAGGTGAATATCCATATCGGAATAGCTGTCAGAGTTTAAGGAATTTGAACTAGATACGGGATCCATCTTGTATAATTAGGAAGATGATTTTTTTTATATGAATTAGATTATAGAATTTAGTTTGGTATTCTTCAATACATAATTTACATATGTATATATAATACCAAATTCCATAAATCACGGAGAAATTTTCGGAAGATGTCAGGAAAAGTTTACAGTAACAGATACGCTAAGATATGAATTTTTTCTATACACTATTCATGCAATCAATGCAGTAAAACGTGTCTAGACTAGGAATGATAAGCAGGTAATTTTCGACCAAAAATGATAAGCAAAACTTTTGACATGCAGACACGGTTGAAGTCCAGACTTACTAATGCATCATAACAACTATCAGTTAGACACACTCATGCAAGACCTGGTTCGCTAGGACCAACGCTCTGATACCAACTGTGACGATCGCTCCAAATCCATATGGACGAACACGTCATTCATCGATTTCATTGCGAGGTATTTGACCTCTATATGATACGTTTTGTAAACATTGCATTCTTTTGAAAAGGCACACCATAAATGAATATTTAAATCAAAGGTTTTCGACATCTGATGATTTCTACATATAGACAATCACCGTAAATAATAGTTTACAATAGTACTTCCGTTGACAATGCAGTCAAAATAAGATACATGGTGATGATTTGGTGAATGCAACGTTTCCTTGAAAAAATATGCCATATAAGACTCCATGCTCATAGCTTGTCTAACATATAATCAAACAGCGGAAGACTTCTAGGGAACCTGAGAATAAACATGCTAACAAGTGTCAACACAAAGGTTGGTGAGTTCATAGTTTTAATGTTTCGTATAATCTGTATATAAAGGTGGATCACAAGATTTCAGTTGTTTCATCCAGAAACGTTTATCAAAATATTCTACGAAATTGAGCACCCTGGTAACTAAACTTTAACGTATATATAATTTGTACCCTTTGTATAATCATCTTAATAATATACGCAAACCAACGTGTACGCTTCTCAAATAGCATACATCTGTTAAAAGGCTAGTGCTCTAGCTCGGACGGGGATATCAAGGCCTATGGATCCATATACCACTATTCGCGCCCACCGGTTCTTATAACCGGCAGTTACTAGTTACCAAAGCTAAGGGATTTTCGGTTCAAACTCGGTGTAGAATTTAGTATGTACTTGTATCCATTGCATTTAAAATAAAGTGCACGTATTCTCAGCCCAAAAATATTATATTGCAAAAGCAATTAAAAAGGGAACATATGAAACTCACCTTAGCAGCATATAAAGTCGTTCACCAAAATGTGATCGAAACTCGGATTACCAAATAATCGTAGATCTCAACCTAGAGAACATATATTGGTCAATAAATGTCTATCAAGCTAGGTCAGGTCATAGTGTATTACAATCCTAATGCTCGAGATCGACATACAAAAGTTATCTAAAGTCATTTCAAAAAGTCAATTTTGACATTAGTTCAATAAAACGAGACATACCTTATATAAGGAGTCATTTACTCGGTTGGTAATATTCAAAAATCCAATTTATCAATCTTACAAACAAGTTGTTTAAATATTAATTGCAGATTCAAAAGCAATTTCAATTAACGTCAATTATAATTCAGTTGATCATATCTTTTAATCCGTTCATCGTAATTATTAGATATCTAAATGAAAAGTTATTGATTTTTCACCAGCTTTTCAAAAACATGTATATCATATACCTTTTACCAGTAATATATGTATTTAATTCGTGATCTATTATAAACTATTTAACGACGAAATTTAGCATACACGTATGTATAAATATATATACTCGAGCACTAGACATGGATACACAATTAATATATAAAAGATAAAATATGAGTGCTTACATATCAATATTGAGATTCAATATTGTAGGATAGTACGTAGATGTAACGGAGATGATAAACACTAGGTTTGATTCATAAATATACCCTCGAACATTACCCATAATTTCCTTAGCTCTATCCCGCTTGAAAACCATTTTGAAAGTGACACGCTCAAGACTTCGTCGTAGTATTTTATGTATAATACTAATTAATAATATTAATAATAATAAGATTAATAATAATATTAATCTTAATAATAATAATAATAATAATAATAATAATAATAATAATAATAATAATAATAATAATAATAATAATAATAATAATAATAATAATAATATAAATATAATAGAGAAAGAGATCGATGTACACTGGAACCAGAATTCGCGTTTTATAGTATGTGGCCTGCAACAGTACCCTATGCGATCGCATGAGTTTTCAGTATTTTTGCCATGCGGTCGCATGGCCGCCTTATCCGTTTTTGTTTGCTAGTTCGTCGACATCAAATAGTGTTCACTGTAGCAAATAGTGTTACTGTAGCAAATCACTGTAGCAAAATACGGTTTCACTGTAGCAAGTAGTGTTTTACTGTAGCAAATAGTGTTTTAATGTAGCAAAGTCATTTTACTGTAGCAAATAGTGTTTTACTGTAGGAAAGTTATTTTTACTTGTATATATATATATATATATATATATATATATATATATATATATATATATATATATATACATACATACATATAATTGTTCATGAATCGTCGAGAGCAGTCAAATGTAATGAAACAGTTCTAAAATTTTGAGATTCAACTTCATAGACTTTGCTTATCGTGTCGGAAACGTTAAATCATTTAAAGATAAAGTTTAAATTAGGTCAAAAATTTCCGGGTTGTCACAGAAGTGGGAATCGAGGTCATGGCACTGTAATTGTTTAGCTTTTCCTTTCATTTTCAACAAAAGTCTCCTCATTCCTACTTTTAGGCAAGTGTTTCAAGTCCGATGAAGAGTCTTTTTAAGGAAAACTTGTCAAATACAAGTCCGATTCCAAAAGGACTTTGGTTTGTTTTTAATTTTATGTTCTTAATCTGATTAAATGTACATTATGCTATTAATCTGTGTATTAAATTTGATAAAATTTGTTACTTCTTTTTCAATTTCATGCATCATGTTACTAGACATAACATATATATTTTTTGAAATGCTATAAATGTAAAAAAAAATAAAAAAATAAAAATAAAATAAAACTAGCAAGAACCTAGCAATAAAAAAAATAAAATCACCTATCCAAGAAGCACCACACTTCACGTCACCAAAAAGCGAGAATGCACCTCACTAGCCGAATTCTATGGACCAAACTCCAAAGTACAAGAAAACAAAAACTTTACTTTACAATCAAAATCAAAATGACATAAAAATTGAATTCCAATCGTGATACATCACTAGACTTTGATGACTCGATGACACTCGAAAACTAATTCATCAAACACTGAGAAACATATGCAAGAAAAAAGGTATACTAGAAAGTTATTTTGTTTTTTTTCTTCCTAATATTCAAGAATCGTAAAACCACTAAAAATATAGCGGATTTCATTGATTTGTTTATGTTACCTTTTCGTCTTCATACGAAAAAGTCCATATCAATCCCCAAATATATTCTAGATGCACTTGCATTAAGTTCTTGAAGATGTGAATACTTTGGTCACAAAACTCTTTTTGGAACAAAGCTAGTTTACCTGCATGTATTTGAGTGCTCAAATAATCAAAGGAAGATGATATAAAATGTACTGTAACACATTGAAATACGGGGAAGAGCTTGCTTGGAGACAACTTTGTTTTTTTTATTGATTTATTTTGGGTATTTGTTTAATCTATAAATTCTACTCTACTCCGTATTTTATAGTTATACTACGTATATTTTAAATAATGGCCGGGTATGATTAATCCGTCAACGTCGGTTAATATGTCTAAATCATATTTGTTGATCAAAGTCGGTCTTGATCAATATTTTAACATGAATTTAAACTATAATTTAAAAGTTTTTGAACAATTTTTATTTTTGTTGTTGTTGAAAGGCAAACTCATACACATTTTACACAAATATTTATAATAATCCACGAAATACGTCCACTATGGGACTTGAACCCTCAACCTCTTGGTTAAGAAGGCCAACACGCTACCGTCAAGCCACTAGCCCTTTGAACAAATGAATGACTATGTTTTTTTTTATTTAAAGCAATTATGTTAGAGTTTATATTTATGTCTATGGTTTTCTTCTCTATATAAACATATAATTTTAAAATTTAAAATTTATTATTATAAGAAGTATAGTCCGATTAATCCCCGAATTGCAGAATAATTCATCAAAAGTCCCCACCGATACTTCCCGAATAGCGAGTTTTGCAACGTGGAGGTGATTGGCGATTCCGATCCGCGAGAAAAATGGATATCTAATCTTATAGTACATGATTCTAAATTTGACATTTATACCCTGCTTTTTGCACAAACCAAATGATCGAGGAATGCATGTTTAGATCAAGTTGTGCAAACCAAACAATATGAATACACGATGCCCTCTAACATGTCCTGAATTCACTCTTAAATCGAACCATGCTTGTTTAATTAGACGAGTGCTGAACTAACTCTTTGTTATTAGTGACTATCAACGCACCATCTTCTAAACTGTTATTAAAAACCGGAACATTAAGTCGACATAACCGAGTGAATCTAACATCCCATTCAGCAGGACATTGCAATTGGCTGTTAGCGATAAATGCCTACGTGTAATACAAGGTAATTTTTTATTTTTTTGAAAGGCAAGCTTGCATCAGTCCGGACCGAAGCCTAGTCATCATTTGCACACACACACGCGCTTTCGGGCAGGAAACCCGAACCACACTCTGAGGATCCGACCCTTAAACCATCCCGAGAGGCAGGCGGGCCGGATCTTAGTCCCGGAGCGGGTCGGTAAAACCTTCCCTTTGGGCCACCTTCAAGGAATAATGTTTCAATTCCTAGAGCGGGTGACGAGGTTCGAACCCGAGACCTCTAGCCCTGCGAGTACACAAGTGTAACTGCGGTACCATTGAAGCAATGCTTCGTTGGTAGGTAATGAGCAGCTAATCTATGTGTGTTATGAAAATATGCACTGAAATTTGCCCATTACTCCCATTAGCTAATTTCAAATTTAGAAGAGAGATGTATGAAGCTAGGTTTGATGAAAAAGAGCCAATATTATGTTGATATATGCCTACGTGGAGTACAATATTAGCTAATTTTGATGTGCGTTCGATTATAATAAGAGTATAGATAGATATAGATAGATAGACGTCAATTAACCATTTTCTATCTGTGCAATATTAAAATATGCCTAGGCATAATAACGAGCCAAAAATATGAAGGTGGCCGCGTGGCGAAACACCCGACAGAAGGTCGCCGTAGCAGAACCGTTGGTAAACCGGTATTTGCGGATGTGTGGGCGTCTTTGACTTTTCAAACTGATATGGTGTTCAGATGGAAAAGTAAATATGTATGTACTCCGTTTAAAATAAAATAAATAAATGAACGAATAAAGTAATGCGTATTTTAGCACTTTATTTTCATGGGAAACCGTTAATTGCGGTTATTAAAATATACGATCGTGGTCTACTTTTTGACCATTTTCTTCTCTTTTTCCAAAGTCGATATGCCAACTCTCTCCGATGGTCCCCGTACACAATAAAACAAATACAGTACGATGTATTTTACTACGAGTAGTACTTACTATTTTGTTTTATTTTTAGTGAAATACATGTTTACTAATTTATAATTTTTGGTTGCGTAATGAACTATACAGCACCCGGGTTCAATTCCTGGCTATGCCAAATTATTCAAAAAGGGAGTGTGACTAGAGGGTGCGCATAATGCGCAATTCACCCGGTACCAGGTCTCGTGCTCGGGAGGCTTGATTACCCGAGGTTTTACCTTCTATGAGGGAGCCAATGTGCTCGTTCATATGAGGGTTTTCTCGTTTACCCAAAAAAAAAAAGATGTGAAGTTTATTTGAAAAAGATCAACATAGGTTTTAAATTACTCTGTATAATTACTCGTATAACATTTGATATCAATATCTTGTGCATTTTAAGAGCATATGATAAGCAAAAAAAATTCATATATAATAATTAATGAACATTAACTAACCAACACATTTACATATAACTTATCTTTCCATGTTTTCTTTGAGACTTCAAAGTTTGTTGAAGAGCTCAATTCTTTATTCCAAGTTTACTGTTTTTTCACCAAAAATACATAAAAAAATTTATCTTTCCGTTTAATATGAAAAAATTAAATTCATTAATAAATTATTATCGTGTTCCGTTAACGCACAAGAACCAAATTCATTTATCAAAATTCTAATTATAGATTATAGACATAAATGTCTTAACAAATATATTATACTACAGATATCAGAACGTTTTCAGACCAAACCATCACGATGTAGAATTACAAACGCTCGACAAACGACTATAGTGGAGCGTTAGTGGGTAAATTGTTTTGGGAGTTGGTGTTTAATTAAGAAACGAAGTAAATAAATGGCGTTTTTTATTTTTATTATTATTTTTTTATTATTTTTTTTTTCTCCACTTTTTAACTCAACTTCGAGTTATATTTATGTCACATCACCCACAACGTCACTCAATAACCTTCCTCACTACAGTCTCATCATTGCAATGTCACGGGCATATTTGAAAAATAGACCCTTATCCATTCCACGTCACAGTCATTTATATTCGTAGTCTTACAAAGTATATCACAATAATACACATTTTTAGCTTTAAACCTTGTTCCAGATTATTTTCACACTTGGCTGATCATAACTAAATTTAAGTCAAAGTAGGTTGTTTAATGCTAGTATTATATGATTACATCTATCATTTTTGTATTAATTCATCACGCATGTATATAGTACAATATTTTAATACACGACATTTTTAATTTTTAAAAAAGAATTAACTTAAAGTGTGATTGACAAAACTAGCTGGTAGCTGATAGGAGATATCTTGTACTCCGTAGCTGTTAGCTTATAGCATCATAGCTGGTAGATGCTAGTTTTTTATATTTATCTGAGTGTTTGACAAAGTAGCTGGTAATATAAAAATAAAGAGTAAAATGACAAAAAATTATGAGTTTTTCACAAACGCTACTTCTATTAGCTTCTACCTTTCAGCTTTTCCATATCGTTTAATGCTTTAAACTCTTTTAAACAAATAAAGCTTCTTATTGAGTACTATATATAAACTTTTACCTTTTAAACATATATTACCTCAATACTGCCATAACATTACCATAAACAACTCGAAAACTTTGCTCCAAAACAATCTTAAACCATATACGATCGTATAAAC
Source organism: Rutidosis leptorrhynchoides (assembly GCF_046630445.1). Classification (NCBI taxonomy): domain Eukaryota; kingdom Viridiplantae; phylum Streptophyta; class Magnoliopsida; order Asterales; family Asteraceae; genus Rutidosis; species Rutidosis leptorrhynchoides. The sequence continues at coordinate 59,432,972 of NC_092336.1, read as the reverse complement.
TATAACGAAGTTACTGAAGAATTCTAGTCTGCAGCCATACATAACTATACATGCATGTAGCTACTCAATCAGTAGAAGTCACCCTGTAAATAGAAGTTCATTGGTTACAAATTATAACTTATGGCTTCTAAACCTTTTGTAATTTTTAGCTCCTTGTTAGTGTTTTAATAAAATCATCGCCGTTTAAAACAAAAACAAAAAGTAGACGCCACTATATATGTAGAAATGATGACCTTATACCTTCGCTAAACTCAGAAAGTTATATACCTAACAATCAATAGAACAATGCGTCAAAATTATATAACTAAACATTATATACTGCTATCCTTTTCCTACAATTATTGAGAACATGGAATGATTGAGGCGGTGCTTATTAAAAATATATCATTATCACTAGTGAAATGACCCGTTGAATCACGAGTTTGTTTAAACGAAACAGTTTAATGATAGGTATAAAGTGAACGTAAATGCTAAAGTTATTTAGTTTAATGACTCGTGGAACCACATAGTCCGACTAAGAAACTCGTCAGCTGAACATTTCATCAAACACCTAAAATGCATATTTAACAATCCACATCCAATCATAAGAGATAATATTGGTTGTCATTTTATTTTAAAAGTGTAAATTAAAATATAAATGTAGAATTGATTTCATTCTGCCTAACTTTTATACCTTCTCGTACTCAATTCAAAATAATTAATTAAAATTATTTAAAATTATTTAATGTTATTAATTAAAATAATTATTAATAAGATTTAATAATAATAATTAATTAATAAGATTTAATTTTAATTTAAAATTATTTAGATTAATGACATCATCCACCATGCTTAGATTTTTTTCTTTTTCTTTTTGATTTTTTCTTAACAAATGAATTAGCCTAATAATGACATCATAAGAGATAATATTGGTTGTCATTTTATTTTAAAAGTGTAAATTAAAATATAAATGTAGAATTGGTTTCATTCTGCCTAACTTTTATATCTTCTCGTACTCAATTCAAAATAATTAATTAAAATAATTTAATGTTATTAATTAAAATAATTATTAATAAGATTTAATAATAATAATTAATTAATAAGATTTAATTATAATTCAAAATTATTTAGATTAATGACATCATCCACCATGCTTAGATTTTTTTTCTTTTTATTTTTAATTTTTTCTTAACAAATGAATTAGCCTAATAATGACATCATCATTTTAGCAATATAATAGAAACTATAGAATAGATTATCCTTACTATTACTAATAATAATTATTATAATGGTGGAAAACAATAAATAATTTGGATACATATATTTCCTTACTAGAGTTCATTTTACTCGAAATACAATTTTAGAAAAATTATTACAATGTTTGTTTAAAGGTTGCTGTTAAATGAATGAATGAATATTCCTATATATATTCTATTACTCGTTAGTCCATTACTCTTATATACTAATCACCACCCAATTTTTGGTCGTTTCCTTCCCAAATACCCCCAAAACGACATATCCCTTCGCCAATATATAAATAAAAAAAAACCCTCTCCACCTCCTCTGTTCGGCCCTTCTTCTCCTCTTTCCATTTGTGTGCGATTCTTCTCTAAATCAAGGGGTTTCGATTCCGTTGAAAACCAAAGGAATTAATCCCTCGCTTCTTCGATTTCGTGAGAGACCCATCATTTTATCAGACGCTTTCGTGGCAACGGTTTCGATTAAACCCTAGGGTTTAGGATTTTGTGGCTTTTTGTCTCTGCGATTATGATTTTAATCTTGGTACTGGCAGCGATTGATCTTTAATCCTATTAACTACCTGATTTGCGGTCGTTTCCTTCACAAAAAAGGTCCAGGACGACATTTGTTTGCTTAGTGGTCCGATTGTTGTTAGATACCTTCGGATTTCGCAACGTAGCTGTTGACAACAGGTTTATTTCTTAAATAATTTTCACACTATGAATGGTTAATGGATTTATCTATGTTGGCTGCTGCTCTTTGTTCGTATATTTCTGAATATTGTGCATGATTTTTTTTTTTTTTTTTTTTGCTGTTTTATGGGTTATTTGTTGTTATGTATGTCATATATTTGCCTTTTGAGTTTAGGTATGAAAAGATATTGATAATGCTTCCTAAAAGTTGATTTTATATTGTGTTGATTGTTGATGTTGCTATGCCTTCTATTTCTGATGGTATAAGTGCTATTGAAAGATTTAATTGTCTTAAAAGAAAAAGAAAATGTAGTTAATCTCTTTTCAGTTAGTGATGGTGATGTTACTATTTGAGATTAATGTGTTTGCTCTTCGAGATAATTGTAGTTAATTTCTCTGTAGTATTCATTTTGTTTTTAATTATTATGGGAATGGAAGTGAGAACACTAATTTGTGGTTTAAGTAAATTTTTAACGATATTTTATTTGTTATTGCATTTTCGCAGCTAGGTAAATCTGTGATGGTGAAATATGTGTGCCCTCGGTCACCTGTTGGCGAGGCAACATATTAGTTGCAGCCATGGTGATTGATTACATGTTTTCGATGCAAGTATTCTATTTATGTTGTTGTTTTCAGAAATGACAGCTACTACACGGAGTTTGGTTGCCGTCTTAGGATGTGGTAACCTCTTTGTTGCTTAATGATTGTAGCAAAAAAAATACTTTACCATCATTCGCGACACCGTTGTTCAGTTGGAATTTCTAACAGCGACAACACCTTTTGGCACTCACAACTCAAGTAGGTTTAATAAAATAGGCTGTGATGATAAAAAAAGTGGGAGTTGGTTCGAGCAACGAGAATAAATGAGTTCGTATCTTGGCGAGGCAATCTAAAGATTGCAGCCATGACGGTTCATGTTCTCTTGCTTGATTTTGAACACGGATCTGAGCCTCATTTCTTCTTTTTATTTCTCCTTACTAATTTTTTTCTCTACTGGTATTGTTTTACATTTTTGTACGTATAATTTTCTATGATCTTTGTTGTGCAGAACATAAGTGTCGGAGTTGTAGCGCTATATTAACGATTGTAGATGTAACGACTGTAATGTTGTTTCTTGGTTTCAAAAGCGGCTTCAATCTCAACCTAAAGAAGCTATGCTGTTAGTCACCCGATTTTTTTGTCGTTATATGTTTTTGGCTTTGTCATTTTGAACAAGAATATGTGTTAATAATACGTTCGTGCTGAACGAAAATATAGTGTTTGGTAATATCAGTCCTATCATTTCTTGGAATTGTACTAAATAGGTAAAAAAAAAATTGCAGATGAACTAACAAGGTTGTTTGTTAGGCAAGAGAAGTTATATGAGAAAAAGTCGGAACTTCAGGCAGTGTTGGAAAGTTGCGAAGGACTGAAAAACCATGAAAATGAAAACGCAACCCCTCAAGTAGAAAATTGGTCATGGTCTTTTGAATAAGATAATGAAGTTGATGATACAAGATTTATTATTTTTGGCTTACCTACTAATCGTGCAAACCAACTGGAGGTTGGTGCTTGCTTTGTGATTTCTAACTTTTGATATTGCTATTAATAGGTTTTCATGTTGTCCGTTTTTCACTTCTGCAGCTGCATTCATTTTTTTTTCATAAAGGCAGTTTTTTTTTTTTTTTGTTATTTGGTTTTATTAGTTTTGTTATTTGTGTTGATATATCAGACAGTAGAAAATAACACTAGAGGTAGTTGTAGTGATCCTTGGATGACTGGCTCCCCAAATTTTTACGGAATGGTAAAGGTTCGAATCCCCTAAACGTTTATTTTTAGCAGATTGTTTTCATAAGTCATGTGTACAATAGGTGTCCTTTGAATTGGTTTCCACTCTTCGTGGTTTAATACTTTTTGTTTACTACTCCCTCCGTCTCATTCCAATAGTCCACAGAGAAAAAACACGCAGTTTTAGGAAATTTCACTAACTTCATTTCTCCACCAATGAAATATCTTCTCTCTCCAGATCCACCAATGAAATATCTTCTTTCCTTTCTATTTATGGAAGTGGACTATGTGACAACCCGGAAATTTTCAACCAAATTTAAACTTTAATCTTTATATGTTTCCAACACGATAAGCAATATTTGTTAAGTTAAATTGCAAGAATTTTAAACTATGTTCATACATTCATTCAACCTCGACCAAGTTCCAACGATTCACGAACCATTGAACGAATATGATTATATATGTATATGTGTATATATATTATAACTTGAAACGTAAACAAAATATTAGATTAAATACTTTATATGATTGTATCTGTTTCAAAATGTTTATCAATGGAATTAGAAGATAAGATCAAATGATTGAATTATCAGATATATTGAATTATGATTACAAGTCTCTGTTGAAAGGCCCACGTTGATTTGAGAAATCTTTCCATTTTAACAATATTCGGAAAATGGTAAAGTGATTTATAAATAAGAACAAATTGTCAATCATTGAGAACTAGACAAAGGATAGTGGAAGATTGAATCTCATAAAGACTCGATTGATCTATTTAGTTTCAAACGTACAAAAACGTTTTCAGTTTAAAAAAAAAACTTTATTATTAAAACGTAATAACTTTTATAAATATCTAGAACCACTTTTCACAACTCATTACTTAACTAGTATGATAAAGATAACGATATTTATATTTTATTTTATTAAATATATATAACGATTTAAATTAATATTATATATATTTATACGCGTATTATACATACATAGTTTTATACTTTTACTATACTTAAACTTTACCTTTACTTTATTTTTACTTTACTTTAACTTTAATAATTCACTTTAATAATTCATACTTTAATAATTCACTTTAATAATTCATACTTTAATAATTCACTTTAATAATTCATACTTTAATAATTCACTTTAATAATTCAAAAATCTATTATAAATAAAATTCAATAGGTTTCATTATTTCATAAAAACTTGAAAATATTTTTCTCTAAACTCTCTCAATCGATTTACATATATATATTTACTCCATATTATTTCAAGATATTATTAGTATACATAAAATATTACGACGGAGTGCTGTCCGAGTGATTTCAAAATTGTTTTTCGAGTAGGATAGGATTAAGAAAATTATGGGTTATAGCTATGGAGGTGATTGAGTATGGTTCATGGGTATGCTCGTGAGGTCAATATAGTGTTTATCATTTCCGTTGCGTCTACGTACCTTTCCTGCAATATTGAATCTCAATATTGATACGTGAGTACTCATAATTTAACTTTTACATACTAATAGTGTATCCCTGACTAGTGCTCGAGTATTTAGGATTATGCATGCTTGTACTTTTGATATTGCCCTTAGACAGGTTAGGTTGAATATTGAATTAGTTACACTTGCGGTTGAGATAAGGTATAAGATATGCATGTCCTTGGAAAGCTAGCGAAAAATTAAGAACTTTTCCTTTAGATATCGAATGGTTTCGATGAACGGATTAGAAGTTATAATCAATTGAATTTTCGATATTTTTATTAAAAATGATTATTATTATCGTCGTTTTTATCGTCGTTCTAGTTTTATCTTATTATTATCATTATTATTATCTTTATCAATAAAAGAGATTTATCATTAAAAATTGTTATTTTTTTTATTATTACTATCGTTATTATCGTTAAAGTTATAATTAGTATTATTATTATTATCCAATTATTATTATTATTATTAGTATTATTATTATTATTATCATTATTAATATATATATCATTATTTAAAAATGGTTATTGTTATTGTTATTATTATTATTACTATATTATCATTAAGATAATTATTAGTATTATCGTTAATAATGTGATAGTAACTATCATTATTAATATTAGTGTAATTAAAACAAATATTTGTAACACCTAATTATTTTGATTACTATTATTATCATTATTATGAACACGATATAAAAGACGATTAAAAGCTATTAAACGAAACGATTAGGAAATAATGAGTAAGAGTATCATGATAAATTTAAAATATTATAAGATATTGATTTAGATAAAATTATCGTTCTTATTATTTTTATCATTACTATTATTATTAAAAGTATCGTTAGTATTAAAACTATCATTTTAACAAAAATTATCATTTTAATAGAAATGTCACTGTTACTATAAAATATCATAATTATTATTATTTTAAATAGAATTATTATTTTAAAGATAATATTAAAAATTATCGTAAATATTAAAGTTATCATAATTAGAATTATCGTTTTGTCATAATGTCATCTTAGTAATTACAAATATTGATATTTTTATAATAATAATTATTATTACAAAATAATACAACTTTTACTTACTATCATTATAGATATTATTTTATCAAATAAATATGTGATACAAACATATTTTACTACGTGTAATAACTTACTTTAATAATACCTATCATATTATCTTTATGATATTAAATGAACCCTATAAATTTTATTACTTAATATATATAAAAGTATATTTTATTAAATAAATTTAATATAAAAATTTTATTTATTAATAAATAAATTATATTATTTACTCTAATAAATCTTTTAAAAATATAAAACGACGATATTTAAACTATATATTAATCATGTATAGATTTTTGAAAATTATTTTGAGTCAAATTTACTTTTGTTGACTTTTGCATATTAGTCTCGAGCATTAGGATTGTGGTACACTATGACTTGACCTAATTTGTTAGACAAATATTGACCAACACATAATTATATATAATTAATTTAGGTTCGTGAATCCGAGGCCAACCTTGCACTTGTTCAATGACGTTATATGTATTTTTACTACGAAATACAGTATGGTGAGTTTCATTTGCCTTTTTACCCTTTATATTTTTGGGACTGAGAATACATGCGCTTTTATAAATGTTTGACGAAATAGACACAAGTAATTGAAACTACATTCTATGGTTGAATTATCGAAATCGAATATGCCCCTTTTTATTAAAGTCTGGTAATCTAAGAATTAGGGAACAGACACCCTAATTGACGTGAATCCTAAAGATAGATCTATTGGGCCTAACAAACCCCATCCAAAGTACCGGATGCTTTAGTACTTCGAAATTTATATCATGTCCGAAGGAGGATCCCGGAATGATAGGGGATATTCTTATATGTATCTAGTTAATGTCGGTTACCAGGTGTTCACCATATGAATGATTATTTTTGTCTCTATGCATGGGACGTATATTTATGAGAACTGGAAATGAAATTCTTGTGGTCTATTAAAATGATGGAAATAAATGATTATGATAAACTAATGAACTCACCAACCTTTTGGTTGACACTTTAAAGCATGTTTATTCTCAGGTGTTAAAGAAATCTTCCGCTGTGCATTTGCTCATTTTAAAGATATTACTTGGAGTCTTTCATAGCATATTTCGAAGAAAGTTGCATTCGAGTCATTGAGTTCATCAAAGATTATTATTAAATCAATTTATAGTTGGATAGTGGATATTATGAAATGGTATGCATGCCTGTCAATTTTCGATGTAAAGAAAGTTTGTCTTTTAAAAACGAATGTAATGTTTGTAAAATGTATCATATAGAGGTCAAATACCTCGCAATGTAATCAACTATTGTGAATCGTTTATAATGTATATGAACGGGTCCTTTCAGTTGGTATCAGAGCAGTGGTCTTGGCGAACCAGGTCTGCATTAGTGTGTCTAACTGATAAGTCGATAGGATGCATTAGTGAGTCTGGACTTCGACCGTGTCTGCATGTCAATAGTTTTGCTTATCATTTTGTGTCGAAAATTAACTACTTATCATCCTCAGGAAATTACCTGCTTATCATTTTTAGTCTAAGACACGTCTTGCTGCATTGATTGCATGAATAGTGTATAGACAAAAATTCATATCTTAGCATATCTGCTAAATCATATCTTATCGTATCTGTTACTTTAAACTTTGCCTGACATATTCCGCAAAGTCCTCCGTAATCTATGAAATCTTTTGATCTATATATCTATATATATATATATATATATATATATATATATATATATATATATATATATATATATATATAATTAGAATACCATCCGTTAGCCAAAATCATTTCATATCGGAAAAAAAATCCTTTATCCAATCGTACGAAATGGAATTCGTCATCAGTTCAAGTCACTCAGATTCCGAAATGGAATCCCATTCAAGCTCTGAAAGCAGTGTGATCGGAATAGATCAACCAATCAGTCATCACCTATTCTGGATGAATTGGGGATGGGTTCGTAGCCTCCTTAATCATTGGAGACAAGAAGAAGGTGATCCCTTCCATCCACCACATTGCCCTCTTGACAAAGAACCTGAAGCACTTACCGGCGAACCTGTCCGAAACACCATTTTCTCGCTCATTTCCAGAGTATCTCGTCACGATTATATATTACATCAAATTTTAGATTTTATTTATCCGCTCGTCCGAATCGACAATCACCCCGGTGTAATAGAAGAAGTCAATGAGCTTCGCGCTCGGGTAGTGGCTTTGGAGAATATGGTGCAGAGATTACAAACACCAGCAGCAGCATCATCAGCATAACCAGTACCACCATCATCAACGCCAACAGTACCATTACCACCTCCAACCACAATCTCGTCGTAATCCTCAACTTCACAAACTGTCCCACGAGCATCAACGTCATACGTACCATAGATACCAAGGAGTACCAACAACAATAACTGACGAAGTATTAATTCATAACTTCATTGGAGAAACATTCCGCGGCGATTATGTAATCTCTAAAGTCTTAGAGATTATCTAATCTAGCCCTAACCATAAATCAGTTAAACGAACCAAAATGATATAAGGAAGAGTAGAAACCCTGACAAAAATGGTGTATGATTAACAAGCTAAACTTGCTTTACCAACAGCATCAACAGTACCATCAGCGTTACCAGCATCGTCAGTACAATCAATATCCGAATCAACAACACCGATAACATCACAAACTCCGTCAGTTCAAGAATCACTGTAGACATCATTACGAATCAATAACGTGTATATTGTATCAATGAGTTATGAAGAATTAACTCATTCCCTCTGAAGAAATCATATATATATATATATATATATATATATATATATATATATATATATATATATATATATATATATTGAAATAAATCTTTCCGTGCTAAGCTATTGTGTGTGAATCTTAACTACTTGGTTAATTCATATTACAAATATGCAATAATGTACGTCCTTCGGCCGCAACTTAACCAGCGTTAACTACAATCTCTGTAGCAATTCAAAAAATTCCAATTCATAATAAATCAAGTATATATTTGATTTTACATTTTCATCATCGATGTACCCGAAACTTTTCAGATAACATCATTCGTACTTTGCGAAATTCACAAGAATTCCACGAACCAAACATCATACATCAACAAATAACGAAGTATTGATTCATAATTTCAACGTCATTAAAGAAATACTGCGTAAAAGTTATGTACTTTTTAAAGCCTTTAGGGATTATTCAATTCTACTTTCACCCGTAAATCAAATGAGTTTAATTTAACATTAACTCATTAAATCTATGTTACATCTGAAGAAAATATACATATATATTTTCATAAAGACTGTAATAAAATTCTTTTGTACAAAATATTAATTGTGAATTTTTTTAACGGGTAGGTAATACCCGAGAGATATATAAATTCACAATTAATATGTTACATTCTTCGAATCTAATTCAGCAAATCATCCATTATACTCCCTAGTTTCACAACAATATACATTCTTTTATAGAAATCAAAACAACCATACTCATTCAAAATTTAATTACATATTCTGATTTTGAAATCTCAAAATTCAACTTGAGATATGACCAAAATCATCACTCTTAGATCCTTACATCTTTCACAAGCTATATTTGGACTTCAAAACTGTGTTATAACATCAAATGTATGTTAACGATTACAATCTGTGTTCAAACCCTTCGAAAATTTCTGAAGACACTTCGAATGATGAGCAATCGAGATGATGATCCAACCACATGTTACCCACAGTTATGTACCCGAAAAACTCTTGACCAAAGTAAAAGTTTAAACAACGTATCCGCGTCAGATTCTTTGGCATTTTTTTTAGCAAAAATAACTTTGCGACTCCTATTCAAAGTAGCCAGTTTTGTCACAGCTCCAGCAAATCAACTTCGACTTTTCAGTCAGACTAACCTTATTATAACCTTGAGATATACACCATCGTTACCAGGGAACCTTTTACACTCCACCACATTATTAGCAGATGTACCAACAACTTCATTACCCTTTGACTTTAGCCTCTCCAAAAAGTCATTATAATTATTCATTGAAACCCCATTATTTACTCATTCGCATTTTTTTAATGAGAATTGTCATACGAATCATTGGGAATTAGCAATCAGTATTTTGAAATCTCGCAGGATGTCTACGCCAACAGTTATATGTGTATATATAACATCTATCTTCTGGACTTAATTTGAATGTGAAGTTTCTGAAAAACACTCCGAACTACGAATTGGTTCTCCGAAAATGGAAAAAAAAAATGCTGATGAAGCAGCAAAAACTATAAACGACTTTAAACGGTAAAAGCTGGATGATAATGATGAAGTGTGCTGGCAAAGCGCAGAAAAAGAGAAGCTTTGGAACTGGAAAACGGATTGAGCAAAGTAGGAAGGAGGCTGTGGACAAATTACAAAGACTGAACCTGACTTCAAAGGATCCAAATGATTCAGTACCTGCTGAAGTCATTAATGAATACCTTGCTCCTGACTCTAAACCCCTGCGGACAATATTCTTCATCATCCTCTGATATTATAAATTCTAAAATATCATCATATCTTTCATTATAAATATCCTCCATATTTCTGAAGATATTTTCTTAATTTTTCTTATTTGAAATCATTTACCTCTTCGCGCTATCTGTATTACATCATAAAAGAAACTATTTTAGTTTCTAAATTCTGAAACATTCAAGTTTAAAATAGGAATATTTTGAGGTAATGTTGGGAACTGAAGCATGAATTAGTATAATATAATGACACTTGATTAATGTGATTATATTACAGTAAGTCATGCTGAGTTTCTAAATGGAACGTGATGATTCACAGATCATAACATCATCATGTGCCATGTTATACGACTCTTGTATTCTATTTAACCTCTAAAATATCAAGAAAATATTTCTTGATGATTCGGCCTTTTCCAAGGTATTCTAGTAATTTGACAAGTCAAGATCATGCCATCACAATTTCCTTCCTAGAACATTAACAATGTTCATTCCGAAATTCATATCTGTGAATTCTGAACCATTACAAGCGGTGCTTAATCGCAAGAAGAAGAAACGAAAGGACAAAACTCCGAAATAGAAGTTGGAGTATAAATTGCAGCAAATAAAAGAGAGCATTAACTGTGAATGATAATGATTATAGAAGACAGAAGCAGAGACTTTGAAATATAAGGGAACATATAAATCCCAACGACAAACCAGAAATTATAAACCATATATATCGATGCATATAGCAATATAAAGACACGGGAGAACTAGAAACACTATAAACCCAAGAGTATAGTAGAAGTAAATAGATTCTTCCGGCGGTAGATGAAATAGAAGAATGACCGATATGAAAGTTAGAAGTATATCGAGAATCAGAACTGTATGGAGCATATTGATGAATACTTTAAAATATGAGTTGAGGGGGAAAGAATAGAAGGTGATGAAACATGACTAGGAACTTAGAAATCAACAGATTTAACTCACACAATGGCAGAATAAGTGAATCAAACCCTCTAGTGAATAGGTTAAGTTTTTTTTTATTAATTTAGTCAAATCACAACTAAATCAAGTGTGATTAGATCAACACCTAGAGCAATTATTCACCACCTGGATGATTTGGACTGAGAGAGAATCGGAGGAGCTCACTAGATCTGAGTGTGTGTAACAAATGAGAGGCTTAACCTAAAATGAAGAACATAAGACTTTATATACCCCTGCTGTTGACTCTCCCATACGATTCATTCATCACACGTACGAGTTGGCTTCATCAACCGTACGGGTGATCACTCACTCGTGTCTTCTCATTTAGGTTGTAATTGTGACTTAGCTCAGCATCAACCGTGCGTATGAGCCTATCAGCCGTACTAGTGAGGCTTCACTCATACGTCTGACTAAGTCTAACATAGTCAAACATCTAAATCTCATTCCTGCAGTTCCTGTAACCACATACAAACACGGATAGGATAATAACGAGCAATCATGGTGGCCTGTAAACTATTGTACCTACAATGGACGTGAGTAGATGACTAGGGACTTGCATAAAATGCATCAACAGAAGGTGTGAGTTGTAAGGAAACGAAGGAGGTGAATTTATAAGAAAATCTCCGACAGAACAATTAAAATGGACGATCGCATTTAAAGCGGATCCTAATTCCCTTGATTACCGGAGAGTCAAATCTTATTAAGAAGATTTTCTTCAAATCCCTTGAAATCTGGGAATCAATCATATCTACGTCAAATGATAAGATGAATCTACACTTACTCATTTCACTCTTCTATGTTAGCTTCATTCGTACTCTTCATATAAATGGATTGTTTATCCAAATTATTAGCTGATGATAAAACTCTAATTTTCAGCCCGTATGCATCATGAAAACATACTTATTATCATTCACGACCTTTCCACTCAAATTTCGGGACGAAATTTCTTTAACGGGTAGGTACTGTGACAACCCGGAAATTTTCAACCAAATTTAAACTTTAATCTTTATATGTTTCCGACACGATAAGCAATATTTGTTAAGTTAAATTGCAAGAATTTTAAACTATGTTCATACATTCATTCAACCTCGACCAAGTTCCATTGATTCACGAACCATTGAACGAATATGATTATATATGTATATGTGTATATATATTATAACTTGAAACGTAAACAAAATATTAGATTAAATACTTTATATGATTGTATCTGTTTCAAAATGTTTATCAATGGAATTAGAAGATAAGATCAAATGATTGAATTATCAGATATATTGAATTATGATTACAAGTCTCTGTTGAAAGGCCCACGTTGATTTGAGAAATCTTTCCATTTTAACAATATTCAGAAAATGGTAAAGTGATTAATAAATAAGAACAAATTGTCAATCATTGAGAACTAGACAAATGATAGTGGAAGATTGAATCTCATAAAGACTCGATTGATCTATTTAGTTTCAAACGTACAAAAACGTTTTCAGTTTAAAAAAAAAACTTTATTATTAAAACGTAATAACTTTTATAAATATCTAGAACCACTTTTGACAACTCATTACTTAACTAGTATGATAAAGATAACGATATTTATATTTTATTTTATTAAATATATATAACGATTTAAATTAATATTATATATATTTATACGCGTATTATACGTACATAGTTTTATACTTTTACTATACTTAAACTTTACCTTTACTTTATTTTTACTTTACTTTAACTTTAATAATTCACTTTAATAATTCATACTTTAATAATTCACTTTAATAATTCATACTTTAATAATTCACTTTAATAATTCATACTATAATAATTCACTTTAATAATTCAAAAATCTATCATAAATAGAATTCAATAGGTTTCATTATTTCATAGAAACTTGAAAATATTTTTCTCTAAACTCTCTCAATCGATTTACATATATATATTTACTCCATATTATTTCAAGATATTATTAGTATACATAAAATATTACGACGGAGTGCTGTCCGAGTGATTTCAAAATTGTTTTTCGAGTAGGATAGGATTAAGGAAATTATGGGTTATAGCTATGGAGGTGATTGAGTATGGTTCATGGGTATGCTCGTGAGGTCAATATAGTGTTTATCATTTCCGTTGCGTCTACGTACCTTTCCTGCAATATTGAATCTCAATATTGATACGTGAGTACTCATAATTTAACTTTTACATACTAATAGTGTATCCCTGACTAGTGCTCGAGTATTTAGGATTATGCATACTTGTACTTTTGATATTGCCCTTAGACAGGTTAGGTTGAATATTGAATTAGTTACACTTGCGGTTGAGATAAGGTATAAGATATGCATGTCCTTGGAAAGCTAGCGAAAAATTAAGAACTTTTCCTTTAGATATCGAATGGTTTCGATGAACGGATTAGAAGTTATAATCAATTGAATTTTTGATATTTTTATTAAAAATGATTATTATTATCGTCGTTTTTATCGTCGTTCTAGTTTTATCTTATTATTATCATTATTATTATCTTTATCAATAAAAGATATTTATCATTAAAAATTGTTATTTTTTATTATTATTACTATCGTTATTATCGTTAAAGTTATAATTAGTATTATTATTATTATCTAATTATTATTATTATTATTATTATTATTATTATTATTAGTATTATTATTATTATTATTATTATCATTATTAATATATATATCATTATTTAAAAATGGTTATTGTTATTGTTATTATTATTATTACTATATTATCATTAAGATAATTATTAGTATTATCGTTAATAATGTGATAGTAACTATCATTATTAATATTAGTGTAATTAAAACAAATATTTGTAACACCTAATTATTTTGATTACTATTATTATCATTATTATGAACACGATATAAAAGACGATTAAAAGCTATTAAACGAAACGATTAGGAAATAATGAGTAAGAGTATCATGATAAATTTAAAATATTATAAGATATTGATTTAGATAAAATTATCGTTCTTATTATTTTTATCATTACTATTATTATTAAAAGTATCGTTAGTATTAAAACTATCATTTTAACAAAAATTATCATTTTAATAGAAATGTCACTGTTACTATAAAATATCATAATTATTATTATTTTAAATAGAATTATTATTTTAAAGATAATATTAAAAATTATCATAAATATTAAAGTTATCATAATTAGAATTATCGTTTTGTCATAATGTCATCTTAGTAATTACAAATATTGATATTTTTATAATAATAATTATTATTACAAAATAATACAACTTTTACTTACTATCATTATAGATATTATTTTATCAAATAAATATGTGATACAAACATATTTTACTACGTGTAATAACTTACTTTAATAATACCTATCATATTATCTTTATGATATTAAATGAACCCTATAAATTTTATTACTTAATATATATAAAAGTATATTTTATTATATAAATTTAATATAAAAATTTTATTTATTAATAAATAAATTATATTATTTACTCTAATAAATCTTTTAAAAATATTTAAAAATATAAAACGACGATATTTAAACTATATATTAATCATGTATAGATTTTTGAAAATTATTTTGAGTCAAATTTACTTTTGTTGACTTTTGCATATTAGTCTCGAGCATTAGGATTGTGGTACACTATGACTTGACCTAATTTGTTAGACAAATATTGACCAACACATAATTATATATAATTAATTTAGGTTCGTGAATCCGAGGCCAACCTTGCACTTGTTCAATGACGTTATATGTATTTTTACTACGAAATACAGTATGGTGAGTTTCATTTGCCTTTTTACCCTTTATATTTTTGGGACTGAGAATACATGCGCTTTTATAAATGTTTGACGAAATAGACACAAGTAATTGAAACTACATTCTATGGTTGAATTATCGAAATCGAATATGCCCCTTTTTATTAAAGTCTGGTAATCTAAGAATTAGGGAACAGACACCCTAATTGACGTGAATCCTAAAGATAGATCTATTGGGCCTAACAAACCCCATCCAAAGTACCGGATGCTTTAGTACTTCGAAATTTATATCATGTCCGAAGGAGGATCCCGGAATGATAGGGGATATTCTTATATGTATCTAGTTAATGTCGGTTACCAGGTGTTTACCATATGAATGATTATTTTTGTCTCTATGCATGGGACGTATATTTATGAGAACTGGAAATGAAATTCTTGTGGTCTATTAAAATGATGGAAATAAATGATTATGATAAACTAATGAACTCACCAACCTTTTGGTTGACACTTTAAAGCATGTTTATTCTCAGGTGTTAAAGAAATCTTCCGCTGTGCATTTGCTCATTTTAAAGATATTACTTGGAGTCTTTCATAGCATATTTCGAAGAAAGTTGCATTCGAGTCATTGAGTTCATCAAAGATTATTATTAAATCAATTTATAGTTGGATAGTGGATATTATGAAATGGTATGCATGCCTGTCAATTTTCGATGTAAAGAAAGTTTGTCTTTTAAAAACGAATGTAATGTTTGTAAAATGTATCATATAGAGGTCAAATACCTCGCAATGTAATCAACTATTGTGAATCGTTTATAATGTATATGAACGGGTCCTTTCAGACTATCAGAATGGGACAGCCCAAAATAGAATACTGCCCTATTGGAATGAGACGGAGGTAGTAATTTTTTCTCTCCAAAATAACGACATTACAATATCTTCTTCGATCTCCCACATGCTTCGATTCATCTGAAATCTCATCCTTTTTGGTTGTCGATTGCAGTTGGTTATCATCATTTCTCTTCCGATTGTTCTTCAATATTATCCGATTTTGCAAGTAAATTTCTAACCCTAATTTTTATTTTGGGTATTTAAAGTTAGGACTGTAAAAACCGAGTAATTGGTGTGTATTTGAATGTTTTTGTTGCTCATTTAGTTCATACCTTTGTGTGACTTCTATTTTGATTCGTTCGGAATTCTCAGGTTAATCTTCTTCAATCGTTTTTCACATGTTTAATATGGGCCGAGGCTTGTTTTCTGCTTGGTTAGCTTATCTTTCTTCCTATTGTAAGTGTTTGTTCTTGATTTTCTTTTTGCATTTTTTTATTTCCTTATTGGGTACCCGATTGTTGTTGCTAGATTTTGCCTTATAACTTCATGCAGATTTCGTCTATTTATAATTGGTATCACAAGGTATTTTTTTTTATTTCGTTATCTTATGTTTATTGTTAACAAGAGAGACAGTCTTCATGAGTAATAGTTATCTAACTCCATCATGCGCACAATGGCTGCAACTTCCTGTATTATGGGTAATGTTTGTCCCTTTTTTCCCCTTTTCCTTATAAATTTAAAGATTTTTAAAGATGTTGCTATCTGTTATTGACATTTGAGAAATTTGTTTCTTTGTTGTTGTTGATGAGTGCATCCAGATTAATAACAGCAGTGTACATTCTCAATATTTATTAGGTACTACATTTCGCTTATTTGCCATAACTTACCATATTTAATATTATGTTGCTTATTTATAGAATAGCTTTTTGATAATGCAAATTCCATTCATCTTAAGCAATATATGTTGGTAGATTTATATGTGATGCTTATGCTCTTTGCTATGCTATTGTTTATTTTAAACTATTAAACTTCAGAAAAAGTAGTCTTTTATGATTAATTATTTATTGTAACTAACATCTAACTATGTGTACTGCTGAGATATTTGGGATGTTTTGTGTGAACTGTTTTTGAATTTCCCATTACTTTCTGAAATTATAAGTATTGGGATGTTATCCGAGTTATTTTCCAATTAGTTTTGCTGATGTAATTAATTATATGCATGTGTCTGATGTGGTTATGGAATCACTTATGTAGTTTATCTTATACATGCCTGATATATTTTGCTATACAAATTTGTGATGTTATGTGTTATATGTCTTATACAATTACTTATATGTATGTGCCATACGCAGTTTGTTTTATATGTTCATTCTACGCGTTTCAAATAGAATACTTAAATTACAGGTTATTGTAGTGTATACTCTAATTCGGTCTTTTCTGTGCAGTACTGATAGAATTTCAAAAGCGAGAGTTGCCGCATTGTAACATGTAAGCAGAATGTAAGCAATATGGGAAGTCATGTATTAGCTATGTAATTTTAAACCACTATGTAATGTATCAGCTATGTACATACACATAGCCGTTTTGTAAAGTAAATCAGACTACAACAACGACTATCAAGATGTTACCGCCGCAACGCGCGGCCAGTTTCAATTCTAGTTAGTAGCAAACCTGAATTTTTTTAATTTTTTTTTTATATTTTGTTACATTTTTGTTTTGTTTTTGTATTACACCTAAATTAGAAAACAAGCAGACTTTTTATCATATGAAATTTATTTCAACAAATTTTTCTATAAACGTTGGAAGAGTGTTCATGAAGTTTTTTATACTTTTCACACAATAAAAAATTGTACCAACCTTCAATATGCGAATTATTATTATAAATGTATGGAGTGAAATTATTTTCTGTGTATCAATACGCAAGTCATCTCTTTTGGAGTAATATTTTTAATTATTTATATACATGGTTGTCTCATATTCTCATTAGTTTATTAAGTTAGAGTCATAAATAGGCCATATACTTTCATTTTTGTCTCAATGTAAGGTTATACACCCCGAAAAATACCAATGTAGGCTATATACTTTCATAAAGTGTTCTAATATGAACGGACAAAACTTATTAACCAGATAAACAACTAAGCAAAGACATGGCATCCTATGTGGAGAATGACGTTGGTGATACATCGGAACAAAACTAAAAGTATATAGCCTACATCGGAACAAAACTGAAAGTATTTAACCTACATTGGAATTAGCAATCAGTATTTCGAATTTCGCAGAAATTCTACGCCAACAGTTATATATATACATATAATGTCTATCTCCTAGACTTATTTACTTCGAAGGTAAAGTTTCTGAAAAACACCCAAACTGCGAAACTAGTTCTCCGAATTTTGGAAAAATGCTGATGAAGCAGCAAAAACTGTAAACGACCTTAACGGTCAAAAGTTTGATGATAAAGAATAGTATGGTGGTAAAGCTGAGAAAAAGAGAAGGTTTGGAACTGAAAACGGATTGATCAGACCACGAAGGAGGCTGTGGACAAATCACAAAGACTAAACCTGCCTTCAAAGAATACAAATGATTCAGTATCTGCTGAAGTCATTAACGAATACCTTGTTCCTGACTCAAAATCCGTTACGAACAAATCTTATTCATCATCCTTCGATATTAGAAATTCTAAGATATTATCATATCTTTCATTATAAATATCTTCGATATTTCTGAAGATATCTTCATAACTATTATCATCCGAAATTATTTATCTCTTCACGCTATCTGTGTTACATCATAAAAGAAACTATTTTAGTTTCTAATTTCTGAAAATTTCGAAAAATGGATGTTTTTGAAGTAGTGTTGGGAATTGAAGCATGAGTTAGTATAATATAATGACACTTGATCAACGTGATTATATTACAGTAAGTCATGCTGAGTTTCTAATGGAACGTGATAAAGGTTCACAGATCATACCCTCATCATGAACCATGTTACATAACTCTTTCATTCTATTTAACCTCTAAACATATCAAGAAAATATTTTTCTTGATGATTCGGTCTTTTTCGAGGTATTCTGGTAATTTGACAAGTCAGATAGTGTCATTACCGTTTCTTTCTTAGAACATTAATTATGTTCATTCTGAAATTCATACCTACGAATTTTGGACCATTATTCGCTTGACTTAAAGTCGGGAAGAGAAAACGAAAGCATGAAGCTCCGAAATATAATGAAAAATATAAAGCTCGAAAATAACCCCGAAATTACAAACCGTGTATATCAATGCGTATAGCAATATAAAGACACGGGAGAATGAAAAACAATATAACCCTAAGGTAATAGTAGAAGAAAATAACCTCCTCTGGTGGCAGATGAAAAAGAATAATGAATGATATGATAGCCAAGAAAATATCAAGAATCGGAACTGGATGAAGCATTTTCACAAATCTTTTGTAAGTATGAAATAAGAAAGAAGATTATAGGAGTGGTGAAAATAAATCAAACGGAAGAGGTCAATTTATAGCAAAATATCAGACATAGCAATCGAGGCAGATTACGCATTTAACCAAAGAAAATCCTAATTTCCTTAAATTCCGAAGAATCAAATCTTATTTAAACTATGAAGATTTTCTATTCCTTAAATTCCGAAAATCAATCGTTACTACATCAAGAGATAAGACGAATCTCTATTCTCCATTTCACTCTATTACGATAACTTCTCTCATACGCTTCGAGTAATCGGATTGTTTTATCCGTATTATTCAATGGTGATAAAATTCTATTTACCAACTCATATTCGTCATGAAAACATTTTTATTGTTAGCCATGACGACCTCACTCAAATTTCGGGACGAAATTTCTTTAACGGGTAGGTACTGTGACAACCCGGAAATTTTTGACCAAATTTAAACTTTATCTTTAAATGATTTAACGTTTCCGACACGATAAGCCAAGTCTGTAAAACCGAATCTCAAAATTTTTGAACTATTCAAGTACCCTTCAGTTGTTCTCAACGATTCGCGAACCATTATATGTAAATAGATACATATATATACTATAACTTGAAAACGTAACAAAGTTTTAATTGCATGATACCGTACATTAAACTAATTGGTTTATATATCTATTTGAATATATATGATTTCAAGTTATTTAGTAAACGATAGTAACATTCGATTATTGATTCGATTGATATTTAGATAAGTAACTAAAACATTTAAGATGAACCAGTAAAACACTAATTTACTACAGTATTTTTGAATTACTACAGTACCCGAAAAGCTACAGTGTTTTCGAAAATCACTATTTGCTACAGTAAAAAAACTTTGCTACGGTAACTTTGCTACAGTAAAACACTATTTCGAAATGAAAATGTATATATGTATATGTATATACTGCGAGACAATGATTTATAGAAGTAAATGACCAAAACACTCGAAAGTTTAAGATACACTTTGAGTGATATAATTTAGGGATAATTTAAGGCTATATTTTGACAAAGGTACGTGTCTCAAAATGTAAATTACAAGTTTTCTCAGCGTACGAAGGGACACTCGAAAAATCAGAACCGGGACATAAGTCGAGTGACGACGTACGACTTATCGGAACAAAAATTACAAGTCAACTATGCACGTGAATTTAATATAATATATAATTAATTATATAAATTAAATATATTATATATAATATAAAAATATGTCGACAAACTAGAAGTTAAACAATTGTGAGCTGTCCCAGGGTGCCATGCGATCTCATGGCCTTGAAGCACAAATCCCATGCGATCGCATGGGGTACTTTTTCAGGCCAGATGCTATAAAATGCGAAGTCTAGTACCAGTTTTATTTACTTATATCTCTCGTCTCAATCTCTCTATTATATTTATAATTATTATTATTATTATTATTATTATTATTATTATTATTATTATTATTATTATTATTATTATTATTATTATTATTATTACTAAGATTAATATTATTATTAATCTTAATATTATTAGTAGTATTATTATTAATTAGTATTATACATAAAATACTACGACGAGGTCATGAGCATGTCACTTTCAAAATAGTTTTTTGAGCGGAATAGAGCTAAGGAAATTACGGGTTATTGCTATGGAGGTTATGGGTAATATTCATGGGTAATATTCGCAAGTCAAACCTAGTGTTTATCATCTCTGTTGCGTCTACGTACTTTCCTGCAATATTGAATCTCAATATTGATACGTGAGCATTCATATCTTATCTTTTATATATTAATTGTGTATCCATGTCTAGTGCTCGAGTATATATATTTATGCATGCTTGTATGCTAAATTTTGACATTAAGCAGTTTATAATGAATCACGAATTAAATACATATATTACTGGAAAAAGATATATGATATGCAAGTTTTTGGAAAGCTAACGAAAAATCAATAACTTTTCATTTAGATATCGAATAGTTTCGATGAACGGATTAAAAGATATGATCAACTGAATTATGATTGACGTTAATTGGAATTGCTTTTGAATCTGCAATTAATATTTAAACAACTTGTTTACGAAATTGATAAAATGGATTTTTGAATATTACCAACCGAGTAAATGAATCCTTATATAAGGTACATCATGTTTTGTGAACTATTGTCAAAATTGACTTTTTGAAACAACTTTGGATAACTTTTGTATGTCGATCTCGAGCATTAGGATTGTGATACACTATGACCTGACCTAGCTTGATAGACATTTATTGACCAACATATGTTCTCTAGGTTGAGATCTACGATTATTTGGTAATCCGAGTTTCAGTCACGTTTTGGTGAACGACTTTATGTGCTGCTAAGGTGAGTTTCATTGATCCCTTTTTAATTGCTTTTGCAATATATTTTTGGGCTGAGAATACATGCAATTTATTTTAAACGCAATGGATACAAGTACATACTAAATTCTACACTGAGTTTGAATCGAAAATCCCTTAGCTTTGGTAACTAGTAACTGCTGGTTATAAGAACTGGTGGGCACGAGTAGTTATATATGGATCCATAGGGCTTGACATCCCCGTCTATTCCAGGTATAGAAACCCTAGCCTGAACTATAAAACAGACGTATGCTATTTGAGTTTAGTACACGTTGGTTTGCGTGTATTGTACATGTTGGTTGCATGTATGTTAAAATGGTGGTACTTATTATATAGACGTTAAAGTTTAGTTACCAGGGTGCTCAATCTTGTAGAATATTTTGATAAACGTTTCTGGATGAAACAACTGAAATCTTGTGATCCACCTTTATGTACAGATTATGCAAAACATTAAAACTATGAACTCAACAACCTTTGTGTTGATACTTGTTAGCATGTTTATTCTCAGGTTCCCTAGAAGTCTTCCGCTGTTTACTTATATGTTATACAAGCTATGTGCATGGAGTCTTACATGGCATATTTTTCAAGGAAACGTTGCATTCACCAAATCATCACCATGTATCTTATTTTGACTGCATTGTCAACGGAAGTACTGTTGTAAACTATTATTTATGGTAATTGTCTATATGTAGAAATCATCAGATGTCGAAAACCTTTGATTTAAATATTCATTTATGGTGTGCCTTTTTAAAAGAATGCAATGTTTACAAAACGTATCATATAGAGGTCAAATACCTCGCAATGAAATCGATGAATGACGTGTTCGTCCATATGAATTTGGAGCGATCGTCACAGATATAAAGCCCGATAACAATACATAAATTACAAACCGTGTATATCAATATTTATAGCAACATAAAGATACGGGAGGATTAAAAATACTATAACCCCAAGGGCAAAGTAGAAGTAAGCAGATTCCTCTGGTGGAAGTTGAAAAAGGAGAATGATGGTTGTGATAGTAAGGATAAGGACAAGGATCAGAACTGGATTTAGCATTTTCATAAACTTTTGAATTTGAGAATTGGGTATGAGAATGGTAAAAGTAATGGAACGGAAGAAGTTAATTTATAGTGAAATATCTGATAAAGAAATCAAGACAGATCTCCGCATTTAATTAGAGAGATTCTAATTTCCTGAATTACCTAAGAATCAAATCTTATATAGATTTGAAGATTTTCTTTACATTTCTTGAACTCCGAAAATCAACTTATCTACGTCATAAGATAATGCGAATCTTTATTTTTTCTATTTCAATCTTTTGTGATAGCTTCACTCGTACTCTTCAGATAAATGGATTGTTTATTCTATATTACTCACTGATGATAAAACTCTATTTATCAGCTCATATAAGTCATGAAAACATATCTATTGTCAACCATGACAATTCTAATCAAATTTCGGGACGGAATTTCTTTAATGGGTAGGTACTGTGATGACCCGGAAATTTTTGACCAAATTTAAACTTAATCTTTATATGATTTCGACACGATAAGCAAAGTCTATAATGTTGAATCTCGAAAATTTTGGAAACTATGTTCATATATTCAAATTACCCTTTGACTATTTTTGACGATTCACGAACAACTAATTGTAAATAGATATGTGTGTGTGTATATGTGTGTGTGTGTGTGTGTGTGTATATATATATATATATATATAAATGGTAAATGGAAAAATAATTTGAAATATTATATGTATTGCTATTAAAATTTAATTATGTAAAATAAAATAAAAATAGAATATTATAATAATAATTATTTAAAACACACACACACACACGCACACACACATACACACACATACACACACACACACACACACACACACACACACACACATATATATATATATATATATATATATATATATATATATATATATATATATATAAAGTATATTAAATGTATATTTTGTGATTTTGAATCTATTTAGTAAACGACAAGTAACACTCAATTACCATTCGATGGATATTAAACAAGTTTAATTCGAACCTATATGATTTTAAAATAAATGGTGGTCCGAAAATGAGTTCTATAAATTTTAGGCTTATTAAAAAATGTATTTAGGAACTATTGGTTAAGTTTTAACACTTTTCATATTTTACCCAGAAATGAGAGGGACAGTTGATGTAATTTTTATTTATCAAATTAATGATTGAATTTTATACCATAATGACCATAATAAATAAATATAGTTAATTTAAAAACATGGGATTTTTCTGAACACTTTTATTCGCCACTAATTAACAATGGAGCACGAAATCCGGTCTGTGGAAAAGTGTCGGCACACTACAACAAAAACTAAGGCTGCTAATGATTTCCTCCACATGCCAAATTATTTATATTATATTATAATTAAATATTAAATAATATATTCTAAATCCTATACAAGAATACATATACAGACATATCATATATGCATTCATCAACTTGCCTCATAATTCATTCTCATCTCTCTTTTAGTACACACATGTTTTTCTGTTTCGATTGTTACCTTCAAACACTATGAATCCAATAACTATACGACCATTGGCTCTTTCTATTTTCTAATGGTCGAAACGAGTCACCAAGCCAAGTTACAAACCCACCTTCATCAACCACCTAAACCACCATCAAACAACACTATCTTTTTCTTTTCTGTTTGCTTCGATGGATGCAGCACCCATTAAACTCAGCACACCGCCACCATCATAAACCGTCACCCTCACCATCAACCACCCTCTTCTCTCTCTTAAATGTGATCGTGAATCACCACCACCTCAACCTTGATATCGACACCATCTCCAAACCATCAACGTTACTGTTTGAGATTGTTGCTACTTCTATCCGTGTTTACTCACTGTAAATGAGACCCCAAACCACCCTATGCACCACCACAATAGTCTATTACTACATCTAGTTAACCGCTATATATATATATATATATATATATATATATATATATATATATATATATATATATATATATATATATATATATATTGAAACCCAGAACTATTACCACTACAGTACGTTCAAATCTTGTTTGGTTCGAAGTGCTGCAGCTGCTTCTACTACGAAGACGTCTGTTTCTTTCTCCATGCCACGATGATGATGATGATAGGAACATGTATATTGATGATGTATGGTGATGAACGAATGATTGATGATGCATGGTGATATGTATGTTGAATATGTGAAATGATATTGGAAAATCCGATGGTGATGATGATAAATTGTCATTAGATGATAACGATGATGCAATGATCGTATAACGTGAGTATGATGATGATGATGATGTTAAGAAGAAGAAAAACACAGAAATAATATGGGTAATAAAAATAAAAGTGGTAATTAAAACAGAAAAACAACAGGCAGATCGATGGTTAATAGGGTGTTAGGCAAACGAGAGGTCACAGGATCGATTCTGAGCTGTGGTATTATTTTTTTGAAAAAGAACCGAATATGTTTTGGGCTTTTAATTTCAACTTGGGCAGTAAACTTTGATGTAAATATTGGGCCGTGAGATTTAGATTTTGGGCTTCGGTTTGTCTTAAATAAATGGATTATTTTGTGGATCCACTAAACAAATACAATTGAGACGAATAGATAAAGCTAAAAAAAAAAGATGGAGACAGATTGATATTAGGGTGTTGATAGTTATTAAGATGATGATATCTATTAGTTCTATGATGAAGAAGCAGGGAAAAAAGGGTTAAAACCATTTAAGGTTTAAAATAAAATAGAAAGTAATCTACAGAGCAATGGATTAGGGGAGTGGGCTTTAAGCGAGAGGTCACGGGTTCGAGCCCGGGCTGGGGCATATTTTTTTAGAGCCCTTTTCTTTGAGGTAGTCATTCATTTATTATTGTTATTATTATTATTAGTATTGTTATTATGATTATTATTGTTATTATTATTTATTATTGATTGTTATTAAGTAATTATTATTATTACTAATATTAGAAATAAGATCTTTAGTATAACTAATATTATCAGCATTATTATTGTTACTATTAAAATATATAGTAGTATTATGATTAATATGACTATTAAAATTTCTATTAAAATCATCAGTTTTATTAAAAGTACCATTATTATTTAAAATATTATGTTTATGAAAACTAACATTTTATCTTATCATTATTATCTTTTCTATTAAAAATATTATTATTACTAACATTACTTTTATTTTTAGTATTATTATCAAAGCTATTAATATCAGTATCATTACTAAATCTAATTACTTTTAATATTATTATTATTATTATCATAAAAAGATATAAATTTTTATTATTATTGATATTATTTAACCAAATAAATAACTATATAAGAATATTTTTAAAACATATCACATAAGAACATTAATATTTTTATAATAAATATTAATTATTTATCCAATATATATAAAATAAAGTATAGTTAATTTAATTATTAATGAAACATACAAATTACTGAAATAACAACTAATAATAATATCTAACCTTGATCGATTACAAGTATATGCTTTAATAGATATATGAATAATATAGGTTCGTAAATCCAAGGTCAACCCTACATTTGTTCAATGGCGTCATATGTATTTTTACTACAAAATACATTATGGTGAGTTTCATTTGCTCCCTTTTTAAATGCTTTTGCAATATATATTTTTGGGACTGAGAATACATGCGCTGTTTTTATAAATGTTTTACGAAATAGACACAAGTAATCGAAACTACATTATATGTTTGAATGATCGAAGCCGAATATGCCCCTTTTTACTTGGTAACCTAAGAATTAGTAAACCAGTCTACTAATTGACGCGAATCCTAAAGATAGATCTATTGGGCCTAACGAACCCCATCCGTTGTAGCGGATGCTTTAGTACTTCGATGTTGTTTTATCATGTCCGAAGGATTTCCCGGAATGATAGGGGATATTCTTATATGCATCTTGTTAATGTCGGTTACCAGGTGTTCAATCCATATGAATGATTTTTGTCTCTATGCATGGGACGTATATTTATGAGAAATGAAAATCTTGTGGTCTATTAAAATAATGGAAATGAATGATTATGATAAACTAATGAACTCACCAACCTTTTGATTGACACTTTAAAGCACGTTTATTCTCAGGTATTAAAGAAATCTTCCGCTGTGCATTAGCTCATTTTAAGGATATTACTTGGAGTCATTCAGGGCATATTTCAAAAGACGTTGCATTCGAGTCGTTGAGTTCATCAAGATTATTATTAAGTCAAATATAGTTGGATATGTTATGAAATGGTATGCATGCCGTCAATTTTCGATGTAATGAAAGTTTGTCTTTCAAAAATGAATGCAATATTTGTAAAATGTAACATATAGATGTCAAGTACCTCGCGATGTAATCATATGTTATTGAATTCGTTCTTATGGATTAGAACGGGTCATCTCATCTCTTCCTATAGAAACGAGGGTGTTCAAATTTATTTTAAGCAAAGTCAATGTATTTTTTTGAGGTGTATGCTTAATCGGTTGCTTACCAGACTCAATTTGTCCTGTCGATGTATTAAGATCAAATATATTAGTTGTGTTTCGTGTTCACATGAAGTTGACTCATTATGTCACTATTTATTTTCTTACGAAACTGCTATAACTATCCTGCTTAAAATCAGAGTTTGTTGTGGGAACAGTGCTTTCTGCCAATGATCTTCTTGCATTGATTGATAATTGGAACTAAGCTACAGTGGATAAAGAAAAGATTATTGTCGGTATACGGTGTGGATGCTTTGGAGATTTCGTAACATTGTTCTTTTTGACTCGTCTACGATGAGGAAGGACTCGCTTTTTGACATGATTTGTAATTTCTCGTATAGCTAGCTTGTCTATAGAGGAAAACTTCCTCTTAAATGTCAAGATTTTCTATGTAATCCTTTATGAGTTTTGTAGTCTTTTCTTCTTTCCTCTTATAGCCACTAGTCAGAAAAGCGTTTTCTAATAAATTTTCCAATGTTCTAAAATATATATTAATTACTTAGTGGTGATTTACTTGAGACGAGTGTAATCTAATGAGTTTAGAGAGTGTAGAACGCACACCCGCGAGAATTAACTTGATATGATAAAAAAAAATAGTGGGATCAAAAGAAAACACCTTTAATTTGGTCCCATTTCATAGGTATTTATTATTATTATTATTATCAAAATGAATAGTTGTATTGTACCCTTTCATCTATAACTACAAAATATAAGTAAATTATGTATTCACTTATACTTAAGAGTAAATTCAATAATGTTGAATAATTAACTAAAGTTTTACATATATATAACTTTAACTAAACATACTTAAAAATTTTCATATATATATATATATATATATATATATATATATATATATATATATATATATATATATATATATATATATATATATATAATTCAATAGTGATGTAATATGTAATAGTTTTAAAATTATATAAACAAAGGAACCATACAATAAATGAACTAAATAATATAAATATGGTTCATTTATTTATATTTTTTTTAAATATAAATTATATTTTTCCAGCATCATTGAATTTATTCTTATACATAAAAAAAATTTGGTAAACAAAAAGGCATTTTTTTTGCTTATTGAACGGGTCTCTTAAACTTAACATGAATATGTTTATGTTAAAAAACATATAATAATAATAATAATAATAATAATAATAATAATAATAATAATAATAATAATAATAATAATAATAATTTATATTTGACTCGCCTGATCACCTTCACCTCGTTACGACTTCTGCTGTTGTTTTGGGCCAGATTAAAAGTTGTAGGGATGGTTTACGTGCACAACACCTTATGGATTGCTTGAGTGGTGCTGCTGTGGCAGTCTCGGATGAGTTGGTTGGCTCTATTACCGGGGTTGTTAATCTCTTTCTAGCTGGAAGGTGCCCTATGGAATTAGGAGAGTATATAGCTAGTGCTCCCCTCACACCGCTTGTCAAGCCCGGCGGTGGTCTTCGTCCTATAGCTGTGGGTACTGTTTGACGACGTCTTGTTTCGAAGGTTGGCGCTGCTATGGTTGGTCAGTCTTTGGGAAGTTACTTCGGTGGTCTTCAATTTGGTGTTGGTGTTTCTTCAGGTGCTGAGGAAATTCTTCATGCTGTGAATCGGTTGATTGAGGATTGTGGCTCTGATGTTGGCCCCTCTATGTTATTAATTGATTTTCAAAATGCATTCAATCTAGTTGATCGTACGGTCATGTTGCGTGAAGTTCGCCGCCTTTGTCCGAGCATTTCTCAGTGGGTTGAATTTTGCTACTCTAATCCAGCCAGATTGTATTATGGGAACCACACCTTATGGTCTTTGCAGGGGGTGCAACAGGGTGATCCCCTTGGTCCGCTGCTTTTTGCTTTGGTCTTACAACCCTTGGTTTTTAAAATCAGAGATAATTTTGAGGTTTGTCTTTAGGCGTGGTATTTGGATGATGGCACTATTATTGGGGACACTTTGGTGGTGGGGAAGGTTTTGCATTTGATTATGGAGGATGGGCCTCGTTTTGGGCTACATCTCAACGTTGAAAAAAAAGAAATTTTCTGGCCTACGGAGGACCCTCGCAGCAGGCAAGTAGGTGTCTTTCCTCCTAATATTGCTCGACCTTTAAATGGTGTTAAGTTGCTTGGGGCCCCCGCAAGTTCCGATCCTGGTTTAAGTAGTGAACTGGTGATGCAAAGGGTGACCAAGTCCATTGCGCTTATGGATAAGGTTGCTAAGCTTGATGATCCTCAGTGTGAGTTGTTGTTGCTTAGGGCATGTATGGGAGTTTCTAAACTCTACTTTACCTTGCGTACTTGTCCTCCTAGTATATTTGAGGCGGCTCAACGCGCTTTCGATGGAGCCCTTCGATCTTCCTTGGAGCGTATTGTTACTGCTTCAGGGCCTGGGTTTGGTGTTTGGCAGTGGCGGCTTGCCACCTTGCCATTTGCATTTGGAGGGCTTGGTGTTTATTCTGCGGGAGATGTTCGTCATTTTGCTTTTGTGGTTTCTCGATTACAGTCTGCTGGGTTGCAGACCAAGCTCCTACGTCATGCGGGTATTGTTGGTCTTGGTCGTGCTTTTGAAGATGCATTGGGTCTGTTTAATAAAACGGTTGGGTTTGATATTTTAGGTAATCCGAGTGAGGTCGCTGCCCCAATACTCATGAAGAAATTGGCAGATGTTTATTTCACAAAGGTTACCGCTTCTGCAGAATCCACTTTTTCGTTATCTCCCCGACAATTGGCCTTATGGAAATCACAGCAGGGTGATCACACCTCTGCTTGGCTAAGGGCAGTCCCTATTTTGGGGTTGGGTCAGACGATGAACGCAAAGACTTACCGATGTGTGTTGTGCTACCAGTTGGGTGTTCCATTGTTCTCTATCTCGACGGCATGCTCTGCATGTTCAAGGGTTTTTACTGGGGATATTTTCGGGGATCACGCGGTGTCTTGTACTGGTATGGTGGGTATTAAGCATCGACATAATGTTGTTCGGGATTCTCTTGTTGATGTTTGTTATCGATCTGGGATTTCAGCGAGAAAGGAGGTTGACATTGGGTTGTCCGGAGGGAACGACAGGGCCCTCAGACCTGCAGATGTGTTACTTTATTCCTGGGATTGTGGTCGCGATGTTTGTGTTGACTTGACAGGGTCTTCTCCTTTGACACAGTCTGCGCTTTCTGACTTTGTCCCTGGACGTGCTGTGGTTGATGCGGCTCGTCGGAAGCGGGTCAAGTACGAATCTAGCTGTCAGGCGATTGGTTATGGTTTCATTCCTTTCTCATTTTCTTTCCTTGGGGAATTAGAGAAGGAGGCTGTTTCTTTGCTAAATCGGGTTCAGAAGTGTTCGATGGTGCAAGATATTGGTGCCGGTGCTGCTGCTCATATTTTTAATAGGATATTTTTTGCTATTGCTAGAGGTGTTGGGGCCCAGATTGTCTCTAGGCTTCCCACTAATTTTTTGTAAGTTTTAAAACTTTTAAGTTTATTATAATAATAATAATAATAATAATAATAATAATAATAATAATAATAATAATAATAATAATACTACTACAAAAATAGGGAAAAATCCACCGATTTTTGAGAATAAATGAAACCCGCAAAGTCACATGCCTTGATCTCTTTACCTCACATGTTCATAGTTCATACACACAAAATTCCTTCATTATTTTCTTACTGTACACATTTACGGAGTATTTAAATATTTAATTTGATTTCTACTACGTAGTACTGTAGTATTTTTTAGCGAAAAACCTAAAAGTTTTGGCATCTTTTACTATTAACATCAAATAATAAATAGCAAATATAATTATAAAAAAAACCATTTACGGAGTACTACGTATTAATTACTACTCGCATTATATCTTCACTTTTGGCATCTTTCTTTTCATCTCCTCCATATATACTAACCCTTCCCTCCATCTTCTAACCAAACTCTTCAAATTCTTCTCTCTAAAACTTGCACCATTCCCATTTCAAGATCACACATTCTGTCTTTTTTTTCTTTTTTTTTTCAAAAGACAAAACAGAAATGTGTTCAATGGCAATAATTAGTACTCTGTTTGTGGTAATGGGAGTTGTACCATTGGCTTTAGCAGGTGGACATGACTATGGTGCAGCATTAAGCAAAAGCATTTTGTTCTTTGAAGCTCAAAGATCTGGTTATCTTCCTGGAAATCAAAGAGTTAAATGGAGAGGCAATTCAGGGTTGTATGATGGCAAATCAAATGGGGTAAATTAGTAATTTTACTTTTTACATTTTCAACCACGTTATATTATTATTTTTGTTAACAAAACTTTGTATCAAATGAAGGTGGATTTGGTGGGAGGATATTATGATGCAGGGGATAATGTGAAATTTGGGCTACCAATGGCATTTACGGTAACAATGATGTCATGGAGTATAATGGAATATGGGAATCAAATGGGTGCAAGTGGTGAACTAAATCATGCTATGGAAGCTGTTAAATGGGGTACTGATTACCTTATTAAAGCTCATCCTCAACCTCATGTTCTATATGGAGAGGTAGCTCTGTTTTAACACTGTTTTTGTCTTTTAGTTTAGTACTAATAGGGAGCTCATCCTCAACTCCCATCGTGACTAACACTATTCATCCTCTTAAGTGTCACATCAGCGCCACATCAACACTTATATCCTATAACTAATCCATAAAATCCTATAACTAAACACTCCCTATAATAATTACCAATAACTAACAATGTACAAAAAATATAGCACAAAGTATAAACAATTTATAGCATTGAAGGTCCCACATGCATATAACACTCTCGCCAAATCCATGGTGAATACGGGTAACTAACGCGGATAACTAAACGGTTTCCTATAGTAAGTTACGGGTAATGACGGGTAACTAGCGGATAACTAAGTATATGGATTGGTCTAACAAGGGTTGTAAACAAACATGTACTACCATTTTTTATATTTTGGGTGGGTTTTTGTGATTATTATATTAATAAATGTTTACAGTTGGTTTGTATTATCGTTTAGGTTAAAAGGAACAAAATGTATAGATTAAATGTATATACGAAAACATAACTTATTTTTAGGAAAAAAATATTTTCCAAAATGGTAAAACAAAGAAATGAGTCACAATTTTCTAAAGTAAAATGTCAGTTGATATTTTTATCATGGATGATGGATGATATCTACTCAACTATTTTTCTTATATACTCTCCCCGTCCCAATTTAATTATGCCAGACAAAAAATACACCGTTTAAAAAAATATCGTAAAAGTACTGTACTTTTTGTTTATTTTTCAGTTTTACCATTATTTTTTCTTTTTCTTTTAATACTATTTACATACATTAAGGGCATAATAGAACTTAATCTTTTTATTCTTTTCTTTTAATCCTATCCACATACATTAACGTCATCATATAACTTAATGGTTGTACACAACAAGTCAACAAATAATAATTTGTATACATAACAAAAATGGTTGTAACATATCACTCCCTTTTTGTCATTGAACTTGTAAGGTAAAAGTACTTAACTTAAACTTTTGATGCATTTATCAAATTCACTGATAAAAATATCAGCGTCTAACAAAATTTTTAAAATAAAAAAACTAATCTAAATTTACATCAAGTAAAAGTATATTCGTGTCATTAAGAATTACAACGATTCTTGCCAAATAAGCTGTAAATATTTTTAGTAAGCTTATATTAGAGTATGAAATTTTATTTTAATCATGAATAAAAAAATGAAGAAAGAAGGATTAAATTCACCAAACTACGAAAAAAGTTCATTTTATGAGGTTGTTTTGGGAAATGTATTTTTTGAACAAAAAAATGATTTTATGGATCTTGTTTTTGCTAACAATAAACAATCAAATAACCCGACAGAATGTGCATACCAAGCGGACTACAAGAATATATTTGCGTGGTGTTTTGTGACAACAGTCTTGATGTTTAATTAAAATAAAATTTTACTATTGTTTCATCGAGTTAAAGGACTTGTTAAATTGAAGGTGGAATTGTATAAGCACCCGCAATTATAAAAATTGTTAGAGGTAACAATTTTCGAATAACCAAAGTGCCCTTGGCTTAGCGGTATTAGATGAACCCTTCAACCAAGAGGTTGTAGGTTCAAGCCTCACTTGAGGCAGTGAGATGTAAAAATTCGTGGTTTCGTGTGTAGATTTGTAGGTTTGCCTTAAAAAAAAACAATTTTCGAATAAATTACAGTGCCGAAAAAAATCTCAACGTAGTTAAAACCTTAGGAATTGATATTTACAATATAACAGCTTAAATGACGAAACTTTAACATATGAATTCCCAAAAAAATGTGAAGGTGTGGTTGGCCTATAAGTTGCACTATGCTAGGTCTGCCCTACAAACATAAGGTTATAATTTTTACTAGGTCAAATGTCGTAAGTAACATGTTTTATGTGTAGGTGGGAGACGGTAATACCGATCACTACTGTTGGCAAAGACCCGAAGACATGACAACTTCGCGTTACGCTTACAGAATTGATCAAAATAACCCTGGTTCAGATCTCGCAGGTGAAACAGCCGCTGCAATGGCTGCGGCATCCATTGTCTTCCGTCGTTCCAACCCCGCGTATTCCCGAGAGCTTCTCAGTCACGCTTACCAGGTTCGTTTAGTCATTTTTACGAATTATACTTTTAGAACCATAGTCATTTAAAATTACATAAAGTTACCTGCTTTTATAGTTACAAATAATAAAAAACATCAAGCAATGTTGTAACAGACTCGTCCCACATCGGTGGGAGAGGAAAACAAAGCACTCCTTATAAGGGTGTGGATACCTCTTCTGGTAAGACGCGTTTAAAGCCGTGCGGGTAGGTGCGATCCGGGGCAAGTTGGCCTGTCGGTGATCGGCCTGTGGCCCAGAGCGGACAGTATCATACCAGTTGTGCTGCGCACTCTGTGATGACGCGTTTTGAGGGTGTTTACCCGAGAAGCAAATCCGTGAGGTAGAAGTGCGATCCGGGGTTGTACTCGTGCGCGGGTAGTCCGTCGGTGATCGGCTTGTGTCCAAAGCGGACAATATCATACTACGGGCTGATGGTGATGTTACTTATGGTATCAGAGCTGGGGCCCGCATCGATGTGCACTGCGGGGACGCAGTGTCCCGAAGGGGGGAGAGTTGTAACAGACTCGTCCCACATCGGTGGGAGAGGAAAACAAAGCACTCCTTATAAGGGTGTGGATACCTCTTCTGGTAAGACGCGTTTAAAGCCGTGCGGGTAGGTGCGATCCGGGGCAAGTTGGCCTGTCGGTGATCGGCCTGTGGCCCAGAGCGGACAGTATCATACCAGTTGTGCTGCGCACTCTGTGATGACGCGTTTTGAGGGTGTTTACCCGAGAAGCAAATCCGTGAGGTAGAAGTGCGATCCGGGGTTGTACTCGTGCGCGGGTAGCCCGTCGGTGATCGGCTTGTGTCCAAAGCGGACAATATCATACTACGGGCTGATGGTGATGTTACTAATGTTGTGTTAGTTTGTGCCCCACTAAAGTAGTTTAAATCAAGGTTATAAAAGACGTGAGACGGGGTCGAGATGGTTGGGTCTTTAAAAGGTCGAGTCGTTCGAAACGGGGTCGAGACGGGTGTCGAGACGAACGTTGACCAAAGTAGTTTAAATGTATATATGTAATACATATTTTAAAGCTAAAAATTTTAGTTGACTAATTTGTACCCATAATTGCTATCACCGTTTAATACAAAAAGTTTAAATTAAAATACGACAAATTTGACCGATTTTATCGACTTTCGGGAGTTTCTGAATTTTGACAGACTTTGACCTGATTTTTTTCAACTTTGACCCATATTTTGACCGTTAACTGTTATATTAGACAGTTTTTTTCGAGACGGGATGGGGTAATCAGTAAATCGTCGCAACGGGTGTGGCAATGGGGTCTTTTGCAAGAGTGGTTTAAATGGCCAAATACGTATGTTAGTAAAAGATAGGCGCATGTTAATAAAGCAGTTGGTGTGATAAAGCAGCTGCGGTTAATTACTTTAGTGTCGACCTTGTTTTTGGCGGTTTAATGCAGTCGTATCTAGGTCGCCACCTATTTATAATGCGCCTAGTTTAGAATGGTCATTATTCCAATTTTTTCCACTTTTGTTAGTATTACTTTTCTAGAGCTACAGTATCTAAATTCAGAGTTACTTGCAACTTTCAGTGCTTGGAATTAAGATACTGCTGCTAAAGTTCCTTGATTTCAGTACT
This sequence comes from Rutidosis leptorrhynchoides, assembly GCF_046630445.1. NCBI lineage: Eukaryota > Viridiplantae > Streptophyta > Magnoliopsida > Asterales > Asteraceae > Rutidosis > Rutidosis leptorrhynchoides. The sequence continues at coordinate 59,397,138 of NC_092336.1, read as the reverse complement.
TTTCAATCTGGAAAAGTAAAGCCCTTTCATTAGCCCGCCCAATTCACCAAAATAACACTACGGAGTATTTTATAGAGGGGAAATTGTTCAAAATACATTTTTTTTAGGCTTCAAATAAAATACACTTTTTTTTTAAAAAATTGTCTTTTTACACCATTCGGTAGACGGGATTCCGTCTATCACTTTTATCTGTCGTCTACTACCATTTTTACAAAGTAGTCGACGGTGAGATAAAGGTGGTAGACAGAATTCCCGTCTACTGGAAGGGTTAGTAGACAGCGAGAACAAAGCAGTAGACAGACATTTACAAAGTAGTCGACCGTCTACTGCCTTGTTGTTGCTGTCTACTGCCTTGTTAGTGTTTACAAGGCAGTAGACAGCAACAACAAGGCAGTAGACAGCAACAACAAGGCAGTAGACGGTCGACTACTTTGTAAATTCTGTCTACCACCTCTATCTCACCGTCGACTACTTTGTAAAAATGGTAGTAGACGACAGATAAAGGTGGTACTGCATTGTTGTTGCTGTCTACTGCCTTGTTGTTGCTGTCTACTGCCTTGTAGACACTAACAAGGCAGTAGACAGCAACAACAAGGCAGTAGACATCAACAACAAGGCAGTAGACGGTCGACTACTTTGTAAATGTCTGTCTACTGCTTTGTTCGCGCTGTCTACTAACCCTGCTAGTAGACGGGAATTCGTCTACCACCTTTATCTCACCGTCGACTACTTTGTAAAAATGGTAGTAGACGACAGATAAAGGTGGTAGACGGAATCCCGTCTACCGAATGGTGTAAAAAGACAATTTTTAAAAAAAACGTGTATTTTGTTTGAAGCCTTAAAAAAAGTGTATTTTGATTAATTTCCCTTTATAGAGTAAAATTTTTGTGGATTAAAAAAAATAAAATAGTAAAGCCATATTTCAACTAGATATAAAATAATGTAATACACATTTTTATACTTCTCTCCCTCTTACTATAAGTATCAACATTATTTTTCAATGTCTCATTTAATTGTCACTTTTTATTCTAACCAATCAGAAAAAATTATTCTGATTTGTTTTTATTTTTATTTTTTTATTTGTGATTAATGAAGTTAATGAATTTTTTAAACCTGTATGAAAGATAACTGGACAGATAGTTATAAGATAGTAAAAACAAGGATGTTGTTTAAATAAACTTTTATTATATTATATTATATTATATTATTTATATTTATATTTATTTATATTTATATTTATACTTATACTTACATGCTAAACCTCCTCCCAAATTTGGTCGTTTCAGTTTTAACGAGTTGTCGTTTTGAGTTTGCGTTCACACTACAAATGGTCCTCCAACTTTCGCACAAATTACACGACACCTGAACTTTACACTTTTTCAGGGGTAAAAAATGTAAATTTATAATTTAATTAAAATAAAAAAACCTTACTCCACCCGAATTTATAACGGGCCCTATCTTCTCGCTCGGTACGAGTTAAATTTTTCCGAGGCCACCGTTCAAGTCGAAAAAATCTCACGAACCCAACGGGACTAACTATATGCAAAACGGACATCATTAAAAAAACACTAAATAACGGGCCCTATATTCACGCTCGGTGCGAGTTAAATTTTTCCGAGACCACCGTTCAACTCGAAATAATTTTACGAACACAACGCGACTAACTATACGCGAAACGGACATCGTTAAAAAAATAAATATTTCGGGCTACATTACATACATATATATACATATACAACACGACTAACTATACGCGAAACGGACATCGTATATCCAAATTGGACCGCGCGTCGAATCCAACCGCAGCAACGCGCGGTCGGATTTTTTCTAGTTAAGTTAATAAGTGCACCAAATAGGGTACTTTCTAATGTTCATGCTACAAGTCTACAACAATGTATACATAGTTTATATTATACACATTTTTTGTGATAAACAAGGTTAAAACATAAAAAGAAAATATGTGGACTGTATTTGGTTGCTGATTCATTCAGTGCACGTGTGTGTAACAAAAGTTGAGGTATATTTGGTGTTGATTTCGGACAGTGTGGAAGTACAAAGTAATTTTTCCATTTTACCCTTATGAAGTGTGACTAACTTACAACTTTTATGTGTTCAGCTATTTGATTTTGCCGACAAATACAGGGGCAAATATGACAGTAGCATCAGTGTTGCCCAGAAGTACTATCGTTCTGTCAGTGGCTATGCTGTATGTGATCACAATCTCTCTACTCAACCACGACATCTTAACTGTCTCAATCACCTTTGAAAATATTTACATATTTATCCTTTGTGTAATTTTGGACTTTGTCAGGATGAATTGTTGTGGGCAGCTGCTTGGATGTACAAGGCATCCGGAAATGAGTACTACTTGGATTACCTCGGCAAAAATGGCGACACACTTGGTGGGACCGGGTGGGCCATGACCGAGTTTGGTTGGGACGTTAAGTATGCCGGTGTTCAAACCCTTGTCGCTAAGGTATTGATTCAAACGCGGTCATATTGTATTTTCTAGTCAACCGAAAACTGTTAAGTCAGATGTAATTTTTAGGATTTTTCTAACGGCAGCCTTTCTGATGTTTCATATTCTAATTGTTATTGTGCAGTTTTTAATGGGAGGGAGAGCTGGTAATCATGCTCAAGTTTTCGAAAAGTATCAAGAAAAGGCCGAATCGTTTATGTGTTCATGCCTTGGCAAAAGTAATCAAAATGTTCAAAAAACGCCTGGTGGTTTAATTTATAAGCAACGATGGAACAACTTGCAATTCGTCACAAGTGCATCGTTCCTTCTCACTGTCTACTCCGATTATTTAACATCTGCCCGAAGAAATCTACATTGTTCTTTGGGCAGTGTTGCCCCCTCAGAGCTACTTGCATTCGCCAAATCACAGGTAAAAAAAGCCACCGTTTTTATTAGTATTGAGTTGTCACCGTTAAATTGACTAAAAAGTGTTTTGACTTTTTAAGGTGGATTACATTCTTGGAGACAATCCAAGGGCTACAAGTTACATGGTTGGATATGGAAGCAACTATCCGCAACAAGTGCACCATAGAGGTTCATCGATTGTGTCGGTTAAGGTTGACCCATCTTTTGTTAGCTGCAGAGGTGGTTATGCAACTTGGTTTAGTAGAAAAGCTAGTGACCCGAATCTTTTGACCGGTGCTATTGTTGGTGGGCCAGATGCTTATGATAATTTTGCTGACCATCGAGACAATTATGAGCAAACCGAGCCCGCAACTTATAACAATGCACCACTTCTCGGTGTTTTGGCTAGGCTACATGGTGGTCATGGTGGCTACAACCAACTAGATGCAGTTGAAATTCCTGTTGCAACTAAGCCTATTGCTGCCCAACCAAAGCCTAACACGATTAAAGAAGCTTCATTTGCAGGTTAGTTTTACCTTTTTTGGATTAAAATGTTAATTCTGTTTTAACCTTTATATTGATAAAATGGATCTTTGTGTTGATCCAATTGCAGTTGAACAAAAACCGACAAGTTCATGGGAATTAAATGGAAGAACATACTACAGATACTCAGTTGTGGTGACAAACAAATCAGGGAAGATGATCAAGAACATTAGCTTATCAATCTCGAAACTTTATGGTCCTGTTTGGGGATTAACCAAGAGCCCAAATGGTTCCTATGGGTTCCCAAATTGGGTTAGCTCATTACCAGCTGGAAAAAGTATGGAGTTTGTTTACATTCATTCTGCTTCACCTGCAACTGTCTCAATCTCTAGCTACACGTTGGCTTAAGTCAATATCAAGAACGTTATTATTTACACGCACGTGTTGAACTAAAAGTAGTGATACATAATTTATTTAGTGTTTTAATGGTGTGTAATTATGGGGGAAGAAAGGAGTGAAGAGATAGTTTAAAAAGTGCTCATCCTCTTTCTCATTCTCTTTGATTTTAGCTTAAAGTATGGATGATATAGTTAAGTAGTAAAGATAGAGTAGAGTTGGTTTTCACTTGTTTTTGGTGTGCTACGTGTTGCAAAAAAATTGGTAACATTTTAAGTTCAGTTTGATTATATAGTGTGGTACTTATTTGTCTTTTGGTTTTAGTTTTTTTTTATCTTAATTTTAATATTAATTCTCGATACTTGATTATTAAAGTATGCTCTACTTATATGATCAAGACTGTACTTGCTACTAACAAATCCAGCTTTAACTTCATGAGTCAAATTTGATAATTAATTTCAAAATTGATAATTTTATCCGAATTCTTGAAACTAGCTTGTGTAATAAAGCTTCTACATTTGATCCCAAAATGGCTGCAAAATCTATAACTCTTTCTGAGATCAACACTGGCATCGAACACAAGCTTCCGATATCTTTATTTATAGGCTATACTTATCTAATATAACTGACTTATTAGATGAAATAGACCTGTTTACTTTCTACTTAATGATATATTTCTGTACAACTCTTAAATCAGTAAGTAAAAATTGATGTTTCTTTATCACTTAATCTAAAAATTGGTCTATTTCTAAGAGACATAGAATCAGACACTCATTCCCAAAAATCCAAAAAAGCCCTTAGTGCGTACTAAATACTTGTAGAACACCACTCAGGCGACTGACAACTAAACTTACACAGCAAAAACGACTTAAAACACTAATTAGATTATAGTGCAACTCGTTGCAAGATTATTCAATTTAACAATAAGATGTCACGCTTCTTTCATTATACAAGAGTTCTATGCACATCAATATAAAGAATGTAAAGTGCAGCAGAAATTAACTTACACAATCATCCCAAATTATTGTACAGCTGTACAACAGAATATCAAACGATATAATGTTCATAACAAATCCAGAGCTTGTAAAATGTGATAGAAAAGTTTCAATCAGGTAGAGAAGATATGACACCATCATGTAGCAATTCACTTCTTGTTAATAGTCTTGTACATGTTATCAATTATATCCTGCAAAAAAGGTGACAACTTTTTCATTAGGAAGATAATATCAACAATTAAGAGGTCAAAACAAATAGTTTAAGCATAGATTATAATCTTATATTATAGAATAGAATAGAATGGAAACATAGAGCATAAATACCTGGTAGTATTTAAGCATCTGGGGCCTTTTCTTCTTGAAAGTTGGGGTCAAAAGGTCACGTTCCATGTCAAAAGGAACAGGGTCAAGGTGAACAGCTTTGACGAATTCAAAACCTTTTAACTGCGAAACGGTACGTCCGAGTTAGCTATAATTAGTTCATAAACCATACATATTATGAGGGTTAAACACTTAAAATACTTTAATAAAATATTTGTAAAAATATACGGACTAATACTTTTTTCTCTTTTCCAACTCTAGTGAGCTCTCCGAGTATGTATTCTTTGATTTTAGGATTTTCACATAGCGAATCAAAATCCCCAGAAATATTATGTGCTTCAGCATAATGTTCGACTGCCGCCTTATTTGGGTTGACCACAGCAACAAGACAAAACTCGAAGCTGTTCCCGTATATCCATACTGCATCGATGTCAGAAACATTTCCATAAACATTCTCGAGATTTTCAACCGCCACGTACTCTCCTTGCGAAAGCTTGAAAATGTTTTTCTTTCGGTCAATAATTTTCATGCTTCCATCTGGTTGCCACTCACCAATATCACCTGCAATATATATACGCTTGATAAATTTTATTTATTTACTGAAATAATTTAGTAGAGGACTTTATTTAATTAATTTAATAATTAATAAAGCCAGACCTGTATGAAACCATCCATCAACGAGGACTTCTTTTGTAAGGTCCTCACGTTTATGGTATCCTGAAAACAGAACATCCCCTCTAATACATATTTCTCCTTGCGGTTTACTTGAACAAGCGTCGTAGTTCATCTCCGGAACAGACTCAAGTCGGGCATCTAGATTTGGTACTGGGGGGCCAACTGTACCCAGCATACCCATTTCGTTTGGTAGCGAGATAAATGATCCAGCACAAGTTTCTGTCAGGCCTACATTATAGTAACAGAAAGGAAAAAAAAGTTGCATCTTTTTTATTTGATTTATAATAAACACTTCAAAAAATATCTTGTAGTATTATGATTTTTATATAATCATTAATAAATTCTCGTGTTAAATGTAATAACAATAACCATTGTATTAAGTATTTAACAATTTACAAGATATAAATGAAATTTTAATTCTAATAAATATGATAGCAAACTTTATATAATTTGTAATATTAAAAAACTAATCGGAAATTTATAATTTACAATCAATTATCATATAAGTACACTTTAGTTATTATATATATTATTAGTATTAGTATTTAGTTTAATTTAATGTGATATAGGGTATGTTTGGCGAAACTAGCATGTAGCTGGTAGCTTTTTATACGGATTATGTATTTAGGTGTTTGGCAGAGTAGCGGAACTGTTAAAATGACATAAGGCTGGGAGCTACCAGCTTTTCATTCTAGTAGCTTTTAGCTTTTTCCCTCTGTCTAAAAGTTTTAAACTATTTTAAACAAACAAAGCTTTTTATTAGATACATGCTTTTTCATAAAAGCTAGGAGCTAGAAGCTTCTAAAAGCTCCAAAAGTCTCGCATCCAAACATACCCATAGTGTTTATTGTTGCACCAAAATTTGGTGCAGAACTAAACACTATTTGCCATTGCACTACAGTAGTGCAATGTTTAGTGCTCACATTGGAGAGTACTTTTTGCACTTTCGTAAAATATTAGTGCAAAAAGGTACAAATAGCGCTAACATTGGAGATACTCTTATAAATGAGTCGATGTTAGGTATATTTTATATTCGACAAAAAGATAACTTAAAATGAAATAAGTAGACGGATGTTATACCGTATCCTTGAAGAACGTGACTACATGTCACTACTTTCAGGTATGCTTCTACATGAGGAGCTAATGGAGCAGCCCCAGATACAATAAGTCGTACTTTCCCTCCTAGGCCCTCTTTAACCTGAATAAACATAAAATTAACGTCAAAGTTATGCGACCGTTATTATGACAAATATAAAAGGGCAAAAAGGTCTTTTACACTGACCTTACTGAAGACAATTTTGTCACTTAATGGAGATGCCTCTGAATGTGATTTCCCACCCTTCATATTACTTAACTTGCTGCAAACGTTAAAGTGTAAATCCAAATCAACATGAATGAAAACAATAGTAAAAAAAAAAAAAAAAAATACTTGGTTTATAAGAATACTTACTGTGCATAAGCTAGATTAAAAAAGCTACGTTTGAGAAAACCCCCGGCAGAAATTTTCTGTTGTAAACCTGATTTAAAAAAAAAAAAAAAAACAGTTATTAGTTATTACCAGTAAAATGAATATTAAAAGAAGGAACAATGCGACTAACAGGAAAAAAACCTGAATAAATCCTATCCAGCACTCGAGGAACTGCACAAAAAATAGTAGGTTTCAGCTCCGCAATGTCTTCAATCAGCAATTTAACATCCTGTATATATATATAATAATCAGACACATTATAATGATATGTATCGAATATATCTATCAACTTAACATTATAGAAAATAAAGTTACAAGTTTACCCCACGCCAGAATCCTATAGATGCTCCATGAAAGATAAAACATTCTTCTATCAACCGGTCAAATATATGTGCTAGAGGTAGAAACGAGATATAGACATCATGTTGACTTAACTGAACATTAATCATTCATAAGTATTAGAAGATCATGGTCTCGATAATCTTTTTTTACGTACACACATAAAAAAAGTAAGCATTTTTTCATTGAATGTAGGGTGGGAACTCACCGACACATTTGTATTATCTAGTATACCATTGACCCCAGCTATAAGTGTTGTCATGTTTTTATTTGAAATTAAAACACCCTTAGGATCACCAGTTGTTCCACTAGTGTACATTATCGTACAAATGTCGGTTTTTTTCTTCAATGGCAGGTCAAAGTTTTTATCATCACCCTGCAAGTAGATAAAAACAGTCAAATCCAATGTACGTACATTTTACTCATCTGTAAAACGAAGATTATCATTACAAGTTAACTTTATTTATTAATATTAACTACTCCGTATAAAAAATAGTAGTAAGAGCGTACCATTGACAAGAAATCATCCCAAGAATGTATTATCAAACCGAAATTTTCTGCTTGTTCTCTTTGTTCAGGAGTAACTTTACCAAAGCTTACAATTGCTGAACGAAAGAATTATACATATAACATATTAGCATTTGTAAAATTTATACTAATGATTAAGATATTAGATAATAGACGTGATGAGTAACATACTTTTAAGATATTCTCCAGCTGTCGGAAATGTTTTTAACAACTGAAGAACAAAAAGATTTCTATTAGTTCACCAGCTAACTTTTTTTGAACTGATAAGCATTAAATGAACAGGTGCAATTACCTCAGGGATCTTTTTCTCTTCAACAAAAGCAATTGTAACCTCGGCATGGCATATAATGAATTCAATTGCACCAGCACCTATATTTCGAAAAAGATGGTAAAAGTAAAACGTATATAATAGATAATAACATACAGAAAAGGATTGAGTACTTACCTAAGGTATCATATAAAGGAACACAGTAAAGCCCATGAGCATTACATGCCTGCATTGTCGGTATTAAGAATGTAATCTATCAGGTAATAAGTCCCATATAAACTAAACTGTATGCCATATAAAAATACGACCATGTTGCGTTCATGTAACTTTTTAGTGAAAAATATAAGTGAACACATTTTTTCTATTTCGACGTGCAGTATATTGAGATATTTGGCATCAGTTGGATGAAAATACTCAATAATTAATAATTATTATAAAGTATTCATAAGATTAAAAAGTGCAGAAAACTTTCTTCAGGGAATGGAGTGAAAGGTGAAAACTTGAAGGGTCGTTAATAAATAAAAAAACAGCTTAAAAACAAAAGGCAATCATGGAAAACACGTGATTTATTCGGAAAATAAAAAAAACAGCAATGTATAATAGTGTGACATGTTACTAAACACCCTAAGGTCAACAATCATGAAGAACTCCAAAAAAAGGTGTCGTACCTCCATGCTCATAATCCATTCTGCACAATTGGCACCATAGATTCCACACCGACCACCCTAAATCATCCATCACATTTAGTAAGTATGTCTATACTAATTAATATATTAAGAATTGAACTGAATACTTTTAGAAGGAAGAATCGACAAAACTAAAGAGAATATATTATTATAATTGTCATCAAAAGGTCACTCACAGGTTCGACACCACACGCACGGATAGCATTTCCAACCTTTATCACCTTGTCATAAACTTGTTTGTATGTCAACCATACGTATGCTCCATGCTGTAGAGCATACAAAATACAAAGTATATATTATATAGATAAATACAAATTAAAGAAAGAGATGGAGATGGAGATATTAATACAATTAAGCATAATCCATAGTAGGGACCAATATACCTTTCCGTTAACAAATTCACGGGTGCCAAGCATTCGATTATTGGGGTTTTTCTCCACAGATAGGCTGTAACGTAACAAAACAAACATTTTAAGCAACAAAAACATACTATGACAATTGTGAGAGTTGATAGAGATGCATATACATGAGTTCCTTTTAATTCTAACTAATAGCTGTTCTGCATTATATTCTTAAATGAACACAAATGAGTTATAGGACAACAATTAAGCCTCCCTAATCCTAATTCATAACCTTTTCAGATATTACATGCACTGTCCAACTTCACATGAACTTGAAATGAATATAGTTCAGAATGCAGTGTTGGATCTACTTATTGCTTCCTTTACAAGATATTGGTCTAGTATAAGTTTTGTCATTAAGTGTTACATGAATCACGCATTCCACTACAAACTTTTAGTGTTGCATACTTGCATGCCTGTGCTAACTGTCAAGCACACAAGTTCCCAAATAAATAAATAAATAAATAAATCACACACACACACACACTATTAAGATGGTCATTGTGAAATAACATGTACTTTGGAGTGAAAGCAGAGCCAAAATCATGTTTATCACCATGCTTTTTGCTTTAACCTTGTATTTAAATTTAAATAGAAGGTACTCTATGAAAATGAACAGCAAACCAAGAAAGCAATATAAAAATTACTACTTTTTCCTAGGTTTTTTACTGACTAAGAATACAAATATTTACTCCATAGTCACTTTTTATGTTAAATGCAACTTAACCAGCCAAACAAATTTTATACATGAAGACTGAAATTATAAAGCTTATCGTTGTTGCCAGTTTGGAGTTAAAGCTTGAGTTTTCACCCTTTCACAGTGTTGCTGATCTCGGAATTACTCAGCGAGTACTTGCTGAGTTGCACTTGGTTTTTGCAACTCCGCAAGTACTCGGTCAAACTCGATCAAAACTCGGTCAAACTCGACCAAAACTTGGATTACTCGGAACATCGGTCAAAACTTGGGATTACTCGGAAAATCGGTCAAAAGTCGGCCAAAACAAGGGATTAATCGGAAAATCAGTCAAAAACTAGGTCAAAGTCAAACTTGGTCAGCGTCCGATTACTCCCCGAGTTGCCGAGTACTGCCTAAAAAGTCCCAACCGAGTATCCCCAAGTAGCGATTTATACAACCTTGAACTTTCAAAATATCATTTTCGTATGTGACAGTGGAAAGTGGAAATAAGTTTGTCTGTTATGCAGGGAGATAAACTAAAAACAAGAAATTTATCATATATTTATTTATATATGTAACAAAGTTAGCCTGTTATCTCAAGCAAAATAAAAGTAATATCATCTTACATAAGTCTCCAAAAACATTATTTTAATTTGTTGCTAAACCAACCATAATCTGTAGTATTTTTTATTAATCAAATACTGTACGGTTTAATATAAAGATTTGTCTTCATCCGAATAAAAAGCCAATTAATTAACTTGGAGATAGATGCCATCCACAAAAAGTCAAACATGAGTCAAAACATATCCATCCATATATACTTCAAAACCATACAATGTGTAGAAGTCAAAATTCAAATAAACCAGTCAAAACCTAATCATACAGAATCAAGGTAACATAATCGAAACACAAGTAAATATTAAGTTACAGATCTATACTACAGTAAATCAATAACCACGTATATATATTATAGATAAGAACAGATATATTAAGTAAAAAAAAGAGCTAACCGGAAAACATCCCAGCAGGAATCTAAACCGTCAACAGGAGCTGGAAAACCGTGTTTGGCAAAGACACTACGATAAACCGGTCCAGCCGACGGTTTTCCATCTTTGGCCGGAATCGCCGGTTCAACTTCAACTATAAACTTCTTTGACGACGTCATTCTCTGATCTCAGTCTCTTCTTAATCTTAAGTAATTATAATAGTTATAGTTATTATAAACGAATAAAAATAAATATATTATAAGCGTGATGTGGGTAGTAAATTAAGAGGTGTTGAATGTGGATTCATGAGGGAGATAGAAATAAGAATAGGAGTAGATTGGTGGCTGAGGAGTTATTATAAAGAAACAAACAAGACAGATTTCCATCTTATAACTGAGGCCTAACACCATTGACTTCGGATTATTAGAAATTAAGAATTTATAATTTACTACTCCCCCAACAAATAATAATCAGTCTTTTATAGTATTATTATGAATATGAATATGAATTATGAATATGAATATGAATATGAATTATGAATTATGAATATGAATATGAATGAATATGAATTATGAATATGAATATGAATATGAATTATGATATATCATTTTTTCTACTCATTTTATTTTATTAGATTGTACAATCATGTATAGATGTATACTATAAAATATAATATTGATTAATTTAATATATATATATATATATATATATATATATATATATATATATATATATATATATATATATATATATATATATATATATATATATATATAGTGGCATGATCAATGGTGAAGTAACAAATCGGGGGAAGCGGGGGATGCAATTTTTTTTTCGTTTTTTTTGGAAATTTTTTTCCCCGCCATCAAGATCACACGAAAATATGAACATTTAGAAAAGACACTTCGTGATGAATGTTATTATTTAGGCGGGAAAACGATCGGCAAAAATAACATTCAAGATAATATTGTTCGTGAAGAATATGAACGTTTCTTTTCATGTTTTGTGAAGTAAAATTTAGCCCGATTTAGAGTTTAGAGTTTAGGGTTTAGGATTTAGGGTTTAGGGTTTGGTGTTTTGGGTTTATTCCATAAACCCAAAACCCTAAACCCTAAACTCTAAACTCTAAACCGTTCGTGTTAAAAACTCAATCTAAATCCTAAATCTAAACCCTAAACCCTAAATTTCTAAACCCTAATATCTAAACCCTATAAACCCTAATATCTAAACCCTAATATCTAAACTCCAATAGCTAAAACCTCAACATACGCTCGAAAAACACGATAATTGTTATATATTACTTCTTCGAGCTTTTTCCCGCCAAAATAAAAACATTTATCACAAAGTGTCTTTATTAAATGTTCATATTTTCATCCCATCTATAATGTTCGTGAACAAAGTTTTTTCAAAAAACGAAAAAAAAGGTTTTTGCTTCTCTCTGCTTCCCCCGATTGGTTACTTCCCTCTTGATCATACCAATATATATATATATATATATATATATATATATATATATATATATATATATTAAAATGAATAGTAAATAGTAAATTATTATTATAATACTGTTTAATTGAGCTTTGATTTATTCTTATAACTTTTTCTAAATACTAACATATAACATATATTACCACCGAATTTTGGCTTGAGTGGTATGGGGTGAGATTCAACTTGGGGTACTGCCAACCCATGTTCAATCCTCATTCCAAGCAGAGAATTTTCAACCTTTGATGGTAATGTCAACATCAATACGATTTGGGAAGGTCTCTGGGGGTTTTTCCCAACCTTCAATGGTACTGCCAACATCGTCGCGAATTGGGTTTCCTCCTAACGCGTGTGTGGGTGACAAATGAGAGTATTCGATGTCGATATCGCCGTTAAAAAAATAACATATAACATATATTATAAGATAAGCTGATAAATTGGTGATAATCACATTAAAGAAGTTGTGAAAAAAGTTGAATTGACATTAATTCTAGTCTACATTGATCCAGACGTTATAATAGTTTAGTATGGACTATATTCTAAAAGTTACTCCGTATTTAATAAAGTCAACTTTATTAATACGTGCAAGACTTTGGGCAAGACTTTACCCGTGACGTGTATTTTAAGTTCGATCCTGAAATTTTGATGAGAAGAAAAGTAAAATCAGAATCAGAATGTACAATAATAAATAAAATAAAAATATCTTTAAATTTGCCCAAGTTTTAAAAATAAAATGAAAATTATATATTGTGTTTATTACAGTTAATTGGAATGATCATCAAAGAGAACGAGGTAGGTGCTCTCGCGTTCGAGAAAACTTTTGCTAAATTCAATAAACAAAAAAGAGAGACAAATAGGAATTGCCTCATAGATGTTCCATTAGGTGGTCGGAAATTCACAAGAATCAGTGATAGGTTAAAGTTTACTAAGCTCGATCAGTTTCTTGTCTCACAAAATTTCTTTCAGTTTTGAAAAAATTTGTCGGCTTTGGTTTTAGATCGGAATATTTCAGATCACTGTCATATCATTCTTAAGAATGGTCAAAGGGACTTCGGGCCAAAACCGATAAAAAAATTTAATGAATGGCTAGAACTCGAAGGGGTCGATCAGGTTGTTGAGCAAGCTTGGCATTCGGTGATAAATGATCACAGGAAAGACAAAGTGTTTATGCAAAAACTTAAGCATGTTAAGCAAGCCTTAAAACAGAATAGTGCTTCGAGATTGGGAAATCTGGATTCGGACATTAAAAAACTTCAATGCGATGTTAGTCTGTGGGAGCATGTTGTTGAAGGAAGAGATCTAAACGATGACGAAAGGAACAATTGGCTACATTCGAGAAAGGAAATGTTTGAAAAAGAAAAAAATCAAGAGAGGAATGTTGAAGCAAAAGGCGAAAATTTGATGGGCGATTGATGGAGACGAGAATTCTAAATACTTCCATTCGGTAATCAAAAGGAACAACAACAAAAGTAACATCAAAGGCTTAATAATTGATGGAGTTTGGAATGAAAACCCGGAAGACATTAAGAGTGCAGCCTTGGCTCATTATAAAAAACTATTCGAACAAGACACCAAGGAAAGACCGAGTTTAGTAAACTTGAGATATAAGGTACTGTCTGATGAGGAGGCTTGCAAGCTCGAGGAAAAGTTTACGGAGTCAGAAATATGGATGGCAGTTAACGAATGTGCAAACAACAAATCCCCAGGTCCGGACGGAATTAGTTTTCTTTTTTACAAAAATTTTTGGAACTTGATAAAGCAGGACCTGGTAGCTGCGGTAGACGAGTTTTGGAGGACCGGCGAGATTACAGTAGGGTGCAATGCTTCGTTTGTGTCATTGATTCCAAAGAAAACAAACCCGAACGGTTTATCAGAGTATCGACCCATAAGTCTGATTGGGAGTTTTTACAAAGTGATTGCTAAAGTGTTGTCTACTCGTCTTAGACAGATTGTTCCAAAATTGGTGGTCGATGAGCAAAGCGCATTTCTCAAAAAAAGGTTTATCCTTGACGGGGTGTTAATTGCTAATGAGAAGTTAAGCTACCTAAAAAACAAGCGGCTTAAAAGTTTCATCTTCAAATCGGATTTTGAAAAGGCTTTCGATAGCCTTAATTGGTCGTTTTTAATCGAAGTAATGACAAGCATGGGATTTGGAGAGAAATGAAAAAATTGGATCCTTTCGTGTCTTAAGTCGGCAATGGTTTCGATCTTGATTAACAGATCTCCGACAAAGGAATTCAAGCTAGGGAGAGGGGTTCGTCAAGGCGATCCCCTTTCACCCTTCTTATTTATTTTAGCATCGGAGGGACTAAATATTCTAACCAATGCGACGTTTGAAAGGGGTTATTACAGAGGAGTAAAAGTGGGCAATGAAGCGGTCAACATCACACTTTTGCAATACGCGGATGATACAATGTTTTTGGGAATTGGAGCAAAGGAAATATAAAAAACCTGATGAAGATTTTGTTGTGTTTCGAACGAGCTTCAGGGCTTCGAATTAACTTTCAAAAAAGCTCGATTATAGGTGTTGGGGTAAAAGATCAGGAGGTCCAAAATGTTGCAGCTCGGTTTAAATGTCAGATGGAAAAACTTCCATTTACCTATCTTGGGATAACTATCGGGTCTAATATGAAAAAATCAAAAGATTGGAAGCTCGTAATCGAAAAATTCAACTCGAGATTATCGGAGTGGAAAGCAAGGGCGATTTCTTTTGGTGGAAGATTGACCTTAGTGAAGTCGGTTTTGAATAGTCTACCATTGTATTTTTTTTCTCAATCTATCGTGCTCCGTCGTGCGTCATTAACGAATTAGAGCGTGTGAGGATGACTTTTTTTTTGGGCGGGAACTATAATGACAAAAAGATTTCATGGGTAAAATGGAAAAATGTTCTTTTGCCGTTTGATGCGGGAGGCCTAAACATTGGGTTTCTATTGTATAAAAATCTTGCTTTATTAGGGAAATGGAGATGGCGGTTTCATACCGAACCTCAATCATTATGGGCCAAAGTCATTATGAGCTTATATGGTCCAAATGGTGGGTTTGATGTGGAATCCTCTCATCGCCTTTTCTCTTCTTATACTACGTGGAAGGAAATTGTTTTTGTGGGCAAATACTTGGATAATATGGGCATACCCTTCAGCTCATCTTTCGTGAAAATTGTGGGAAACGGATCGAGTGTGTCCTTCTGGGAAGACAAATGGATAGGTGATGGAAAGCTAAAAGACACATTCAACAGGCTGTACCAACTGGAAGCAATAAAGACGGCATCAGTTCAAGAAAGAGTGTCGAGACGCGGACCTGAAGTAACAGGGCAGTGGAACTGGGTTCGTCCCCCTTCAGGATGAGCATTGGGAAACTTGGAAAAATTAATAAATTTGATTAAAGGATTCGAGTTTGGAAGCGAAGTAAGTGACCTGTGGAAATGGATTATGGTACCAAATGGAAAATTCTCTACAAAGGAGCTGCATTCAAGGATTGAAGATAAAGCAAACGAAGGCATATCGGTGCATGTCGAAACTATACTAAACAACTTAGTTCCAAAGATGTAACTACCCGACTTTTTCGACTTGCTTTCGTGCCTTGTATTTTTGTGAAACTGCGATTTTGTGCGTACTATGCTACTTTATACTCTGGAAACTTGATATACGTGGTTTACTTCCAATTATATGTTAGAACGTGCCTTAGAGTACGTAGGATACTTAACTTGTTCACCGGATGCTTTATAACCGTTAGTGTTACTTGACTTTTCGAATAAACCGCGGACTGCGCACACGTTTGACTTTTGTCGTAACCGGAATATTATGACTGTGAAATATTAATTATTATTTTATAATAATAATTACTTGGGTTTTTGGATGCTTAATTACGCGTAGAAATTTAATTAATCTTACTAGTTAGTCTTGTTGGACTTTCTACCTTGTTGGACTTAAGCCCACCCTACTCTAGATAGTGGCCCAATTAATTAGCCCACTTATTAATTACTATTGATCCATTAATATATAAGATAATTACTCATTTAATTAGAGGGAACATGCTAGCAAAAATGTCAAGTATTATCCATAATGTTACATGGGATCCTAGCATAAGTACCTACTTTAGACAACCACTAACCAAAAAACAACTTTGTGTCCCCCCCTCCCCCTACAAAACCAATGGCCATATGGCCTCACCCACACCCTCATTTGCCTATAAATACTAGCTTCATTTCATCCATTTTACACTTGCTCTCATTTGTATTTCACACACACTTAATCTCCTATCTTCTCTCTAGTCTTTCTCACTCTAAAACTTGTAAGTTTTTGATCTTTTTCTTCTTCTTCTCTTATCATTTTCGTGGTCGTCATCATCATTAAAGGTCTTGCTTTCTAGATTTGATCTTGATTATATCTTGTAAGATTCAAACTTGGATTTGAATCCTTCAAGAACATGGAAGATTCAAGCTTTCTAGCTTTGAATCTTCACCTACTTTGTAGATCTAAATCTTTTTACTTTAATCTTGTTATTTTGTTATAAAGATTCAAACTTGTGTTTGTAATCTTCATCTATCTTAAAGATCCAAGCTTTATGCTTCAAGATCTTCAAGAACAATCAAGATGCAAACTTTCTAGCTTGAATCTCCATATCTTTTTGTTAGATCTAAGTTTTCTAACTTATGATCTTGTTATTTTGTTAAAAAGATTCAAACTTGTGTTTGTTATCTTCATGTAACTTAAAGATCCAAGCTTTATGCTTCAAGATCTTCAAGAACAATAAAGGTTTAAGCTTTCTAGCTTTGTGACCTTATAAATTGTGTGAATAGGATCCAAGCTCTCTAACTTAGGGTTCCATCACCTCATTTGACTTAGATTGTGTTTATACTTGTTTGATTGATGTAAATTTTGTAGCTTTAGTTGTAAATGTAACTTGTAATTGTGTTAAGACTAAGAATATGATGTAACCTTGGTTCATCATCCATCTAAGACTCTTGATTGAGTTGTATCCTTACTTGGTCTTAATATATTGTGTTTTGATGGTGGAATCTTAGTCAAGGTGATGCTAACCCATCAACGAGTTGTACACTTGAAGCTACAAGCATCAAGGATGAGAACCGTGATGAGCATCAAGTACCAAGAACCCCACCGGAGCACTTGTCCACTGATTTTCGTATCTGATCAGGCCACCTGGGCTACTGTAAAGTTGATTTTCAGTTATTTCGGTTCGAGTAGATGATTTTCTGTTTAGGTCTCGTCTTAATCCGAGTTACGGTTTAGGATTTATGGCCCTCCGAGAGTCACTACACCCTATTAACGTTGTGCTGAAATTTCTGACCAACTCGTACTTAAACCGTCGCCACGGTCAAAATAAGACGAGTTTGGTTCTGGAAATTGGTAAGCAACTAGGGGAATCATATATGGAGCCATAGCCACTGATTACGCGTCTTTTCAATTTACGTAGAGGTCGTAGCAGCTGACCGAAGTCATCCTATTGTTTCGATCTCTATTCTTGTCAAACTTACTTAGCTTTTTGATGATGAATGATGATGATGATGACACTTAAACTTATTTTATGCACTATTAGAATTTATAAAGACAACCTACTGACCTAGTAACCTTTGATTTAGGTTGATGACCTTTCGGACCGACTTACTACTTGCACACTTTCGTATCAACTTGTATTGCTTATTCACTATGAGTTATAGCATCCCTTTTTACTTTAATTATTTTGGGACTGAGAATACATGCGCTTTTTACGTTTTACATACTAGGCACGAGTACTTAAACTTTATATGTGTGTGGGTTATACAACGGCATAAACATTCCCCTTAGCACGGTAACGTTTAGTCATTGGTTTTTGAACCGGTGAACACGAATCTTAGATATGGATCCATAGGGTTTGACATCCCCACTCGGGCTAGTCGCGCTAGCATTTAACGGGTGTTTAATACTTCGTGAACATACGCACTCGCCAAGTGTACTTTCAGGGGGTTATAAACGTTAAGTCTAGTTACCGGGTGCCCACGGTTATACATATACTTTTCATACTGTTTTGTTACACTGAAATCTCGTGGCCTACCTTACGTTACTGTTACAACTTAAACTATAGCTCACCAACATTCGTGTTGACTTTTAAGCGTGTATTTCTCAGGTGCCTAGAGGTTTCTTGCTTCCGCTGTTAGATTTGCTGTCATGCTGTTATTGAATTGCTGTTAAGGACCTGCTGTATTAGTTATCCGCTGCATTACTAGAGATGTCTCATTCATGGAACTTTTCTTTTGCAGTCGTAGTTTATGTTAATTTCAAACAATGGCTTTGTAACGACCTTAGGGTCAAATACTTATGTTTATGCTCCTATTCGTAGGATGCACGTTATCTTTTGTAAAACGCTATCGTTTATGAATGCAAACTGGTTTTCAAATAGCATATAGTGTTTGACCGTGTGAAGATCCCGTTGATGACGAATCGTACACGATGGTTTTGTACGGGGCGTCACATTTGGTATCAGAGCATTGGTTGTAGGGAATTAGGTTACATTAGTGAGTCTAGACCGAACCTAAGTAGGATTCACTAATAGGACAAATCTACAACTTGCTAGTTTACTTGTTTCTGTGAAACTTACTGCATGCTTTTGTCTACATTTTCAGCTGTATGATCTTACTGCATGCTATTGCTTATCTTCACTGCCATGCGAACTTGTTGTATGATTATTTCCGCTATTGCATGATTACTATCTGCTTTCACATGTTATTTCTGTTTAGCACTGTTATTATTACTGTCATGCTAGGTTGCTGTAGTGCCTAATACGTGCTTGCTTTATGACTTACTGACATGGAAAAGTTATTTTTCCCTGTTCAGATGTCGGATATTCCACCTGTCATCATTTTGGGCAGCGATTCAGACTCTTAAGCCACTTCACCTGCCACTGTTGCCGATCCACCGATCCCGTCGGCGACACCCACCAGTGACCCCGGCGCTTCATCCTCCAGAACCAGCAGCCATACGCCCGACCCAGTGATCACCTCAGACGGACACGAGGATCTACCAGAGATTCCAGCTCCACTCATCCCAGGACCCTCGGAGCCACAGCCCCGCTCTGGTAGTGTTGTGATTCCCGGGGAATACGGGGACGTTCTATTCCGTAATGAGCATAACCATTGGTGCCGACGCCTTCCTGATGGACGTGTCATACCGATCCCACCTTTCAGATACCGGATCATTACTACCGGTCGCCGAGCGCCGCCACCTCCAGCTATTTTCGACGATTCATCATTCGACGACTCATCCACAGACGACTCTAGTGACGATGACTCCGACAAGGAGGACCCTGATGATGCACCTGTACAGCCACCCTCCACCCCGCCGAAGAAGCGGTACCGTTTCGACGACACCATTATTCCGAGGATCAACGGAGGTCGAGCGTTCACCGACGCACATGGTCAGTGTCGTAAGGTTACCGCCCGTAAGCGGGTTGTGCCTTACCCTGCTGATCCCTTCGTGCGTAAGCCTTACCGCTATGCAGCATCTGCTTCTGGTGCTGGACCATCTGCACCACCGGCACCACCTGCACCAGCAGCACCGCCTGCTCTGCCAGCCCCTCCCTCTATCGAGGAACTGACGAGGGAGGTGGAGATCCTCCGTGCTCGGGTGACTGAGCTTGAGGAGCAGATGTCCCACGTAATGGACATCCTTTACCCACCGTCACCATAGGGCATTGTAGTAGATTTCATTATGTAATCTCGTTTGTAGTTCATGTTTTACTTATGTATTGTACGAACCTATGCGAATGTATGCAACTCTTTATTAATGAATGGAACTTTGTATTGTTTAATTCTTGCACAGTGTTCTATTTACGTTACTGTATGTTGGTTTTGCGGTATTTGTACCTGGTTGAGTTACTTAATTGGCATGCGTTGTGTTATTCCCATGTTTACCATATACTGTATTATTATATATTAAATGCTGGATTTTGACTTAAGTCAAAATTTCTGTTTAGAAGAGCAATGGCAAACGAAAGAGCAGCGCCCACAGCAGCACAAATTGAGGAAATGATTGCGGAACGAGTAGCCGCAGCCATGGCAAATGCTATTCCTCCAGCCCCACCGGTTAACCAGAACGTCCAGAACGGTTGCACTTACAAAGAGTTTCAAAGCTGCAAGCCCCACAACTTTAGCGGTACTGAGGGGCCAGTTGGTCTGACTAGGTGGTTTGAGAAATTAGAAGCTGTGTTCCGTGTAAGCAACTGCTCAGAGGCGAACAAAACCAAGTACGCCTCATGTACGCTGTCAGACGGTGCCCTAACCTGGTGGAACACACTGGCTCAAGCTAAGGGTATTGATGAGACTTATGCCATTCCGTGGGAAGAATTCAAGGGGGCCATGATCGAAGAGTACTGCCCCAGAACAGAGATACAGAAGATGGAGGCTGAGTTCTGGGAGTTAAAGGTTGTGGGCAACGATCTTGATGGTTACAACCGTAGGTATTTGGAATTAGCGCTGATGTGTCCCACGATGGTCACCCCAGAATTTAAGAGAATGGAACGATACTTGTGGGGACTTCCCAAGTCCATTCAAGGAAATGTCACCTCTTCTAATCCACCCAACGTCCCGGCAGCTATGCGCATGGCGCATACCCTTATGAACCAAATTATCAGCAAAGAACCGAAAAAGGCTAAATCCGAATCGGGAGCCAGTGGTGAGAAGCGTAAGTGGGACTACAACAACAAGGGGAGAACCTATGATCAAACCCCCGCTAAGAGGCCTAACGACGGAAGGAACCCTAACCCGAACACTAGCTCGAACCCCAACTACAAGGGTAGTCTACCACAGTGTAAGAGGTGCTACAAGCACCATACCGGATACTGTAATGCAGTTTGTGAAAAGTGCAACAGGATCGGGCACGTTGGCAAGAACTGCAAGATTCCCCTCCCAGCTATGAGGACAAACCCAAACAGACCAAGGAAATGCTATGAATGTGGACAGCAGGGCCACCTTAGGAATGGGTGTCCCAACAAGCGAAAGGACGGAGGACCACCGCGTGGAAGAGCTTTCAATGTGAACGCAAGGGATGCCCGTGAGAACCCCGACTTGGTTACAGGTATATTCACTATCAACAATCTATTAGCCTCTGTCCTATTTGATACTGGTGCTGATAGAAGCTATGTCTGTAGAAACTTTTGCTCTAAGATAGATTGGTCATTAGTGCCTTTAGAGGAGAATATGCTAGTTGAGATAGCCAATGGGAAACTTGAGAAAGTTGACCAAATTGGCCGAGGAGCTATTATTAACATAGCTGGCGTGGATTTCGAAATTGACTTGATACCCATCAAATTGGGAAGCTTTGACGTGATTGTCGGCATGGACTGGTTGACTAAAGTAAGGGCCGATATTATCTGTGGAGATAAAGCTCTTCGTATACCACAAGGAGACTGTGAGCCATTGACTATTTACGAAGAGAGATGTAACTTGAAGCTGAACCTCATTAGTTGTATGAAAGTGCAGAAGATCATGAAGAAATGACGACTTGCTGTTTTAGCACACGTGAAGGCTTTAGAATCAGAGGAGAAGAGTGTGAATGACGTGCGAATAGTGAATGAATTCCCTGACGTCTTTCCGGAAGAGTTGCCTGGATTACCACCACCCAGAGCAGTGGAGTTCCAAATCGATCTAGTACCCGGAGCTGCACCCGTAGCTCCTGCGCCTTATCGTCTGGCACCTTTAGAACTTCAAGAATTGCAGAGTCAACTTTAGAAATTGCTCGATCGAGGGTTTATCCAACCGAGCTCGTCGCCTTGGGGCGCGCCCGTTTTATTCGTGAAGAAGAAGGACGGATCCTTCCGCATGTGTATCGACTACCGCGAACTCAACAGATTGACGATCAAGAATCGATATCCTCTTCCCCGAATTGACGTTCTTTTTGATCAGCTACAAGGATCGAGCGTGTACTCTAAGATCGATTTGCGATCCGGTTACCACCAGTTGAGGGTGAAAGAGAGTGATGTGATGAAGACTGTGTTTAGAACCCACTATGGTCATTACGAGTTTCTCGTGATGCCGTTCGAATTAACCAACGCACCAGCCGTGTTCATGGACCTCATGAATCGTGTATGCAAGCCATACCTGGATAAGTTCGTTATCGTATTCATAGATGATATCCTCATCTACTCCAAGAGCGAAGAAGAACATGAGCAACATCTTCGGTTAGTGGTTGAACTCTTGAGACGAGAGCAGCTTTATGCCAAATTCTCCAAGTGTGAATTTTGGCTGAAGGAAGTCCAATTTCTGGGTCATATTGTGAGTGATCAAGGTATCAAAGTTGACCCTGCCAAGATCGAGGCTATCAGCAAGTGGGAGACACCCACTACTCCAACTCACATCCGCCAATTTCTAGGTCTTGCCGGTTACTACAGAAGGTTTATTGAAGGTTTTTCGTTGATTGCGCGTCCTTTGACCGCACTGACTCACAAAGGAAAGAAGTTCGTTTGGGAAACCAAACAAGAAGCAGCATTTCAAACCCTGAAACAGAAGTTAACCACCGCACCTATCTTATCTCTTCCCGAAGGCAGTGACGACTTCGTTGTGTACTGCGATGCTTCGAAAAATGGTTTTGGTTGCGTATTGATGCAAAGAACGATGGTAATTGCTTATGCATCTCGTCAGCTGAAGATTCATGAGCGAAACTACACAACTCACGATCTCGAACTTGGAGCCGTTGTCTTCGCTTTGAAGTTGTGGAGACACTATCTTTATGGGACAAAGAGTACCATATTCACCGATCACAAAAGTCTCCAACACATCTTTGACCAGAAACACCTGAACATGAGACAACGATGATGGATTGAGACGCTGAACGACTATAATTGTGAACTTCGTTACCATCCTGGTAAGGCCAAAGTTGTAGCCGACGCTTTAAGTCGAAAGGAGAGAATGGTACCTCTTCGTGTTTGGGCTCTGAACATCACCATCCATTTGAACCTCATAGCCAGATCCGAGTAGCCCAAGAAGAGGCTCTCAAGGAGGAGAACATATCTCGTGAATACCTGAACATCCTGGTCTCTAAATTCGAGGTTAAGGAGTCTGGACTCCGATGTTATGCCGGAAGAATTTGGGAACCTCGTTATGGAGATTTACGAAGCCTTATACTTGATGAAGCCCACAAGTCGAGATATTCGATTCATCCAGGAGCCGGAAAAATGTACCACGATCTTAAGAAACAGTATTGGTGGCCAAATCTTAAGAAGGATGTTGCAACTAATGTTGGGAGGTGTTTGACTTGCTCGAAGGTTAAGGCTGAACATCAGAGGCCATCTGGATTACTCCAACAACCAGAAATCCCACAATGAAAATGGGAAGCAATTACGATGGATTTCATCACGAAGCTACCAAAAATGGTGGGCGGATATGATACAATCTAGGTTATCGTTGACCGTCTTACCAAATCTGCTCATTTCCTAGCAATGAAAGAAACAGATACAATGGAGAGACTTGCTCAACTGTACATCAAAGAGGTTGTATCTCGTCATGGCGTGCCCTTATCAATTATCTCCGATCGCGATCCCCATTTTGCTTCAAGATTCTGGCGTTCTTTGCAAGAAGCCTTGGGAACTCGTCTCGACATGTGCACCGCATATCACCCGCAGACCGACGGTCAGAGCGAACGAACGATTCAGACTTTGGAGGACATGTTGCGTGCCTGTGTTATTGACTTCGGAAAGTCTTGGGAAAGGCATCTGCCGCTAGCCGAATTCTCTTACAACAACAGTTATCATTCAAGTATTAAAGTCGCGCCTTTTGAAGCGTTGTATGGCCGCAAGTGCCATTCTCCTATTTATTGGGCCGAGTTAGGCGAAGTGCAAATCACCAGACCCGAGATAGTCCATGAAACGACGGAGAAGATTTCTCAGATTCAGGCGAGACTTAAGATGGCCCGCGATCGCCAAAAGAGTTATGCTGATCTTAAACGTAAAGACTTCGAATTCAATGTGGGTGACCGAGTAATGTTGAAGGTCGCACCTTGGAAAGGTGTAATTCGTTTTGGAAAGCGCGGAAAGTTAAACCCGCGATATATTGGTCCTTTTGAAATTTTGGAACGTGTTGGACCCGTTGCTTATCGTCTGGATCTTCCGACTCAGTTGAGTGCTGTTCATCCTACCTTCCATGTATCAAATTTGAAGAAGTGCCTTGCCCCACCGGAACTTGTCATACCATTGGAAGAACTTACGATTGATGACAAACCCCACTTCATGGAAAAACCTGTCGAAATTATGAACCGTGAGGTCAAAACTTTGAAAAGAAACAAGATTCCGATCGTCCGAGTCCAATGGAATGCCAAGCGTGGACCTGAGTTTACCTGGGAACGAGAGGATCAAATGATGCAGAAGTATCCTAACTTTTTCTCGACTCCATCACCATCAGCTTAAATTTCGGGACAAAATTTCCAATAACAGGTGTGTGACGATCGCTCCAAATCCATATGGACGAACATGTCATTCATCGATTTCATTGCGAGGTATTTGACCTCTATATGATACGTTTTGTAAACATTGCATTCTTTTGAAAAGGCACACAATAAATGAATATTTAAATCAAAGGTTTTCGACATCTGATGATTTCTACATATAGACAATCACCGTAAATAATAGTTTACAATAGTACTTCCATTGACAATGCAGTCAAAATAAGATACATGGTGATGATTTGGTGAATGCAACGTTTCCTTGATAAATATGCCATGTAAGACTCCATGCACATAGCTTGTCTAACATATAAGCAAACAGCAGAAGACTTCTAGGGAACCTGAGAATAAACATGCTAACAAGTGTCAACACAAAGGTTGGTGAGTTCATAGTTTTAGTGTTTCGCATAATCTGTATATAAAGGTGGATCACAAGATTTCAGTTGTTTCATCCAGAAACGTTTATCAAAATATTTTACAAAATTGAGCACCCTGGTAACTAAACTTAACGTATATATAATTTATACCCTTTATATAATCATCTTAATAATACACGCAAACCAAGTACGCTTCTCAAATAGCATACGTCCATTAAAAGGCTAGTGCTCTAGCTCGGACGGGGATATCAAGCCCTATGGATCCATATACTACTATTCGCGCCCACCAGTTCTTATAACTGGCAGTTACTAGTTACCAAAGCTAAGAGATTTTCGGTTCAAACTCAGTATAGAATTTAGTATGTACTTGTATCCATTGTTTAAAATAAAGTGCATGTATTCTCAGCCCAAAAATATATATTGCAAAAGCATTTAAAAAGGGAGCAAATGAAACTCACGTATATAAATCTAGTATTTTCCGTATTTATAAACAGTCACATGTATTCTCAGCCCAAAAATATATATAAAAAGGGAGTAATGAAACTCACCTTAGCAGCATATAAAGTCGTTCACCAAAATGTGACTGAAACTCGGATTACCAAATAACCGTAGATCTCAACCTAGAGAACATATGTTGGTCAATAAATGTCTATCAAGCTAGGTCTGGTCATAGTGTATCACAATCCTAATGCTCGAGATTGACATACAAAAGTTATCCAAAGTCGTTTCAAAAAGTCAATTTTGACAATAGTTCAACAAAACGAGACGTACCTTATATAAGGATTCATTTACTCGGTTGATAATATTCAAAAATCCAATTTATCAATCTTACAAACAAGTTGTTTAAATATTAATTGCAGATTCAAAAGCAATTCCAATTAACGTCAATTATAATTCAGTTGATCATATCTTTTAATCCGTTCATCGAAACTATTCGATATCTAAATGAAAAGTTATTGATTTTTCGCCAGCTTTCCAAAAACATGTATATCATATACCTTTTACCAGTAATATATGTATTTAATTCGTGATCTATTATAAACTGTTTAACGACGAAATTTAGCATACACGTATGTATAAATATATATACTCGAGCACTAGACATGGATACACAATTAATATATAAAAGATAAAATATGAGTACTTACGTATCAATATTGAGATTCAATATTGTAGGAAAGTACGTAGACGTAACGGAGATGATAAATACTAGTT
This sequence comes from Rutidosis leptorrhynchoides, assembly GCF_046630445.1. Classification (NCBI taxonomy): domain Eukaryota; kingdom Viridiplantae; phylum Streptophyta; class Magnoliopsida; order Asterales; family Asteraceae; genus Rutidosis; species Rutidosis leptorrhynchoides. The sequence continues at coordinate 59,370,551 of NC_092336.1, read as the reverse complement.
TGACACACGAGCAAATCACTTGAACAATACCCAAAACCTCCTTAGTAATAACACATAGTTTCCTTAGCTCTATCCCGCTTGAAAACCCATTTTGAAAGTGACACGCTCATGACCTCGTCGTAGTATTTTAAGGGATATAATTAGTAATAATAATAATACTACTAATAATAATAAAATAAATAATAATAATAATAATAATAATAATAATAATAATAATATTAATAATATTAATATAAATAATAAATAATAATAATATTACAAAGGGAGTAGTGTATGTGTAAATAAAACTCGAGCAAAAACTGGACTTTTATAGGCAACTTTTTGGAATCTGATGCCCATGCGATCGCATGGGTTTTTAGTGTATTTTCCATGCGATCGCATGGCCACCTGATCCAGCTCAAAATGTTTTTGTTTTCTTGTTTGTTGACATATTATTATATAATATATATAATTTAAATAATTAATTATATATTATATTAAATTCATGTGCATAGTTGACTTGTAATTTTTGTTCCGATGACTCGTATGTTGTCACTCGACTTATGTCCCGGTTCCGGTTTCTCGAACGCATTTTCGTACGCTTAGAAAACTCGCAATTTACGTTTTGTGACTCGTACCTTTGTCAAAATATAATCTTAAATTATCAATAAACTATATCATTCAAAGTGTATCTTAAACTTTCGAGTGTTTTGGTCATTTACTTCTATAAATCATTGTCTCGCTATTTGTTAATATATATATAATAACAAATCATTTTATGACCAAGTTAATATATATTTTCAACATTTATTAACACGTTTTAAATATACGTCGCAAGTTATTCATACAATTTATATTCCAACTTATCATATATATTCAAATAAATATTTAAACTAATAAGTTTAATGTACGGTATCAAACAATTAATACATTGTTACGTTTTCAAGTTATAGTATATATATATGTATCAATATACATATAATTGTTCGCGAATCGTCAAGAACAACCGAAAGGTATTTGAATATATGAAAGTAGTTCAAAAATTTTGAGATTCAGTTTTACAGACTTTGCTTATCGTGTCGAAAATGTTAATCATACAAAGATTAAGTTTAAATTTGGTCAGAAATTTTTGGGTCATCACAGTACCTACCCGTTAAAGAAATTTCGTCCCGAAATTTGAGTGAGGTCGTCATGACTAACAATAGAAAAGTTTTCATGACGTATATGTGTTGATAAATAGAGTTTTATCACCGTTGAATAATATGGATAAAACAATCCGATTATTCGAAGCGTATGAGAGAAGTTATCGTAAAAGAGTGAAATGAAGAATAGAGATTCGTCTTAACTCTTGACATATTAACGATTGATTTCCGTAATTTAAGGAATAGAAAATCTTCATAATCTAAATAAGATTTGATTCTTCGGAAATTAAGGAGATTAAGATCTTCTTTAATTAAATACGTAATCTGCCTCGATTGCTATGTCTGATATTTTACTATAAATTGACCTCTTCCGTTTCATTTATTTTCACCACTCCTATAAGCTTCTTCCTTATTTCATACTTCCTAATAGATTTTGAAAATGCTTAATCCAGTTCTGATTCTTAATATTTTCTTGGCTATCGTATCCTTCATTCTTCTTTTTCATCTACCACCAGAGGAGGTTATTTTCTTCTACTATTACCTTGGGGTTATAGTGTTTTTCATTCTCCCGTGTCTTTATATTGCTATACGCATTGATATACACGGTTTGTAATTTCGGGGTTTTTATCAGGCTTTTTATTCTCCATTATATTTCGGAGCTTCATGCTTTTATTTTTCCTTCCCGACTTCAAGTCAAGCGAATAATGGTCCAGAATTCGTAGGTATGGAGTTTTGGATGAACATAGTTAATGTTCTAAGAAGGTAATCGTAATGGCACGATCTTGATTTGTCAAATTACTAGAATATCCGGAAAGATAGAATCATCAAGAAATATTTTCTTGATATTTTAGAGATTAACTAGAATACAAGAGTCGTATGACATAGCACATGATGACGTTATGATCTGTGAATCATCACGTTCCATTTAGAAACTCAGCATGACTTACTGTAATATAATCACGTTGATCAAGTGTCATTATATTATACTAACTCATGCTTCAGCTCCCAACACCACTTCAAAAATATTCATATTTTAAACTCGAAGGTTTCAGAATTTAGAAACTAAAATAGTTTCTTTTATGATGTAACACAGATATCATAAGGAGAAAATTGATTTCCGATAAGAATGATTATGGAATTATCTCCAGAAATATGGAGGATATTTATAATGAAAGATACGATGATATCTTAGAATTTCTAATATCAGAGGATGATGAAGAATATTGTCCGCAAGAGTTTAGATTCGAAATCAAGGTATTCGTTAATGGCTTCAGCAGATACTGAATCATTTGAATTCTTTGAAGGCAGGTTCAGTCTTTGTGATTTATCCACAGCCTCTTTCATACTTTACTCAATCGGTTTTTCAGTTCTAAACCTTCTCTTTTTCTCAGCTTTACCACCACACTATTCTTTATCATCAAACTTTTGACTGTTAAGGTCGTTTACAGTTTTTGCTGCTTCATCAGCATTGTTCCAAATTTCAGAGAACTAGTTCATACTTTAGGGTGTTTTTCAGAAACTTCACATTCGAAGTATGTAAGTCTAGGAGATAGACATTATATGTATATATATATAACTGTTGGCGTAGAATTGCTGCGAAATTCAAAATACTGATTGCTAATTCCCGGTAGTTTTTATGGCAATTATTGTTATAAGATGTGGATGAGTACATGATAGGGTTTCAATGAGTATAATGATTTTTCGGAAGGTCAAGGATCAATGAAGTTGTTGGTAAATTTACTGCTAATGTGGTGGAACATAAAAGGTTCCCCAGTAACAAAAATGTATATACCAAAGTTTCAAGTCTGAAAGGTTATCGTTGACTGGTTGAATGCTTGATAATACTGGATACTTTGAAAAGGGATTGCAAGGTTATTTTCGGTAAAAACAACGCTAAAGGATCTTGCACAGTTTTGAAGTCAAAGTATAGCTTTGAAAGATGTAGAGATCTAAGAATGATGTCACCGGTTCAGAGTTATGACTTGGATTCTGATCCGTCAATGTCAGAATATGTAATTGAATTTGTATGAAAACGATTGTATATCGTTGTGAGTATTGTTAATAATTTTTTTTTTTGAATCAAAGTTGAAGAATGTACAGTATAACATATTAATTGTGAACTTATATATTTCTCGAGTATTACCTACCCGTTAAAGATTTCACAATTAATATTTTGTACAAAAGAATTTTTATTACCGTCTTTATGAAAATATATGTATGTATATATTCTTCAGATGTAATACAGATTTAATGAGTTAATATCATATTAAGCTCATTTGATTTTCGACTTGACTTAGAAATGATTAATCTTTAAAATATTAAAGATTACATAATCTTTGCAGAGTATTTCGCTAATGAAATCAATACTTCATTATTTATTCTTATTGATATTCCTTGGTGAAGGATGTTGGCACTCGTGGAATTTTTGTGAACCTTACAAGGCACAGATGATGTTTTCTGGAAAGTTTTGAGTATATCAAAATTGAAAATGTAAAATCAATTATGTAATTGATTAATACACTTGGTTTATTATGAAATGGAATTCATTGGGTTGAAACAGAGATTGTAGTTAACAATGGTTAAGTTGTTAAGGAAGGATGTACATCATTGCATATTAGTAATATGAACTAACCGAGTAGTACCTACCAATTAAGATTCACATGTAATAGCTTAGTACGAAAAGATTTATTTTGATTTCAAAATTCATATATATTAAATATATATAAAATTTCTTCAGAGGAAATGAGTTAATACTTCATCGGTTATTGTTGCTGGTATTTCTTGGTATCTACGGTGCGTATGACGTTGATGCACGTGGAACAGATTGTGAAGTTGAGGTTTGCGATGCGGATGTTGTTGGTGGTGGTAATGGTACTGTTGGTGTTATTATCGATGGTACTGTTGATGCCGGTGATGCTGCTGGTGCTTCTAACCTTTGCACCATATTCTCCAAAGCCACTACCCGAGCGCGAAGCTCGTTGACTTCTTCTACTACACCGGGATGATTGGCGGTTCGGACGAGCGGATGAATAAGATCCAGAATTTGAGATAGTATATTATCGTGACGAGATACTCTGGAAATGAGAGAGAAAATAGTGTCTTGAATAGGTTCGCCAGTAAGTGCTTCAGGTTCTTCGCCAAGAGGGCAATGTGGTGGATGGAAGGGATCGCCTTCTTCTTGTCTCCAATAATTAAGTAGACTACCAACCCATCCCCAATTCATCTAGAATAGATGATGGATAATTGGTTGATCCATTCCGGTTACACTGTCTTCGGAATTCAGGTGAATATCCATATCGAAATAGCTGTAAGAGTTTAAGGAATTTGAACTAGATACGGGATCCATCTTGTATAATTAGGGAGATGGTTTTTGATATGAATTAGATTATAGAATTTAGTTTGGTATTTTTCAATACATAATTTACATATGTATATATAATACCAAATTCCATAAATCACGGAGAAATTTTCGGAAGATGTCAGGAAAAGTTTACAGTAACAGATACGCTAAGATATGAATTTTGTCTATACACTATTCATGCAATCAATGCAGTAAAACGTTCTAGACTTAAGAATGATAAGCATGTAATTTCCGACAAGAAATGATAAGCAAAACTTTTAACATGCAGACACAGTCGAAGTCCAGACTTACTAATGTATCTTAACAACTATCAGTTAGACACACTCATGTAAGACCTGGTTCACTAGGACCAACGCTCTGATACCAACTGTGACGATCACTCCAAATCCATATGGACGAACACGTCATTCATCGATTTCATTACGAGGTATTTGACCTCTATATGATACGTTTTGTAAACATTGCATTCTTTTGAAAAGGCACACCATAAATGAACATTTAAATCAAAGGTTTTCGACATCTGATGATTTCTACATATAGACAATCACCGTAAATAATAGTTTACAATAGTACTTCCGTTGACAATGCAGTCAAAATAAGATACATGGTGATGATTTGGTGAATGCAACGTTTCCTTGATAAATATGTCATGTTAGATTCCATGCACATAGCTTGTCTAACATATAAGCAAACAGCGGAAGACTTCTAGGAAACCTGAGAATAAACATGCTCATAAGTGTCAACATAAAGGTTGGTGAGTTCATAGTTTTAGTGTTTCGCATAATCTGTATATAAAGGTGGATCACAAGATTTCAGTTGTTTCATCCAGAAACGTTTATCAAAATATTCTACAAAATTGAGCACCCTGGTAACTAAACTTAACGTATATATAATTTATACCCTTTGTATAATCATCTTAATAATACACGCAAACCAACGTGTACGCTTCTCAAATAGCATACGTCCGTTAAAAGGCTAGTGCTCTAGCTCGGACGGGGATATCAAGCCCTATGGATCCATATACTACTACTCGCACCCACCAGTTCTTATAACCGGCAGTTACTAGTTACCAAAGCTAAGGGATTTTCGGTTCAAACTCAGTATAGAATTTAGTATGTACTTGTGTCCATTGTTTAAAATAAAGTACATGTATTCTCAGCCCAAAAATATATATTGCAAAAGCATTTAAAAAAGGGAGCAAATGAAACTCACGCATATAAATCTAGTATTTTCAGTATTTATAAACAGTCGCATGTATTCTCAGCCCAAAAATATATATAAAAAGGGAGTAATGAAACTCACCTTAGCAGCATATAAAGTCGTTCACCAAAATGTGACTGAAACTCGGATTACCAAATAACTGTAGATCTCAACCTAGAGAACATATGTTGGTCAATAAATGTCTATCAAGCTAGGTCTGGTCATAGTGTATCACAATCTTAATGCTCGAGATCGACATACAAAAGTTATCCAAAGTCGTTTCAAAAAGTCAATTTTGACAATAGTTCAACAAAACGAGACGTACCTTATATAAGGATTCATTTACTCGGTTGATAATATTCAAAAATCCAATTTATTAATCTTACAAACAAGTTGTTTAAATATTAATTGCAGATTCAAAAGCAATTCCAATTAACGTCAAATATAATTCAGTTGATCATATCTTTTAATCCGTTCATCGAAACTATTCGATATCTAAATGAAAAGTTATTGATTTTTCGCCAGCTTTCCAAAAACATGTATATCATATATCTTTTACCAGTAATATATGTATTTAATTCGTGATCTATTATAAACTGTTTAACGACGAAATTTAGCATACACGTATGTATAAATATATATACTTGAGCACTAGACATGGATACACAATTAATATATAAAAGATAAAATATGAGTGCTAACATATCAATATTGAGATTCAATATTGTAGGAAAGTACATAGACGTAACGGAGATGATAAATACTAGTTTGACTCACGAGCAAATCACTTGAACAATACCCAAAACCTCCTTAGTAATAACACATAGTTTCCTTAGCTCTATCCCGCTTGAAAACCCATTTTGAAAGTGACACGCTCATGACCTCGTCGTAGTATTTTAAGTGATATAATTAGTAATAATAATAATACTACTAATAATAATAAAATAAATAATAATAATAATCTTAATAATAATAATAATAATAATAATAATAATAATAATAATAATAATAATAATATTAATATAAATAATAATAATATTACAAAGGGAGTAGTGTATGTGTAAATAAAACTCGAGCAGAAACTGGACTTTTATAGGCAACTTTTTGGAATCTGATGCCCATGCGATCGCATGGGTTTTTAGTGTATTTTCCATGCGATCGCATGGCCGCCTGATCCAGCTCAAAATGTTTTTGTTTTCTTATTTGTCGACATATTATTATATAATATATATAATTTAAATAATTAATTATATATTATATTAAATTCATGTGCATAGTTGACTTGTAATTTTCATTCCGATGACTCGTATGTTGTCACTCGACTTATGTCCCGGTTCTGGTTTCTCGAACGCATTTTCGTACGCTTAGAAAACTCGCAATTTACGTTTTGTGACTCGTACCTTTGTCAAAATATAATCTTAAATTATCAATAAACTATATCATTCAAAGTGTATCTTAAACTTTCGAGTATTTTGGTCATTTACTTCTATAAATCATTGTCTCGCTATTTGTTAATATATATATAATAACAAATCGTTTTATGACCAAGTTAATATATATTTTCAACATTTATTAACACGTTTTAAATATACGTCGCAAGTTATTCATACAATTTATATTCCAACTTATCATATATATTCAAATAAATATTTAAACCAATAAGTTTAATGTACGGTATCAAACAATTAATACATTGTTACGTTTTCAAGTTATAGTATATATATATGTATCAATATACATATAATTCTTCGCGAATCGTCAAGAACAACCGAAAGGTATTTGAATATATGAAAGTAGTTCAAAAATTTTGAGATTCAGTTTTACAGACTTTGCTTATCGTGTCGAAAATGTTAATCATACAAAGATTAAGTTTAAATTTGGTCAGAAATTTTCGGGTCATTACAAGGTGGGTAATGTAACGACCCGACTTTTTCGACTTGCTTTCGTGCCTTGTATTTTTGCGAAACTGCGATTTTGTGCGTACTATGCTACTTTATACTCTGGAAACTTGATATACGTGGTTTACTTCTAATTATATGTTAAAACGTGCCTTAGAGTACGTAGGATACTTAACTTGTTCACCGGATGCTTTATAACCGTTAGTGTTACTTGACGTTTCGAATAAACCGCGGACTTCGCACACGTTTGACTTTTGTCGTAATCGGAATATTATGACTGTGAAATATTAATTATTATTTTATAATAATAATTACTTGGGATTTTGGATGCTTAATTACGCGTAGAAATTTAATTAAGCTTACTAGTTAGTCTTGTTGGACTTTCTACTTTGTTGGACTTAAGCCCACCCTACTCTAGCTAGTGGCCCAATTAATTAGCCCACTTATTAATTACTAGTGATCCATTAATATATAAGACAATTACCCATTTAATTAGAGGGAACATGATAGCAAAAATGTCAAGTATTATCCATAATGTTACATGGGATCCTAGTATAAGTACCTACTTTAGACAACCACTAACCAAAAAGCAACTTTGTGCCCCCCCTCCTCCTACAAAACCAACGGCCTTATGGCCTCACCCACACCCTCATTTGCCTATAAATACTAGCTTCATTTCATCCATTTTACACTTGCTCTCATTTATATTTCACGCACACTTAATCTCCTATCTTCTCTCTAGTCTTTCTCACTCTAAAACTTGTAAGTTTTTGATCTTTTTCTTCTTCTTCTCTTATCATTTTCATGGTCATCATCATCATTAAAGGTCTTGCTTTCTAGCTTTGATCTTGATTATATCTTGTAAGATTCAAACTTGGATTTGAATCCTTCAAGAACATGGAAGATTCAAGCTTTCTAGCTTTGAATCTTCACCTACTTTGTAGATCTAAATCTTTTTAATTTAATCTTGTTATTTTATTATAAAGATTCAAACCTGTGTTTGTAATCTTCATGTATCTTAAAGATCCAAGCTTTATGCTTCAAGATCTTCAAGAACAATCAAGATGCAAACTTTCTAGCTTGAATCTCCATATCTTTTTGTTAGATCTAAGTTTTCTAACTTATGATCTTGTTATTTTGTCAAAAAGATTCAAACTTGTGTTTGTTATCTTCATGTAACTTAAAGATCCAAGCTTTATGCTTCAAGATCTTCAAGAACAATAAAGGTTCAAGCTTTCTAGCTTTGTGACCATATAAATTGTGTGAATAGGATCCAAGCTCTCTTGCTTAGGGTTCCATCACCTCATTTGACTTAGATTGTGTTTATACTTGTTTGATTGATGTAAAGTTTGTAGCTTTAGTTGTAAATGTGACTTGTAATTGTGTTAAGTCTAAGAATATGACGTAACCTTGGTTCATCATCCATCTAAGACTCTTGATTGAGTTGTATCCTTACTTGGTCTTAACATATTGTGTGTTGATGGTGGAATCTTAGTCAAGGTAATGCTAACCCATCAACGAGTTGTACACTTGAAGCTACAAGCATCAAGGATGAGAACCGTGATGAGCATCAAGTACCAAGAACCCCACCGGAGCACTTGTCTACTGATTTTCGTATCTTATCAGACCACCTGGGCTACTGGAAAGTTGATTTTCAGTTAGTTCGGTTAGAGTAGATGATTTTCTATTTAGGCCTCGTCTTAATCCGAGTTACGGTTTAGGATTTATGGCCCTCCGAGAGTCACTACACCCTATTAATGTTGTGCTGAAATTTCTGACCTACTCGCACTTAAACCGTCGCCACGGTCAAACGAAGACAAGTTTGGTTCTGGAAATTGGTCAGCAACTAGGGGACTCATATACGGAGCCATAGCCACTGATTACACGTCTTTTTGATTTACGTATAGGTCGTAGCAGCTGACTGAAATCAGCCTATTGTTTCGATCTCTATTCTTGTCAAACTTACTTAGCTTTTTGATGATGAATGATGATGATGATGACACTTAAACTTATTTTATGCACTATTAGAATTTATAAAGACAATCTACTGACCTAATAACCTTTGATTTAGGTTGACGACCTTTCGGACCGACTTACTACTTGCACATTTTCGTATCAACTTGTATTGCTTATTCACTGTGAGTTATAGCATCCCTTTTTACTTTAATTATTTTGGGACTGAGAATACATGCGCTTTTTACGTTTTATATACTAGGCACGAGTACTTAAACTTTATATGTGTGTGGGTTATACAACGACATAAACATTCCCCTTAGCACGGTAATGTTTAGTCATTGGTTTTTGAACCGGTGAACGCGAATCTTAGATATGGATCCATAGGGTTTGACATCCCCACTCGGGCTAGTCGCGCTAGCATTTAATGGGTGTTTAATACTTCGTGAACATACGCACTCACCAAGTGTACTTTCTGGGGGTTATAAACGTTAAGTCTAGTTACCGGGTGCCCACGGTTATATATATACTTTTCATACTGTTTTGTTGCACTGAAATCTCGTGGCCTCCCTTACGTTACTGTTACAACTTAAACTATAGCTCACCAACATTCGTGTTGACTTTTAAGCGTGTATTTCCCAGGTGCCTAGAGGTTTCTTGCTTCCGCTGTTAGATTTGCTGTCATGCTGTTATTGAATTGCTATTAAGGACCTGCTGTATTAGTTATCCGCTGCATTACTAGAGATGTCTCATTCATGGAACTTTTCTTTTGCATTCGTAGTTTATGTTAATTTCAAACAATGGATTTGTAACGACCTTAGGGTCAAATACTTATGTTTATGCTCCTATTCGTAGGATGCACGTTATCGTTTATGAATGCAAGCAGGTTTTCAAACAGCATATAGTGTTTGACCGTGTGAAGATCCTGTTGATGACGAATCGTACACGATGGTTTTGTACGGGGCGTCACAAAAGAAAATTGAGTTGTTTGTTTGGCGAGCAAGGTTAAAAAGAATGGCGGTCTTAGAGGAACTAGACAAGAGAGGTTTAGATCTACATTCAATTCTATGACCGTTATGCAATGATGATGTCGAGTCCGTGGAACATTCTCTAATCTTATGCAAGCACGCGATGGAAGTTTGGGAAAGAGTGTACAAATGGTGGGGCTTTCCAAATGTAACGATATTAAGTGTTAGCGAAACTTTTCTAGGGAGAATTCCTCTTCCGAGTTCACCTCTTCAAGCGAAAGTGTGGCAAGCGGTGTAATGGATATGCGGGTATCTCAATTAGAAAAATCGAAATCAAAAAGTCTTCAAAAATTCGTCATGGAATGGTCCTACGGCTCTAAATGAAATTCAAGTCAAATCATTCGAGTGGATATCGAGAAGGATTAAAGGGAGATCGATCGATTGGCTAGTGTGGTTGACAAACCCATTATCGTGTTTATCTTAATAACCTATAACCTGTGTATTTAGAATTTGTTCTTGTGACGACCCGGAAATTTCCGACCAAATTTAAACTTAATCTTTATATGATTCCGACATGCTAAGCAAAGTCTGTAATATTGAGTCTCAAAAATTTTGAAATATGTTATGAATTCATTTGACCTTTGACTATCCCCGACGATTCACGAACAGTTGTGTAAATAAATATGTAAATATAAATATAAATATATGAGTATAAATAATAATGTAAATACAAATTAATCAGTAGAATTAAATATGTAAAGTAATATATAATATAATAAAGTTATTATTAAAAGAATCTAGATATAAACATATATAATAACTATATATAATTATATATATATATATATATATATATATATATATATATATATATATATAAGTATTATGTGTTGAAATTTATAATATCTATTTCTATTATGAAATAATATAGTAAATAGATATATAATAATTATATATAAGTATTATGTGTTGAAATTTATAATATCTATTTCTATTATGAAATAATATAGTAAATAGATATATAATAATTATATATATAAAACATTATTAATGTATTCATATTTACATATATAATGTAACAACAAGTTAAATATATATATATATATATATATATATATATATATATATATATATATATATATATATATATATATATATATATATATATATATATATATATATATATATAATAATGACAAATTATATTATTACTACTTTCATTATTATTAATATCATTATTAGTGATATTAACAAATGTTAAATATTAAAATTTTAATAAATTTAAGATTATGATTTATCAAAATAAATACTTAAATATAAATATTACTATAAGAATGATTAAAATTATTATTTAGTTGTAATTTAAATATTATTGGTTATCGTGATTAATATTATTATTATTATTATTATTAATATTATTACTTTTATAATTATAATTACTATTATTATTAAAGTCATTATTAATATTATCATATAAATAATACAATTTATCGTTTATATTGTTGATGATTATTATTATTATTATTATTATAAATATTATCATGTTTTTTTATTTATTTATCTTTCTTATTAACAGAAGTTATTTATTTTAAATATATTATTATTAGTATTATTAATTATGATTATTAATATTAAAAGTATTATTAATAAAATATTTATATTCATTAATAAATTGAAAAATTGTACAGATATATATTGAAACCGTTACATATCCACATCAATATTCTGTGAATTTTGTTTCTGTCTAGTATTATTGATATCAGAATCAATTACGTACGAAATTAATTAAGAAAACTTCATATGTTTTCATTCTTTTCCTCCTTCTTCTGTTTCTGATTGAACTACTGTCGACCCACTTTTAACTACAAAACAATTTGAATCGAATCTTAATGTTGTAGCAATCATCCAATATCACATTATATATATCAAATATTACAATTCGTGAATTAAAGAGAGAAGAACGAGAGAAAACAGAAAAAAACTCTGTATGTGTAAATTTTTACTCAAAACTCGATTCCATATAAATTTCAAAAATCTAATATTGCATTTGTGTTAGGAATCACTCACTTGAACTATCTGAAAAGTCTCAATTTCCAATTCTTCAAAACAAGATCAAATTTTTGAGTCAAACTGTTATTTTCAAAAAGTCAACTACTATGTTCTTCGAGAAATTTGAACTTTATGTGTTGTTTCTGGATCAATTAATGATCCAGAAGGTTTCTAGGTTCGATTTCGAATAAGTTTTATTCAGGAATCGTAGTCTAAAATGATTTGGAATTTCAAAATTGAAGTGGAGTTTATTTTTATTTTTTGTTCATCGCGAGATACAGCAGGAGGCTGTTTTAAAATTATTTTTTTTCCTTTTTCTTTCTCGTTTGTTAATTTATTTAAATACGTTTTAAGTGTTTCTGTTTCTATTCTAAAATTAAAATTTAGCTGCTAACTCAATTAGATTGTTGAATCGATTTGAATCATTGTTATGATGGGGAAGAAAATAGGAAAATAATTTAACGGGTTATATAAATTAGTAAGTTAGATTAAAACAGAAAAGCAGGTTCAGATGAATGGTTAAGAGAGGTGTCGAGTATGCGTGAGGTCTCGGGTTCAATCCCCGGCATGGACTGTCATTTCTTTTTGGAACTCATTTTTTCTTGAGGTAGTCTACTTTTATTTATTTTTATTATTATTACTTTTATTATTCTTATTATTATTATTATTATTATTATTATTATTATTATTATTATTATTATTATTATTATTATTATTATTATTATTATTATTATTATTATTATTATTGTTATTATGATTATTATTATTATTGTTATTATTACTTATTGTTGTTATTATATACTTAAAATGATTATTATTATTATCATTTATTTATTATTAAGTAATAACATTAGAGTATTATAAGTATTGTTATTATTTTTATTATGATTATAATAATTATTATTATTGTAAAAATAATAAAATTTATTATTATTTTCATTAATATTAGTATTAATATCATTTTAGGATTATTATTAACAAAAGTATTTTTATTAAGATTACCATTAGTAATAATATTGTTATAATTATTATCATCATGTTTTAAGTATTAATATCACAAATTAATATTTTCATTATTATTATTATTAAAATTTTCATTTTATTAAAAACTACCGATACTATCATTATTATGAAATTTACTATTAAAATTATCATTAATAGTATTGTTAATAGAATTATAAATAATATCATCATATTTATTAATATTAGTATTATCACTATTAATATTTCAAATAATATCTTAGTATTACTAATGTACTGTTTTAACAAACAAATGATATATATATATATATATATATATATATATATATATATATATATATATTTAATACATATAACATAATAAAATTTAATATTTTATTACACAATGAATATATGAAACATATATATATTATTAATATAAAAAGGATATAGCTAATAAATTTATATATATATATTTGTTCGATTACAATTATGTATATTAATAAATATACAAATGATATAGGTTCGTGAATCCAAGGCTAACCCTGCATTGTTCGGTATCGCCGTATGAATATTTTTACTACAAAATATTGTAGTGTGAGTTTCATTACTCCCTTTTTTTATATATATTTTTGGGACTGAGAATACATGCGCTGATTTTATTAATGTTTTACGAAATAGACACAAGTGATCAAAAACTACATTCTATGGCTGGATTATGAATATTAAATATCACCCCTTTTTAGCTTGGTAACCTAATAATTAGGAAACGGGTATGGCCCCTAATTGACGCGAATCCTAAAGATAGATCTATGGACCTCGACAAGTCCCATCCGGGGTACGGATGCTTTAGTACTTCGAGATTATTATTATTATACAGACGAGAGGTTCTGTTTGGGGATATTCTATGCATTAAAGTTAAGTCGGTTATCAAGCGTTCACCATATGAATAATTTTTAATTCGCGAGTTACGCGTGTTATTATGTACTCGGGTTACGTGTACAATTGAATATCTGAAATCTTGTGGTCTATTAAAATGATGGAAATGAATGTTTATGATAAACTAATGAACTCACCAACCTTTTGGTTGACACTTTAAAGCATATTTATCCTCAGGTTTGAAAGAAATCTTTCGTTGTGCATTTGCTCATTTAGAGATATTATTTGGAGTCATTCATGACATATTTCAAAAGACGTTGCATTCGAGTTGTTGAGTACAACAAGATTACTATTTAGTCATTTATAGTTTGGATATATTATGAAAGAGTATGCATGCCTGTCAACTTTCGATGTAATGAAAGTTTGTCTTTTAAAACAAATGCAATGTTTGTAAAATGTATCATATAGAGGTCAAATACCTCGCAATGTAATCATATGTTATTGTATTCGTTCTTATGGATTAGGACTGTCTTTACATGTGGTATCAGAACGGTGGTCTTAGCGAACCAGGTCTTGCATTAGTGTGTCTAACTGATAGTTGTTTAGATGCATTAGTGAGTCTGGACTTCGACCGTGTCTGCATATCAAAAGTTTTGCTTATCATTTTGTTTCGGAAATTACCTATTTATCATCCTTAGGAAACTATCTGCTTATCATCCTTAGTCTAGACACGTCTTGCTGCATTGATTGCATGAATAGTGTATAGACAACATTCATATCTTAGCGTATCTACTAAATCATATCTTATCGTATCTATTACTGTAAACTTTGCCTGACATATTCCGTAAATTCCTCTGTAATCTACGAAATCTTTTGCTCTATGTATATAGATATTCTATGTGATTAGAATACCATCCGATAGCTGGAAAATCATTTCAAATCGAAAAATCCTTTATTCAATCGTACGAAATGGAATTCATCGTTAGTTCAAGTCCCTCAGATTCCGAAATGGAACTTCACTCAAGCTCCGAAAGCAGTGTGACCGGAATGGATCAACCAATCAGTCATCATCTATTCTGGATGAATTGAGGATGGGTTCGTAGCCTCCTCAATCATTGGAGATAAGAAGAAGGTGATCCCTTCCATCCACCACATTGTCCTCTTGGCGAAGAACCTGAAGCACTTACCGGCGAACCTGTCCGAAACACCATTTTCTCTCTCATTTCCAGAGTATCTCGTCACGATTATATACTACATCAAATTCTAGATTTTATTCATCCGCTCGTTTCGACCGACAATCATTCCAGAATATTGGAAGAAGTCAACAAGCTTCGCGCTCGAGTAATCAATTTGGAGAATATGGTGCAAAACTTACCTGCTTCAGTACCATCCGTACCAGCACCACCAGCACCAGTAGTACCACCAACAACAACATCCGCATCACACGCCTCAACATCACAATCTATACCTCAAGCATAATCATCGTTCTACATGACATTCTACATCATTTATCTTCGTTCGACATGGCGATTATGTAATCTCTAATGTTTTAGAGATTACATATTCTTGTTCTAACGGTAAATCAAATAAGTTTAATATCATATTAACTCATTAAATTCATGATTACATCTGAAGAAAATATATATGTATATATGTTTTCATAAAGATTGTAATTAAAAATTCTTTTGTACAAACTGTTAATGGTAAGAATATTTTAACGGGTAGGTAATACCCGAGAAATATTTAGATTTCACATTAATAAGTTACACTGTACATTCTTCGAACCTAATTCAATAGTCATTTACTATCCTACTTACATCCACCGATATACGTATCCGTTCACCGTAGAATAACCATTTTTATTCAATTTTATATTTGGATTTTGACATATCAGAATCCACAAGTGGCATAATGAAGAAAACATTGGACAAAATAAAATTTGTTAGAAACAAACAAATTAACTATGAGAAATTTTGTTAAGAATTCACGCTAACAAAATTCTAGCTAATTGTTTTTAGCTAACTGTTAATTCCTTGTTACATTTTAATTATCGCAATTTAATTATCGCAATTTAATTATCGCAATTTATTTATCGCAATTTTAATTCTCGCAATTTTATTTATCGTCATTTAATTTCTGTTATTTATTTTACGCACTTTAAATATCGTCGTATAAATCGGGACACATATACAATGTTTTGACATATTATATTGACGTCATCTATATATATTATTTGGAATAACCATAGACACTCTATATGCTGTAATGCTCGAGTTCGCTATACAAGGTTGAGGTTGATTCTTAAATAATATATATATAATTTGAGTTGTGATCGAGTCTGAGACATGTATACAATGGGTTACGATACGTATTAATTAATTCGAATATTATATATTAAACTATATATGAATTATTGAATTACTAATTGTGGATTGCTAACTGTGGACTACTAGCATTGGACAATTAAAATGAATTAAAATATTGATTATAACATATGAAACTAAACATTTCTTCAAGCATACCACTTGAGTTCATCTTAAACCTCGTTTGTATCTTGACAATTACAATCTGCATTCAAACCTTTCACGATTCTTGAAAACACCTTAATCGAGAGGATGAACCAACCGCACTTCATCTACAGAAGAAAAGATTGATGCATATAGTTCGGCACCTGAAAAATCTCGAAAACTAAGTAAACGTTTAACGCGTAGCTGTGCTAATTCCTTTAGCGTTATTATTATCAAAAATAACTTTGCAATCTCTTTCCAATTTAGCCAATTTTGTCACAGCTCTTGCAAGTCAACTTCGACTTTTCGTTCGAAAAACTCTATTATAACCTTGATATATATGTGTGCTCTTTTATTGTTACCGGGGAACCTTTTATATTCCATCATATTACCAGCAGATGTACCAACAACCTCGTTGCTCCTTGGCTTAAATCCCTTCGACAAATCACAATATTTATCTATTGAAGTCTTATCATGAACTCATCGGCATCTTGTAACGAGAATTGTCATACCAAGTATTGGGAAATCAGCAATCAGTATTTTGAATCTCGCAGCGTTTCTACATAAAAAATTATATATACATATAACATTTATCTCTTAGAATTATGATCTCTCATTCTGAAACTCTGTACAAATCACAAGGACTAAACTTGTACATAAAGAATCCTGATGATTCTGTTTCTGATGAAATATTTAGCGAATACCTTGCTCCTTAATCGCTCTAAATCATCATGAATGAATTTCTTCATCACAATTTGATTCTAAAATTCTAAGATATTATCGTATCTTTCAATACTAATATCCTCAATATTTCTGAAGATATCTTCATAAATATTCTTATCCAAAATCATCTATTTTCTCGCGTTATCAGTATTACATCATAAAGGAAACTGTATAGTTTCTATATTCTGTAAACCTTCGAGTTTAAATTATGAATATTTTTGAAGTAGTGTTGGGAATTGAAGCATGAGTTAGTATAATATAATGACACTTGATCAACGTGATTATATTACAGTAAGTCATGCTGAGTTCCTAATGAAACATGATGATTCACAGACCATAACGTCATCATGTGCCATGTTACACGACTCTTATATTCTACCTAATCTTCAAACATATTAAGAACATATCTTCTTGGTAAATCTATTTCTCCAGGATATTCTGGTAATTTGACAAATCAAGATCGTGCTATTACAATTTTCTTCTTAGAACATTAACTATATTCATTCCGAATTTCATATCTACAAATTCTGGACCATTATTCGCTTGACTTAGAGTCGAGAAAAGAATAAAAAGGCAAAGAGCTCCGAAATATAAGGGAGAATATAAAACCCGATAACAACACATAAATTACAAATCGTGTATATTAATGTTTATCGCAACATAAAGACACGGGAGAATTAAAAACACTATAACCCCAAGGGCGAAGTAGAAAAAAACAGATTCCTCCGATGGAAGTTAGAAAAGGAGAATGATTGTTGCAATAGTAAGGATAAGGACAAGGATTAGAACTGGATTAAGCATTTTCACAATCTTTTGAATTTGAGAATTGAGTATAGGAGTGGAAAATAGTAGAACGGAAAAAGTTTAATTTATAATGAAAATATCGGACAGAGTAATCGAGGTAGATCACCGTATTTAATTATAGAGATCTTAATTTCCTTATTCGTCGAAGAATCAAATCTTTTAGATTTCAAAGATTTTCTTTAAATCCCTTGAATTCCGGAATTCAACCTTGACTACGTCAAAAGCTAAATCTTTACTTCTTTATTTCACTCTTTTGTGATAGCTTCACTCGTACTATTTACATGAACGAATTATTTTATCCATATTACTCACTGATGATAAAAACTCCAATTTCAGCTCGTATGCGTCATGAAAATATTTTTATTGTTAGCCATGACAACCACAATCAAATTTCGGGAGGAAATTTCTTTAACGGGTAGGTACTGTGACGACCCGGAAATTTCTGACCAAATTTAAACTTAATCTTTATATTATTCTGACATGCTAAGCAAAGTCTATAATATTGAGTCTCAAAAATTTTGAACTATGTTATGAATTCATTTGACCTTTGACTATCCCCGACGATTCACGAACAGTTGTGTAAATAAATATGTAAATATATAAATATAAATATATGAGTATAAATAATAATGTGAATACAAATTAATTAGTAGAATTAAATATGTAAAGTAAAATATAATATAATAAAGTTATTATTAAAAGAATCTAGATATAAACATATATAATAACTATATATAAGTATTATGTGTTGAAATTTATAATATCTAATTCTATTATGAAATAATATAGTAAATAGATATATAATAATTATATATATAAAACATTATTAATGTATTCATATTTACATATATAATGTAACAACAAGTTAATATATATATATATATATATATATATATATATATATATATATATATATATATATATATATATATATATATATATATATATATAATAATAATAATAATAATAATGGCAAATTATATTATTACTACTTTCATTATTATTAATATCATTATTAGTGATATTAACAAATGTTAAATATTAAAATTTTAATAAATTTAAGATTATGATTTATCAAAATAAATACTTAAATATAAATATTGCTATAAGAATGATTAAAATTATTATTTAGTTGTAATTTAAATATTATTGGTTATCGTGATTAATATTATTATTATTATTAATATTATTACTTTTATAATTATAATTACCATTATTATTAAAGTCATTATTAATATTATCATATAAATAATACAATTTATCGTTTATATTGTTGATGATTATTATTATTATTATTAAAAAATATTATCATGTTTTTATTTATTTATTTATCTTTCTTATTAACAGAAGTTATTTATTTTAAATATATTATTATTAGTATTATTAATTATGATTATTAATATTAAAAGTATTATTAATAAAATATTTATATTCATTAATAAATTGAAAAATTGCACATATATATATTGAAACCGTTACATATCCACATCAATATTCTGTAAATTTTGTTTCTGTCTAGTATTATTGATATCAGAATCAATTATGTATGAAATTAATTAAGAAAACTTCATTTGTTTTCATTCTTTTCCTCCTCCTTCTGTTTCTGATTGAACTACTATCGACCCACTTTTAACTACAAAACAATTTGAATCGAATCTTAATGCTGTAGCAATAATCCAATATCACATTATATATATCAAATATTATAATTCATGAATTAAAGAGAGAAGAACGAGAGAAAACAGAAAAAAAAACTCTGTATGTGTAAATTTTTACTCAAAACTCGATTCCATATAAATTTCAAAAATCTAATATTGCATTTGTGTTAGGAATCACTCACTTGAACTATCTGAAAGTCTCAATTTCCAATTCTTCAAAATAAGATCGAATTTTTGAGTCAAAGTGTTATTTTCAAAAAGTCAACTACTATGTTCTTTGAGAAATTTGAACTTTATGTGTTGTTTTTGGATCAATTAATGATCTAGAAAGTTTATAGGTTCGATTTCGAATAAGTTTTGTTCAGGAATCGTAGTATAAAACAATTTGGAATTTCAAAATTGAAGTGGAGTTTATTTTTTATTTTTGTTCTTCGTGAGATACAGCAGCAGGAAGTTGTTTTAATTTTTTTTTTCTTTTTCTTTCTCGTTTGTTAATTTATTTAAATACGTTTTAAGTGTTTCTGTTTCTATTCTAAAATTAAAATTTAGCTGCTAACTCAATTAGATTGTCGAATCGATTTGAATCATTGTTATGATGGGGAAGAAAATAAGAAAACAATTTAACGGGTTATATAAATTAGTAAGTTAGATTAAAACAGAAAAGCAGGTTCAGATGAATGGTTAAGAGCGGTGTCGGGTATGCGTGCGGTCTCGGGTTCAATCCCCGGCATAGACTGTCTTTTCTTTTTGGAACTCATTTTTTTTGAAGTAGTCTACTTTTATTTATTTTTATTATTATTACTTTTATTATTATTATTATTATTATTATTATTATTATTATTATTATTATTATTATTATTATTATTGTTATTATGATTATTATTATTATTATTATTGTTATTATTACTTATTGTTGTTATTATATACTTAAAATGATTATTATTATTATCATTTATTTATTATTAAGTAATAACATTAGAGTATTATAAGTATTATTATTTTTATTATGATTATAATTATAATTATAATTATTATTATAAAAAATAAAATTTATTATTATTTTCATTAATATTAGTATTAATATCATTTTAGGATTATTATTAACAAAAGTATTTTTATTAAGATTACCATTAGTAATAAGATTGTTATAATTATTATCATCATGTATTAAGTATTAATATCACAAATTAATATTTTCATTATTATTATTATTAAATTTTTCATTTTATTAAAAACTACCGATACTATCATTATTATGAAATTTACTATTAAAATTATCATTAATAGTATTATTAATTGAATTATAAATAATATCATCATTTTTATTAATATTAGTATTATCACTATTAATATTTCAAATAATATCTTAGTATTACTAATGTACTGTTTTAACAAACAAATGATATATATATATATATATATATATATATATATATATATATATATATATATATATATATATATATATATATATATATATAAAATACATATAACATAATAAAATTTAATATTTTATTACACAATGAATATATGAAACATATATATATTATTAATATAAAAAGGATATAGCTAATAAATTTATATATATATTTGTTCGATTACAATTATGTATATTAATAAATATACAAATGATATAGGTTCGTGAATCCAAGGCCAACCCTGCATTGTTCGGTATCGCCGTATGAATATTTTTACTACAAAATATTGTAGTGTGAGTTTCATTACTCTCTTTTTTATATATATTTTTTGGGACTGAGAATACATGCGCTGATTTTATTAATGTTTTACGAAATAGACACAAGTGATCAAAAACTAAATTCTATGGCTGGATTATGAATATTGAATATCACCCCTTTTTAGCTTGGTAACCTAATAATTAGGAAACGAGTATGGCCCCTAATTGACGCGAATCCTAAAGATAGATCTATGGACCTCGACAAGTCCCATCCGGGGTACGGATGCTTTAGTACTTCGAGATTATTATTATTATACAGCCGGGAGGTTCTGTTTGGGGATATTCTATGTATTAAAGTTAAGTCGGTTATCAAGCGTTTATCATATGAATGATTTTTAATTCGCGGGTTATGCGTGTTATTATGTACTCGGGTTACGTGTACAATTGAATATCTGAAATCTTGTGGTCTATTAAAATGATGGAAATGAATGTTTATGATAAACTAATGAACTCACCAACCTTTTGGTTGACACTTTAAAGCATGTTTATTTTCAGGTTTGAAAGAAATCTTCCGCTGTGCATTTGCTCATTCAGAGATATTACTTGGAGTCATTCATGACATATTTCAAAAGACGTTGCATTCGAGTCGTTGAGTTCAACAAGATTACTATTTAGTCATTTATAGTTTGGATATATTATGAAAGAGTATGCATGCCTGTCAACTTTCGATGTAATGAAAGTTTGTATTTTAAAACAAATGCAATGTTTATAAAATGTATCATATAGAGGTCAAATACCTCGCAATGTAATCATATGTTATTGTATTCGTTCTTATGGATTAGGACGGGTCTTTACAGTTCTGATGGATGTTATCTTAACATCCAATTCGTGATCCTTCTATGATTGTAAACTGTTTCGGCTCAATGGTCTTTAAGGATGATGTTATGTGAGGTGTATACGAAATAGTTATATTTTTACTACGAAATACTATTAAATATGATACAATTTTACACAAGTTGTTTATTTATTTATAGAGTGGATATACCTAAACCTTGCGACAACACTATAGGCAGTGTACCTAATCGTACAGTAGTGTAGTTTTTAGTAAGTCCGGTTCGTTCCTCAAGGAGCTAGCCAAGTTTAACGCTATATTTTTAAAAACTATATTTGTGTGTATATATATATATATATATATATATATATATATATATATATATATAAGTAGTGTTATTATTATTGTAAAAAGGGGGTTTTACCGTTTAATGACCGGTTTGTCGATTTTATGTCTTAAGTCGCAATTAAAACCTAATGTAAAATATTAAAAATAAATATAACTTAATTTAAAGCGTAAAGTAAATGACGATAATAAAAGTGTGATAATTTAAAGTGCGATAAATAAAATGACGATAAATAAAATTGCGATAATTAAAAAGTACGATAATTAAAAGTGCGATAAATAAAATGACAGTAAATAAAAGTGCGATGATATATAAAATAAAGGAATTATGCTTATTTAAACTTCCGTAATCATGATGTTTGACGTGTTGATTTTAGTTTATTGCCATGGGTTAATTGTCCTTTGTCCTGGATTATTCGATATGTCCATACGGTTTTGTCCATAATAGTCCATCGGTCATAATTATAAAGTGCGAGAGTCTTCGTCAAATTATCCTTATATCCGAAGTCAAATATGAATGATTATTTTTGTCTCTATGCATGGGACGTATATTTATGAGAACTGGAAATGAAATTCTTGTGGTCTATTAAAATGATAGAAATAAATGATTATGATAAACTAATGAACTCACCAACCTTTTGGTTGACACTTTAAAGCATGTTTATTCTCAGGTGTTAAAGAAATCTTCCGCTGTGCATTTGCTCATTTTAAAGATATTACTTGGAGTCATTTATGGCATATTTCAAAAGACGTTGCATTCAAGTCGTTGAGTTCAATAGAGATTATTATTAAGTAAATGACAGATTAGGTCATTTATAGTCGAATCTTATGAAATGGTATGCATGTCTGTCAATTTTCGATGTAAAGAGAGTTTATCTTTTAAAAACGAATGCAATGTCTGAAAAATGTATCATATAGAGGTCAAATACCTCGCGATGTAATCAACTATTGAGAATCGTTTATAATGTATATGAACGGGTCCTTTCACGACGTATCGAAGGAAAAACAACCCCTTTTAACCTAACTTCTGATCCAGATTTGCTTGATATGCCGCGGCGTGGACCCAATTGTCGCGGCGCGGCCTAAGGCTGTATCTGACAGCTCGACCAACTTAAACAATTTTCTATTTTATTTAATTTGTAAATTCCAAACCCGCTTCCTATATTCACCTAGCCTTCAACAATAGTCTCACAAGACTTAACGCTAACCAAACCCATGTTTAAACTTATACATGCACACATTATCAAGTATACATATATGTATATATATATATATATCTACACATATATTCATACATTTACGCATAAGCTAACGAGTTATAAACGTACAAATGATTAAGTAAGTACCTTTCGATACGTACGGGAAAACGGGATGTTACAACTCTCCCCCACTTGAATCGGAGCGCGTCCTCGCGATCCAAGCCGCATGACAAGAAGGAAGATAAACCAACAAAAACTCTTCGGGCTCCCAAGTAAACTCGGAACCCTTACTACGACGCCATTGAACTTTAAAAGTCCTAACCTCTTTATGTCTCAACCTTTTGACCTTCTCATCAAGTATGGCAATCGGTTCCTCGATATACTCTAACTTATTATTTAGCTCAATCTCGTCTAATAGCACCCAAGATGATTCATCCGCAAGACACTTACGGAGGTGGGAAACATGAAATGTATTATGGATCCCCGCAAGCTCTTCGGGCAATTCCAAAAGATACGCAACTTCACCAACACGAGCTAAAACCTTAAACGGCCCAATAAACCGAGGAGCTAACTTTCCTCGTTTCCGGAATCGAATAATACCTTTCCATGGCGAAACCTTAAGCATCATCATGTCACCTTCTTAAAATTCGATCGTTCGTCTACGCTTGTCGGCATACGACTTTTGCCTATCTTGAGACTTTTTCAATTGTTCTCGAATCATATCAACTTTGCTATTTGTCTCTTAGACCAAATCGGTACTCCCGATTTCCTTTTGTCCTACTTCACCCCAATAAATCGGGGTTCGACATCTACGCCCATAAAGCATCTCATATGGTGGCATCCCAATACTAGTATGGTAACTATTATTGTACGAGAATTCCACCAAAGGCAAATGCTCATCCCAACTACCACCAAAATCAATAATGCACGCACGTAACATATCTTCCAAAGTTTGATTCGTACGTTCGGTTTGACCGTCCGTTTGAGGATGATACGCCGTGCTTAATTTTAATTGCGTACCCATATCTTCATGAAATTTCTCCCAAAACCGAGATGTAAAACGGGTATCTCGATCCGAAATAATAGATATAGGAACACCGTGTCGAGAGATGACTTCCTTGATAAACAACTTAGCCAAGGTCTCCGACGATATCGCTTCCTTAATGGGAAGAAACAAAGCACTCTTCGTCAGTCGATCAACTATAACCCAAATCGAATCAAACTGGGTTCTCGCCGTTTTAGGTAACTTTGTGATGAAATCCATGGTAATGTGATCCCATTTCCATTTCGGGATTTCTAACGGTTGTAACTTACCATACGGCTTTTGGTGCTCGGCCTTAACTTGCAAACACGTGACGCATTGCTCAACATACTTCACAACATCACGTTTCATGCCCGGCCACCAATAATCTTTCCTTAAATCAAGATACATTTTCGTTGCGCCCGGATGAATGGAATACTTTGACTTATGTGCTTCATCAAGTAGCACTTGTCGATAATCTCCCATTTTAGGCACCCACACTCTTCCTTGAAAAGACAACAAACCCCTCGAGCCCATAGTAATGAACTCCGATTGTCCCACAATTCGCTTCGCATGCTTGTTGTGAACGTAAGCCTCTATTTGAATCACGCTGAGTTTTTCAAGAAAATCGTTAGTAATAATCATACGTAACAATCCCAATCGTAACGCCGGGTGATGACTCTTTCGACTTAACGCATCCGCGACCACATTCGCCTTGCCCGGATGATAAAGTATCTCAAAATCAGAGTATTTTACCACATCCATCCACCTACGTTGATGATAATTCAAATCTCGTTGATTAAAGAGATGTTTCAAACTCTTATGATCCGAATAAATCGTACATTTGACACCATACAAGAAATGGCGCCAAATTTTCAACGCATGCACAACCGCCGCCAACTCAAGATCATGAGTTGGATATCTCGTCTCGTGTTCCTTTAATTATCGAGAGGCATAAGCGATGACTTTACCTCTTTGCATTAGAACACACCCGAGTCCATTTAACGAAGCATCACAATAAACCGTCATGTCTTCCACTCCTTCAGGTAACACTAACACTGGAGCTTGACACAACTTCTCTTTTAGCAATTGAAAAGCAATTTCTTGCTCGTCCTCCCAATTAAATCTCGCGTTCTTCCTCGTCAACTTTGTCAATGAAGAAGCGATCTTAGAAAAGTCTTGGATAAACCGACGATAATAACCGGCCAATCCGAGAAAACTTCGGACCTCCGTAGGCGTAGTCGGTTGTCTCCAAATCTTCACCGTCTCTATCTTCCCCGGATCCACTTGAATACCCTCCTTGTTCACAATATGACCAAGGAATTGAACTTTCCTTAGCCAAAATTCACATTTGGAGAATTTAGCATACAACTTCTCCTTTCGTAACGTCTTCAATACTTTACGCAAATGACGTTCATGTTCGTTCATATGAAATGTCCCGTTCTTATTGATTAAAAACGTTCCATATTAATTGATTTCGTTGCGAGGTTTTGACCTCTATATGAGACGTTTTTCAAAGACTGCATTCATTTTAAAACAAACCATAACCTTTATTTCAAAAATAAAGGTTTAAAAAGCTTTACGTAGATTATCAAATAATGATAATCTAAAATATCCTGTTTACACACGACCATTACATAATGGTTTACAATACAAATATGTTACAACAAAATAAGTTTCTTGAATGCAGTTTTTACAAAATATCATACAAGCATGGACTCCAAATCTAGTCCTTATTTAAGTATGCGACAGCGGAAGCTCTTAATAATCACCTGAGAATAAACATGCTTAAAACGTCAACAAAAATGTTGGTGAGTTATAGGTTTAACCTATATATATCAAATCATAATAATAGACCACAAGATTTCATATTTCAATACACATCCCATACATAGAGATAAAAATCATTCATATGGTGAACACCTGGTAACCGACATTAACAAGATGCATATATAAGAATATCCCCATCATTCCGAGACACCCTTCGGATATGATATAAATTTCGAAGTACTAAAGCATCCGGTACTTTGGATGGGGTTTGTTAGGCCCAATAGATCTATCTTTAGGATTCGCGTCAATTAGGGTGTCTGTTCCCTAATTCTTAGATTACCAGACTTAATAAAAAGGGGCATATTCAATTTCGATAATTCAACCATAGAATGTAGTTTCACGTACTTGTGTCTATTTTGTAAATCATTTATAAAACCTGCATGTATTCTCATCCCAAAAATATTAGATTTTAAAAGTGGGACTATAACTCACTTTCACAGATTTTTACTTCGTCGGGAAGTAAGACTTGGCCACTGGTTGATTCACGAACCTATAACAATATATACATATATATCAAAGTATGTTCAAAATATATTTACAACACTTTTAATATATTTTGATGTTTTAAGTTTATTAAGTCAGCTGTCCTCGTTAGTAACCTACAACTAGTTGTCCACAGTTAGATGTACAGAAATAAATCGATAAATATTATCTTGAATCAATCCACGACCCAGTGTATACGTATCTCAGTATTGATCACAACTCAAACTATATATATTTTGGAATCAACCTCAACCCTGTATAGCTAACTCCAACATTCACATATAGAGTGTCTATGGTTGTTCCGAAATATATATAGATGTGTCGACATGATAGGTCGAAACATTGTATACGTGTCTATGGTATCTCAAGATTACATAATATACAATACAAGTTGATTAAGTTATGGTTGGAATAGATTTGTTACCAATTTTCACGTAGCTAAAATGAGAAAAATTATCCAATCTTTTTTTACCCATAACTTCTTCATTTTAAATCCGTTTTGAGTGAATCAAATTGCTATGGTTTCATATTGAACTCTATTTTATGAATCTAAACAGAAAAAGTATAGGTTTATAGTCGGAAAAATAAGTTACAAGTCGTTTTTGTAAAGGTAGTCATTTCAGTCGAAAGAACGACGTCTAGATGACCATTTTAGAAAACATACTTCCACTTTGAGTTTAACCATAATTTTTGGATATAGTTTCATGTTCATAATAAAAATAATTTTCTCAAAATAACAACTTTTAAATAAAAGTTTATTATAGTTTTTAGTTAACTAACCCAAAACAGCCCGCGGTGTTACTACGACGGCGTAAATCCGATTTTACGGTGTTTTTCGTGTTTCCAGGTTTTAAATCATTAAGTTAGCATATCATATAGATATAGAACATGTGTTTAGTTGATTTTAAAAGTCAAGTTAGAAGGATTAACTTTTGTTTGCGAACAAGTTTAGAATTAACTAAACTATGTTCTAGTGATTGCAAGTTTAAACCTTCGAATAAGATAGCTTTATATGTATGAATCGAATGATGTTATGAACATCATTACTACCTTAAGTTCCTTGGATAAACCTACTGGAAAAGAGAAAAATGGATCTAGCTTCAACGGATCCTTGGATGGCTCGAAGTTCTTGAAGCAGAATCATGACACAAAAACAAGTTCAAGTAAGATCATCACTTGAAATAAGATTGTTATAGTTATAGAAATTGAACCAAAGTTTGAATATGATTATTACCTTGCATTAGAATGATAACCTACTGTAAGAAACAAAGATTTCTTGAGGTTGGATGATCACCTTACAAGATTGGAAGTGAGCTAGCAAACTTGAAAGTATTCTTGATTTTATGTAACTAGAACTTGTAGAATTTATGAAGAACACTTAGAACTTGAAGATAGAACTTGAGAGAGATTAATTAGATGAAGAAAATTGAAGAATGAAAGTGTTTGTAGGTATTTTTGGTCGTTGGTGTATGGATTAGATATAAAGGATATGTAATTTTGTTTTCATGTAAATAAGTCATGAATGATTACTCATATTTTTGTAATTTTATGAGATATTTCATGCTAGTTGCCAAATGATGGTTCCCACATGTGTTAGGTGACTCACATGGGCTGCTATTATCTGATCATTGGAGTGTATATACCAATAGTACATACATCTAAAAGCTGTGTATTGTATGAGAACGAATACGGGTGCATACGAGTAGAATTGTTGATGAAACTGAACGAGGATGTAATTGTAAGCATTTTTGTTAAGTAGAAGTATTTTGATAAGTGTATTGAAGTCTTTCAAAAGTGTATAAATACATATTAAAACACTACATGTATATACATTTTAACTGAGTCGTTAAGTCATCGTTAGTCGTTACATGTAAATGTTGTTTTGAAACCTTTAGGTTAACGATCTTGTTGAATGTTGTTAACCCATTATTTATTATAACAAATGAGATGTTAAATTGTTATATTATCATGATATTATTATATATAATATATCTTAGTATGATATATATACAGTTAAATGTCGTTACAATGATAATCGTTACATATATGTCTCGTTTCGAAATCATTAAGTTAGTAGTCTTATTTTTACATATGTATTTCATTGTTAATACACTTAATAATATATTTACTTATCATTTAACATAATTAACCAAGTGTATCAATATCTTAATATGATTCATATGTACCTAGTAAGACGTTGTTATAACGATAATCGTTATATATATCGTTTTCGAGTTTCTTAAATTAATAGTCTCATTTTTATGTATATAACTCATTGTTAAAATACCTAATGAGATACATACTTATAATAAAATCATGTTAACTATATATATAATCATATATATGTCATCGTATAGTTTTTACAAGTTTTAACGTTCGTGAATCACCGGTCAACTTGGGTGGTCAATTGCCTATATGAAACCTATTTCAATTAATCAAGTCTTAACAAGTTTGATTGCTTAACATGTTGGAAACATTTAATCATGTAAATATCAATCTCAATTAACATATATAAACATGGAAAAGTTTGGGTCACTACAGTACCTACCCGTTAAATAAATTTCGTCCCGAAATTTTAAGCTGTTGAAGGTGTTGACGAATCTTCTGGAAATAGATGCGGGTATTTCTTCTTCATCTGATCTTCACGCTCCCAGGTGAACTCGGGTCCTCTATGAGCATTCCATCGAACCTTAACAATTGGTATCTTGTTTTGCTTAAGTCTTTTAACCTCACGATCCATTATTTAGACGAGTTCTTCGATGAATTGGAGTTTTTCGTTGATTTGGATTTCATCTAACGGAATAGTGAGATCTTCTTTAGCAAAATATTTCTTCAAATTCGAGACGTGGAAAGTGTTATGTACAGCCGCGAGTTGTTGAGGTAACTCAAGTCGGTAAGCTACTGGTCCGACACGATCAATAATCTTGAATGGTCCAATATACCTTGGATTTAATTTCCCTCGTTTACCAAATCGAACAACGCCTTTCCAAGGTGCAACTTTAAGCATGACCATCTCTCCAATTTCAAATTCTATATCTTTTCTTTTAATGTCAGCGTAGCTCTTTTGTCGACTTTGGGCGGTTTTCAACCGTTGTTGAATTTGGATGATCTTCTCGGTAGTTTCTTGTATAATCTCCGGACCCGTAATCTGTCTATCCCCCACTTCACTCCAACAAATCGGAGACCTGCACTTTCTACCATAAAGTGCTTCAAACGGCGCCATCTCAATACTTGAATGGTAGCTGTTGTTGTAGGAAAATTCTGCTAACGGTAGATGTCGATCCCAACTGTTTCCGAAATCAATAACACCTGCTCGTAGCATGTCTTCAAGCGTTTGTATCGTCCTTTCGCTCTGCCCATCAGTTTGTGGATGATAGGCAGTACTCATGTCTAGACGAGTTCCTAATGCTTGCTGTAATGTCTGCCAGAATCTTGAAATAAATCTGCCATCCCTATCAGAGATAATAGAGATTGGTATTCCATGTCTGGAGATGACTTCCTTCAAATACAGTCGTGCTAACTTCTCCATCTTGTCATCTTCTCTTATTGGCAGGAAGTGTGCTGATTTGGTGAGACGATCAACTATTACCCAAATAGTATCAAAACCACTTGCAGTCCTTGGCAATTTAGTGATGAAATCCATGGTAATGTTTTCCCATTTCCATTCTGGGATTTCGGGTTGTTGAAGTAGACCTGATGGTTTCTGATGCTCAGCTTTGACCTTAGAACACGTCAAACATTCTCCTACGTATTTAGCAACATCGGCTTTCATACCCGGCCACCAAAAATGTTTCTTGATATCCTTGTACATCTTCCCCGTTCCAGGATGTATTGAGTATCTGGTTTTATGAGCTTCTCTAAGTACCATTTCTCTCATATCTCCAAATTTTGGTACCCAAATCCTTTCAGCCCTATACCGGGTTCCGTCTTCCCGAATATTAAGATGCTTCTCCGATCCTTTGGGTATTTCATCCTTTAAATTTCCCTCTTTTAAAACTCCTTGTTGCGCCTCCTTTATTTGAGTAGTAAGGTTATTATGAATCATTATATTCATAGATTTTACTCGAATGGGTTCTCTGTCCTTCCTGCTCAAGGCATCGGCTACCACATTTGCCTTCCCCGGGTGGTAACGAATCTCAAAGTCGTAATCATTCAATAATTCAATCCACCTACGCTGCCTCATATTCAGTTGTTTCTGATTAAATATGTGTTGAAGACTTTTGTGGTCGGTATATATAATACTTTTGACCCCATATAAGTAGTGCCTCCAAGTCTTTAATACAAAAACAACTACGCCTAATTCCAAATCATGCGTCGTATAATTTTGTTCGTGAATCTTCAATTGTCTAGACGCATAAGCAATCACCTTCGTTCGTTGCATTAATACACAACCGAGACCTTGCTTTGATGCGTCACAATAAATCACAAAATCATCATTCCCTTCAGGCAATGACAATATAGGTGCCGTAGTTAGCTTTTTCTTCAATAACTGAAACGCTTTCTCTTGTTCATCATTCCATTCAAATTTCTTCCCTTTATGCGTTAATGCAGTCAAGGGTTTTGCTATTCTGGAAAAGTCTTGGATGAACCTTCTGTAGTAACCAGCTAGTCCTAAAAACTGGCGTATGTGTTTCGGAGTTTTCGGGGTTTCCCACTTTTCAACAGTTTCTATCTTTGCCGGATCCACCTTAATACCTTCTTTGTTCACTATGTGACCGAGGAATTGAACTTCTTCCAACCAAAATGCACACTTTGAAAACTTAGCGTACAATTCTTCCTTCCTCAATACTTCTAACACCTTTCTCAAGTGTTCACCGTATTCTTGGTCATTCTTTGAGTAAATAAGTATGTCATCAATGAAAACAATGACAAACTTGTCAAGGTATGGTCCACACACTCGGTTCATAAGGTCCATGAACACAGCTGGTGCATTAGTTAAACCAAACGGCATGACCATAAACTCGTAATGACCGTAACGTGTTCTGAAAGCAGTCTTTGGAATATCATCTTCTTTCACCCGCATTTGATGATACCCGGAACGTAAGTCAATCTTTGAATAAACAGACGAGCCTTGTAGTTGATCAAATAAGTCGTCGATTCTCGGTAGTGGGTAGCGATTTTTGATGGTAAGTTTGTTCAACTCTCTGTAGTCAATACACAACCTAAATGTACCATCCTTCTTCTTGACAAACAAAACAGGAGCTCCCCATGGTGATGTGCTTGGTCGAATGAAACCACGTTCTAATAGTTCTTGCAGTTGGCTTTGCAGTTCTTTCATCTCGCTGGGTGCGAGTCTATAAGGAGCACGAGCTATTGGTGCAGCTCCTGGTACAAGATCTATTTGAAATTCAACAGATCGATGTGGAGGTAGTCCCGGTAATTCTTTCGGAAATACATCGGGAAATTCTTTTGCGACGGGAACATCATTGATGCTCTTTTCTTCAGTTTGTACTTTCTCGACGTGTGCTAGAATAGCATAGCAACCTTTTCTTATTAGTTTTTGTGCCTTCAAATTACTAATAAGATGTAGCTTCGTGTTGCCCTTTTCTCCGTACACCATTAAGGGTTTTCCTTTTTCTCGTATAATGCGAATTGCATTTTTGTAACAAACGATCTCTGCTTTCACCTCTTTTAACCAGTCCATACCGATTATCACATCAAAACTCCCTAACTCTACTGGTATCAAGTCAATCTTAAATGTTTCGCTAACCAGTTTAATTTCTCGATTCCGACATATATTATCTGCTGAAATTAATTTACCATTTGCTAATTCGAGTAAAAATTTACTATCCAAAGGCGTCAATGGACAACTTAATTTAGCACAAAAATCTCTACTCATATAGCTTCTATCCGCACCCGAATCAAATAAAACGTAAGCAGATTTATTGTCAATAAGAAACGTACCCGTAACAAGCTTCGGGTCTTCCTGTGCCTCTGCCGCATTAATATTGAAAACTCTTCCGCGGCCTTGTCCATTCGTGTTCTCCTGGTTCGGGCAATTTCTAATAATGTGGCCCAGTTTTCCACATTTATAACAAACTACATTGGCATAACTTGCTCCGACACTACTTGCTCCGCCATTACTCGTTCCGACACCATTTGTTCCTTTCGTTCTATTAACCCCTGGTCCGTAGACATCACACTTCGCCGCGCTATGACCATTTATTTTATACTTGTTGCAAAATTTGGTGCAGAACCCCGAGTGATACTTTTCACACCTTTGGCATAGCTGCTTCTGATTGTTGTTGTTGTTGCGGTTATTATTGTTGTTGGGATGATTGTTGTAGTTGTTGTTGTTGTTGTTGTTGTTGTTGTTGGGCCGTTTGTTGTAGTTGCGATTGATGTTGCGATTGTTGGGATAATTGTTGCGATTATTGTTGTAATTGCTGTTGTTGTTGTATTGGTGATTCTTATCACCATTTTCCTCCCACTTTCTTTTGACTTGCTTCACATTGGCCTCTTCAGCAGTCTGTTCATTAATTCTTTCTTCAATCTGGTTCACTAGTTTGTGAGCCATTCTACATGCCTGTTGTATGGAGGCGGGCTCGTGTGAACTTATATCTTCTTGGATTCTTTCCGGCAATCCTTTCACAAACGCGTCGATCTTCTCTTCCTCATCTTCGAATGCTCCCAGACACAATAGGCATAATTCTGTGGATCGTCTTTCGTACGTGGTAATATCAAATCCTTGGGTTCGTAACCCTCTAAGTTCTGTCTTGAGCTTATTGACCTCGGTTCTGGGACGGTACTTCTCGTTCATCAAGTGCTTGAATGCTGACCACGGTAGTGCGTACGCATCGTCTTGTCCCACTTGCTCTAGATAGGTATTCCACCATGTTAACGCAGAACCTGTGAAGGTATGCGTAGCGTACTTCACTTTGTCCTCTTTAGTACACTTACTTATGGCAAACACCGATTCGACCTTCTCGGTCCACCGTTTCAATCCGATCGGTCCTTCGGTTCCATTAAATTCCAAAGGTTTGCAGGCAGTGAATTCTTTGTAGGTGCATCCTACACGATTTCCTGTACTGCTAGATCCAAGGTTATTGTTGGTATGTAGCGCAGCCTGTATTGCGGCTATGTTTGAAGCTAGAAAAGTACGGAATTCCTCTTCATTCATATTCACGGTGTGTCGAGTAGTCGGTGCCATTTCCTTCAAAATTATCAAATGGAACAAGTTAATCATACAGAATATTAAGAGTAGTTAATAGTATTTCTTAGCATAATATGAACTCATTTATAAAAGTTTTTTCTTCATATTAGCATTTTATAAGTTTAAATTCGGGTAGTACCTACCCGTTAAGTTCATACTTAGTAGCTAATATACAATTCAACTACTACAATTCTATATGAAAATCTGATTATAATAATATTTCGCGTTCAAACTTTTACACAATATTTTACAAACTTACAATACCGCTTATTTTACATATAGCATGAAATATAGCACACAATAAATTT
Organism: Rutidosis leptorrhynchoides; assembly: GCF_046630445.1. Taxonomy (NCBI): domain Eukaryota; kingdom Viridiplantae; phylum Streptophyta; class Magnoliopsida; order Asterales; family Asteraceae; genus Rutidosis; species Rutidosis leptorrhynchoides. Next base: position 59,335,624 of record NC_092336.1, on the reverse strand, counting down.
GATACAAGATGGTTATGAAGATAATTCTAGCTAGTACACAAGTCGTTCAGCAAAGGCAATAAAGACACGTAATTCATACGTCCAGAAACAAGTCATGCATTCTGGTTTTACTAGGATTACTTCCCATCCTTGGTCTTGTGGAACATAACCGTTATGGCCGTTGATAAGACAGCGTGTTGTAACGTCGTCAAAGGGACGAGGGTTACGTAATGTCCAACAGTCCCGTAACAATCTAAAAACCTCATTTCTTACCCCAATTACCGACTCCGTCACTTGTGGGAACGTTTTGTTTAATAGTTGTAGCCCGATGTTCTTGTTCTCACTTTGGTGAGAAGCGAACATTACTAATCCGTAAGCATAACATGCTTCTTTATGTTGCATGTTAGCCGCTTTTTCTAAATCACGAAGTCCAATATTCGGATATATTGAGTCAAAATAATTTCTTAACCCGTTGCGTAAAATAGCATTTGGGTTCCCCGCAATATATGCGTCAAAGTAAACACATCGTAACTTATGGATTTCCCAATGTGATATCCCCCATCTTTCGAACGAAAGCCTTTTATAAACCAAGGCATTCTTGGAACGTTCTTCGAATGTCTTACAAACTGATCTCGCCTTAAATAGTTGTGTCGAAGAATTCTGACCGACTCTAGACAAGATTTCATCAATCATGTCTCCGGGTAGGTCTCTTAAAATATTGGGTTGTCTATCCATTTTGTGTTTTTATACTGTAAAATAGACAAGAATTAGATTCATAAAAAAAATACTTATTAATACAAGCAATTTTTACATATATCATAAAGCATAAGCACACTATATTACATATATTACACCACAAGAATACAACTATCTTATTCCGACTCGCTTGTTTCTTCTTCTTCGGTTTTGGTTCGTTTTGCCAAGTTTCTAGGGATATATGATGTTCCCCTAATACGAGCCGTCGTTTTCCACATTGGTTTAGAAAAACCTGGTGGTTTAGAGGTTCCTGAGTCATTGTTACAACTTAAGGACTTCGGGGGTTGACGATACATATAAAGTTCATCGGGGTTGGAATTAGATTTCTCTATTTTTATGCCCTTTCCCTTATTATTTTCTTTTGCCTTTTTATATTCAGTTGGGGTAATTTCTATAACATCATCGGAATTCTCGTCGGAATCCGATTCATCGGAGAATTGGTAATCCTCCCAATATTTTGCTTCCTTGGCGGAAACACCATTGACCATAATTAACCTTGGTCGGTTGGTTGAGGATTTTCTTTTACTTAACCGTTTTATTATTTCCCCCACCGGTTCTATTTCTTCATCCAGTTCCGATTCTTCTTCCGGTTCCGATTCTTCTTCCGGTTCCGACTCTTCTTCCGGTTCCTCTTCGGGAACTTGTGAATCAGTCCATGAATCATTCCAATTTACATTTGACTCTTCATTATTATTAGGTGAGTCAATGGGACATGTTCTAGAGGTAGACATCTATCACATAATATCAAATGCGTTAAGAGATTAATATATCACATAATATTCACATGTTAAAAATATATAGTTTCCAACAAAATTTGTTAAGCAATCATTTTTCAAGTAAACACGGTCGAAGTCCAGACTCACTAATGCATCCTAACAAACTCGATAAGACACACTAATGCAAAATTCTGGTTCTCTAAGACCAACGCTCGTTGCGCCCGGATGAATGGAATACTTTGACTTATGTGCTTCGTCAAGTAGCACTTGTCGATAATCTCCCATTTTAGGCACCCACACTCTTCCTTGAAAAGACAACAAACCCCGCGAGCCCATAGTAATGAACTCCGATTGTCCCACAATTCGCTCCGCATGCTTGTTGTGAACGTAAGCCTCTATTTGAATCACGCCGAGTTTTTCAAGAAAATCGTTAGTAATAATCATACGTAACAATCCCAATCGTAACGCCGGGTGATGACTCTTTCGACTTAACGCATCCGCGACCACATTCGCCTTGCCCAGATGATAAAGTATCTCAAAATCATAGTATTTTACCACATCCATCCACCTACGTTGATGATAATTCAAATCTCGTTGATTAAAGAGATGTTTCAAACTCTTATGATCCGAATAAATCGTACATTTGACACCATACAAGAAATGGCGCCAAATTTTCAACGCATGCACAACCGCCGCCAACTCAAGATCATGAGTTGGATATCTCGTCTCGTGTTCCTTTAATTATCGAGAGGCATAAGCGATGACTTTACCTCTTTGCATTAGAACACACCCGAGTCCATTTAACGAAGCATCACAATAAACCATCATGTATTCCACTCCTTCAGGTAACACTAACACTGGAGCTTGACACAACTTCTCTTTTAGCAATTGAAAAGCAATTTCTTGCTCGTCCTCCCAATTAAATCTCGCGTTCTTCCTCGTCAACTTTGTCAATGAAGAAGCGATCTTAGAAAAGTCTTGGATAAACCGACGATAATAACCGGCCAATCCGAGAAAACTTCGGACCTCCGTAGGCGTAGTCGGTTGTCTCCAACTCTTCACCGTCTCTATCTTCCCCGGATCCACTTGAATACCCTCCTTGTTCACAATATGACCAAGGAATTGAACTTTCCTTAGCCAAAATTCACATTTGGAGAATTTAGCATACAACTTCTCCTTTCGTAACGTCTTCAATACTTCACGCAAATGACGTTTATGTTCGTTCATATGAAATGTCCCGTTCTTATTGATTAAAAATGTTCCATATTAATTGATTTCGTTGCGAGGTTTTGACCTCTATATGAGACGTTTTTCAAAGACTGCATTCATTTTAAAACAAACCATAACCTTTATTTCAACAATAAAGGTTTAAAAAGCTTTACGTAGATTATCAAATAATGATAATCTAAAATATCCTGTTTACACACGACCATTACATAATGGTTTACAATACAAATATGTTACAACAAAATAAGTTTCTTGAATGCAGTTTTTACAAAATATCATACAAGCATGGACTCCAAATCTCGTCCTTATTTAAGTATGCGACAGCGGAAGCTCTTAATAATCACCTGAGAATAAACATGCTTAAAACGTCAACAAAAATGTTGGTGAGTTATAGGTTTAACCTATATATATCAAATCATAATAATAGACCACAAGATTTCATATTTCAATACACATCCCATACATAGAGATAAAAATCATTCATATGGTGAACACCTGGTAACCGACATTAACAAGATGCATATATAAGAATATCCCCATCATTCTGAGACACCCTTCGGATATGATATAAATTTCGAAGTACTAAAGCATCTTGTACTTTGGATGGGGTTTGTTAGGCCCAATAGATCTATCTTTAGGATTCGCGTCAATTAGGGTGTCTGTTCCCTAATTCTTAGATTACCAGACTTAATAAAAAGGGGCATATTCAATTTCGATAATTCAACCATAGAATGTAGTTTCACGTACTTGTGTCTATTTTGTAAATCATTTATAAAACCTGCATGTATTCTCATCCCAAAAATATTAGATTTTAAAAGTGGGACTATAACTCACTTTCACAGATTTTTACTTCGTCGGGAAGTAAGACTTGGCCACTGGTTGATTCACGAACCTATAACAATATATACATATATATCAAAGTATGTTCAAAATATATTTACATCACTTTTAATATATTTTTATGTTTTAAGTTTATTAAGTCAGCTGTCCTCGTTAGTAACCTACAACTAGTTGTCCACAGTTAGATGTACAGAAATAAATCGATAAATATTATCTTGAATCAATCCACGACCCAGTGTATACGTATCTCAGTATTGATCACAACTCAAACTATATATATTTTGGAATCAACCTCAACCCTGTATAGCTAACTCCAACATTCACATATAGAGTGTCTATGGTTGTTCCGAAATATATATAGATGTGTCGACATGATAGGTCGAAACATTGTATACGTGTCTATGGTATCTCAAGATTACATAATATACAATACAAGTTGATTAAGTTATGGTTGGAATAGATTTGTTACCAATTTTCACGTAGCTAAAATGAGAAAAATTATCCAATCTTTTTTTACCCATAACTTCTTCATTTTAAATCCGTTTTGAGTGAATCAAATTGCTATGGTTTCATATTGAACTCTATTTTATGAATCTAAACAGAAAAAGTATAGGTTTATAGTCTGAAAAATAAGTTACAAGTCATTTTTGTAAAGGTAGTCATTTGAGTCGAAAGAACGACGTCTAGATGACCATTTTAGAAAACATACTTCCACTTTGAGTTTAACCATAATTTTTGGATATAGTTTCATGTTCATAATAAAAATCATTTTCTCAAAATAACAACTTTTAAATAAAAGTTTATCATAGTTTTTAATTAACTAACCCAAAACAGCCCGCGGTGTTACTACGACGGCGTAAATCCGGTTTTACGGTGTTTTTCGTGTTTCCAGGTTTTAAATCATCAATTTAGCATATCATATAGATATAGAACATGTGTTTAGTTGATTTTAAAAGTCAAGTTAGAAGGATTAACTTTTGTTTGCGAACAAGTTTAGAATTAACTAAACTATGTTCTAGTGATTACAAGTTTAAACCTTCGAATAAGATAGCTTTATATGTATGAATCGAATGATGTTATGAACATCATTACTACCTTAAGTTCCTTGGATAAACCTACTGGAAAAGAGAAAAATGGATCTAGCTTCAACGGATCCTTGGATGGCTCGAAGTTCTTGAAGCAGAATCATGACACGAAAACAAGTTCAAGTAAGATCATCACTTGAAATAAGATTGTTATAGTTATAGAAATTGAACCAAAGTTTGAATATGATTATTACCTTGTATTAGAATGATAACCTACTGTAAGAAACAAAGATTTCTTGAGGTTGGATGATCACCTTACAAGATTGGAAGTGAGCTAGCAAACTTGAAAGTATTCTTGATTTTATGTAACTAGAACTTGTAGAATTTATGAAGAACACTTAGAACTTGAAGATAGAACTTGAGAGAGATTAATTAGATGAAGAAAATTGAAGAATGAAAGTATTTGTAGGTATTTTTGGTCGTTGGTGTATGGATTAGATATAAAGGATATGTAATTTTGTTTTCATGTAAATAAGTCATGAATGATTACTCATATTTTTGTAATTTTATGAGATATTTCATGCTAGTTGCCAAATGATGGTTCCCACATGTGTTAGGTGACTCACATGGGCTGCTAAGAGCTGATCATTGGAGTGTATATACCAATAGTACATACATTTAAAAGCTGTGTATTGTACGAGTACGAATACGGGTGCATACGAGTAGAATTGTTGATGAAACTGAACGAGGATGTAATTGTAAGCATTTTTGTTAAGTAGAAGTATTTTGATAAGTGTATTGAAGTCTTTCAAAAGTGTATAAATACATATTAAAACACTACATGTATATACATTTTAACTGAGTCGTTAAGTCATCGTTAGTCGTTACATGTAAATGTTGTTTTGAAACCTTTAGGTTAACGATCTTGTTGAATGTTGTTAACCCATTATTTATTATAACAAATGAGATGTTAAATTGTTATATTATCATGATATTATTATATATAATATATCTTAGTATGATATATATACAGTTAAATGTCGTTACAACGATAATCGTTACATATATGTCTCGTTTCGAAATCATTAAGTTAGTAGTCTTATTTTTACATATGTATTTCATTGTTAATACACTTAATAATATATTTACTTATCATTTAACATAATTAACCAAGTGTATCAATATCTTAATATGATTCATATGTACCTAGTAAGACGTTGTTATAACGATAATCGTTATATATATCGTTTTCGAGTTTCTTAAATTAATAGTCTCATTTTTATGTATATAACTCATTGTTAAAATACCTAATGAGATACATACTTATAATAAAATCATGTTAACTATATATATAACCATATATATGTCATCGTATAGTTTTTACAAGTTTTAACGTTCGTGAATCACCGGTCAACTTGGGTGGTCAATTGCCTATATGAAACCTATTTCAATTAATCAAGTCTTAACAAGTTTGATTGCTTAACATGTTGGAAACATTTAATCATGTAAATATCAATCTCAATTAACATATATAAACATGGAAAAGTTTGGGTCACTACATCATACTCTTTGAATAAACAAGTATGTCGTCAATGAACACAATTACCGACTTGTCCAACATAGGTTGGCACACTCGGTTCATAAGATCCATGAATGCCGCCGGTGCATTCGTAAGACCAAAAGGCATAACTACGAACTCAAAATGCCCATAACGTGTTCAAAAAGCCGTTTTCTCAATATCTTCCTCACGGACCCGCATTTGGTGATAGCCGGAACGTAGGTCGATCTTAGAGAAATATGTCGCACCTTGGAGTTGGTCAAAAAAAAATCGTCAATCCGAGGCATTGGATAACGATTCTTGATCGTCACCTTATTCAACTCCCTGTAATCGATGCACATCCGCATGCTACCATCCTTCTTCTTCACAAATAAAACTGGAGCGCCCCATGACGAAGCACTCGGTCGAATAAAACTCTTCTCGAGAAACTCTTGGGTTTGATTTAACAACTCTTGCATTTCCGTCGGTGCTAAACGATAAGGAGTTTTAGCAATGGGAGTAGCTCCCGGAACCAACTCAATGCGAAATTCAACTTGTCTTTCTGTCGGAACACCCGGTAACTCGTCCGGAAAAACGTCTTCGAATTCACTAACCACCGGAATTTCACGAATAGGTGGTTGCTCATCACAAGTATCAACAACATGGGCAAGAAAAGCCAAGCCACCACTAACAAGAAAACGACGTGCCCGTGCAAAAGAACATATCGGCACAAGTCTTCTTCGTCTATCGCCATGAATAATCAACTCTCCTCCACTTGGGGTCTTCACACATATAAACTTTTCATGGCATGCAATATCGGCTCTATTTCGATCGAGCCAATCCATACCAACAACGATATCAAAATCGCCCAAAGTCATAGGGATGAGATCAATTTTAAAGTTTTCGGCACCAAAAACGACATCACAATTCTTACACACATCAACCACTAGCACTGTCTTGCCGTCCGCTATTTCGACTTCTACCGGACGACTTAACTTAGCTAACGGTCTATCAAGTTTAGGCACAAATTTTGGAGACACAAACGACAAATTTGCACCGCTATCAAATAAAATCCTTGCCGGATTAGAGTTAACCATAAAAGTACCTGAGACAACTTCGTTGGATTGCTTAGCTTCATCATTCGTCATCAAATAGTTGCGACCCCTAGCCGTACCCGCCGCTTTCTCTAACCGCTTAACGTTATCATTATTCAAATCGGGGCATTCCGGCCTCTTGTGCCCCTCTTTACCACAATTAAAGCAAGTGACTTTGGTCGACGCCTTGGTGCAATCACGGGCCATGTGTCCTCTTTGATTACAATTATAACATGTGGGCCCGAAACCCCCGAAAGCACCCTTCTTCACACTATTAACGCTTTCGGAGCCTTTCTTGTTCTTTTTATTAGAAAAGTTCGGATGACTCGAACCTTCAAACTTTCTTTTAGAAAAAGTGAAATCGCTTTTCCTTGGAACCTCCGGCTCAAAACCCCGAGCCAACTCGAATAGCTCTTCAAAAGTCTTAGCCATTCCCCGACTAATCTTACCCTTGAACTCGTCGTTCAAGGTACGGTAGAAATCTTTCATTAGCTTGTGGTCGTCACCAACATATTCCGGGCAAAAGCGAGTCTTTGCAAAAAAGGTAGACTTGAGAGTAACCAAGTCCATCGAACCTTGTTGCAAATGATGCAACTCGTCCCGGATTCTATCAAGGTCGGAAGAAGTTCGGTATTCTTGGAAAAATTCCTTCTTAAACTCCTCCCATGTCAAGCTCATGCATTGCTCTTCGCCATATAAATTGATTTTATCGTCCCACCACAACTTGCCTTCTTCACGTAACATGCTAGACCCATACCTCGTCTTCTTCTCAGGAGGACACTCCGCGGCACTGAACGCCCCCTCGAAATCGGAAATCCAACAAGTGCTTTTCAATGGATCCCTCACCCCATTAAACATCGGAGGTTGAGTATCCTTGAAATTTTTGTAGTGGAAGTCCCGTCTTCCTTCACCTCCTTCACCACGAGGATAAATGTTTCTAGCTTCAAGAGCCTCTTCGATAGTGGCCTTCATTCGTTCATTTATCAAATCGGTCACTTGTCCATCGACCGAATCTTGGAAGACCTTTCGGACGTCCGTAAGAAAATCCGCTTTTAACTTTTTAAAGACGGCCTCAACCTTGGCCGAAAATTCGGGGTCCTCGCTTGTACCACCGATATCATTATCGTGTCCGTTTCTCGTCTTCATTCTATAAAACGGAAAGGGTTAAACCATGAACGAAAAGCATAACATGTAAGTATATACATGCGTACCACACTACCTCATCTTGCTCAACAATCGTCGTACATTACTCGTTTGACACGATTTGCACCCGTAACAACGGTAGCTAATCGTTGTTACGCGAGCACGTCGCATTAACTCGCTAGTACAACGTCCGTCTTGCTTGATGATTGCTAAACACAATACAAAACAATTAGCACAAGGTTAGTTCACATAAACAAAAGCACTAACAATTCCTGATTAGATCCAAAGTCCTACAAGTCCCGCATAAAGCGCTCACACAATAAAGCCCAAGTCTAGGCACCTATCTCAAGTCGCCTAAATCCCTTAGACTATGCTCTGATACCACTTGAAACAACCCAACCCGTATTCCGTACGATAATTTTTTTTTATACACATTTACGCGCCAATTAAATATGCAAACCATTCCACAAGTTCCATTTAAACGTACAACAATTTAAATGTTTACAAAAGGCACGAAGGCCATTAATTAAGTTTAATACAAGTTTGACCTACTACAATGATAGTTTATAATCCAAACGACACTCGAGCATGGTTTGGGGCTAAACTACCCAAAACGTTAGGCCACTTCAAAAGCTATCCCAAAAGCACCCCCTGTCAACATAAACGGGAGACAACTAATCCAACTGTATGCCCTTACCCTTGTCCAAGCCAGAACCTATAAAATGGTAAACAACGAGAGGGTAAGCAAGGCTTAGTGAGTGCAACAATTATACATACATATATAACCCATCCATTTGCAATCACAATACCAAATACCTCATACGAACTTGTAACTCAATTAGCATGTCAACATACCCGTAACACTAACAAGTCGTACATTATCACACCACTTCATTAGCATATACTCAACTCAATATATATTATATGCTAGACAACACAACAATCTCAATATGGTTAACCAATAACGCTATGGTGCTACCGGCTCGTGGTTCACACCATACGCTTTTGAGTCATACTCGTTTATAGTGCTATCGGCTCGTGGTTCACACTCGATGCTACCGGCTCGTGGTTCACATCTTATTTTATAGTGCTACCGGCTCGTGGTTCACACTCGATGCTACCGGCTCGTGGTTCACATCTTATCGCACACATGTTATGGCACTACCGGCTCGATGGTTCACACCATAACACCCACAAATAAACACATCATATACACATACGTATAATTACTCCACTCACCTTGTCACAAGGATGATGATTTAGCACTTCCGAGCTTCAACGCAATGTACCTAAATCATTAAGTGCACATTCAATTTCACAACTAGTGGGATTAACCACAATACTCCCACTTGAGCATTTAATGTCCCAATTTGCATTAAATGACTCAACTACTCACAACCGCCCATAAATGGTCAAGACTCGACTTTAATCACTAAGACTAGTGAATTAAAGTCTATTAACTTCAATTAACACAAAACTTAGGGTAATCCATACCCATTTCATCTAATTAGGTCAACTAGCACATTTTGACCCATTTTATATTACTTAGACTCACAATCAAGTCAAACTTACCCATTTACACTTCTTTCATAAATCTTAAAGTGCATTAGTGACTAACAACACCATTTGACACTTACAACCTCAAATCATAATGCCAAAACCCTAGATTGTGGCTATTAGGGTTTTATTACAACAACACAACCCAAACTCACCCATTTTACCCTCAAATGGGTCATACAAATCTCTAGTAACCAAAACCCTAGCCATTAACCAATTAAAACTTAAATCATAAGTTTAGAACTTACCGAGACTACCAACGCGTAGCTAGAGACACAAGAAATAACTTTAATTCTTGCTCCAAAGATCAACCCTCAATCCTTCACTCTCAAATCTCACTTTTAATCCAAATGGGTTTTAAGTTTTGGGAGAGAAATTGGAAAGAAAAGAGAAAAGAAATTAAATGAAATGGATAAGTGGTTAGGATTTAATGCTCCCATCAGATTTATATGCCAAATTACCACTTTGCCCCTTAAAGTCATTTAATTTGAGCTAAAACCGGAATCTGTCCAGCAGATTTGCCGCGGCGCGGCCCAAATGTCGCGGCGCGACGTATCGAAGGAAAAACAACCCCTTTTAACCCAACTTCTGATCCAGATTTGCTTGATATGCCGCGGCGCGGACCCAATTGTCGCGGTGCGGCCTAAGGCTGTATCTGAACAGCTCGACCAACTTAAACAATTTTCGATTTTATTTAATTTGTAAATTCCAAACCCGCTTCCTATATTCACCTAGCCTTCAACAATAGTCTCACAAGACTTAACGCTAACCAAACCCATGTTTAAACTTATACATGCACACATTATCAAGTATACATATATGTATATATATATATATATATATCTACACATATATTCATACATTTACGCATAAGCTAACGAGTTATAAACGTACAGATGATTAAGTAAGTACCTTTCGATACGTACGGGAAAACGTGATGTTACAAATAGTCCTTGTGATTTGCATTTTTTTTATTCAGTCCATAAACTTCAAGGTCATAACAAATTCATTCCACCTTTCTATATTCAATTCGTGCCCGAACCCTAACCCCAATTTAACAATCCATAATCTTAAACATTTATTTCTTTCTCAAATTGATATACTTCACCAATCCAAATCAATATGCGCTGGTAGCGGTTTTCATATCAACATCCAAATCAATTTCACCTTCTTCCAATTCCCCTTCTTTCTCACTATCATCATCACTTACATCCATTACCACATTATTTACATCATCCAACTGTTTCGAATCATTATAATGTTGTTATCATTCATGGTTGTTAAATAAGAATGAAGAGGTTTATTCTGAACAGCTTGTGCCCAAGCAAAATTATGCAACCCTGGTGCATAATTCTTAGACATCTGATACCTTTTTTGATACTTTACCAGATCCTCCATCGTCCACACTTTTTGTGGTTGTTGCTTTGACTGTTCAACGAGTTAATTCTTAATAAAATCAACAATAGTATTCGATTTATTTTCCCGTGTAATCGCAGGTGCTTTCGGAGTAAAATAGTAAGCACTGATTTTTTCAACAGAACCAGAATCGGATATTTCACCTTCTTCTACATCAACTATCGATAAATCTTTACCCATTGATTGATCTTAATTACAATCTTACAAATCGATACCTATAGATTATAGATATTTATATAATAATTTCGTAGATATTGTTCAAATTTGACGCTAGGGTTATGCGTTATTTATCGTAAGTCGTAACCGAAAAATTTTATAACGAGATTCTTCGTGCAATAATATTTATTAGATTTGATTTGATTTGATTTTGAAGTAAAATTTGAAAAAAATAAAATGGAGAAATTAGAATTATTAAAAAATTATTTTGAGATCAGACAGTGTGCGGAAGGAGTGAATCGATTATATTTGAAACATTGTTGACTAAGAAATTACCAAAATCGGTTTCACGGTTCTGAAGGATATAATTGCGGTAGCTTGAATCGATTATATATGTAATTAAATTACGTTCTTTTTGATGATTTCATAAAACATAAAATTCAGGTTTATACTTTTGGGAAGATGAAGATTAAAGGGAAAAAAAATATATGTGAATGACCAATGATATAATTTTGTATAGAAAAAATAAATGATTGTAATATTTGATAAATATGAGGGACCAATGATGTAATTTTGTCTAGAAAAAAATTCAGGTGACCTGAAGTTTACCTGCTATAATAGGTTAAATACATACAATAGAACAATTTAAATAGTTGAATGCATACAATAGGATATCTGAAAGTTGGATGCATACAATAGGAATATGGTGAAAGTTCGATGCGTTTTCAATTAATTTTCCCTTTGCAAAATCGCACTTCCACTCTTCATTTCTTGGAATCTAAGCAATGGATAGGGCGTAAAAAACATATACCTACATTAATAAAGATTTTGTTAAACAGTATTTTGACTAATACTGTAACATTAATATATGTATATATGTATATTTATGATAAGTGAAGATAAAGATATATGTAGGATCAATGCCTCTAATTGCAAGGAGGCTCATGATATCAATTTTTCAGACCCGCCCCATTTTAACAGTTATTAATCACTGACCCGCCCATTTCAAGCGATCCACCAAGTTTTCAAACACAGTCATAGAGAATTGCCTGGTATATACCAGGTCTCCATAATATGAGTAAAATGTGAGAGATGTAGCTATATTTCTTTACAAACGTCCTGACACATACCTTTCCATCTTAGACTTGATGAATTCAAGTGTCAATCATCCACATTTCACCATCTAGATTGTTACTCTGTATTTCACAGCACCACAAGAAAGCATACCCATGCTCATCACCAATCACTAGTCACTAATAGAGAATGATGCTCCATAATACAAAAATGACACGTTCCAAAATATAAAGAGGCTTTTATAATCAGAATAGCAATAGAAATAATGATGTGTTAAATATTAACATTAACAATGACATCAACAACTTTAAAATTGTAAAGTTATTCATCCATTATCAGTTTGACTCCCTTTACTTGTATGACCATTTTGACATCAACATTTCCCTCTTCATTGAAGCATATATTATCAATTTTTTAACATTCAAGATCTTATTTACCTAAAAAGTACCAATCTTGAAGCAAACAAAATCAAAGAAAGTTACCAAGAAAGAAAAAATGGCAAGTTATCATTAGTAATACAATCAACTTGAGGCCCTGAAAACTATCCATTTATCGATATACTCTGCAAAATCAACATAAACCCATTTAACATTAACATAACGAAATAAATAATAATAGAAATAGAAATGTGATCTTAATGAATTTAGGATAGAATGAACATGTTGCTTAAAAAGTACCGGATTAGATGTCAGTATGTCACCATAAGTGAATTTCCAAGTGAAAAACCGTTACTATATATTGAGTAGTAAACCTGTTAGTACCTAACCTTCGAGTTTTGATAGCTCCGGGTCATGCCTTTGCAAATTATAACCAACTATATTTTGTGAGATATAGAGCGAACTTACATGATGGCCACATGTAACACAATGTAGCCTAACTCACAATCGGTCAAATGACACTTCAGATTGTATTAACAATGAGGTATATCTGTACATACGATGCAAAAATGTTTTCTACTTAAATAATTAAGCAACAGCAACATAATTGTCTATCACTCCGCATTAATAACTAATTGATTCAAAATTGCATTATTGCAATGTTCAAAAGTAAATCAATACTAAAAAGGTTAATGATCCTGTATATCATCAAAGTCATTATCGAATAGATCAGCGTAAAAGGAGAGCTCTAAATAAAAAGAATATCAGTAAACCAAATAAAAATAGGTTGGATTAGACACCTAACCGGAAAAGAGAATATTGAGAAAATAAAGAAGATTAACTAAAACAACAACAACGACGAAGTTCACCTTCTTTTTCATTTAAGCATTTCATCAAACACGTGGCGATCATAATAATAACAGCTGGAAGTCTTCAACTCACTCCGATCTAAGTAATCATGTTAATGCCATAGTTGCATTAGAAGCAGTAAAGAACGACAAATGAAGAGAACTTACAAAACCATGCAAGGTTCTCTTCTTCCATTTAATGCAGTACTTACAAAACCATCACGAGTTACCTTCTTATGGCGGTTCACGCTTTCACAAAGCAATTAAATCTGTTCCAAATCTAAATTAAACAACCACAAAAGAACAAATCAAAACCATAAATAGTAACGCAAGGTTCATAAATATACTTATATATTACGGAAATGATAATGTATATATTAATTGGTAAAGATGTAACACATGTAATATACTTTAAGCCAAAGAAAAAAATATATGAGAACGATGAAAAAGTTTGACCAGTTGGAGAGACGAACCTTCAAGAACACAATCCATTCGTACTCAGATCTAGAAGTCATAAAAATAAGCATAAATCTAAACCCATATAACAATCTATACTTAAATCCAAAGAAAACAACAGTATTTTAGGGTTACAATCATAAATAAATCAATCAAGCTATTTCGATATTAAAAATCCCAATTTTAAATGTGATTGATTTATCTTGAAGAACTCCTGATGAAAGTTGATGAAAGTTCAAGAAGATGGAAAACCCAAGTTTAAAAGACATAGAAGATGAGGATAGCTCCGTATTTGAACAATGAAGGCATAGAGTTTAGGCGTGAAACGTGATACTGCCAAATCGAAGATTAGATCAGAGAAGTTGCAGAGCACGCTTCATATTTGAATTTGGGGCGGTGGAGTGAATATTGAGGGATGCAATATATCGTTTGTGATTTTTTTTTTTTTCAATATCGAATTTATTTTCCCGTATATATATATATATATATATATATATATATATATATATATATATATATATATATATATATATTTTAAATGATGACATAAGCATATGTGCTATTATTATGCCACGTGTTTTGACTTAGTGAAATTAAGGGAGAATTAGGTTAGCGATGATGTCATCATTTTAACATTATAATAGAATTTATAGACTATAGATTTATTATTACTTATATGATCTTTTAAGATTATGATTATTTATCGCCTATGTAGCTCATTTGTAACTAGATGTATTATGTATTTTTGGATTGAAATAGGTTTTTTAAGCTTTGTATATTTAAAATTAGGGAAAAGTAAAAAAAAAGACATCACTATAATATAATTATAATTATAAATCACTACAATTGTTAAAAAGAAATTTTCTTTAAATAAAATAACATTACATTAAAATTAAAATTAATATTCATATTATTATTATTTATTTTCTATTTTTATTATCATTAAAGTAAAAAAAATTCCTTTAAAAAAAAAAAAAAAAAACCACTCATCAATTATCTTATAATCTTATTATTCATTATCTATAGTTAATATTAAAATCCTATAATGATGTTTTCATTATTAGGCTAATTCTTTTGTTAAGAAAAAATCAAAAAGAAAAAGAAAACATCTAATCATAGTAGTGATATCATTAATCTAAATAATTTTTAATTAAAATTAAATCTTATTAATTAATTATTATTATTATTAAATCTTATTAATAATTATTATAATTATTAAAATTAAATAATTTTGAATTATTTTAATTAATTATATTGAATTGAGTACGAACTTATATAAAAGTTAGGCAAAATGAAACTAATTCTAAATTTATATTTTAATTTACACGTTTAAAATAAAATGACAACCAATATTATCTCTTATGATTGGATGTGGATTGTTTAATATGTATTTTAGGTGTTTGATGAAATGTTTAGCTGACGAGTTTCTTAGTCAGACTATGTGGTTTCACGGGTCATTAAACTAAATAACTTTAACATTTACGTTCACTTAATACCTAAAACATATCATTAAACTGTTTCGTTTAATAAACTCGTGGTTCTACGGGTCATTTCACTAGTTTATTATTTATATTTGTTATTTATATATTATTCTTCCACAAAACTAAAAAAGTCAAACTGAAATATGTCTCTCTCATTAGACCACTAACCTAAATTAATTATTTTATATTATTATATTTATGCATAGCCTCTTTCATTATATATATATATATATATATATATATATATATATATATATATATATATATATATATATATATATATATATATATATATGGAGAGGATCCAGTGAGAACTTTTTTAGTGTGAGAACTCTAGGAACTCCAAAAACACTCAAAATACACTAAAATTCGAGCAAAAAGGAGCACGGACGAACAAAAAAAAGGAAATTCGAGCAAAATTCAAAAACACGGACGAACAAAAAATCATAGTCGAGCAAAAAAAAAAATTTTTTTTTTTTTTTTTGAAAAAAAAAATGTAGAACACATTTTTGTTCGAATATCAATTTTTCGTTCGACTGCCCGCATGTTCTACAATTTTTTGTTCGAATACAAAAATGTAGAACACGTTTTTGTTCGAATTTCTTTTTTTTGTTCGGCCGTGTCTTTTTTTTGTTCGACTTTCCAATTTTTTGTTCGAATATCACTTTTTTGTTCGTCCGTGTCCCATTTTTGCTCGAATTTCACCTTTTTTGCTCGAATTTCCCTTTTTTGCTCGAATTTCAGTGTATTTTTGAGTTCTCAGGGTTCTCACACCAAAAAAGTTCTCATTTGATCCCTCTACTATATATATATATATATATATATATATATATATATATATATATATATATATATATATATATATATATACTCATAATCGAGAGGGAAGCATTTTTTTGGGGAAGGGGGAAGCAATTTTTTTCCTTTTCTTTTCGTTTTTTGAAAAAACTTTGTTCACGAACATTAAAGATTAGATGAAAATATGAACATTTAAAAAAGACACTTTGTGATGAATGTCATTATTTTGACGGAAAAACGCTTGAATAAAAATATTAAAACATTCAATGCATTGAATGTTTTGCTGCTAAGTTTATTTGCATCGTTTTGTTTTCATCTTGTGTGAAGTGTTTTTTTCGAATTTAGCCCGATTTAGGGTTTAGAGTTTTGGGTTTTCTGGTTTACTCCGTAAACCCTCAACCCAAAACCCTAAACTCTAAACCGTTCGTGTTAAAATATTCAATCTAAACCCTAATTTCTAAACCCTAATAGCTAAACCTAATTTATAAACCCCTAATTTCTAAATCCTAATTTCTAACCCCTTAAAAAAACTCAGCAGCAAAACATTCAATGCATTGAATGTTTTTATTTTTTTCTTCGAGCGTTTTTCCGCCAAAATAATGACATTCATCACAAAGTGTCTTTTTTAAATGTTCATATTTTCATCTAATCTATAATGTTCGTGAACAAAATTTTTTCAAAAAACGAAAAAAAATTATTTCCCCCCAAAAAAGTGCTTCCCTCTTGATTATATATATATATATATATATATATATATATATATATATATATATATATATATATATATATATATATATATATATATATATATATATATATAGTCAAAAGTTCAAACGAGAACCATAAAAAGGGCAATAACTGCGAGAACTTTTAATTTACAAAGATTTTCACATGTGATTAGATTGAATCACCCATAAATGTTGATTAGGAGTAAGAATGAACATAAATTGGTTTGAAAAAAAACTTATATTTTACCTATATAACCAACTATATAGGTTCCCGTTCACATGTGCATATTTGTTTATGATACATGTGAACATGTCATATACTTAACAATTTAACATGTAATTTGTGGTAATGAACATATGTTAATGATATGAGCATTAGTTAACATGTGCATATGAACATGTCACTTTCGTCGTCAACCAGGCCTAAAAATTAGAATTACGGCCTTGGACAAAAGGGTGTAAATACCTCATTTTTGTTTCCGGGTTAATACGACCATTCTTCACGACCTCCTAAATTTCACGTGTCCTCATATATGATTGTAATAAATCTTGTAACCATCCAAGATAACCCAATGGTTGAGGCTAGGGTGTAAATGAGCCGAGCTACTCGCGAGCTACTCGAGTTCGACTAGTTAAAAGCTCAATTTGATCCGGTCCTAAACGAACTCGAGCCTGAGCTTGAACTTAATTTTGAAGCTCGTTTAGTTATCGAGCTCGACCTTCGTATCTCGACCTCGAATAAGCTAGCGAGCCTAAACGATATTTTGTGATATTTAAACGAGCCGAGCTCGATCTCTATGATATTTAAACGAGCCGAACTCAAGCTCGGCTCGGCTCGGCTTATTTACAGCCCTAAATGAGGCCTTGAATTCCTCCAAAAAGGTTTATATTCTCACGGTAAGGATATTTTGTGATGACCAAGAATATCGGAAAAGGTCACTAGATATCTCTAATAGGCCATTAGATATCTCTAATAGGCCATGTACATCTGAATAAAATAAAAAAAAAAAAAAAAAAAAACTCAACTTCCACTCCACTTCCAACTTTTAAGATCAAGCTTTTTCCTTTCAATAAAATAACAGATCATAGTAATTAGAGATAAATTGATGGTTCTGTGCTTGTGCAACCTTAACGCCTCCAACAGGCAACAACAGATATTAAAGTGTGCGAATTTGGGTAAAGTCACGCTAAATTTGGGAGTCTATGTCACCTCACAGTAATCAGATACACTTTAATTAATTGTTTAAAACCTTTACCAAAGCTAAAGAAAGTCAATATTCATACTTCACTATCACAAAAAAGTTATAAGCAGACCAAGTTAGCAAAACTGGCATCTCCAAGTTGGCAAGATCCCAACATTATCAATGAAAAAATGGTATTATATATAAATAAGTCTAAAAGAATGCATATATCATGAAAACTTGCAACTCAAGCAAAATGGATACCTGCTTGGTTAAATAAAGATAGCAGATGTATAAAATCTGCTTTTTCAAGATTTAACGATCTCTTGTCTTCAAAGTCACCTAGTTTCAACACGCTCATAACTTTATTTTTAAACTCTGATTCATTTGTCTCACCATCATCCATTTCCATATCATCGTTATCCAATGTTAAGTCACCCGAATCTTCAAGGATAGATGCGTCCGTTGCCATTTGATTATCATTACTCTTAGAAAGTTGCAACGCTTGAAGGGTTTTGTAGTTTCTCTCAATAACTGAAAGTACGCTTTTTATCTTGAAGATTGCACCTAGGGTTTTGTTCTTCCTAATGAAACACATTCGGACCAACCCATCCAAATCTTTTTCTTTGAGGTCGTCGACGAGCCCGGGTTTTCTTGGCTCGATCCGGACAACAGATGAGTCGACCTTAGGTGGGGGTATGAAGTTATTTTTTCCAACTTTTAGCAAGTGGGAAATACGAGCCCTGAGTTGGGTGTTTACTGAAAGGCGACAGTAGAGTGAGTCGCCGGGTTGAGCCACTAATCTCATTGCAAATTCCGTTTGGAACATTAGTACAGCACATCTGAATAATGGTCTGTGACTTAATAGTTTGAATATAAGAGGAGATGATATTTTGTACGGAATGTTGGCTACACAAATGTCAAAATATGGAAGATCACACTTAAGCACATCTTTTTGGATAACCTGTGAACAGTTTCAAATGAAAGTGAATGAAAAAAGGCACCATAGGTTCAAAAAAAGAGCAACTGCAAACAACAATTGAAAGTGAATGAAAAAAAAAATTCTATTTGTTATTGTTTTATTATAATAACCTAATTGTGAAGTGAACAGAGTTCTTATTGTGAAGAGGTTTGGGATCAGACTGACGTACAAATATGACTTGAAAATCAGCAGTGTGCAGATAACTGCACCATTGATAACGTATGTATGTCTTTTATAATCATTTCCCGAACATAATTAAAGCAGTTATATTATTCTTTTAGACATAACTCACTTATGAAACTTCAAAAGCTACATATAGAAAAAAAAAGTTAGTGGCAATTTGTAAGCGATATTGGTTTAGAAGTTACAAACGTGCAAATTACCGAATTAGTGACATTAAAACAGTTTGTACCACATTCCATGTAATGGAACTATGGAAGGAAGCATAAAGTCACATAAAGCACATAGCTTTTTAACAGAATAAGTTGTTTAGAGCTTAAACAAATGTTGACGTGATATTTTCTAGATCCATTGTGACATAAAAAGAATATTATATTACGCAATGGTACAGGTAGTGTCATCATAATATAAACCTAAACAGCTTGATGCTTCGCCAGCAAAAAGTATCTACGATTTCACTTAACAAAAAAGAAATCAAGGCACCACTCCAAGTCTAGTGACAAAAAGCATATTACGAAACACGAACAATGCACCATTAGATATTTTAAGTATAATTGTATAAACAAATGTACATGACATTACTTGCCTTGAGCCGATTACGATGCGGAGTGTCAAGACGCTCCAACTCGCAAACCATACGTGGATCAAGCTCAACAGCAATAACAGTCTTCCCAGCCTCGAGAAGCTTCTTAGTCAAATTACCAGTACCAGGACCGATTTCAAGAACCACATCCGTACTACGAATTCCAGCTTTCTGAACAATCGAGTCAATAATTAACGGATTCTTCAGAATATGTTGACCTTTTGACTTGTGAAACTGTATACCTCCTTGATACGGATTCGCATAGACACTACGTGAAGGCTTCTCCTTCCTAATTTTCCCTCCAGCCATACTGCAATCAAAACAGATTAGTTATTTAGATTCATAAATCAAGTGTTGTTTACAAACATTTTATCACATTCAAAAACACTTTACAGCTTTAAAAATATGGATATGGAGTCGATTCAGATAAGCGAATTAGACAACAAAATATAAAGGTGATTGACAAGATCAAAAAACACTATCGAGGTCAGAATTTAACTAGTTAGGGCTTAGAAATATAGCATCTAAATCATAAAATGTGTAATTAGTAAATCAGGATATTCAGTCAGTAGAAGCATTAACTTTAAAGATAAATAACTAACAGTTGACGGTTAAATATTAATATAACCTTAGAAGTCGCCGGTCCGATTGTAAAGCGGTTACGATTTCCGGTAGTCAACGGCAAGTGAAGGTATCCGATGAGAGGCAAAAACAGCGCTAAACTGGGATGTCGGAGGGTTTTGTTACTATTGTAAGTCTAAAAAATGATTAATTACGTAGTAAACAAGTCCAGCCCTTCTAGTTTCATTAATTTAAATAAAGCACTCACCCTTATAAATGTGTGCATTCAACCCCTCAAGTTTCCTACATAAATATAGTTATCCTCTATAATTTAAATTGTCTACTTCACAGTAGGGTCGGCCCTGGTACCTGGATGCAAAGGTGACGGTTAGAACACATGGTGTCCACACCGTTTTTTCACCGCCGGTCAAAATGGACACCGAAATCGCCCAGTCGACACTGGGTCGGCGTCGGTTGATCAGGGTTGAGGTACCGACGATGAGAAACTAGCCGTTTTTTTAAAAAAAAAAAAAAAAATTGAAAACTAGCCGTTAGGAGCATACAATAACTTAAATGGACACCGTGGACACCTCCATGTCATTGAAAGTAACACCAACCCAATCTATACTAAGTTAAGTACAAGTCGTGACGTGCACGCTTATTAGACTATTAGACTGTTATAACTAGAGACAGTTTATTTGTTTACTCAACTGGTAAAGGCGAATCAAAACCTTTATTTTCCACGCTTTCTTCTCTTGACACCGAAATGAACACTGAATATAGACATGGAAACCTTGTACTCTTAGAGCTTCGAATGGTCATCATTAATTTGTGCAAAACTTAAACATCAAAATAATTTTAATTTCAGAATACACATAAAACTTCAATTTAGATAATCTATACTGTACTTATAATGTGTGTATGTCTCTTCCTTGAGTAGTAACAATTTGTGTATTGAATAAAAAACAACACTTACACTTAGTTTGGTTAGAGAGGTCCCACGGTTGTGTGATTGCAGTCGTAATCTCCTACGCCCATCAGCTCCCTGATGACAACGGACCGCCCAGCCTTCTGCCCTGATGCCGCCCAGCCTTTCCGCTCTTTTTCCTTTCTTTGTCAAGCAGATTGCAGGACGAAGTGTATTTATTGTTATATTTATTTTACTTGTACTATAAGCCTAAATGCTTGTAACTTGTTTAATTAAATAATATAGTGGATCTCAATTTATTTGAGAAAGTATGTCATTGTTAATATTGTTTAGTCTTGGGTTAGTCCTATGAAAAAGTACTGATGTGGCAGCTAGTCATGTGGAGGAAGTATGTCATTGACTCATTGTTGACAGCACTCTTATATTACAACTCGATAAAAACCCGTGTTGCTTGTATGCAAATTTTTATAGGAAATTTCTTATTATCTTTCTTGGAGCATCATGAGACGTCATAGAACTTATGAACGACTCTTGCAGCATGAAGTTTGCCTAGAACTAATAGCATATAGCATATGAGATGTAAAGATATATTATTATCTCTATTTATTATTTGCTTTCATTTTATCTCGCTATATGTACATATATGAAATGAAAGTGATGAGGTTTTTATATTCGAGATATCCGGAAGCGAGTATTTTTACTTTGTTATACGTTGTCTAATCGAATTATCCGTAGTCGTTTTCAAACCCTTCTCCAAAAGGTTTGAACCCGAGACCTCTTGCAAAGATATGTATGCCATAAATCTCTTTATTGAATCACTGTCACTGTCATAGGTACATCTATGTTACCTGCGGGAAAACCCGAAACACGTCAGTTAGTAAGTAAATGGGGACCCATTGGGTATGGGTCCGGGGATTTTTAATCGGTGTCAGGTCTGGATTACCTATACTCGACCCAAACCCAGCCCGATGCCATAGACACCCATTAGGCCACAAAGCACGTACAATATATAACAAATTACATTGCATAGCAAACTACGCATATACAAATGAAACACTGTGTGGATGTACCATGAATAATAAATGTAATAGATAGATCTTATAACAAAGTACATCAATAACTTTGAGTTTGCTCAAACATGAACTCGATGCTGTTCTCGTGTAAATTATTAGTATTATACAAGCGATACATAATCTTAAAACTTTGGAACGTAATGACTTCCTATTGAATCCCGAGAGGGGCAATTCATCTACACCCTACACTATGAAATCTCTTGTGCTTATACAGTACTCCGTATTAATTATAATATACACGACACATCAAAAACTCTCTGTTAAGTGGTTGTGTCCGATAAATTCGAAGAATTTGATGACTCTGAAAAACAAGGTGTAACCAAAGACGAAGTTTCAGGTGAATTCCTGCATACCGGACAAGTTGCATTTAACTTGAGCCACTCATCTATACAATCTGCATGAAAATAGTGATTGCACTCCGGAATAGTTCTTACTTCCTCTTTGGGCTCATAGTCCGAAAGGCATATGGCACACGTGCCATCCTCTTTGGGTAATCTACAACTTTCGCCTAGTATGGTTTTTGGGTAAGAAGCGATTGTGGGTGCATCTAGGCCGGTTGTTGTAGGTTGTTGTGGGGTGATTGCGATAGAAAAAAGGTCAATGCTGTGACGTTGACCTTGATTATAGTTTCTTACCCGGCCAAAAATGTAGCATACAAGACCAAAGATGCATACTAGTGAAGGTACGCCGATACCTATGCTTAGCCCATACTTGGCACCCCTCGGAATACCTGTAAAGGTCAACAACCAAATAAGCTTAGTCAATTTTAAGTAAAACTAAGAGGTGGTATAATAGGAAGGTTGGGTAAGAGTTCAAATGGATCTGGGGCCAGAACCAGCTTGCTAGTTGATCTGGGTCAAAATGGGCCATCTTTGGGTTGGGTTGTGTTAGCTTCAAAACAGGTATATCCAAAAATGTAATTACTTTAACGGAAAATAAGTTTATAAAATATGATTCCGAAAGTTACATTATTTGAATAAAGATCAAAAAGGTTTTGATTGAAGCGATGTAGGAGGTTGAATTGGACACTTTTTTGATCCATTTTAGCCAAGTTTTTATTCATCTTACTCATTTTGACCCTTAGAGATAAAAATAACACCTGAATAGACAAAAAAAGGTAGATCGCATAAAAGTGAGAAACAGAGGTTATATGGCGAAAGATGTTCGATAGGTCCCACCGAGGTTAATAGTATTTGGAGTTAAGGACTTGACATTTCAAATATTTCGTTCTTTTAACTAAGTTTATGGAGAAAAATGGTACCATGGGACCTGGAGTTAATTGGATATTGACCGCAAAGACATTATTCTATTCCAATTAAATGCGACCATTTAACTTTGACTGGTATATATATTTGCTAGTCAAGAAGTAAATACTATAAACATTAAGGCGGACTTTATATGTATATGTATAATTAATAATAGCAGTCAGCAATTTGCAAATATTAAAAGCATTCGGTATGCACAAAGTTATACCAAGTCTTTTAAGCGCCTAACATAGTTCATTTCCTTTGAATTAGGAGTCACATCATGTATAATGAGACCAACAATCATACAATAATAAGTAAACCAACAGTGACTAAAACACATGTACATGAATTGTGTTGATATCCAATTATTCTGTATATCTTTACTTATTTAGAGCTAATAAGCTTATTTTTTTATTCATCTTAGATCACCTTTATCGTTGTTATATTACTTGCAGAGATAGCAATCAGGAAATAGTCAAGTACCAAGATCGGATCTTTAACAAATGAAATAGATTTTAGTGGCCAAGACAGTAAGCAGACAAGCTAATTCAATTCAATGTAAAGACGTACACACAAATGCCTGAATCAAAGTTCATTGTTTCATAGTAACTATACAAAGTATTTTATTTGCTAGGTTTGACTGTCAAATTTGTTGCTATATGCAAAACAGATTATGCTTATAAAAACAAATTTTACACTGTGCTCAGATAGCCAAAAACAATGATCACGAAGAAAAACAAACATGTAAAATAATATATAAAAAAATAAATAATGAACGCCACAAATATTTCCCGAAAAGTTATAAATGCCATATATGTTATGAAACTTCATAACAAAACCAACATATAAAGCTTAAAATGGCATACAATCTGTAGTACCACACAGAACATGACTAAATATAGCTTGTTTAGCAAACTTTCATATATGTCCAAATTTTGCATTCGTATTCATGTGACAATCAAAGCAAGCAGGCAGAGTGTTCTTAAGCGTAACCGATCTACCAATTACCTACTTTTATTATTACTTTATTAGATAAAGTTATTTAAGATGGTGAAAGTTCAGCAACCAATTTGAAAATGTAAATATACATTCATGATTCAACAATAAGCAATCTACTAATTTAGCACTACGGTTAGTACCTTATGCATAAAACATGTACAAATAACTTGAATAAAATTATCATGGGAGACAAGGGAAATGGTCATAAACGGTACAATGGTACATGATAACTGTTAGGCCGCGTACATTTGAGTAAAAATACTCATCCCCGGGTAAATTGAACAGATAAACGTTATTCCTTTATAAATGTGAAGAAAAAATGCTTACCGTTAGAAGAACCACCCAAACAAACGGTCTCTCCATCATCACTCTTTAATCCACAAGTTTTACCATCAAGTTCACAAGATCTGCAAAACGGTCTAAACCACAACAACGTCAATTCATGGCTGATATCACCTACCCGTCTAACAGGCACCGAAACCGTCATTATATCCCGACAACTCGACGGAATATCTCCAAACGGAATCCAATCCGTCCGCACAGCATAAACTGAATTATTCACACCTCCTAAACAGGGAAACGGAATCATCGGTATCGTCTGAAACGAAGAATCTAGACTCTGCGTCGAACAGTTCAAAAATGTGTATCGATCAACTAAACTGAAATCAAACGGTGTGCCGATTATTTTGATATCCCCTAGTCTCCCCGGTGAACAGAAGTCCGGATCGATTTTGATCATCTGTTATCATCAATCCATGAACAGATTCAATACATTAACACTGAGATTCAATCACGCGCCATTAATCGTTAATTTGATAAGAAATTAATTAATCCTTTTTTAGCAAGTTCTAATTCACTCAAAATTATTACTCAGTATTTGATATTTTAAGTAAAGTTTCTATTAGGTGTTTCAATTATTGGGAGATTAAATCACGCGCCATTAATCGTTAATTTGATAAGAAATTAATTACTCCGTAATTAGCAAGTTCTAATTCACTCAAAATTATTATTTTATATTTAAGTAAAATTTCTATTTATAGAAGCAAGTGTTGTTGCAATAAATGGAAATTAAATCTACAGACTAAAATAGAAAAGAAATTAAACCTGCGAAGTGTATAAAATTTGATTAACGACGTATGATCTAGCTGATGCAAGCTTTATAAGTGTTTGATTTTTGCTATCGCAAGTTAGATCAAAACCGGGGAAACCACAGCGAGCAGGTTGCCGGTCACGGAGGCGGAAGGGAAACCGGATTTGAGGTCCGGTTGGGCTGCAGAAAGTTGGAGTACAGTCATCGTTGCCGGAGGCAGATTTAGTTATGAAAAGGAAAATAAATAAGGGTAGGGTTTTGTTATTGATAAAAGTAATAAACATAAAAATAGGATAGATGAGTTTGGGCACCATTGTTGGTTAAAGTAAGGTTCTAGTAGTGGTGAATGGTGATGATTGATGAGTATCGACTCCATGAAAGTAATTTGTTATTGTAATTTTTTTTCCTTTTATTCTCGTTACACACGCTTTATTTCATACGTGTGCTCAGTCTATTTTTGTTTGGTGAAATTGATTTTATTTATACTCCAACCGTCTCATAATAAATGTTGTGTTAGAATGGTAATTTTTGAATTTCGAGCAAGTAAAAGGGAAAATTTTAGAGCTGGGTTCAAGGGGTCGTAAAGCCTCTTTGCAGCATATAAGTTACGTGTTAGTTGATTAGCAAGTTGTTTATTGGTTTAATGTGGTTTGGTGTTTATTTTGTTTTGTGTGCTTTTGTTTAGTCTGATTTGTCTTCTTTGGTTTTGAATCCGAGTTGGTTTGGTTTGTTTGTGTTGTTTGGCGAAGTTCGGCTTTAGATAGTGGTTTATTTGTTGTTGTTTTTGTTAGTCGTGATTTCTTTTTTTTTTTTTTTTTTTTTTTTTTTTAGTCGTGATTTCTTTGTATGTATTATAGCTTCGAGACTCGTCGGAATTTTTCTTTGTATTTCGTTTTGATAGATTATTGCACCCCTTGATTGAAGCTTATTTGGTTTATATAAGTTTGGTTTTTACGCAGAAATAAATAAATAATATTTGTTTATCAAATTTAAAGATTTTTCTATTATTAACCTCCAAACTTTAATGAAAAATCTTATCTTATCAAAAATCTCCAAGATTTTTCTAATGTTAATCTCCAAACTTCAATGAAATTTTTTTCTATTGTTACTCTTATGAAAAATCTCCAAGCTTTAATGATTATATTACAAGCAATAAGGTAGTTATATTAGATGGATTTTAATTGTGTACAAAAACCTTATTTTATGTCATAATTTCTTAAGCATAGCTTTTAAGGGTGTGTTTATAAATTTTATTACCATTTTATAAAATTTATTTCCTTTCAAGTGAATGTTTTCCCTGTTCGAGCTACCCTAAAAGACGAGTAATCCAACCTCATACTCTGACTTACGACTATTTCCAATCATTCCCTGACCACTACTAAATATTCGTCTCAGACAAAAATCAAGTCTATTTCCAATCATTCCCTGACCACTACTAAATATTCGTCTCAGACAAAAATCGAACCTGAGATCTCTTTCAGGAAATTCAAAGCCCCAACCACTAGACTATTTAGTGCTTTCCCTTTCAAGTGAATATATATATAAAATATAAGTATAAATATATCGATTTTAATTGCAAAAGACTAACTATCATAACAAATGTTATAAAATAAAATTGATACGTAGAATATATTGATATTCAAACTTCCATACACATGGTGGACGGTTGAAAGTGCCAATATGCTTGTGAATTAAGTCTCTTTAATCAATTTATTAAAATTTCTTTATGTTTATATTATAATATTTATATATTCATATTTATATTAAATAAATGATTCATTATATAAAATGTTTACATGTTCATAGTTATACATATGCGAAAGAATAATAAATCTTATATATTTAGTATTCAATTTTAAAGTAAATTTTGATGTTTTCTTTGACCTAGTTGCTTCTAATTAACCGTAATCATAGTATTCACAAGTGATTGAATATGTTTAAATGTAAAAATTCTTTATATGAGTTTTGCTATCTATAGCCTTAAGGGCTATCCTTAAACTTAAGGATTGAGACATGATGTAAATATTAGACATTATGATAATTACCTATTGTTTTTTAAAAACCACCTAACTAACTACATGTAAAACTTATTATGCATTAAAAAAAAACTCTAAGTATATTTCTAGGGGGGCTTGATTACTCGAAGTTTTACCTTCTATGGGGAGCCAATGTGCTCGTTCGTAGGAGAGTTTCCTCGCTTACCTAAAAAAATAAAAAATTAGCGTTAGCTGCTATGTTTTTGCCGAGGTGGATTTAATTGACTAAGGGAGACGGAACAAGAGACGGAACTAGAGACGGAACTAAAGCAGTGCGAGACTCAAACAGAAGAATGTGTTAGTCAGGTAAGTGACGAAATCTGGAGGCGTGAGTCAGGTAGGCAACTAATCACATTTTAGCACTCAATTTAATAAAAATATATTTTTATTACTCCGTATTAGTTTATATTTTTTTCATTCAATTTTCAATTAGATTTTACTACATCACTTTACAAATATTTGACACTAAAATTGAACCTTTTTGGTTAATAAATGTCAAATACAATCAAAGTCAAAAATTCACTTTTCACCAAAAAAATGCACATTTGCCCCGACATCAAGTAAGGGTTAAAACTAGTCTAAGGACTATGACTAGACAAACTTTAACTTTTATAGTTCAGTTTATTTATATATATATATATATAT
Organism: Rutidosis leptorrhynchoides; assembly: GCF_046630445.1. Classification (NCBI taxonomy): domain Eukaryota; kingdom Viridiplantae; phylum Streptophyta; class Magnoliopsida; order Asterales; family Asteraceae; genus Rutidosis; species Rutidosis leptorrhynchoides. The sequence goes on along the minus strand of NC_092336.1, from coordinate 59,306,911 downwards.
ATATATATATATATATATATATATATATATATATATATATATTGGACCAATCCATGGATAAGCACTAAATGGGGTACAAACCGGATAAGTGAATATGGGCCTCACATTTCATCAATTTTAATAAAAGTCTGATTTTATATGAAAAAACACGGAGGGCTATAATGGTCATTTAATAAAAGTGCTGAAACAACTTCCCAATCTGGTAACCATCCATACACCTGACTTTGAAATATCCAAACACACATCATATAAGCAAGATCTAGTTTCACAAGTTTGTTCTCCGATTCAAATCCTCGATTCTAATTTCTCCATAACAATTAGAGTTTTTAATCCAAAATTGAACTGAAAATATCTTCAAATTCATAGTTTGGATGCAGCATATTCGTTATTCTTTGAAGAATCATCACATATTGTAAATCTAAAATACAAAACGTTCTAAATTTGACGTATGCCGATGGAGTTTGCTTCTAATTTATCTGGTGATGGCGATTTTTCTATCGTTTCTGTTCTATTAGCTCTTATCGTGACTCTAATTTGTTGTTTCTTCTCACTATAACCTTTTGACTGTTAAAATTCTCGAAATTGGATAAACCTAGGGTTAGTTGGAAGTATTGAATCTATGGCAGTTACGGCGGCGGCGAGGATGATGACTGGTGATGGAAGTGGAGGAGGATAGGCAGTGGTGGTGGAGAGGGAGATGGATTGGGAATGGTAGCAGGTGATTGGTGCGTCGCTGGTGGAACAACTGGTTCTGGGGATTACGACGCATGCTTTGAGTTATCTGGATTTTTCTAGTCTTTGTAGGTTGCCAATGACTAATTCTTTGATGAGGAGGGTGGCTAATGATGATAATGCTTGGAAGGCTCTTTATCATAAGGTTTTTATTTTTTCTAAACTTTTCCGTTTATTTGCTTCTCTTTACTGATTGTGTTATCCATTTAATGCTACCTATTTATATGGAAATGTATTTGGAATGTTTAGTTTACAACATTTATTTTGTTTGCATATTTGTGACTTGATATTGGTAACTCTAACTATAATGTCAACTGCAAAGAGGCAAAAGAAAATTGTTGCTGGTACTAATTCTGCTTCGACTTCATGCTTATGAAATGCCTTCTTTATATGTTTCAGTTTCTGGTTGTTTAAAATTCTTATAAGTTATAAGTAATATCAGCCAAACATGCTATTTGTCGTTTGGTGAGTAGCTTTTTGTAGTATCATGGTTACTTAATAGACTTGATAGCTTCCCATTGGTTAAGAGGTTTGAAGTTTGCCTTGAAATTCCTGTTCCTTCCATTCTATATGTTCGTTTGTTTAGTGGAGTTTACGTGCCAGTTTATATATTTTTATCTCTCTCTTGAAAACACATACCACCGATCATCTCTCTCTGTTGAATACTTCAGCACCACCCCTCCCTTTTATCGGTTAACTGCGATGGATTCCGGTCGTATTAGGCGACGGCACCACCGCCAATAAATCCGTTAGGAGTTTCTGAACACGAATGTATAAACTTTGCTACCGATCGAAGATGTTCTAAGTTAGTGTTTGAATCTGAAAAGTTACGGTTTTCTTTTTGTTAAGGTTTCATGTAACGTTGTACATAGATCTGTTATCTTTCGAATCTGGAGATGAGAGAACGTCTGTGAATTTCACAAACGGTTAAAAAACGTGGTTTGGCAAATGTGGAAGGTGAGATTTAAATTTCTATTAGTTCAAGTTCTATATTTTATATATCTTTTGGCCGATTTATAGAATTGTTTAATCTAACTTTGAAATTGGGTATCATTAGGCATTTAGGCTGCTAAATTTAGTAATAGGTGTGTAAAACACTATGATAAAAGAATTTGATATATGTGTTACCTTCATTGTCAATCGTGACAATTGTATTCGAAAGAAATAAATTTGAAGTGGGAGTTGGTTATATTCCATTTGATGTTTCAGATTCTTTGGATTAGTATAAAGTGTACAGGGTTGAAGAGTTAAATGAAGCAACATATGCTTTTCTTTTATATCAATTATCATGTTCCAGAATAATAATGGTTAGTGACACATTAAAGAAGGCAAAGGCATCTTCTTGAGGGTAGTCTTATTGAGATTAAGGACTCCAGTGATGCAAAGTAGTTAAGTTTTAAAATATACTCATTCTGAATATACTTTTACATGCTAGAGCATCAGTTATTATTATTATATGTGCATACCATATTGCATTTGCAGACATATAAAATGCTTGTATATATATAGAAGCCAAAGCATGAGTTGTCGTATTTGGTTCTCCCATGTCATTTTGTGTTCCGCTTTTTTCCCCCTCTTTTTTATTTACTTTGTATTTGTTTGTTGTGAGTTCTCAAAAACAGAAGGGTACCACCAACTCGATCCTTTGTGCGATTCGGTGTTCTGGATCGTCTTTTTCAGGTGACTCCCTTTATTTTGTTATTTGTTCTATCGGTTTTTGTTTCCCTTAGATCTCTGTAACCGTTGATTTATGTTTTCAACTGTAACTGAGAAGCTACTCACTTAATTGTAATTGTAATTCAAGACATTCTATAAAATAGTTATTAGATCCCTTCTAGGACAGTGTGAAGTTGATAGTGTATTAGTCAGTATATTTGCTTGATTTAATGCGTTTAACATACAGTGCTAATGCAACCCTTTGATATTGTGACCAATAAACAAACATGTAAGGTCTTATAGTAAAAAACACTAAAGAGGTAATTATAGTTGTAAGTAAGTATTTTGTATTTCAATCATCTAATGTGATAACCGCTGGACTTATATCGAGTTCATCTAATTTTGAAAGTTGTAATTAGCTTGAAGTTTTCATCTCCACTTTGGTTAAACATGTGTGCAGATCTAAGTAAAAGGATGTGATTTGTTGTTGGTTTGATGGTATTTTGGTTGTATATTTAGAAAAGAGCTGGTCAAAATGAGCTTGGTCCATTAGTGCGTGTTGGTTCCCAATGGACTAACCTCTTTGCTGGATCAGGTGAGTTTGTATAATTTCTTAATCTTATTATAGTCTTTAAGAGAGAAGACAATTTGTTTTATTCTTTTTCTTTTAAAATGTTTGTGGTTGACTGACTAAACGGGTCAGAATGAGTTTAGGTCTAAACATTTATATTTTATATTTAAAGAAAATGTATATATATCTGGATAATATTCAATCGAGTAACTTAAGAACATGTATATATATTTGTGTTGTTTAGAATTTGGAGTTATAATCTTTGAATCCGTCTTTAATTTGCTAATGTGTTACTTCATCCTATTACATCACCAGGTTGCCTCCGAAAGCATGAATACTTACACTGCAATTATTGACGGTTCAGTTAATTTTGTAGACAAGGTAAGCCATTCTTTCTGCTACTGGAATTTGGAGTTCGGCCGATGACTAAATTCTGGTAATTTGGTTATCATTCATTAGCTACTTTTATCATTCATTTGATATTCTTATCAATTATCCGGTATTTTGATGAATGATAACTGCTTGATGAATGATACTGTTTTTTGATAAATGAGAAGTGTTTGATAAATTATCATTTTCCGATAAAAGATTAGTGTTTTTTTATATGAATGACAACAATTAGATGAATGATAATTGTTTGATGAATGATAAAAGATAAGTGTTTTTTTATCATTCATCAACTACTTTTATCATTCATTTGATATTTTTATCATTCATCGGGTATTTTTATCTTTCATCGAATATTTTTATCATTCATCAACTACTTTTATCATTCATTTGTTATTTTTATCATTCATCGGGTATTTTTATCATTCATCGAGTATTTTTTTTATCATTCATCAGCAACTTTTATCATTGATTTGGTATTTTTATCATTCATCGGTTATTTTTATCATTCATCGGGTATTTTTTTATCATTCATTTGGTATTTTTATCATTCATCGGGTATTTTTTATTGTTCACACGTTCTTTTATAATTCTTCGCTTATCATTCATCAGCTATCTTTATCATTCACTGCGTTTTTTATCATTCATCACGTTCTTTTATCATTCATCGTTTATCATTCATCGTTTATCATTCATCAGCTACTTTTATCATTCATTTGATATTTTATCAACTATCTGGTATTTTTTGATGAATGATAAATGCTTGATGAATGATACTGTTTTTTGATAAATGAGAAGTGTTTGATGAATGATAGCATTATGATGAATGATAATCGTTTTCTGATAAAAGATAAGTGTTTTTTACATGAATGACAACAATTAGATGAATGATAATTGTTTGATAATTGGGCATTTGGTCTAGTGGTATGATTCTCGCTTTCGGTGCGGGAGGTCCCGAGTTCGATTCTCGGAATGCCCCATTCTTTTTTTATAAAAGTAATCATGATAACAGTTTGATGAATGATAATGGTTTGATGAATGATAACATTTTGATGCATGATAATTGTTTTGTGATGAATGATAACTGTTTCCTTTTGAATGATAACATTTTTGACTTCTAATTGACATATGATTGTTACTAAAACTTTAATCATTCATCATATTTTTTTTCTTATTCATCTTATTTTTATATCATTCATCATTTTTTTTTATCATTCATCATATTTTTATAAATGATAACTGTTTAATGAATGATAACTATTTTCTGATGAATGATAATTGTTGCTTTTATGAATCATACTTGTTTGATGAATGATAATTGTTTTAATGAATGATAATCATTTTGTGATGAATGGTTATTGCTTTCTTATAAATAATAACTCTTTTTATTAAATGATAACTATTCGATGAAAGATAACTTAGATGAATGATAGTTTTTTCTGATGAATGATAATTGTTGCTTTTATGAATCACAACTGTTTGATGAATGATAATTGTTTGATGAATGATAATTGTTTTTCGATGAATGATAAATGTTTTAGTGAATGATAATCATTTTGTGATGAATGATTATTGTTTTCTTATGAATAATAACTGTTTTTTATAAAATGATAACTATTTGATGAAAGACAACTTAGATGAATGATAATTTTTCTGATGAATGATAATTGCGGCTTTTATTAATCATAACTGTTTGATGAATGATAAATGTTTTTCGATGAATGATAAATGTTTTTATAATGGTTGGTGGTGGTAGGTGGCGGTGGTTGGTGGTGGGTGGTGGTCGGTGGTCGGTTGGTGGTTGTTGGTTTTGGAGGTGGTTGGTGGTGGGGGTGGGTGGGTGGCGAAGGGTGGTGGTGGTGGCGGTGCGTGGTTGGTGGTGGTGGTTGGTGATGGTGGTCGGTGGGTGGTGGTGATGGGCGGAGGCGGTGGGTGGTGGTGATGGGCGGAGGCGGTTGGTGGTGGGTGGCGGCGGTCGACGGTGGGTGGCGGTGGTGGTTCGTGGCGGTTGGTGGTAGGTGGCGGCGGTCGACGGTGGGTGGCGGTGGTGGTTCGTGGCGGTTGGTGATGGGTCGTGGTCGTAGTGGTGGGTGGTCGTGGTGGTTGGTAGCGGTTGGTGGTGGTAATAATAGGTAGTGGTGGTTGGTGGTGGGTGGTGGGGGTGGTGGTGGTTCGTGATGGTGGTGGTGGTGGGGGGTGGTGGTGGTGGTTGGTGGTGGTGGTGGTGGTGGTAGTGGTGGTGGTGGGTGGTGGTTGGTGGTGGTGGTTGGTGGTGGTGGGGGGTGGTGGTGGTGGTGGTGATGATGAGTGGTGGCGGGTGGTGGTTGGTGGTAGCGGGTGGATGGTGGGTGGTGGTTGGTGGTGGTGGTTGGTGGTGGGTGGTGGTTGGTGGTAGTGGTTGGTGGTTGGTAGTGGTTGGTGGTGGTGGTGGTGGTTGGTAGTGGTAGGTGGTGGTTGGTGGTAGTGGTAGGTGGTGGTGGTGGTTGGTAGTGATGGTGGTGGTGGTTGGTGGTGGTGGTTGGTGTGGGTGGTGGTGGTGGTGGAAGTGGTGGATGGTGGTGGTGGTGGTGGTGGTGGTGGTGAATGGTGGTAGCGGGTGGTGGTAGCGGTTGGTGGTGGTGGTGGGTGGTGGCGGGTGGTGGTGGTAGTGGTGGTGGATGGGGGTGGTGGTGGGTGTTGGTGGTGGTTGGTGGCGGTGGTGGTTAGTGGTGGTGGGTGGTGGTGGGTGGTGGTGGCAGGTGGTGGTAGTAGTGGTTGGTGGTGGTGGGTGGTGGGGGCAGGTGGTGGTAGTAGTGGTTGGTGGTGGTGGTGGGGGTTGGTGGTGGTTGTGGTTGGTGGCGGGTGGTGGTGGTTGGTGTGTGGTGGTGGCGGGTGGTGGGTGGTGGTGGGTGGTGGTGGTGGTGGGTGGTTGGTGGTGGTGGCGGGTGGTGGTGGTGGCGGTGGTGGTTGGTGGTTGGTGGAAGTGGTTGGTGTTAGTGGTTGGTGGTAGTGGTTGGTGGTGGTGCTGGTTGGTAGTGGTTGGTGGTGGTGGTGGTTGGTGGTGGTTGGTAGTGGGTAGTGGTGGTGGGTGGTGGTGGTGGGTGATGGTGGTTGGTAGTAGTGGTGGTGGTGGTTGGTGGTGGTGGGTGGTGATGGTTAGTGGTGGTGGTGGTTGGTGGTGGGTGGTGGTGGTGGTTGGTGGTGGTGGTGATGGGTGGTGGCGGGTGGTTGTGGATGGTGGATGGTGGTGGCGGGTGGTGGTGGTTGTTGGTGGGTGGTGGTGGTTGGTGGTAGTGGTTGGTGGTCTGTGGTAGTGGTGGTTGGTGGTGGTGGTGGTTCGTGGTGGTGGCGGCGATGGTGGTGGTGGTTGGTGACGGGTGGTGGTGGTAGGTGGTTGGTGGTGGTTGTTGGTGGTGGTTGGGGGTGGTGGTGGTTGGTGGTGGTGGTTGGTCGCGGTGGTTGGTGGGTGGCGGTGGCGGTGGTAGGTGGTGGTGGGTGGTGGGTGGTGGGGGTGGGGGTGGGGGTGGTGAATGGTGTCCATAATATGTTAGCTTTGGTGTTTTAATTTTATTAATTATTATTAATTATTATAAATTTTATAATGACTCTTTTACCCTTCTTTATATTTTAAGTTAAATTGATATATTATGGTAGTTTGTGGTTCACATTTGCTTATTCAGTGTGTACTCATTTTAAGCTTAGCCATGGATCGTGACCATATATATATATATATATATATATATATATATATATATATATATATATATATATATATATAGTGGTAGGATCAAGAGGGAAGTAACCATTCGGGGGGAAGTGGGGGGAGTAAAAACTTTTTTTTTTCGTTTTTTGAAAAAACTTTGTTCACGAACATTATAGATGAGATGAAAATATGAACATTTAGTAGAGACACTTTGTGATAAATGTTTTTATTTTGGCGGGAAAACGCTCGAAGAAGTAATATATAACAATTATCGTGTTTTTCGAGCGTATTTTGAGGTTTTAGCTATTGGGGTTTAGATATTATGATTTATAGGGTTTAGATATTAGGGTTTAGAAATTTACGGTTTAGGGTTTAGATTTAGGGTTTAGATTTAGGATTTAGATTGAGTTTTTAACACGAACGGTTTAGAGTTTAGGGTTTAGGGTTTAGGGTTTGGTGTTTTGGGTTTATGGAATAAACCCAAAACACCAAACCCTAAACCCTAAACTCTAAATCGGGCTATGTAACAACCCAACCCATACGCAATCAAAATATGCGAAATAAAAAAAAAAATTGTACAGCATAGTGGCGCGGCGCTCCATAAGCCTGTGCGGCGTGCCAAAACGGTCTGTCCAACTTTTTCCTTTTTGCGAAAAAGATCGCCCACTTCCCGACATATTTAGACGAAACGCTTTTAACAACAAGTTCCAATATGTAAAACTAACACGATTCAATCATAAAATAAGTTTTACAAAGCGGGGCCCACATCGGCCGTTTTACGAGTTTCATACAAAAGTTGAGTTTCGACCACATTAAGTTTAAATACCAAACGACACTACGAGCATGGTGTTTCGGGTTAAACTACCCAAGCCTCAGTCAAACTCCAAAAGCTAACTCATCCAAAAAGCGTCCCCCAACAACAAGCGGGATCTCTAATCCAAGATAATGCCCTTACCCTTGTCCACAACCGAACCTATAAAAAGGTAAACAACGAGAGGGTAAGCAAGGCTTAGTGAATGCAATAATTATACACATACATATATAATATATCTACTTGCAAACACTTACACGCATACCATATACATGCTAGCAAACACAATTAGCTTATCGTCATAAATACAAGCTATAACCTCCAATAACCAAGCTAGCATAACAATAGCATATTTAACTTGAACAAATATAATACGCTTACACTACAACACAATAACCATGGTTAACCAATCGAACGAGGGAACGGTGTTTAAAGACCGTCGGAGTTCGTAACAACCATTAGTGCACTTAACACTTCGTACACTAACCCCACTGGTGGCATCTTAACACTTCGATACTTCACCCCGGGTGGCGTCTTAACACGTCGACACTTCACCCCAAGTGGTGTCTTAACACTTCGACACTTCACTCTTCATCTTACTTGAGGTGGCATCTTAACACGTCGATACTTCACCTCGAGTGGCGCCTTAACACATCGGCACTTCACCCGTTATTCTCTTGGAGTGGCATCTTAGCACATCGATACTTCACTCCAGGTGGTGTCTTAACACATCGACACTTCACCCCGGGTGGCGTCTTAACACATCGACACTTCACCCGTCACATTACTTTGAGTGGTGTCTTAGCACATCGACACTTCACTCGTCACGTGAAATGTGGTGTCTTAGCACATCGACACTGTAGTGACCCGAACTTTTCCATGTTTATATATATATTAAATGAAATTGTTATTTACATGATTAAGTGTTTCCAACATGTTAAGCAATCAAACTTGTTAAGACTTGATTAATTGAAATAGGTTTCATATAGACAATTGACCACCCAAGTTGACCGGTGATTCACGAACGTTAAAACTTGTAAAAACTATACGATGACATATATATGGTTATATATATAGTTAACATGATTTTATTATAAGTATGTATCTCATTAAGTATTTTAACAATGAGTTATATACATAAAAATGAGACTATTAATTTAAGAAACTCGAAAACGATATATATAACGATTATCGTTATAACAACGTCTTACTAGGTACATATGAATCATATTAAGATATTGATACACTTGGTTAATTATGTTAAATGATAAGTAAATATATTATTAAGTGTATTAACAATGAAATACATATGTAAAAATAAGACTACTAACTTAATGATTTCGAAAATAGACATATATGTAACGATTATCGTTGTAACGACATTTAACTGTATATACATCATACTAAGATATATTATATATCATAATATCATGATAATATAACAATTTAACATCTCATTTGTTATAATAAACAATGGGTTAACAACATTCAACAAGATCGTTAACCTAAAGGTTTCAAAACAACATTTACATGTAACGACTAACGATGACTTAACGACTCAGTTAAAATGTATATACATGTAGTGTTTTAATATGTATTCATACACTTTTGAAAGACTTCAAGACACCTATCAAAATACTTCTACTTAACAAAAATGCTTACAATTACATCCTCGTTCAGTTTCATCAACAATTCTACTCGTATGCACCCGTATTCGTACTCGTACAATACACAGCTTTTAGATGTATGTACTATTGGTATATACACTCCAATGATCAGCTCTTAGCAGCCCATGTGAGTCACCTAACACATGTGGGAACCATCATTTGGCAACTAGCATGAAATATCTCATAAAATTACAAAAATATGAGTAATCATTCATGACTTATTTACATGAAAACAAAATTACATATCCTTTATATCTAATCCATACACCAACGACCAAAAACACCTACAAACACTTTCATTCTTCAATTTTCTTCATCTAATTGATCTCTCTCAAGTTCTATCTTCAAGTTCTAAGTGTTCTTCATAAATTCCAAAAGTTCTAGTTTCATAAAATCAAGAATACTTCCAAGATTGCAAGTTTACTTCCAAGTTTTCTAAATTCATTCCAAGTAATCATCCAAGATCAAGAAACCTTTGTTACTTACAGTAGGTTATCTTTCTAATACAAGGTAATAATCATATTCAAACTTTAATTCAATTTCTATAACTATAACAATCTTATTTCGAGTGGAAATCTTACTTGAAATTGTTTTCGTGTCATGATTCTGCTTCAAGAACTTTCAAGCCATCCAAGGATCCTTTGAAGCTAGATCTATTTTTCTCATTTCCAGTAGGTTTATCCAAGGAACTTGAGGTAGTAATGATGTTCATAACATCATTCGATTCATACATATAAAGCTATCTTATTCGAAGGTTTAAACTTGTAATCACTAGAACATAGTTTAGTTAATTCTAAACTTGTTCGCAAATAAAAGTTAATCCTTCTAACTTGAATTTTAAAATCAACTAAACACATGTTCTATATCTATATTATATGCTAACTTAATGATTTAAAACCTGGAAACACGAAAAACACCGTAAAACCGGATTTACGCCGTCGTAGTAACACCGCGGGCTGTTTTGGGTTAGTTAATTAAAAACTATGATAAACTTTGATTTAAAAGTTGTTATTCTGAGAAAATGATTTTTATTATGAACATGAAACTATATCCAAAAATTATGGTTAAACTCAAAGTGGAAGTATGTTTTCTAAAATGGTCATCTAGACGTCGTTCTTTCGACTGAAATGACTACCTTTACAAAAACGACTTGTAACTTATTTTTTCGACTATAAACCTATGCTTTTTCTGTTTAGATTCATAAAATAGAGTTCAATATGAAACCATAGCAATTTGATTCACTCAAAACGGATTTAAAATGAAGAAGTTATGGGTAAAACAAGATTGGATAATTTTTCTCATTTTAGCTACGTGAAAATTGGTAACAAATCTATTCCAACCATAACTTAATCAACTTGTATTGTATATTATGTAATCTTGAGATACCATAGACACGTATACAATGTTTCGACCTATCATGTCGACACATCTATATATATTTCGGAACAACCATAGACACTCTATATGTGAATGTTGGAGTTAGCTATACAGGGTTGAGGTTGATTCCAAAATATATATAGTTTGAGTTGTGATCAATACTGAGATACGTATACACTGGGTCGTGGATTGATTCAAGATAATATTTATCGATTTATTTCTGTACATCTAACTGTGGACAACTAGTTGTAGGTTACTAACGAGGACAGCTGACTTAATAAACTTAAAACATCAAAATATATTAAAAGTGTTGTAAATATATTTTGAACATACTTTGATATATATGTATATATTGTTATAGGTTCGTGAATCAACCAGTGACCAAGTCTTACTTCCCGACGAAGTAAAAATCTGTGAAAGTGAGTTATAGTCCCACTTTTAAAATCTAATATTTTTGGGATGAGAATACATGCAGGTTTTATAAATGATTTACAAAATAGACACAAGTACGTAAAACTACATTCTATGGTTGAATTATCGAAATCGAATATGCCCCTTTTTATTAAGTCTGGTAATCTAAGAATTAGGGAACAGACACCCTAATTGACGCGAATCTTAAAGATAGATCTATTGGGCCTAACAAACCCCATCCAAAGTACCAGATGCTTTAGTACTTCGAAATTTATATCATATCCGAAGGGTGTCCCGGAATGATGGGGATATTCTTATATATGCATCTTGTTAATGTCGGTTACCAGGTGTTCACCATATGAATGATTTTTATCTCTATGTATGGGATGTGTATTGAAATATGAAATCTTGTGGTCTATTGTTACGATTTGATATATATAGGTTAAACCTATAACTCACCAACATTTTTGTTGACGTTTAAAGCATGTTTATTCTTAGGTGAATACTAAGAGCTTCCGCTGTTGCATACTAAAATAAGGACAAGATTTGGAGTCCATATTTGTATGATATTGTGTAAAAACTGCATTCAAGAAACTGATTTCGATGTAACATATTTGTATTGTAAACCATTATGTAATGGTCGTGTGTAAACAGGATAATTTAGATTATCATTTAATCTACGTAAAGCTTTTTAAACCTTTATTTATGAAATAAAGGTTATGGTTTGTTTTAAAAATGAATGCAGTCTTTGAAAAACGTCTCATATAGAGGTCAAAACCTCGCAACGAAATCAATTAATATGGAACGTTTTTAATCAATAAGAACGGGACATTTCAGACACTTCACATCTCACGCTACAACAAATAAATACATTATATACCTACGCATATAATTATTCCACTCACCTTACGCCTTCGGTGAATCAATAAACCAAGCTTGAAACTTCAAGGTAATGCACCTATTACAAAGTATATATAATCAATCATTCGTTCAAGTTGGTCAAACTCACAACATTCACCATTACTAGGTCATTTTGACCCATTTGGACACTTAACCCTAAAATTGGGTCAACACAAGATTTATGCATTAATCACAAACATTAACTAACCTAGGTCTATTTTGACCCGTTTGACCAATTTAAGGTCAACACACCCATTTCGGGTCATCCACTAACCCACACAACGCCCACTTACATATATATAAGTGTGCTAGCAATTTACTAACTAATTTAAGTTCATAAACATCAATCTAACACTTTGCAAACCCTAGTTAGTCATCTTTGAGTCTACATGACCCAATTTCACCCAAAACACCCAATTCGCCCACAAATGGGTTTTAAGTTCATCATCTACCCCAAACCCTAACCCTTAATCAAATTAAACAAGGAAATTAAGATTAAAGCATACCACTACACTCAAAATGTAGCTAGGAAGTAGATGAACAACTTTATAACTTGAGCTTAAGCAAGATTCCTTCTTCTTCTTCTCCAAAATGAGTTTTCTCACACTAGGATCTTACTCTCTCTCTAGAATTTAAGTGATAAGGTTGAAGTAGATGGAAATGGAGTAAATGAGGCTCCAAGACTGATCTAGGGCCTTTAATTCGGGCCCCCATGTGTAATTACCAAAAAGCCCTCAAAATATCTAATTTAAAAAGAGAAGGGTGAGCTGTCACAGCAAATGGCGCGACGCGCCATATACCTGCGCGGCGCGCAGATCCCCCAGATCAGAATCTGTTTCCTTTTTGAATATGTACAACAAAACCCCACTTCAAGTATCTTAATTACACTTATGTACACTATAAATAATCGGGTCTTACAACTCTCCCCCACTTGAATCGGAGTGCGTCCTCGCGATCCATGCCGCATGACAAGAGGGAAGATAAACCAACACGAATTCTTCAGGCTCCCAAGTAAACTTGGAACCCTTACTACGACACCATTGAGCTTTAAAAGTCCTAACCTCTTTATGTCTCAACCTTTTGACCTTCTCATCGAGTATAGCAATCGGCTCCTCAATATACTCTAACTTATTGTTTAACTCAATCTCGTCTAATGGCACCCAAGATGAATCATCCGCAAGACACTTACGGAGATGGGAAACATGAAATGTATTATGAATCCCCGCAAGCACTTCGGGTAATTCCAAACGATACGCGACTTCACCAACACGGGCTAAAACCTTAAATGGCCCAATAAACCGAAGAGCTAACTTTCCCCGTTTTCGAAATTGAATAATACCTTTCCATGGCGAAACATTAAGCATCACCATGTCACCTTCTTGAAATTCGATCGTTCGTCTACGTTTATCGGCATACGACTTTTGTCTATCTTGAGCCTTCTTCAAATGATCTCGAATAATATCAATCTTGTTACTCGTCTCCAAAACCAAATCGGTACTCTCGATTTCTCTTTTACCTATTTCACCCCAACAAATTGGAGTTCAACATCTTCGCCCATATAGCATCTCATAAGGTGGCATCCCGATACTAGTGTGATAACTATTATTGTACGAGAATTCCACCAAAGGCAAGTGCTCATCCCAACTACCACCGAAATCAATAATACACGCCCGTAATATATCCTCCAAAGTTTGATTCGTACGTTCGGTTTGACCGTCCGTTTGAGGATGATACGCTGTGCTTAATTTTAATTGCATACCCATATCTTCATGAAACTTTTCCTAAAACCGAGATGTAAAACGAGTATCTCGATCCGAAACAATAGATATAGGAACCCCGTGTCTCGACACCACTTCTTTGATGAACAACTTATCCAAGGCCACCGATGATATTGCTTCCTTAATGGGAAGAAACAAAGCACTTTTTGTCAATCTATCAACTATCACCCAAATCGAATCAAATTGGGTTCTCGCCGTTTTAGGCAACTTTGTAATGAAATCCATGGTAATGTGCTCCCATTTCCACTTCGAAATTTCTAACGGTTGTAACTTACCATACGGCTTTTGGTGTTCGGCTTTTACTTGCAAACACGTGACGCATTGCTCAACATACTTCACAACATCACGTTTCATGCCCGGCCACCAATAATCCTTTCTCAAATCAAGATACATTTTCGTCGCGCCCGGATGAATGGAATACTTTGACTTATGTGCTTCATCAAGTAGCACCCGCCGGTAATCACCCATCTTAGGCACCCACACCCTTCCTTGAAAAGACAACAAACCATGCGAACCCATGGTAATGAATTCCGATTGTCCCACAATTCGTTCCGCATGCTTGTTGTGAACGTAAGCCTCTATTTGAGTCACACCAAGTTTTTCAAGAAAATCGTTAGTAATAATCATACGTAACAATCCCAATCGTAAAGCCGGGTGATGACTCTTTCGACTTAACACATCCGCGACCACATTCGCCTTGCCCGGATGATAAATTATTTCACAATCATAGTCTTTTACCACATCCATCCACCTACGTTGACGATAATTCAAATCTCGTTGGTAAAAGAGATGTTTCAAACTCTTATGATCCGAATAAATCGTACTCTTGACACCATACAAGTAGTGGCGCCAAATTTTCAATGCGTGTACCACCGCCGCCAACTCAAGATCATGAGTCGGATATCTCGTTTCGTGTTCCTTTAATTATCGAGAGGCGTATGCAATGACTTTACCTCTTTGCATTAGAACACACCCGAGCCCATTTAACGAAGCATCACAATAAACCGTCATGTCTTCCACTCCTTCCGGCAACACTAACACCAGAGCTTGACACAACTTCTCTTTTAACAATTGAAAAGCAATTTCTTGTTCGTTCTCCCAATTAAATCCCGCGTTCTTCCTCGTCAATTTCGTCAATGAAGAAGCGATCTTAGAAAAGTCTTGGATAAATCGACGATAATAACCGGCCAATCCGAGAAAACTTCAGACCTCCGTAGGCGTAGTCGGTTGTCTCCAACTCTTCACCGTCTCTATCTTCCCCGGATCTACTTGAATACCATCTTTGTTCATAATGTGGCCAAGGAATTGAACCTCCCTTAGCCAAAATTCACATTTGGAGAACTTAGCATACAACTTCTCCTTTCGTAACGTCTTCAATACTTCACGCAAATGACGTTCATGTTCGTTCATACTTTTCGAGTAGACTAATATATTGTCGATGAACACAATCACCGACTTGTCCAACATAGGTTGGCACACTCGGTTCATAAGGTCCATGAATGCCGCCGGTGCATTCGTAAGACCAAAAGGCATAACTACGAATTCAAAATGCCCATAACGCTTTCGAAAAGCCGTTTTCTCAATATCTTCCTCACGGACCCGCATTTGGTGATAGCCGGACCGTAGGTCAATCTTTGGGAAATACGTCGCACCTTGTAGTTGGTCAAACAAATCGTCAATCCGAGGCAATGGATAACGATTCTTGATCGTCACTTTATTCAACTCCCGATAATCGATGCAGATCCGCATGCTACCATCCTTCTTCTTTACGAATAAAACATAAGCGCCCCATGGCGAAGCACTCGGTCGAATAAAACCCTTTTCAAGTAACTCTTGGGTTTGATTTAACAACTCCTGAATTTCCGTTGGCGCTAAACGATAAGGAGTTTTAGCAATGGGAGTAGCTCCCGGAACCAACTCAATGCGAAATTCAACTTGTCTTTTCGCCGGAACACCTGGTAACTCGTCCAGAAAAACGTCTTCGAATTCATTAACCACCAGAATTTTACGGATGGGTGGTGGCTCATCACGAGTATCAACAACATGGGCAAGAAAAGCCATGCCACCACTAACAAGGAAACGACGTGCCCGTGCAAAAGAACATATCGGCACGAGTCTTCTTCGCTTATCGCCATGAATAATCAACTCTCCCCCACTTGGGGTCTTCACACGAATAAATTTTTCGTGGCATGCAATATCGGCTCTATTATGATCGAGCCAATCCATACCGACTTTCGACACCAAACACAACATTACAATTTTTACACACATCCACCACTAGCACCGTCTTGCCATCCGCTATTTCAACTTCTACCGGACGACTCAACTTAGCTAACGGTTTATTAAGTTTCGGAATAAATTTTGGTGACACGAACGACAAGTTAGCACCACTATCAAAGAGTATCCTTGCCGGATTAGAATTAACCATGAAAGTACCTGAGACGACTTCATTAGATTGCTTGGCTTCCTCATTGGTCATCAAATAATTGCGACCCCTAGCCGTGCCCGCTGCCTTTTCTAACTTCTTGACATGATCATTATTCAAATCGGGACATTCCGGCCTCTTGTGCCCTTCCTTTCCACAATTAAAACACGTGACCGACTTGGTCAAACAATCACGGGCGTAATGACCCGACTTCCCACAACTATAACAAGTAGGCGTAAAAGTATTTGAACCACCCTTCTTCACAATTCCGATGCTTTCGGACCCCTTCTTGTTCTTGTTTTTCTTGTTTGAGAAGTTAGAATGACTAGAACCTTCAAACTTTCTTTTGGAAAAAGCGAAATCACTCTTTCTTGGAACCTCCGGCTCAAAACCCCTAGCCAATTCGTATAAATCTTCAAAAGATTTAGCCATACCCCGACTAATCTTACCCTTCAACTCATCACTTAAAGTACGGTAGAAATCTAGCATCAACTTGTGATCATCACCTACATACTCCGGATAAAAACGAGTCTTTGCCAAGAAGGTAGACTTGAGAGTAACCAAGTCCATTGAACCTTGTCGCAAATTGTGCAACTCATCCCAGATTTTATCAAGATCGGAAGAAGTTCGGTATTCTTGGAAAAATTCCTTCTTAAACTCCTCCCATGTCAAGCACATGCATTGCTATTCACCATATAATTTGATTTTATCGTCCCACCACAACTTGCCCTCTTCGCGCAACATGCTAGACCCATACCTCGTCTTCTTCTCGGGAGGACACTCCGCGGTACGGAACGCTCCCTCGATATCCGAAATCCAACAAGTGCTTTTCAATGGATCCCTCACCCCATTAAACATCGGAGGTTGAGTATCCTTGAAATTTTTGTAGTGGAAGTCCCGCCTTCCACCCCCACCATTACCTTCACCCCCTTCGCCTCGAGGATAATGGTTTCTAGCCTCTAAAGCCTCCTCTATTGCGGCTTTCATTCGTTCATTGATCATTTCGGTCACTTGTCCATCAACCGACTCTTGGAAGACCTTTCGGACGTCGTCAAGAAAATCCTTCTTTAGCCTTTTAAAGATGGCCTCAACCTTGGCCGTGAGTTCAACGTCCTCACTCGTACTTCCGTCATTGGTGTCGTGTCCATTTCTCATCTTCATTCTATAAAACGAAGTAAATTAAGCAAAAAAACGAAAGGACTTAACACATATGTATATACATATACACCACACTACCCCATCTTGCTCAACAATCGTCGTACATCGCTTGTTTGACACGATTTGAACCCGTAACAATGTTAGCTAATCATTGTTACGCGAGCACATCGCATTAACTTACTAGTACCACGTCTATCTCGCTTGACGATTTCAAATACCACACAAAACAATAGCGCATGATTAGTTCACATAAACCTATGCACTATACCACACAAAACAATAGCGCATGATTAGTTCACATAAACCTATGCACTAACCAAAACCCGATCCGACCCAAAGTCCTACAAGTCCCGCATAACGCGCACACAAAAGTCTAAGTCTAGGCGCCTATCTCAAGTCACCTAAATCCCTTAGACCATGCTCTGATACCACTTGTAACAACCCAACCCATACGCAATCGAAATATGCGAAATAAAAAAAAAATTGTACAGCATAGTGGCGCGGCGCGCCATAAGCCTGCGCGGCGCGCCAAAATGGTCTGTCGAACTTTTTCCTTTTTGCGAAAAAGATCGCCCACTTCCTGACATATTTAGACGAAACGCTTTTAACAACAAGTTCCAATATGTAAAACTAACACGATTCAATCATAAAATAAGTTTTACAAAGCGGGGCCCACATCGGCCATTTTACGAGTTTCATACAAAAGTTGAGTTTCGACCACATTAAGTTTAAATACCAAACGACACTACGAGCATGGTGTTTTGGGTTAAACTACCCAAGCCTCAGTCAAACTCCAAAAGCTAACTCATCCAAAAAGCGTCCCCCAACAAAAAGCGGGATCTCTAATCCAAGATAATGCCCTTACCCTTGTCCACAACCGAACCTATAAAAAGGTAAACAACGAGAGGGTAAGCAAAGCTTAGTGAATGCAATAATTATACACATACATATATAATATATCTACTTGCAAACACTTACACACATACCATATACATGCTAGCAAACACAATTAGCTTATCGTCATAAATACAAGCTATAACCTCCAATAACCAAGCTAGCATAACAATAGCATATTTAACTTGAACAAATATAATACGCTTACACTACAACACAATAACCATGGTTAACCAATCGAACGAGGGAACGGTGTTTAAAGACCATCGGAGTTCGTAACAACCATTAGTGCACTTAACACTTCGTATACTAACCCCACGGGTGGCATCTTAACACTTCGATACTTCACCCCGGGTGGCGTCTTAACACGTCGACACTTCACCCCGAGTGGTGTCTTAACACTTCGACACTTCACTCTTCATCTTACTTGATGTGGCATCTTAACACGTCGATACTTCACCTCGAGTGGCGCCTTAACACATCGGCACTTCACCCGTAATTCTCTTGGAGTGGCATCTTAGCACATCGATACTTCACTCCGGGTGGTGTCTTAACACATCGACACTTCACCCCGGGTGGCGTCTTAGCACATCGACACTTCACCCGTCACATTACTTTGAGTGGTGTCTTAGCACATCGACACTTCACTCGTCACGTGAAATGTGGTGTCTTAGCACATCGACACTTCACATCTCACGCTACAACAAATAAATACATTATATACCTACGCATATAATTATTCCACTCACCTTACGCCTTCGGTGAATCAATAAACTAAGCTTGAAACTTCAAGGTAACACACCTATTACAAAGTATATATAATCAATCATTCGTTCAAGTTGGTCAAACTCACAACATTCACCATTACTAGGTCATTTTGACCCATTTGGACACTTAACCCTAAAATTGGGTCAACTCACACCGAAACCCTAACATTAGCCAAGATAGGTTTAAAAACACATTTCAACACTAGGTTTATGCATTAATCACAAACATTAACTAACCTAGGTCCATTTTGACCCGTTTGACCAATTTAAGGTCAACACACCCATTTCGGGTCATCCACTAACCCACACAACACCCACTTACATATATATAAGTGTGCTAGCAATTTACTAACTAATTTAAGTTCATAAACATCAATCTAACACTTTGCAAACCCTAGTTAGTCATCTTTGAGTCTACATGACCCAATTTCACCCAAAACACCCAATTCACCCACAAATGGGTTTTAATGTAATGACCCGGAAATTTCTGACCAAATATAAACCTTAATCTTTATATGTTTCCGACACGATAAGCAAAATCTGTAATGTTGAGTCTCGAAAATTTTGAAACCTATAGTCATGAAATCAATAACCCTTCTGACTAAGCCCGACGATTCACGAACAATTAATTGTAAATAGAGAAATATATATTTAAAAATATAGATATAAATATATAAATAACTTACGATATGATAAAACGTGTTGAGATGTACAGACAAATTATATTTATATGGTTTCTAATTTATTTAGGGAACGACAATAACACTCATTTGTGATTCGATCATTATTAAACCAGGTTGATACAAATGTTTGAAGGATCTAAAAATAAATGTTGATCCATTAATAAGTTACATAAATTATAGGTTTAATAAAAATATATTTATCTTCCTACTTTGAATAATAATACTCCGTACATATTATTTGGTACAGAAAATAAATACTTGGCGAACCTTTTTGATCAGGTTTCAAACAGGTAATGAGTGAAATAATTAATTATATTTAATCTAAAAATTTGGAATTTTTAGGAACACTTTCATACGTTAACTGTTTAGCAATAGACACAATATAGTCATTCGGAATAATGTATGTCGGTAGAAAATCCCAAATTAAGGGACTGTACACTATTCTTGTTCCATTCATCACGAGACTTGCTTTAGGATTATTATAATTATATTATTATTATTATTAATTATTATTAATATTATATATAGATTATATATATATATATATATATATATATATATATATATATATATATATATATATATATATATATATATATATATATATATATATATATCTGTATTACTCATACATACATATAGGTAGATGGAAGTAAAAAAAAAAAAACTATCAACCCTTGCTACCATGGGTCACCGGCAACCACCACCTACATTAAGTACTCGCCATCATTGCCACCACCGGAGCACCACCTCCGGCTACTTTTCATCATCGCCATCACCCTACTTCAACCTCTCTCTCTCATCCTTTCCTTCTATATCTATATATATCTCACTATTATCCTTACAACCGTCCCTCAATCACCGGAGAACCACCATCAACTTTTGCAATCGCCACCGCTACCACACCCCTGTCTTCCCTCTCCCCCATCACTCTCATATATCCTTCGTCGGTCATGAAGGTATACCTCGCCACCACCACAGCCGACCACCACAGCCCTCATCGACAAAGAATAACAACCTATGTCGCCACCACCATCCATATTCCATCGTAAAGTACCACACGATAACCGAAACCCTTATCCTCTCTCTCATCCATTTCCTCTCTCTTCACGGATAATCACCAAATCCCACACCCACTACTTTTCTAAACGGCTCCTACTACCCTCACTATGTTTCATTTTTTTTTTACTGTTATGACCTCGATTATACTACTGTATGTACAATGAAGGTGGATGTTGATGATCACGGATTAGTTAAGAATAATGAAGAAGATAAAGAAACTGTTATGTAATATAAAAATAATTAAAAGGGTTATCATAACAGAATAACGTGATAGATTAGATGGTTAAGGATGTTTGGATATAATCGAGAGGTCCCTGGTTCGAAACCAGGCGACTCCCTATTTATTTTTGTTAATTAAACTGGACTATTGTCAAAGTGAGTTGTTGGGTCACTGGTTTTCTCTTGGGCCGATTTCCCTTTTCAAGTTGGGTCGAATGAATTGATTTTGGATCAATTTACCTGTTGGGCCGAAGTCATGATTGGGCTAAGCAATTATCGGACTAGAAACAGAAGGAGTCAAATATATCCAGTTAGGAAATAAATTAGAAAAGCATGATAGCTCAAGTGGTTGAACGTGTTGTTGTTAAGCGAGAGGTCATGAGTTCGAGCCCCGTCGTGGGTAATTCTTTTTAGGAAGCTTATTAAAGGGTATAACCATTTTTTTTATCTATTATTATTATTATTATTATTATTATTATTATTATTATTATTATTATTATTATTAACATTATTAAGTATTATTATTTTCATTAACATTATTAATAAGTTATTTTTTTTTATTAAAAGTATCATTTTATTAATTTAATAAAAATTATCATTTTATCATTATCATATCAATTTTTTTATTAAAATTAATAATATCATTTTTATCACTTGTATTATTATTATTATTAGAATAAAAGTTAGTTATATAAAAATATACTTAATAAAACTATATTATATTAATTATCTATTTAATGAATATAAAAATAAATATAGTTTATTTAGTTATTAATAGAACCTGCAAGTTAATTAAATAACAATTAATAATAATATCTAAATTTGTTCGATTACTACTATATGTGTTAATATACATATAAATGATATAGGTTCGTGAATCCGAGGCCAACCTTATACGTGTTCAATGATGATATATGTATTTTTACTACAAAATACAGTATGGTGAGTATATAGTTCCTTTTAAACTCTAAATATTTTGGGATGAGAATACATGCATTTTATGATTTACGTTATGGACACAAGTGATCAAAAATAAATTCTATGTTGAGTTGTACCATGGCATATTTCTTTATACTTGGTAGCTAATATTTACATGAGGAATGTAAACGCGAGTCCTGTTGATAGATCTATCGGGCCTGACAACCCCAACCGGGCTGGACGACCAGTTTTCAACGGTTGCACAGTACTTCGTTTCTGTATACTACACTTGGTACGGTGTAGTGATTATTTAAGAATATGCTGCGATGGTTTAAATGTTAAGTATGGTTACCAAGTGCTCAACTACTTTTACATACACTTGCGAGTGTATTATGTTTAAATATATGAAATCTTGTGGTCCATAGTTATAACGCTGCTAGCATCAAACCTATATATCTCACCAACTTTATGTTGACATTTTAAAGCATGTTATTCTCAGGTATAAAAGAAACCTTCCGCTGTGCATTAGCTCATATTAAGAACATTACTTGGAGTCGATCATCGCAATGGAACCAAATGTTGATGAATTTGTCCAGTTGGATAAGGACGGGTCTTTACAGGTGGTATCAGAGCGGTGGTCTTAGCGAACCAGGTCTTGCATTAATGTGTCTAACTGATAGTTGTTAGGATACATTAATGAGTCTGGACTTTGACCGTGTCTACATGTCAAAAGTTTTGCTTATCATATCTAGTCGGAAATCATCTGCTTATCATCCTTAGAAAATTGCATGCTTATCATACTTAAGTCTAGACACGTCTTACTGCACTTACTGCATCGATAGTGTATAGACAAAATTCATATCTTAGCATATCTGTTATTATTACCTTTGACTAATATCTTTTCAAAGATTCTCCGTAATTTACGGGATTTTGGTATTATATATACATATGTAAAATATGTATTGAAGAGTACCAAATCTAACTTCTATAATCTATCACAAACCAAAATTTCATTTCTCCGACTATACAAGATAGATTCTGCATCCAGTTCGAATTCCTCAGACTCCGACAGCTACGCCGATATGGATTTCCATTCGGACTCCGAAGGCATTGTCACCGGAATGGATCAACCAATCTCCCATCATCTATTCTGGATGAATTGGGGGTGGGTACGTAATATACTAAATCACTGGAGACAAGAAGAAGGCGATCCTTTCCATCCACCAAATTGCTCTCTTGGCGATGAACTTGAAGCACTTACCGGCGAACCTGTTCGAGAAACCATTTTCTCTCTCATTTCTAGAGTATCTCGTCATGATTATATATTATCCCATATTTCGAATCTTGTTCATCCACTCGCTCCAACCGCAAATCATCCCGGTGTACTAGCGGAAGTTAACGAACTTCGCGCTCGCGTGACGGCTTTGGAGAACATGGTGCGAAGGTTACAAACACCCGCAGCAGAACCAGCAGCATAATCCGTACCACCATCATCAACGACGACAGTACCCATATCACCCCCAACCACAACCACGTCATAAACCTCAAATATCAACATCACACGCCTCAATAACCCCATCTGTACTTCGAGTATGATCTTCGTTCTACATATCGTTCTACATCGATTATTTTCATTTTACGTAACGTTCTACCTCATTTATCTTCGTTCGACATGGCGATTATGTAATCTCTAATGTTTTAGAGATCATGTAATCTAGTAATAACAATAAATCAAATGAGTTTAATATCCTATTGACTCATTAAATTCATAATTACATCTGAATAAAATATATATGCAAGTATATTTTCATAAAGATTGTAATTAAAAAAAAAAATTCTTTCGTACAAACTATTAATGATGAAAATATTTTAACGGGTAGGCAGTACCCGAGGAATATTTAGATTTCACATTAATAAGTTACATTGTACATTCTTCGAATCTGATTCAACGGTCATTTACTATCCTACTTACAACCACCAATATACGTATCCGTTCACCACAGAACAATCATTTCCATTCAAATTACATATTTGGATTTTGACCTATCAGAATCCAACAAGTGGCATAATAAAGAAAATATTGGACATAATAAAATTTGTTAGAAATAAACGAATTAACTAATTGAAATTTTGTTAAGATCCCACGCTAACTGTTCCTAGCTAACTGATTAACATTTAATTTATCGCAATTTACATTCTCGCAATTTTATTTATCATCATTTAATTTCTGCACTTTACATACCGTCGGGACACATGTACACAATACGTCGGATTAATTATGAGACAATACGTTGTACATGGGTCATGATATATATTTATTTATTTTATGCACTTTAAATAACGGGACACGTATGCAAGGTTTCTACCTATCATATCGACCCATCTATATATATATTTCGGAACAACCATAGACACTCTATATGTGAATTTTGGAATTGGCTATACAGGGTTGAGGTTGATTCCAAAATATATATATGGTTTGAGTTGTGATCAATACTGAAACCGGTACACGGGTCACGATACGTATTAATTAATTCGAATATTATATATTAAATTATATATGAATGCATTGGACTATTGGACAATTGGACTCTTGGACTGCTAACTTTGAACAATTAAAATGAATTAAAATATTGATTATAACATATGAAACTAAACAATTCTTCAAGTTTGCCACTTGATTTCATCTTAAACCTCATTTGTACTTCGATAGTTACAATCCGCGTTCAAATCTTTTTATGATTCTTGAAAACACCTCGACCGAGAAGATGAACCAGCCGCACTTCATCTACGGAAGAAAAGATTTATGCACCTGAAAAACTCTCGAACCCAAAGTCATAGTTTAACACGTACCCGTATTGAATTCTTTACCATTTATTAGCAAAAACAACCTTACAATTCCTTTTCAAAGTAGCCAATTTTGTCACAGCTCCAGCAAGTTAACTCCGACTTCTCAGTAAAACTAGTTTTAACCTCGATATATATACGTTGTCCTCTTGCCGTCGTTACCCGAGAACCTTTTATATTCCACCATATTACCATCAGCGTTTAATCATCTAAAAACACAATTCTTCTGAAACCACCTCGGTTTGATAACCAATGACTCAGATCCGTTAACCTTGAAAATGCTGACGAAGCAGCATGTTGTAGATGGTCTTAATGGGCAAAAGTTGATGATAAAGAATGGAGTGTTGGAAACGCTCAATAGAAAAATTTAGTACTGAAAAGCGGATTATGCGAAACTATGAAGGAAGCCGTGGACAAATCACAAAGAATAAGTTTGATTTCAAAGGATCCAAATGATTCAGCATCTACTGAAGTCATTAATGAATACCTTGCCTCTGACTCTAAACCTTTACGGATCTTATTCTTCATCATCATCTTATCTTAGATATTATAAAATATCTTCGTATCTTCCATTATACATATTCTCCATATTTCTGGAGAAATTTTCACAAATATTCTTATTTAAGATCATCTATCTCTCCGAAATATCTGCGTTATGACATAAAAGAAACTGTGTTAGTTTCTAAATTCTGAAACCTTCGAGTTTAAAATATGAATGTTTTGAATTAGTGTTGGGAACTGATGCATCAATTAGTATAATATAATGACACTTGATCAACATCATTATATTACAGTAAGTCATGTTGAGTTTCTAATGGAATGTGATGATTCACAGTACCATCATCATATGCCATGTTACACGGCTCTTACATTCTATTTAATTTCTAAAAATATCAATAAAAATATTTCTTGATGATTCGGTCTTTTCCAGGATATTCTGGTAATTTGACAAATCAAAATCGTGCCGTTACCATCTCTTTCTTAAGGCATTAACTATGTTCATTTCGAATTTCATACCTACAAATTCCGTACCATTACTCACTTGACTCGAAGTCGGGAAGAGAAAATGAAAGCATGAAGCTCCGAAAAATAATGAAGGATATAAAACCCAACAACCACTCAGAAATTACAAACCGTGTATATCAATACGTATTGCAACGTAAAGACACGGGAAAATTAAAAACATTATAATTCCAAGGAAATGATAGAAGTAAACAGATTCTTCTGGCGGTAGATGAAAAAGAAGAATTACAGATACGAAAGTTAGGAGTATATCAAGAATCAGAACTGGATGGAGCATATTAGCGAATGCCTTAAAGTAGAAATTAAGGAGAAAGATTAGAAGATGTGAGTTGTGAAAAATAAGGAAACGAAGGAGTGGATTTATAGTAAAGTATCCGACAGAGAAATTGAAATAGATTGCCGTATTAAATCAAAGAAGATCCTGATCGCCGAAGAACCAAATCTTATTACGTAAGATTTTCCTTAACTCCCTTAAAATCCGGAAATCAATCATAACCACGACATCGGTTAAAACGATTCCATATTATTCATTTCACTCTTTTGTGATAGCTTCACTCGTATGCTACATATGATCAAATCGTTTTATCTATATCTCTCAATGATGATAAAACTCCATTATCACCTCATATTCATCATGAAAACATTCTTATTGTTATCCATGACGACCTCTATCAATTTCGGGGACGAAATTTCTTTAACGGGTAGGTACTGTAATGACCCGGAAATTTCTGACCAAATATAAACCTTAATCTTTATATGTTTCCGACACGATAAGCAAAATCTGTAATGTTGAGTCTCGAAAATTTTGAAACCTATAGTCATGAAATCAATAACCCTTCTGACTAAGCCCGACGATTCACGAACAATTAATTGTAAATAGAGAAATATATATTTAAAAATATAGATATAAATATATAAATAACTTACGATATGATAAAACGTGTTGAGATGTACAGACAAATTATATTTATATGGTTTCTAATTTATTTAGGGAACGAAAATAACACTCATTTGTGATTCGATCATTATTAAACCAGGTTGATACAAATGTTTGAAGGATCTAAAAATAAATGTTGATCCATTAATAAGTTACATAAATTATAGGTTTAATAAAAATATATTTATCTTCCTACTTTGAATAATAATACTCCGTACATATTATTTGGTACAGAAAATAAATACTTGGCGAACCTTTTTGATCAGGTTTCAAACAGGTAATGAGTGAAATAATTAATTATATTTAATCTAAAAATTTGGAATTTTTAGGAACACTTTCATACGTTAACTGTTTAGCAATAGACACAATATAGTCATTCGGAATAATGTATGTCGGTAGAAAATTCCAAATTAAGGGACTGTACACTATTCTTGTTCCATTCATCACGAGACTTGCTTTAGGATTATTATAATTATATTATTATTATTATTAATTATTATTAATATTATATATAGATTATATATATATATATCTGTATTACTCATACATACATATAGGTAGATGGAAGTAAAAAAAAAAACTATCAACCCTTGCTACCATGGGTCACCGGCAACCACCACCTACATTAAGTACTCGCCACCATTGCCACCACCGGAGCACCACCTCCGGCTACTTTTCATCATCGCCATCACCCTACTTCAACCTCTCTCTCTCTCTCATCCTTTCCTTCTATATCTATATATATCTCACTATTATCCTTACAACCGTCCCTCAATCACCGGAGAACCACCATCAACTTTTTCAATCGCCACCGCTACCACACCCCTGTCTTCCCTCTCCCCCATCACTCTCATATATCTTTCGTCGGTCATGAAGGTATACCTCGCCGCCACCACAGCCGACCACCAGAGCCCTCATCGACAAAGAACAACAACCTATGTCGCCACCACCATCCATATTCCATCGTGAAGTACCACATGATAACCGAAACCTTCATCCTCTCTCTCATCCATTTCCTCTCTCTTCACGGATAATCACCAAATCCCACACCCACTACTTTTCTAAACGGCTCCTACTACCCTCACTATGTTTCATTTTTTTTTACTGTTATGACCTCGATTATACTACTGTATGTACAATGAAGGTGGATGTTGATGATCACGGATTAGTTAAAAATAATGAAGAAGATAAAGAAACTGTTATGTAATATAAAAATAATTAAAAGGGTTATCATAACAGAATAACGTGATAGATTAGATGGTTAGGGATGTTTGGATATAATCGAGAGGTCCCTGGTTCGAAACCAGGCGACTCCCTATTTATTTTTGTTAATTAAACTGGACTATTGTCAAAGTGAGTTGTTGGGTCACTGGTTTACCCTTGGGCTGATTTCCCTTTTCAAGTTGGGTTGAATGAATTGATTTTGGATCGATTTACCTGTTGGGCCGAAGTCATATGATTGGGCTAAGCAATTATCGGACTAGAAACAGAAGGAGTCAAATATATCCATTTAGGAAATAAATTAGAAAAACATGATAGCTCAAGTGGTTGAACGTGTTATTGTTAAGCGAGAGGTCATGAGTTCGAGCCCCGTCATGGGTAATTCTTTTTAGGAAGCTTATTAAAGGGTATAACCATTTTTTTTATCTATTATTATTATTATTATTATTATTATTATTATTATTATTATTATTATTATTATTATTATTATTATTATTATTATTATTATTATTATTATTAACATTATTAAGTATTATTATTTTCATTAACATTATTAATAAGTTATTATTTTTTTTATTAAAAGTATCATTTTATTAATTTAATAAAAATTATCATTTTATCATTATCATATCATTTTTTTATTAAAATTAATAATATCATTTTTATCACTTGTATTATTATTATTATTAGAATAAAAGTTAGTTATATAAAAATATACTTAATAAAACTATATTATATTAATTATCTATTTAATGAATATAAAAATAAATATAGTTTATTTAGTTATTAATAGAACCTGCAAGTTAATTAAATAACAATTAATAATAATATCTAAATTTGTTCGATTACTACTATATGTGTTAATATACATATAAATGATATAGGTTCGTGAATCCGAGGCCAACCTTATACGTGTTCAATGATGATATATGTATTTTTACTACAAAATACAGTATGGTGAGTATATAGTCCTTTTTAAACTCTAAATATTTTGGGATGAGAATACATGCATTTTATGATTTACGTTATGGACACAAGTGATCAAAAATAAATTCTATGTTGAGTTGTACCATGGCATATTTCTTTATACTTGGTAGCTAATATTTACATGAGGAATGTAAACGCGAATCCTGTTGATAGATCTATTGGGCCTGACAACCCCAACCGGGCTGGACGACCAGTTTTCAACGGTTGCACAGTACTTCGTTTCTGTATACTACACTTGGTACGGTGTAGTGATTATTTAAGAATATGCTGCGATGGTTTAAATGTTAAGTATGGTTACCAAGTGCTCAACTACTTTTACATACACTTGCGAGTGTATTATGTTTAAATATATGAAATCTTGTGGTCCATAGTTATAACGCTGCTAGCATCAAACCTATATATCTCACCAACTTTATGTTGACGTTTTAAAGCATGTTATTCTCAGGTATGAAAGAAACCTTCCGCTGTGCATTAGCTCATATTAAGGACATTACTTGGAGTCGATCATCGCAATGGAACCAAATGTTGATGACTTTGTCCAGTTGGATAAAGACGGGTCTTTACATTTAAGTTCATCATCTACCCCAAACCCTAACCCTTAATCAAATTAAACAAGGAAATTAAGATTAAAGCATACCACTACACTCAAAATGTAGCTAGGAAGTAGATGAACAACTTTATAACTTGAGCTTAAGCAAGATTCCTTCTTCTTCTTCTCCAAAATGAGTTTTCTCACACTAGGATGTTGCTCTCTCTCTAGAATTTAAGTGATAAGGTTGAAGTAGATGGAAATGGAGTAAATGAGGCTCCAAGACTGATCTAGGGCCTTTAATTCGGGGCCCCATGTGTAATTACCAAAAAGCCCTCAAAATATCTAATTTAAAAAGAGAAGGGTGAGCTGTCACAGCAAATGGCGCGGCGCGCCATATACCTGCGCGGCGCGGAGATCCCCCAGATCAGAATCTGTTTCCTTTTTGAATATGTACAACAAAACCCCACTTCAAGTATCTTAATTACACTTATGTACACTACAAATAATCGGGTCTTACAGGCAAAATTTTACTTCACAAAACATGAAGAAAAAAAACGTTCATATTCTTCACGAACAATATTATCTTGAATGTTATTTTTGTCGATCGTTTTCCCGCCTAAATAATAACATTCATCACGAAGTGTCTCTTCTAAATGTTCATATTTTCGTGTGATCTTGATGCCGGAAAAAAATTTAAAAAAAAACGGGAAATTTTTTTTTTTGCTTCCCCCCGCTTCCCCCCGATTGGTTACTGTGATGCCCCGTACAAAACCATCGTGTACGAATCATCAACAACAGGATCATTACAAGGTTAAGTACTATATGCTGTAATAAAAGAAGTTGCATTAATGATAAAAAGATGACGTCATAACCGACGTCAATTGTTTTACACCAACAGTATGCTTCTACGAATAGCAAGCACGAATAAATGTGTGTGACCCTTAGGTCATTACAAAACATAGTTTCAAATGTATTAAAGTTTCAATGCAAGATAAATAGTTCATGCAGTGATAACACTAGAGCAGCGGGTGTCTACGGCAAGACTAGCACGACATGGAAGCAAATAACCTTAAGCACCTGAGAAAAACATGCTTAAAACGTCAACACAAAGGTTGGTGAGCTATAGTTTAAGTATAACAGTAATGTAAGGTAGGTCACGAGATTTCAGTGCTACAAAGAGCGTTTCAAAACAGTATGATAAAGTATATGTTAACCGTGGGCACTTGGTAACTAACTTAACGTTTATACCCCCTGAAAGTACACTTGGCAAGTGCGTATATTTACAAAGTATTAAACACTCGTTAAATGCTAGCGCGACTAGCCCTAGTGGGGATGTCAAACCCTATGGATCCATATCTAAGATTCGCGTTCACCGGTTCAAAAACCAATGACTAAACGTTACCGAGCTAAAGGGAATGTTTCTGCCGTTATATAACCCACACATATATAAAGTTTAAGTACTCGTGCCTAGTATGTAAAACATAAAATCCGCATGTATTCTCAGTTCCCAAAATAAGTTAAAGTAAAAAGGGAATGCTATAACTCACAATGATAAAGTAGCGGTAAAGTATGACTCGGAAAGTAAGCAAGTAATGAAGGTTGTCCAAATGGGTCCTCAACCTAAGTCAAATAGTACTAAGTCAGTAAATCGTCCGAATAGGTTTAAAAGTATGTAAACAAGGTCTTAAGGGTCATCATCATTCATCATCAAACAAAAGGCGTAAAGTAAGTTTCGTTTATGAAAGTAGTTTAAAACAAAGGCTGATTTTGATCAGTCACCACGGCCTCTACCCTTACTGAAATAAGGTGAGACCAGTGGCCATGGCTCCATATATGAGTCCTTTAAGTGTGGTAAAATTCACAGAAGTAAACTTGTCTTCATTTGACCGTGGCAACGGTCTAAGTGCGAGTAGGTCAGAAATTTCTGCACAACGTTAAAAGGACATAGTGACGATTGGAGGGCCATAAATCCTAAACCGTAACTCGGATTAAGACGAGTCCTATATGAAAATTTATCTACTCGAATAGAGCTATTTGAAAATCATAATCACAACAGCCCAGGTCTTACTGATCAGACCCAGAATACAGAAAACAGACAGGTCAGTAGGTTCCGGTGGTTCTTGGTGTTCGATGCTTATCATGGTTCTCATCCTTGATGCATATAGCTTCAAGTGTACAACTCTTGATGTGTTTGAATCATCTTAACCAAGGTTTCACCATCATAACTCTTGTGCAAGTCCAAGACATGTAGCACAACTCACTTAAGAGTTGTATGAAGTTTGATGAACCAAAGTTACATCAAGGTCTTAGATCTAACACTTACATGAACTTTAAAACTAATAATAAGTTACAAACTTGAAAGTGAACTTATGAAATCAAGATCTTAAGTTGTAGAACATAGTTCTTAGTTAGATCTTGAAGATCCAAGACCCAAAAGTCTAGATCTAAGGTTATTAAGTTAAATCCAACACAAGTATGTAAAGTTATAAATAAAGAGTTACACTTCCATGTTCTTGAATCTTTAAAGTTAACTTTAAGTTTCAAGAAAGTATGAGATCAAGACTAACTTGTAGTACTTGACCAATAACAACAACAAACATGAAATTAAATTGTATAAAATGAAGAAGTAAACTAAGTAAACAAGTAATTTGTTCATGGTTGTTCATACTTTAAAGATTCAAACCAAAGTTTGATCTTTAAGAAAGTAAACTTTAAAGTTTACTTCATGAATCACAAGTATGATTTTAATCAACACATGAACTTGCAATCCTTTAAGAAAGTATATGTAGAACATAACTAGTAAGTTTATGTTCTTGTTGTTCTTGTTATAACAAGATAAAATGAAGAATCAAACTAGAAAGTTTGGTTCTTGGAAACTAGTAAGTAAAGTAACTAACAAATACATGTAACTAAATAATAATCAAGAACAAGTAGCAAACAACAAATGATGATGATGATTTAGGGTGTAAGTTTTGGTTTTTGTAAGCAAGAAAGGAAGAAGAAAAGTTTATTACTTACAAGAATAAGAGAGAAACTTGAGAGAGTAATGAGAGAAAAATAAGATACAAGGAAGAGTGTGTGTTTGAAATGTGAGAGATACTTGTGAGTAAGTAATGCAAAAGTGAAACAAAATCCCCCCATATCCTTGCTAATGCTGACGGTTCCCATGGGTCAAGGGGGAAGGAAAAGATCCACTAGATTACTTCATGTAAAGGCTTTAAAAGTTGGTCATTAGGGGGTGTGTTCATGGGAAAGAGTTGTAACTAGATTCTTAAGCATTAAACTAACTAGTTTCCATTTAATTTGATACTTACATGCAAGAGTGGGCTAGTTAGTCCACTTAAAATGTAGGGTGGGCTTATAAGCCCAATATCATGAGTCCATTACACTAATAAAGCCCAAGTTCAATTAATAGCCCAAGTATGTATGTAATTAACAAGTAAACCCAAATAAAGCCCAAGTAATTAACTAACAACATTAGTTAATTAAAATGATTAATAAAACTTAATCATGAATGTAAATAATACTTAAAAATATTATTCGTGTAAGTTTCGCGTGTCACAAAGACGTTTCGGGCAATTAAAGTCAAGTATGGGCAATCATGGCAACATGTAAATGTAATAACATACATTCGTTTTATCACAAGTATTAATAATAACAATTATTAATAAATAAACGTTTGGAAAATCCAAGGTCGTTATATTACCCACCTGTTAAAGAAAATTTCATCCCAAAATTTTAAGCTGAGGTAGATGGAGGAGTCGGGAAAAGGTGAGGATACTTCCGCATCATTTGATTCTCTCGCTCCCAAGTAAACTCAGGTCCTCGTTTGGCATTCCATCGCAATCAGACGATCGGAATCTTGTTGTGTTTCAAAGTTTTGATCTCACGATCCATAATTTCAACAGGCTCTTCCACAAAGTGGAGTTTGTCATCAATTGTAAGTTCTTCCAGTGGTATGATAAGTTCAGGTGCAGCAAGACACTTCTTCAGATTTGACACGTGGAAGGTAGGATAAACTGAGTTCAATTGTGCTGGTAGATCCAAACGGTATGCAACGGGTCCAACACGTTCCAATATTTCAAAAGGACCAATGTATCGTGGGTTTAACTTTCAACGTTTTCCAAAATGGATCACACCTTTCCAAGGTGAAACCTTCAACATTACACGATCACCAACGTTGAATTCAAAGTCTTTACGTTTAAGATCGGCATAACTCTTTTGACGGTCACGATCAGTCTTAAGTCTAGCTTGAATCTGAGCAATCTTCTCCATCGTTTCGTGGACTATCTCGGGTCCGGTGATTTGCTTTTCGCCTACTTCGGCCCAACAAATAGGAGATCGGCACTTACGGCCATACAATGCTTCAAAAGGTGCAGCATTAATGCTTGAGTGATAACTATTGTTGTACGAGAATTCGGCTAATGGCAAATGCCTTTCCCAGGCCTTTCCGAAATTGATGACACATGCACGCAACATGTCTTCCAAGGTCTGAATCGTTCGTTCACTTTTCCCGTCGGTCTGTGGATGGTAAGCAGTACTCATGTCAAGACGAGTTCCCATGGCTTCTTGCAAAGAACGCCAAAATCTAGAAGCAAAACGGGGATCGCGATCTGAGATGATCGATAAAGGTACACCATGACGAGATACAACCTCCTTGATGTATAGTTGAGCAAGTCTCTCCATTGTATCCGTTTCCTTCATTGCTAGAAAGTGTGCAGATTTGGTAAGGCGGTCAACAATAACCCAAATAGTATCGTATTCGCCCACCGTCTTTGGTAGCTTGGTGATGAAATCCATTGTTATCCGTTCCTACTTCCATTGTGGGATTTCTGGCTGTTGAAGTAAACCAGAAGGTCTCTGATGCTCGGCTTTAACCTTCGAGCAAGTCAAACACTTACCAACATAAGTCGCAACGTCCTTTTTAAGATTCGGCCACCGATACTGTTCTTTAAGGTCGTGGTACATTTTGCCCACTCCAGGGTGAATCGAATATCTCGATTTGTGGGCTTCATCAAGTATTAGGTTTCGTAGATCTCCATAACAAGGTACCCAAATTCTTCCGGCATAACATCGGAGTCCAGACTCCCTAACCTCGAATCGAGAGATAAGTATGTTCAAATGTTCGTGAGATATGTTCCCCTCCTTGAGAGCCTCATCTTGGGCTACTTTGATCTAGCTGTTGAGGTTCGAATGGATGGTGATGTTCAGAGCCCTAACACGAAGAGGTGTCGTCCTCTCCTTTCGGCTTAAAGCGTCAGCTACAACATTGGCCTTTCCAGGATGATAGTGAAGTTCACAATCGTAGTCGTTGAGCGTCTCGATCCATCGACGCTGTCTCATATTCAGTTGCTTCTGATCGAATATGTGTTGGAGACTCTTGTGATCGGTGAAGATAGTGCTCTTAGTTCCATAAAAATAGTGTCTCCACAATTTGAGCGCAAAGACAACGGCTCCAAGTTCGAGATCATGAGTAGTGTAGTTCCGCTCGTGAATCTTCAATTGTCGGGAGGCATAGGCAATCACCTTTGATTGTTGCATCAGTACACAACCAAAACCACTCTTCGATGCATCACAGTAAACAACAAAGTCGTCACTGCCTTCGGGAAGTGATAGGATAGGTGCGGTGGTTAACTTCTTCTTCAAAGTTTGGAATGCTGATTCGTGTACGGGTTCCCAAATGAACTTCTTGCCCTTGTGAGTCAGTGCGGTCAAAGGACGCGCAATAAGAGAAAATCCTTCAATGAACCTTCGGTAGTAACCGGCAAGACCTAGGAATTGGCGAATATGCGTCGGAGTAGTGGGGGTCTCCCACTTGCTGATGGCTTCAATCTTGGTGGGATCTACTTTGATACCCTGGTCGCTCACAACATGACCCAGAAACTGGACTTCCTTCAACTAAAATTCACACTTGAAGAATTTGGCGTAAAGTTGCTCTTGTCTCAGGAGTTCAAGTACTAGTCGGAAGTGTTGCTCATGCTCTTCTTCGCTCTTAGAGTAGATGAGGATATCATCTATGAAGACGATAACAAACTTATCCAAGTACGGCTTGCAGACACGATTCATGTGGTCCATGAACACGGCAGGTGCATTTGTCAAATCGAATGGCATCACGAGAAACTCATAATGACCATAACGGGTTCTGAATGCAGTTTTCATCACGTCACTTTCCTTCACCCTCAACTGGTGATAACCGGATCGTAAATCGATCTTTGAGTAAACGCTCGATCCTTGTAGTTGATCAAAAAGATCATCAATTCGTGGAAGAGGATACCGATTCTTGATTGTCAATTTGTTGAGTTCACGGTAGTCGATACACATATGGAAGGATCCATCCTTCTTCTTTACAAACAACACAGGTGCGCCCCAAGGCGAGAAACTTGGTTGGATAAACCCTCGGTCAAGTAGTTCTTGTAGTTGGCTCTGTAATTCTTGCATCTCGGAAGGTGCGAGTCTATAAGGTGCGCGAGCTACAGGTGCAGCTCCTGGTACTAAATCAATCTGAAACTCTACTGCTCTCTGCGGCGGCAATCCATGCAATTCCTCTGGGAAGACATCGGAAAATTCGTTCACAATTTGAACGTCGCTCATGCTCTTCACCTCAGTTTCTACCGCTTTCACATGTGCTAGGACAGCAAAACGTCCCTTCTTCATAATCTTTTGCGCTTTCACGCAACTAATGAGGTTCAACTTCGAGGTACATCTATCTCCATAGATAACCAGTGGTTCGCTATCTCCTTGTGGTATACGAAGAGCTTTATCTCCACAAATGATATCGGCTCTTATCTTGCTCAACCAATCCATACCAACGATCACATCAAAACTTCCCAGTTTGATAGGTATCAAGTCAATTTCGAAATCTGCACCAGCTATGTTGATGATAGCTCCTCGACTAATATGGTCAACCTTTTCAAGTTTTCCATTGGCAACCTCGATAAGCATACTTTCTTTTAACGGGACTAATGACCAATTAATCTTATCGCAAAAATGTCTACATACATAACTTCTATCCGCACCAGTATCAAACAAGACAGAAGCTAAAAGATTATTGATTTTGAATATACCTATCACCAAGTCGGGGTTTTCTCGTGCGTCCCTTGCATTAACATTGAAAGCTCTAGCGCGCGATGGTCCGCCATCTTTTCGCTTATTTGGACACGCATTTCTGAAATGGCCCATCTGCCCGCATTCATAGCACTTTTTAGGTCCATTGGTATTCGGCTTCCCATTCAAAGTGGTGACCTTGCAGTCTTTCCCGATGTGCCCAGTCCGTTGGCACTTCTCGCAGACAATATTGTAATACCCAGTATGGTGCTTGTAGCACCGCTTGCATTGTGGTAAGGTTCCTTTGTAGTTTGGGTTGGAGTTGGTGTTGTTGTTGGGGTTGGGGTTTCCACCGTTGTTGTTTCCTCTGAAACCCTCATGTCGTTTCGCCGGGTTCTGTTCATAGTTTCTTCCCCTGTTGTTGTTGTTGTTGTTGTTGTTGTGCTTATCCCATTTGCGCTTCTCGCTAGTACCCGCTTCAGACTTAGTTTTCTCCGGTTCATCGATGGTTATTTGATTCATTAAAGTATGCGCCATGCGCATCGCTTCGGGAACATTTGGTGGTTTGGATGAGGTGACGTTTCCCTTAATGCTCTTAGGGAGTCCCCAGAAGTATCTCTCCATACGCTTGAATTCTGGGGTGACCATTGTGTAGTGACCCGAACTTTTCCATGTTTATATATATTAATTGAGATTGATGTTTACATGATTAAATGTTTCCAACATGTTAAGCAATCAAACTTGTTAAGACTTGATTAATTGAAATAGGTTTCATATAGACAATTGACCACCCAAGTTGACCGGTGATTCACGAACGTTAAAACTTGTAAAAAAAAAACTATATGATGACATATATATGGTTATATATATAGTTAACATGATATTATGATAAGTAAACATATCATTAATTATATTAACAATGAACTACATATGTAAAAACAAGACTACTAACTTAATGATTTTGAAACGAGACATATATGTAACGTTTATCGTTGTAACGACATTTAATGTATATATATCATATTAAGAGATATTCGTACATCATAATATCATGATAATATAATAATTTAAAATCTCTTTTGATATTATAAACATTGGGTTAACAACATTTAACAAGATCGTTAACCTAAAGGTTTCAAAACAACACTTACATGTAACGACTAACGATGACTTAACGACTCAGTTAAAATGTATATACATGTAGTGTTTTAATATGTATTTATACACTTTTGAAAGACTTCAATACACTTATCAAAATACTTCTACTTAACAAAAATGCTTACAATTACATTCTCGTTCAGTTTCATCAACAATTCTACTCGTATGCACCTGTATTCGTACTCGTACAATAC
The DNA here is from genome assembly GCF_046630445.1 of Rutidosis leptorrhynchoides. Taxonomy (NCBI): domain Eukaryota; kingdom Viridiplantae; phylum Streptophyta; class Magnoliopsida; order Asterales; family Asteraceae; genus Rutidosis; species Rutidosis leptorrhynchoides. Next base: position 59,268,870 of record NC_092336.1, on the reverse strand, counting down.
ACAGCTTTTAGATGTATGTACTATTGGTATATACACTCCAATGATCAGCTCTTAGCAGCCCATGTGAGTCACCTAACACATGTGGGAACCATCATTTGGCAACTAGCATGAAATATCTCATAAGATTACAAAAATATGAGTAATCATTCATGACTTATTTACATGAAAACAAAATTACATATCCTTTATATCTAATCCATACACCAACGACCAAAAACACCTACAAACACTTTCATTCTTCAATTTTCTTCATCTAATTGAACTCTCTCAAGTTCTATCTTCAAGTTCTAAGTGTTCTTCATAAATTCCAAAAGTTCTAGTTTCATAAAATCAAGAATACTTTCAAGTTTGCTAGCTCACTTCCAATCTTGTAAGGTGATCATCCAACCTCAAGAAATCTTTGTTTCTTACAGTAGGTTATCATTCTAATACAAGGTAATAATCATATTCAAACTTTGGTTCAATTTCTATAACTATAACAATCTTATTTCAAGTGATGATCTTACTTGAACTTGTTTTCGTGTCATGATTTTGCTTCAAGAACTTTGAGCCATCCAAGGATCCATTGAAGCTAGATCCATTTTTCTCTTTTCCAGTAGGTTCATCCAAGGAACTTAAGGTAGTAATGATGTTCATAACATCATTCGATTCATACATATAAAGCTATCTTATTCGAAGGTTTAAACTTGTAATCACTAGAACATAGTTTAGTTAATTCTAAACTTGTTCGCAAACAAAAGTTAATCCTTCTAACTTGACTTTTAAAATCAACTAAACACATGTTCTATATCTATATGATATGCTAACTTAATGATTTAAAACCTGGAAACACGAAAAACACCGTAAAACCGGATTTACGCCGTCGTAGTAACACCGCGGGCTGTTTTGGGTTAGTTAATTAAAAACTATGATAAACTTTGATTTAAAAGTTGTTATTTTGAGAAAATGATTTTTATTATGAACATGAAACTATATCCAAAAATTATGGTTAAACTCAAAGTGGAAGTATGTTTTCTAAAATGGTCATCTAGACGTCGTTCTTTCGACTGAAATGACTACCTTTACAAAAACGACTTGTAACTTATTTTTCCGACTAGAAACCTATACTTTTTTTGTTTAGATTCATAAAATAGAGTTCAATATGAAACCATAGCAATTTGATTCACTCAAAACGGATTTAAAATGAAGAAGTTATGGGTAAAACAAGATTGGATAATTTTTCTCATTTTAGCTACGTGAAAATTGGTAACAAATCTATTCCAACCATAACTTAATCAACTTGTATTATATATTATGTAATCTTGAGATACCATAGACACGTATACAATGTTTCGACCTATCATGTCGACACATCTATATATATTTCGGAACAACCATAGACACTCTATATGTGAATGTTGGAGTTAGCTATACAGGGTTGAGGTTGATTCCAAAATATATATAGTTTGAGTTGTGATCAATACTGAGATACGTATACACTGGGTCGTGGATTGATTCAAGATAATATTTATCGATTTATTTCTGTACATCTAACTGTGGACAACTAGTTGTAGGTTACTAACGAGGACAGCTGACTTAATAAACTTAAAACATCAAAATATATTAAAAGTGTTGTAAATATATTTTGAACATACTTTGATATATATGTATATATTGTTATAGGTTCGTGAATCAACCAGTGGCCAAGTCTTACTTCCCGACGAAGTAAGAATCTGTGAAAGTGAGTTATAGTCCCACTTTTAAAATCTAATATTTTTGGGATGAGAATACATGCAGGTTTTATAAATGATTTACAAAATAGACACAAGTACGTGAAACTACATTCTATGGTTGAATTATCGAAATCGAATATGCCCCTTTTTATTAAGTCTGGTAATCTAAGAATTAGGGAACAGACACCCTAATTGACGCGAATCCTAAAGATAGATCTATTGGGCCTAACAAACCCCATCCAAAGTACCGGATGCTTTAGTACTTCGAAATTTATATCATATCCGAAGGGTGTCCCGGAATGATGGGGATATTCTTATATATGCATCTTGTTATTGTCGGTTACCAGGTGTTCACCATATGAATGATTTTTATCTCTATGTATGGGATGTGTATTGAAATATGAAATCTTGTGGTCTATTGTTACGATTTGATATATATAGGTTAAACCTATAACTCACCAACATTTTTGTTGACGTTTAAAGCATGTTTATTCTCAGGTGAATATTAAGAGCTTCCGCTGTTGCATACTAAAATAAGGACAAGATTTGGAGTCCATGTTTGTATGATATTGTGTAAAAACTGCATTCAAGAAACTGATTTCGATGTAACATATTTGTATTGTAAACCATTATGTAATGGTCGTGTGTAAACAGGATATTTTAGATTATCATTATTTGATAATCTACGTAAAGCTTTTTAAACCATTATTTATGAAATAAAGGTTATGGTTTATTTTAAAAATGAATGCAGTCTTTGAAAAACGTCTCATATAGAGGTCAAAACCTCGCAACGAAATCAATTAATATGGAACGTTTTTAATCAATAAGAACGGGACATTTCAGTTGGTATCCGAGCGTTGGTCTTAGAGAACCAGAATTTTTCATTAGTGTGTCTTATCGAGTTTGTTAGGATGCATTAGTGAGTCTGGACTTCGACCGTGTTTACTTGAAAAATGATTGCTTAACAAATTTTGTTGGAAACTATATATTTTTAACATGTGAATATTATGTGATATATTAATCTCTTAACGCGTTTGATATTATGTGATAGATGTCTACCTCTAGAACAAGTCCCATTGACTTACCTAATAATAATGAAGAGTCAAATGTAAATTGGAATGATTCGTGGACTGATTCACAAGTTCCCGAAGAGGAACCGGAAGAAGAGTCGGAACCGGAAGAAGAATCGGAACCGGAAGAAGAATCGGAACCGGATGAAGAAATAGAACCGGTGGGGGAAATAATAAAACGGTTAAGTAAAAGAAAATCCTCAACCAACCGACCAAGGTTAATTATGGTCAATGGTGTTTCCGCCAAGGAAGCAAAATATTGGGAGGATTACCAATTCTCCGATGAATCGGATTCCGACGAGAATTCCGATGATGTTATAGAAATTACCCCAACTGAATTTAAAAAGGCAAAAGAAAATAATAAGGGAAAGGGCATAAAAATAGAGAAATCTAATTCCAACCCCGATGAACTTTATATGTATCGTCAACGCCCGAAGTCCTTAAGTTGTAACAATGACCCGGGAACCTCTAAACCACCAGGTTTTTCTAAACCAATGTGGACAACGACGGCTCGTATTAGGGGAACATCATATATCCCTAGAAACTTGGCAAAACGAACCAAAACCGAAGAAGAAGAAACGAGCGAGTCGGAATAAGATAGTCGTATTCGTGTGGTGTAATATATGGAATATAGTGTTCTTATGCTTTATGATATATGTAAAAATTGCTTGTATTAATAAGTATTTTTTTTATGAATCTAACTCTTGTCTATTTTACAGTTTAAAAACACAAAATGGATAGACAACCCAATATTTTAAGAGACCTACCCGGAGACATGATTGATGAAATCTTGTCTAGAGTCGGCCAGAATTCTTCGGCACAACTATTTAAGGCGAGATCAGTTTGTAAGACATTCGAAGAACGTTCCAAGAATGTCTTGGTTTATAAGAGACTTTCGTTTGAAAGATGGGGGATATCACATTGGGAAACCCATAAGTTACGATGTGTTTACTTTGACGCATATATTGCGGGGAACCCAAATGCTATTTTACGCAACGGGTTAAGAAATTATTTTGACTCAATATATCCGAATATTGGACTTCGTGATTTAGAAAAAGCGGCTAACATGCAACATAAAGAAGCATGTTATGCTTACGGATTAGTAATGTTCGCTTCTCACCAAAGTGAGAACAAGAACATCGGGCTACAACTATTAAACAAAACGTTTCCACAAGTGACGGAGTCGGTAATTGGGATAAGAAATGAGGTTTTTAGATTATTACGGGACTGTTGGACATTACGTAACCCTCGTCCCTTTGATGACGTTACAACACGCTGTCTTATCAACGGCCATAACGGTTATGTTGCACAAGACCAAGGATGGGAAGTAGTCCTAGTAAAACCAGAATGCATGACTTGTTTCTGGACGTATGAATTACGTGTCTTTATTGCCCTTGCTGAACGACTTGTGTACTAGCTAGAATTGTCTTCACAACTATCTTGTATCAAAGTTATTGTGTGCTATATTTCATGCTTTATGTAAAACAAGCGGTATTGTAAGTTTGTAAAATATTGAATAAAAGTTTGAACGCGAAATATTATTATAATCAGTTTTTCATATAGAATTGTAGTAGTTGAATTGTATATTAGCTACTAAGTATGAACTTAACGGGTAGGTACTACCCGAATTTAAACTTATAAAACGCTAATATGAAGAAAAAGCTTTTATAAATGAGTTCATATTATGCTACGAAATACTATTAACTACTCTTAATATTCTGTATGATTAACTTGTTCCATTTAACTATTTTGAAGGAAATGGCACCGACTACTCGACACACCGTGAATATGAATGAAGAGGAATTCCGTACTTTTCTAGCTTCAAACATAGCCGCAGTACAGGCTGCGCTACATACCAACAATAACCTTGGATCTAGCAGTACAGGAAATCGTGTAGGATGCACCTACAAAGAATTCACTGCCTGCAAACCTTTGGAATTTGATGCAACCGAAGGACCGATCGGATTGAAACGGTGGACCGAGAAGGTTGAATCGGTGTTTGCCATAAGTAAGTGTACTGAAGAGGACAAAGTGAAGTACGCTACGCATACCTTCACAGGTTCTGCGTTAACATGGTGGAATACCTATCTAGAGCAAGTGGGACAAAACGATGCGTACGCACTACCGTGGTCAGCATTCAAGCACTTGATGAACGAGAAGTACCGTCCCAGAACCGAGGTCAATAAGCTCAAGACAGAACTTAGAGGGTTACGAACCCAAGGATTTGATATTACCACGTACGAAAGACGATTCACAGAATTGTGCCTATTGTGTCCGGGAGCATTCGAAGATGAGGAAGAGAAGATCGACGCATTTGTGAAAGGATTACCGGAAAGAATCCAAGAAGATATAAGTTCACACGAGCCCGCCTCCATACAACAGGCATGTAGAATGGCTCACAAACTAGTGAACCAGATTGAAGAAAGAATTAAAGAACAGACTGCTGAAGAGGCCAATGTGAAGCAAGTCAAAAGAAAGTGGGAGGAAAACGGTGATAAGAATCACCAATACAACAACAACAGCAATTACAACAATAATCGCAACAATTATCCCAACAATCGCAACATCAATCGCAACTACAACAAACGGCCCAACAACAACAACAACAGCAACTACAACAATCATCCCAACAACAATAATAACCGCAACAACAACAACAATCAGAAGCAACTATGCCAAAGGTGTGAAAAGAATCACTCGGGGTTCTGCACCAAATTTTGCAACAAGTGTAAAAGAAATGGTCATAGCGCGGCGAAGTGTGAGGTCTACGGACCAGGGGTTAATAGAACGAAAGGAACAAATGGTGTCGGAACGAGTAATGGCGGAGCAAGTAGTGTCGGAGCAAGTTATGCCAATGTAGTTTGTTATAAATGTGGAAAACCAGGCCACATTATTAGGAATTGCCCGAACCAGGAGAACACGAATGGACAAGGCCGTGGAAGAGTTTTCAATATTAATGCGGTAGAGGCACAGGAAGACCCGGAGCTTGTTACGGGTACGTTTCTTATTGACAATAAATCTGCTTACGTTTTATTTGATTCGGGTGCGGATAGAAGCTATATGAGTAGAGATTTTTGTGCTAAATTAAGTTGTCCATTGACGCCTTTGGATAGTAAATTTTTACTCGAATTAGCAAATGGTAAATTAATTTCAGCAGATAATATATGTCGGAATCGAGAAATTAAACTGGTTAGCGAAACATTTAAGATTGATTTGATACCAGTAGAGTTAGGGAGTTTTGATGTGATAATCGGTATGGACTGGTTGAAAGAAGTGAAAGCGGAGATCGTTTGTTACAAAAATGCAATTCGCATTATACGAGAAAAAGGAAAACCCTTAATGGTGTACGGAGAAAAGGGCAACACGAAGCTACATCTTATTAGTAATTTGAAGGCACAAAAACTAATAAGAAAAGGTTGCTATGCTGTTCTAGCACACGTCGAGAAAGTACAAACTGAAGAAAAGAGCATCAATGATGTTCCCATTGCAAAAGAATTTCCCGATGTATTTCCGAAAGAATTACCGGGATTACCCCCACATCGATCCGTTGAATTTCAAATAGATCTTGTACCAGGAGCTGCACCAATAGCTCGTGCTCCTTACAGACTCGCACCCAGCGAGATGAAAGAACTGCAAAGCCAATTACAAGAACTTTTAGAGCGTGGATTCATTCGACCAAGCACATCACCGTGGGGAGCTCCTGTTTTGTTTGTCAAGAAGAAAGATGGTACATTCAGGTTGTGTATCGACTACCGAGAGTTGAACAAACTTACCATCAAGAACCGCTACCCACTACCGAGAATCGACGACTTATTTGATCAACTACAAGGCTCGTCTGTTTATTCAAAGATTGACTTACGTTCCGGGTATCATCAAATGCGGGTGAAAGAAGATGATATTCCAAAGACTGCTTTCAGAACACGTTACGGTCATTACGAGTTTATGGTCATGCCGTTTGGTTTAACTAATGCACCAGCTGTGTTCATGGACCTTATGAACCGAGTGTGTGGACCATACCTTGACAAGTTTGTCATTGTTTTCATTGATGACATACTTATTTACTCAAAGAATGACCAAGAACACGGTGAACATTTGAGAAAGGTGTTAGAAGTATTGAGGAAGGAAGAATTGTACGCTAAGTTTTCAAAGTGTGCATTTTGGTTGGAAGAAGTTCAATTCCTCGGTCACATAGTGAACAAAGAAGGTATTAAGGTGGATCCGGCAAAGATAGAAACTGTTGAAAAGTGGGAAACCCCGAAAACTCCGAAACACATACGCCAGTTTTTAGGACTAGCTGGTTACTACAGAAGGTTCATCCAAGACTTTTCAAGAATAGCAAAACCCTTGACTGCATTAACGCATAAAGGGAAGAAATTTGAATGGAATGATGAACAAGAGAAAGCGTTTCAGTTATTGAAGAAAAAGCTAACTACGGCACCTATATTGTCATTGCCTGAAGGGAATGATGATTTTGTGATTTATTGTGACGCATCAAAGCAAGGTCTCGGTTGTGTATTAATGCAACGAACGAAGGTGATTGCTTATGCGTCTAGACAATTGAAGATTCACGAACAAAATTATACGACGCATGATTTGGAATTAGGCGCGGTTGTTTTTGCATTAAAGACTTGGAGGCACTACTTATATGGGGTCAAAAGTATTATATATACCGACCACAAAAGTCTTCAACACATATTTAATCAGAAACAACTGAATATGAGGCAGCGTAGGTGGATTGAATTATTGAATGATTACGATTTTGAGATTCGTTACCACCCGGGGAAGGCAAATGTGGTAGCCGATGCCTTGAGCAGGAAGGATAGAGAACCCATTCGAGTAAAATCTATGAATATAATGATTCATAATAACATTACTACTCAAATAAAGGAGGCGCAACAAGGAGTTTTAAAAGAGGGAAATTTAAAGGATGAAATACCCAAAGGATCGGAGAAGCATCTTAATATTCGGGAAGACGGAACCCGGTATAGGGCTGAAAGGATTTGGGTACCAAAATTTGGAGATATGAGAGAAATGGTACTTAGAGAAGCTCATAAAACCAGATACTCAATACATCCTGGAACGGGGAAGATGTACAAGGATCTCAAGAAACATTTTTGGTGGCCGGGTATGAAAGCCGATGTTGCTAAATACGTAGGAGAATGTTTGACGTGTTCTAAGGTCAAAGCTGAGCATCAGAAACCATCAGGTCTACTTCAACAACCCGAAATCCCGGAATGGAAATGGGAAAACATTACCATGGATTTCATCACTAAATTGCCAAGGACTGCAAGTGGTTTTGATACTATTTGGGTAATAGTTGATCGTCTCACCAAATCAGCACACTTCCTACCAATAAGAGAAGATGACAAGATGGAGAAGTTAGCACGACTGTATTTGAAGGAAGTCGTCTCCAGACATGGAATACCAATCTCTATTATCTCTGATAGGGATGGCAGATTTATTTCAAGATTCTGGCAGACATTACAGCAAGCATTAGGAACTCGTCTAGACATGAGTACTGCCTATCATCCACAAACTGATGGTCAGAGCGAAAGGACAATACAAACGCTTGAAGACATGCTACGAGCATGTGTTATTGATTTCGGAAACAGTTGGGATCGACATCTACCGTTAGCAGAATTTTCCTACAACAACAGCTATCATTCAAGCATTGAGATGGCGCCGTTTGAAGCACTTTATGGTAGAAAGTGCAGGTCTCCGATTTGTTGGAGTGAGGTGGGGGATAGACAGATTACGGGTCCGGAGATTATACAAGAAACTACCGAGAAGATCATCCAAATTCAACAACGGTTGAAAACCGCCCAAAGTCGACAAAAGAGCTACGCTGACATTAAAAGAAAAGATATAGAATTTGAAATTGGAGAGATGGTCATGCTTAAAGTTTCACCTTGGAAAGGTGTTGTTCGATTTGGTAAACGAGGGAAATTAAATCCAAGGTATATTGGACCATTCAAGATTATTGATCGTGTCGGACCAGTAGCTTACCGACTTGAGTTACCTCAACAACTCGCGGCTGTACATAACACTTTCCACGTCTCGAATTTGAAGAAATGTTTTGCTAAAGAAGATCTCACTATTCCGTTAGATGAAATCCAAATCAACGGAAAACTCCAATTCATCGAAGAACCCGTCGAAATAATGGATCGTGAGGTTAAAAGACTTAAGCAAAACAAGATACCAATTGTTAAGGTTCGATGGAATGCTCGTAGAGGACCCGAGTTCACCTGGGAGCGTGAAGATCAGATGAAGAAGAAATACCCGCATCTATTTCTAGAAGATTCGTCAACACCTTCAACAGCTTAAAATTTCGGGACGAAATTTATTTAACGGGTAGGTACTGTAGTGACCCGAACTTTTCCATGTTTATATATATTAATTGAGATTGATGTTTACATGATTAAATGTTTCCAACATGTTAAGCAATCAAACTTGTTAAGACTTGATTAATTGAAATAGGTTTCATATAGACAATTGACCACCCAAGTTGACCGGTGATTCACGAACGTTAAAACTTGTAAAAAAAAAACTATATGATGACATATATATGGTTATATATATAGTTAACATGATATTATGATAAGTAAACATATCATTAATTATATTAACAATGAACTACATATGTAAAAACAAGACTACTAACTTAATGATTTTGAAACGAGACATATATGTAACGTTTATCGTTGTAACGACATTTAATGTATATATATCATATTAAGAGATATTCGTACATCATAATATCATGATAATATAATAATTTAAAATCTCTTTTGATATTATAAACATTGGGTTAACAACATTTAACAAGATCGTTAACCTAAAGGTTTCAAAACAACACTTACATGTAACGACTAACGATGACTTAACGACTCAGTTAAAATGTATATACATGTAGTGTTTTAATATGTATTTATACACTTTTGAAAGACTTCAATACACTTATCAAAATACTTCTACTTAACAAAAATGCTTACAATTACATTCTCGTTCAGTTTCATCAACAATTCTACTCGTATGCACCTGTATTCGTACTCGTACAATACACAGCTTTTAGATGTATGTACTATTGGTATATACACTCCAATGATCAGCTCTTAGCAGCCCATGTGAGTCACCTAACACATGTGGGAACCATCATTTGGCAACTAGCATGAAATATCTCATAAGATTACAAAAATATGAGTAATCATTCATGACTTATTTACATGAAAACAAAATTACATATCCTTTATATCTAATCCATACACCAACGACCAAAAACACCTACAAACACTTTCATTCTTCAATTTTCTTCATCTAATTGAACTCTCTCAAGTTCTATCTTCAAGTTCTAAGTGTTCTTCATAAATTCCAAAAGTTCTAGTTTCATAAAATCAAGAATACTTTCAAGTTTGCTAGCTCACTTCCAATCTTGTAAGGTGATCATCCAACCTCAAGAAATCTTTGTTTCTTACAGTAGGTTATCATTCTAATACAAGGTAATAATCATATTCAAACTTTGGTTCAATTTCTATAACTATAACAATCTTATTTCAAGTGATGATCTTACTTGAACTTGTTTTCGTGTCATGATTTTGCTTCAAGAACTTTGAGCCATCCAAGGATCCATTGAAGCTAGATCCATTTTTCTCTTTTCCAGTAGGTTCATCCAAGGAACTTAAGGTAGTAATGATGTTCATAACATCATTCGATTCATACATATAAAGCTATCTTATTCGAAGGTTTAAACTTGTAATCACTAGAACATAGTTTAGTTAATTCTAAACTTGTTCGCAAACAAAAGTTAATCCTTCTAACTTGACTTTTAAAATCAACTAAACACATGTTCTATATCTATATGATATGCTAACTTAATGATTTAAAACCTGGAAACACGAAAAACACCGTAAAACCGGATTTACGCCGTCGTAGTAACACCGCGGGCTGTTTTGGGTTAGTTAATTAAAAACTATGATAAACTTTGATTTAAAAGTTGTTATTCTGAGAAAATGATTTTTATTATGAACATGAAACTATATCCAAAAATTATGGTTAAACTCAAAGTGGAAGTATGTTTTCTAAAATGGTCATCTAGACGTCGTTCTTTCGACTGAAATGACTACCTTTACAAAAACGACTTGTAACTTATTTTTCCGACTAGAAACCTATACTTTTTTTGTTTAGATTCATAAAATAGAGTTCAATATGAAACCATAGCAATTTGATTCACTCAAAACGGATTTAAAATGAAGAAGTTATGGGTAAAACAAGATTGGATAATTTTTCTCATTTTAGCTACGTGAAAATTGGTAACAAATCTATTCCAACCATAACTTAATCAACTTGTATTATATATTATGTAATCTTGAGATACCATAGACACGTATACAATGTTTCGACCTATCATGTCGACACATCTATATATATTTCGGAACAACCATAGACACTCTATATGTGAATGTTGGAGTTAGCTATACAGGGTTGAGGTTGATTCCAAAATATATATAGTTTGAGTTGTGATCAATACTGAGATACGTATACACTGGGTCGTGGATTGATTCAAGATAATATTTATCGATTTATTTCTGTACATCTAACTGTGGACAACTAGTTGTAGGTTACTAACGAGGACAGCTGACTTAATAAACTTAAAACATCAAAATATATTAAAAGTGTTGTAAATATATTTTGAACATACTTTGATATATATGTATATATTGTTATAGGTTCGTGAATCAACCAGTGGCCAAGTCTTACTTCCCGACGAAGTAAGAATCTGTGAAAGTGAGTTATAGTCCCACTTTTAAAATCTAATATTTTTGGGATGAGAATACATGCAGGTTTTATAAATGATTTACAAAATAGACACAAGTACGTGAAACTACATTCTATGGTTGAATTATCGAAATCGAATATGCCCCTTTTTATTAAGTCTGGTAATCTAAGAATTAGGGAACAGACACCCTAATTGACGCGAATCCTAAAGATAGATCTATTGGGCCTAACAAACCCCATCCAAAGTACCGGATGCTTTAGTACTTCGAAATTTATATCATATCCGAAGGGTGTCCCGGAATGATGGGGATATTCTTATATATGCATCTTGTTATTGTCGGTTACCAGGTGTTCACCATATGAATGATTTTTATCTCTATGTATGGGATGTGTATTGAAATATGAAATCTTGTGGTCTATTGTTACGATTTGATATATATAGGTTAAACCTATAACTCACCAACATTTTTGTTGACGTTTAAAGCATGTTTATTCTCAGGTGAATATTAAGAGCTTCCGCTGTTGCATACTAAAATAAGGACAAGATTTGGAGTCCATGTTTGTATGATATTGTGTAAAAACTGCATTCAAGAAACTGATTTCGATGTAACATATTTGTATTGTAAACCATTATGTAATGGTCGTGTGTAAACAGGATATTTTAGATTATCATTATTTGATAATCTACGTAAAGCTTTTTAAACCATTATTTATGAAATAAAGGTTATGGTTTATTTTAAAAATGAATGCAGTCTTTGAAAAACGTCTCATATAGAGGTCAAAACCTCGCAACGAAATCAATTAATATGGAACGTTTTTAATCAATAAGAACGGGACATTTCACATTGTCGGACACATCAGGGCTAGCTCCAAAAATCTCCTGTTGTAACCACCAAGGTCGTTCCCAACGGCCTTTAACTGCAAGAATTCCATTTCCATCTTTTAGATTTCGGTTCTCGGACAATACTCCTCAATCATGGCACACTTAAATTCCTCCCATGGTGTAGCATACGCCTCATCAATGCCTTGTGCCTGTGCCATTGTGTTCCACCATGTGAGCGCGCCGTCAGATAGTGTGGAAGAGGATATCGGTTCTTAACCGTCAATTTATTTAGTTCACGATAATCAATGCACATTCGTACGGATCCGTCTTTCTTTTTAACAAACAAAATCGGAGCGCCCCAAGGTGAATGGCTAGGTTGGATAAAACCACGGTCAAGTAGTTCTTGGATTTGACTTTGCAATTCTTGCATTTCGGATGGAGCAAGTCTATACGGTGCACGTGCTACGGGTGCGGCTCCCGGAATAAGATCGATTTGGAATTCAACCGGTCGATGAGGTGGAAGACCCGGCAATTCGTCGGGAAATACATCGGAAAAGTCACTAACAATTGGCACATCATCGATATGCTTCTCATCAGACTCGACTTTATTAACGTGGGCAAGGATCGCAAAACAACCCTTACGGAGTAGTTTTCTAACTTTAAGGCACGAAACGAGGTTGAGTCTGGTGCAACTCTTATCGCCATAAACCATCAAAGGTTCACCATTCTCGATAGGAATTCGGATTGCGTTAAGATCACAAAGGATGTGAGATTTCATTTTGACTAACCAATTCATACCTATTATTACATCAAAGCTTCCTAGTTCCATGGGTATCAAGTCAATTTCGAATTCCTTACCCAAAATGTTTAACGTACACCCCCGGTAATATGTGTCAGCACTTAATAGTTTCCCGTTAGCCACTTCAATGGTATAAGTGGTATCTAATGGAAGAGGTGGAGTGCTAAAAGAATGAGTCAAAGTCTTGGATACAAAGCATTTATCGGCACCCGAATCGAATAAGCAAGAGACATAAGAATTGTTGAGAAGAAACGTACCCGTGACTAGTTCAGTGTCATCCCGGGCTTCCTCGGTGTTGATGTTGAAAGCTCGGCTGCGCGTATTGGGGTTATCTTTCCTCTTCGGGCATGCATTTCTATAATGGCCCGTTTGGCCACATTCATAACAAGTGCCCGTCTTTGGTGCATTGGGCCACTTTCGAGCGACGGGAGTGGCACTTTTACAATCGTTGGCCTTATGACCAATTCCTTGGCACCGATGGCAAATTAGCTTACTACATTCGCCAAAGTGATGTTTATTGCATTTGTTGCAAAGAGGTAGAATTCCGGCATAACCCTTCTTGCCGTCGGAGGTGAAAGATTTCTTGGCAAAGTTGTTGTTGCTTGATTGGGGAGCTTCCCATTTTCTTTTGTTGTTACCCGACTTGTCCTCGGCTTTAGGTGCCGGTACTACGATTTCGTCCACTGTCTCTATCAATTTGCGGGCCATGTTCAAAGCTTCTTGATGATTAGGGGGTTTGGATGACATTACTCCGTGTTTGATGCTCTTTGGAAGACCATCCATGTAAAGTTCAACCCTTAAAGCTTCGGGGTTCACAAGATTTGGGCACATCAAGGCTAGTTCGGAAAATCGTTGATTATAAGCCTTGAGATCATTTCCGATCGCCTTTAAAGTTCTTAGCTCTTGTTCGAGCCTTCGGGTTTCTTCACGAGGGAAATATTCGACAATCATCTTTTCCCTCAAGTCGGCCCAAGAGAGGGCGTGAGCTTCATCGGTACCCACCGATTGTACATAAGTATTCCACCATGTAAGAGCGACACCGGCGAAGGTGTGAGTGGAGTATTTGACCTTGTCTTGGTCCCGACAACCGCTTATGCTAAAGACGGCTTCCGTTTGCTCAAACCATCGGGTGAGCACGACCGGTCCCCCGGTTCCATTGAAAGTGTGAGGTTTGCACCCCATGAAAGCTTTATAGGAGCATCCCTCGTTTGAGTTACCGGCTCCATTGTTGTTGTTGTTGTTGTTGTTGTTGTTGTTGTTGTTGTTGTTGTTGTTGTTGTTGTTGTTGTTGTTGTTGTTGTTGTTGTTGTTGTTGTGGTTGTTATTATTATTGTTGTTGGATGAGTGACCGGCCATGGCCGCATCTACGGCGGTAGCTATCATCCGTTCGAAAGCTTGTTCGGGAGTTTCATTGCGGCGTACACGACGAGGAGCCATTGTTCCTTCAAGACACAAGAATATCATTGATTAGTATTCTCAATAATACTAACCGTGATATAGAATAAAGATAAAGAGAAGTTTTTCCTTGACTCGCCTTAAATTCTTTATGTCATAATGTCGGAACGTTCATATGAGTCACCGTAATATAATCCCGGAAATTATATTACCCTGATTCATATGTGCATTCGACATCATTTCATATAGTCAAGGTGGCGTGTCAATCAAATTAAACAACGTGAGATTAAGATGAACTAAGAGTAGATATGAGTAGAAGCATTCGAGTATAAATGCACAAGTAGTCAAGTAATTCCTACTTCAAGTCTATTTGCCGGTTGTAGTCTAGACTCACCAATGTACCCTATGACTCGAGGTTGACACCAATGAACTCTAAATCCCTACAACCATCGCTCTGATACCATCTGTAGCGACCCGACCAAATCATGTTTGACGGAGCCGTCTACTTAGGTCCCGTCACGTGGTCATAAGTCTTTAAAACAACGTTTGACCAAAAGATATGTCGCATTCATTTCAAATGTAAAGATTGTTCAAAGTTTACGAGAATAGTTCCACCACAAGTTACGATACAAAGTTTTAAGTACAAATGAAACTTATGCGACACAATTTAAAAGTAGCCAAAAGACGCTCCATGTATGCATATATACTCGACATCCAATGCAAGTATCAAAATAATGAGCAGAAGCATGTATCATGTATCGTTCAAGGACCTGAGAAAAACATAGAAATCTGTCAACGAAAACGTTAGTGAAATCATAGGTTTAAGTAAGTAAGTACAAGTGAACCACAAGATTTGCATCAATGAAATAATAGTAATACATTCCAAAAGTTTGTTTCACGAGTACCCAATTATCAATGCTTAACATTCCTTCCATAGAACCCCATCACTTAGTGCTAGAACATACACTGTTTCTCGAAAATATATTTCATTCGTAAACGGTAGCGAACCGTTTGAATGAGGGTTTGTCAAACCCATATGGATCCATACAACATAAGTTCTTGCTTACACCCGGCAAGTGTAACTAATGATAATCGAATTGAGGATTTTGTTCTAAACTCGTATGTAGAATGTTTGTTTTCCTGTACTTGTGTTCACTTAGTAAAGAAATGTTTATGTTTTCTCATCCCAAATGTAAGTTCAAAAAGAGTAAAAGTGGGACTATGATCTCACCTTGAGTGCACGAGTAGTAAAGTACTTCAACAAGTAAACGTGTGCAAAGAACAATGCTAGTCTTGACCTAAACAATAGGTTGTATCATTAACGGTAAACACGATAGGTCAAAGATGTTCAATTAGTCCTATGGCTCGTTAAGACTCGATCATAATAGCATGTGAATCAAATTGTCATGTTTCATGCAAGGTACAAGTATAAAAACATGTTAGAACGATTGCACAAATATTTGGTTAAGTTTGATTAAAAGTCAACTTGGTCGGGTCAAAGTCAATGAAAAAGTCAACATGTTCGGGTCGGGTCCCGAACTATTTTTCTGAGGTTTTTAATCATATATGAGCATGTTAGAACAAGTTTCATGTGAATCGGAGGTCCGTAGTACGCCAAACATTTTTCGTATTTTGAACATGGAGGTCAGAACCTGACCACGGCTTATGTCGCGCCGCGACATAAGCTGGCCGCGCCGCGGCATTGGCCGTGCGCTGGTACCTGGTCAGTCTCAATTGTTCAAGTCCCAAATCAAAACTCTTTCAAGCATAAATTACAAACCGCTAACTCTTAGAACTCGCACCTTATATCGTTGGAAAGGTAATTTGACGAGGAAGACAACTAAACACATTTCATCAATCAATCTACCTATTATAACAACCAAAACCGCATCTAATGCTCAACATTAATCGCATACAAGTTCATAAATGCAATTCAATGATTCGGGCAACCAATTTACATGAATGACATGCCGTTTCGAAGGTAATCAAGCATACAATCCAACTAAACACTTACCAACCATAATCCATGGCATTCAATGTATCAAAAATCCATTTCAACTTCATCAAACCCTAACCCAAATTCACCAAAATCATAAATCAAGTTCATGAACTTTTCTAAAGCAACCTACACATCAAATTGAAGCTAGTGATACTAGGAACACAATTAGAACATGAACTTTTAACATCTAACAACATATGATCATCCAAAATTCAAGAACAACACACCAAAATTCAAGTTCATGCTAGTTACACTAAAACAACGAGATCGAGCATATAAATTACACACACGACATCACAATGAGCCATAGACACTAACTAACACCATTTCAAGTCAAAAACACGAATTTAGAGAAATCTAGAGTTTTAGAAATGTTACCCAAACGAGATGAAGTTGGTACCAAAATGAAGAGGATGAAGAGAGGATTACGAATATGTAATTTATTTTGTTGTAAGCCTCCTAGATCGGATTTAGATGATGATTGAATGAATTTGGTAATGGTGTGTGTGTTCTTGCTAGAGAGAAAGAGAGAGAGATGGAGATGATAATGAATGGGTGAAAGGGGTTTGACCCTTTGACCTAGTCAAGGGTTTGATCCCTTGTCAAGTTTAGTCCCTCAACTTTCATTCGGGTGCGTGAATTACCTAAACGAGATAATTTAAAACGCGTATCAACGGGAGATGTTATAAACATATAACGGACTTTATATTAGTATAACGGAAAAGTAAATGGAAAAAGGCGGGATGTTACATTACCTACTCCTTAAAAGAAATTTCGTCCCGAAATTTAAGTAGGCGTAGTAGTCGTTGTTTCTTCCTCGAGATCTTGCGTTTCCGAATTCACGAATAGATGAGGATACTTCCTTTGCATTTGATCTTGTCTTTCCCAAGTAAACTCGGGTCCCCTTTTGGCGTTCCAACGGACTTTAACAATCGGGATTCGGCTTTGTTTCAATGTCTTGACGGAGGTGTCCACAATTTCAACCGGTTCCTCCACAAAATGAAGTTTGTCATCAATAGTAAGTTCCTCGAGAGGAATGACGATATCGGGTTCGGCAAGACACTTTTTCAAGTTAGATACATGGAAGGTAGGATGAACGGAGTTCAATTGAGGCGGAAGATCTAAACGATACGCAACGGTTCCAATACGCTCCAAGATTTCGAAAGGACCAATATACCTTGGATTCAGCTTCCCGCGTTTCCCAAAACGGATTACACCTTTCCAAGGCGCGACTTTTAACATTACTCGGTCACCGACTTGAAATTCAAGATCGTTGCGTCGTTTGTCGGTATAGCTCTTTTGACGACTTCGGGCCGTCCTAAGCCTATCTCGGATTTGAACGATTTTCTCGGTGGTTTCGTGAATGAGTTCGGGTCCAGTGATTTGTACGTCGCCCACTTCGGCCCAACAAAGAGGTGAACGACATTTTCGGCCATATAGCGCTTCAAAAGGTGCGACTTTAATACTCGCGTGATAACTATTGTTGTAAGAGAACTCGGCGAGAGGTAAGTGCTTGTCCCAAGCTTTTCCGAAATCAACCACGCAAGCTCGTAACATGTCTTCCAAGGTTTGAATTGTACGTTCGCTTTGTCCATCGGTTTGAGGATGATATGCGGTGCTCATGTCTAAACGCGTTCCCAACGCTTCTTGCAATGTACGCCAAAATCTAGAAACGAAACGGCCATCTCGGTCGGAGATAATCGATAAAGGTACACCGTGTCGGGCTACGATCTCCTTAATGTAAAGTTGTGCAAGTTTCTCCATTTTGTCCGTTTCTTTCATGGCAAGGAAGTGTGCGGATTTGGTGAGACGGTCAACAATAACCCAAATGGTATCATAACCGCCCGTCGTTTTTGGTAGTTTGGTGATAAAATCCATCGTTATTCTTTCCCACTTCCATTGCGGGATCTCGGGTTGTTGAAGTAGTCCGGACGGTCTTTGGTGTTCGGCTTTGACTTTGGAACATGTCAAACACTTGGAAACATAAGTAGCTACGTCCCTTTTGATGTTCGGCCACCAATATAGTTGTTTAAGGTCGTGGTACATCTTATTGGCACCGGGGTGAATCGAGTATCGTGACTTATGGGCTTCATCTAAAATAAGGCTTCGTAGGTCCCCATAACTAGGCACCCAAATCCTTCCGGCGAAATATCGGAGTCCGGTTTCCTTAGTTTCGAATCGAGAGACGAGAATGTTCAAGAGCTCGTGTGAAACGTTTTCATCCTTGAGAGCCTCATCTTGGGCTACCCGAATTTGGCTATTAAGGTTGGTGTGGATGGTGATGTTTAAGGCTCGGACACGAAGAGGCACCGCTCTTTCTTTTCGACTTAAGGCATCGGCTACTACGTTTGCCTTCCCGGGATGGTAACGAAGTTCACAATCGTAATCGTTTAAGGTTTCAATCCACCTTCGTTGTCTCATGTTTAGTTGCTTTTGATCGAAGATGTGTTGGAGACTTTTGTGATCGGTAAAGATAGTACTCTTGGTTCCATAAAGATAGTGTCTCCACATTTTAAGTGCAAAGACAACGGCTCCGAGTTCGAGATCATGTGTCGTGTAGTCTCGTTCATGAATTTTGAGTTGTCGAGAAGCATAAGAAATGACTTTCGTTCGTTGCATCAACACACACCCAAAACCATGTTTCGAGGCGTCGCAATACACAACAAAATCATCGTTGCCTTCGGGAAGTGACAAGATAGGAGCGGTGGTAAGCTTTGTCTTCAAGATTTGGAACGCGGATTCTTTCTCGGTCGCCCAAATGAATTTCTTTCCCTTGTGAGTTAATGCGGTTAGAGGACGTGCAACCAAAGAGAAGTTTTCGATGAATCTACGATAGTACCCGGCGAGACCCAAGAATTGACGAATGTGAGTAGGAGTAGTAGGAGTCTCCCATTTACTAATGGCTTCGATCTTCGTGGGATCGACTTTAATACCTTGATCACTTACAACATGACCAAGAAATTGAACTTCCTTCAACCAAAATTCACACTTGGAGAATTTGGCATAAAGTCGTTCTTGTCTCAAGAGTTCAAGTACAAGTCGGAGATGTTGTTCGTGCTCTTCTTCATTTTTAGAATAGATCAATATTTCATCGATGAACACAATAACGAATTTATCGAGATACGGTTTGCACACGCGGTTCATAAGATCCATGAACACCGCCGGTGCATTAGTGAGACCAAATGGCATGACGAGGAATTCATAACTACCATAACGAGTCCGGAAAGCGGTTTTGGAGACATCTTCCCCCTTAACCCTTAATTGATGATAACCCGAGCGGAGATCGATTTTCGAATATACACAAGACCCTTGTAGTTGATCAAAGAGGTCATCGATGCGAGGAAGAGGATATCGGTTCTTAACCGTCAATTTATTTAGTTCACGATAATCAATGCACATTCGTAGGGATCCGTCTTTCTTTTTAACAAACAAAATCGGAGCGCCCCAAGGTGAATGGCTAGGTTGGATAAAACCACGGTCAAGTAGTTCTTGGATTTGACTTTGCAATTCTTGCATTTCGGATGGAGCAAGTCTATACGGTGCACGTGCTACGGGTGCGGCTCCCGGAATAAGATCGATTTGGAATTCAACCGGTCGATGAGGTGGAAGACCCGGCAATTCGTCGGGAAATACATCGGAAAAGTCACTAACAATTGGCACATCATCGATATGCTTCTCATCGGACTCGACTTTATTAACGTGGGCAAGGATCGCAAAACAACCCTTACGGAGTAGTTTTCTAACTTTAAGGCACGAAACGAGGTTGAGTCTGGTGCAACTCTTATCGCCATAAACCATCAAAGGTTCACCATTCTCGATAGGAATTCGGATTGCGTTAAGATCACAAAGGATGTGAGATTTCGTTTTGACTAACCAATTCATACCTATTATTACATCAAAGCTTCCTAGTTCCATGGGTATCAAGTCAATTTCGAATTCCTTACCCAAAATGTTTAACGTACACCCCCGGTAATATGTGTCGGCACTTAATAGTTTCCCGTTAGCCACTTCAATGGTATAAGTGGTATCTAATGGAAGAGGTGGAGTGCTAAAAGAATGAGTCAAAGTCTTGGATACAAAGCATTTATCGGCACCCGAATCGAATAAGCAAGAGACATAAGAATTGTTGAGAAGAAACGTACCCGCGACTAGTTCAGTGTCATCCCGGGCTTCCTCGGTGTTGATGTTGAAAGCTCGGCTGCGCGTATTGGGGTTATCTTTCCTCTTCGGGCATGCATTTCTATAATGGCCCGTTTGGCCACATTCATAACAAGTGCCCGTCTTTGGTGCATTGGGCCACTTTCGAGCGACGGGAGTGGCACTTTTACAATCGTTGGCCTTATGACCAATTCCTTGGCACCGATGGCAAATTAGCTTACTACATTCACCAAAGTGATGTTTGTTGCATTTGTTGCAAAGAGGTAGAATTCCGGCATAACCCTTCTTGCCGTCGGAGGTGAAAGATTTCTTGGCAAAGTTGTTGTTGCTTGATTGGGGAGCTTCCCATTTTCTTTTGTTGTTACCCGACTTGTCCTCGGCTTTAGGTGCCGGTACTACGATTTCGTCCACTGTCTCTATCAATTTGCGGGCCATGTTCAAAGCTTCTTGATGATTAGGGGGTTTGGATGACATTACTCCATGTTTGATGCTCTTTGGAAGACCATCCATGTAAAGTTCAACCCTTAAAGCTTCGGGGTTCACAAGATTTGGGCACATCAAGGCTAGTTCGGAAAATCGTTGATTATAAGCCTTGAGATCATTTCCGATCGCCTTTAAAGTTCTTAGCTCTTGTTCGAGCCTTCGGGTTTCTTCACGAGAGAAATATTCGACAATCATCTTTTCCCTCAAGTCGGCCCAAGAGAGGGCGTGAGCTTCATCGGTACCCACCGATTGTACATAAGTATTCCACCATGTAAGAGCGACACCGGCGAAGGTGTGAGTGGAGTATTTGACCTTGTCTTGGTCCCGACAACCGCTTATGCTAAAGACGGCTTCCGTTTACTCAAACCATCGGGTGAGCACGACCGGTCCCCCGGTTCCATCGAAAGTGTGAGGTTTGCACCCCATGAAAGCTTTATAGGAGCATCCCTCGTTTGAGTTACCGGCTCCATTGTTGTTGTTGTTGTTGTTGTGGTTGTTATTATTATTGTTGTTGGATGAGTGACCGGCCATGGCCGCATCTACGGCGGTAGCTATCATCCGTTCGAGAGCTTGTTCGGGAGTTTCATTGCGGCGTACACGACGAGGAGCCATTGTTCCTTCAAGACACAAGAATATCATTGATTAGTATTCTCAATAATACTAACCGTGATATAGAATAAAGACAAAGAGAAGTTTTTCCTCGACTCACCTTAAATTCTTTATGTCATAATGTCGGAACGTTCATATGAGTCACCGTAATATAATCCCGAAAATTATATTACCCTGATTCATATGTGCATTCGACATCATTTCATATAGTCAAGGTGGCGTGTCAATCAAATTAAACAACGTGAGATTAAGATGAACTAAGAGTAGATATGAGTAGAAGCATTCGAGTATAAATGCACAAGTAGTCAAGTAATTCCTACTTCAAGTCTATATGCCGGTTATAGTCTAGACTCACCAATGTACCCTATGACTCGAGGTTGACACCAATGAACTCTAAATCCCTACAACCATCGCTCTGATACCATCTGTAGCTACCCGACCAAATCATGTTTGACGGTGCCGTCTACTTAGGTCCCGTCACGTGGTCATAAGTCTTTAAAACAACGTTTGACCAAAAGATATGTCGCATTCATTTCAAATGTAAAGATTGTTCAAAGTTTACGAGAATAGTTCCACCACAAGTTACGATACAAAGTTTTAAGTACAAATGAAACTTATGCGACACAATTTAAAAGTAGCCAAAAGACGCTCCATGTATGCATATATACTCGACATCCAATGCAAGTATCAAAATAATGAGCAGAAGCATGTATCATGTATCGTTCAAGGACCTGAGAAAAACATAGAAATCTGTCAACGAAAACGTTGGTGAAATCATAGGTTTAAGTAAGTAAGTACAAGTGAACCACAAGATTTGCATCAATGAAATAATAGTAATACATTCCAAAAGTTTGTTTCACGAGCACCCAATTATCAATGCTTAACATTCCTTCCATAGAACCCCATCACTTAGTGCTAGAACGTACACTGTTTCTCGAAAATATATTTCATTCGTAAACGGTAGCGAACCGTTTGAATGAGGGTTTGTCAAACCCATATGGATCCATACAACATAAGTTCTCGCTTACACCCGGCAAGTGTAACTAATGATAATCGAATTGAGGATTTTGTTCTAAACTCGTATGTAGAATGTTTGTTTTCCTGTACTTGTGTTCACTTAGTAAAGAAATGTTTATGTTTTCTCATCCCAAATGTAAGTTCAAAAAGAGTAAAAGTGGGACTATGATCTCACCTTGAGTGCACGAGTAGTAAAGTACTTCAACAAGTAAACGTGTGCAAAGAACAATGCTAGTCTTGACCTAAACAATAGGTTGTATCATTAACGGTAAACACGATAGGTCAAAGATGTTCAATTAGTCCTATGGCTCGTTAAGACTCGATCATAATAGCATGTGAATCAAATTGTCATGTTTCATGCAAGGTACAAGTATAAAAACATGTTAGAACGATTGCACAAATATTTGGTTAAGTTTGATTAAAAGTCAACTTGGTCGGGTCAAAGTCAATGAAAAAGTCAACATGTTCGGGTCGGGTCCCGAACTATTTTTCTGAGGTTTTTAATCATATATGAGCATGTTAGAACAAGTTTCATGTGAATCGGAGGTCCGTAGTACGCCAAACATTTTTCGTATTTTGGACATGGAGGTCAGAACCTGACCACGGCTTATGTCGCGCCGCGACATAAGCTGGCCGCGCCGCGGCATTGGCCGTGCGCTGGTACCTGGTCAGTCTCAATTGTTCAAGTCCTAAATCAAAACTCTTTCAAGCATAAATTACAAACCGCTAACTCTTAGAACTCGCACCTTATATCGTTGGAAAGGTAATTTGACGAGGAAGACAACTAAACACATTTCATCAATCAATCTACATATTATAACAACCAAAACCGCATCTAATGCTCAACATTAATCGCATACTAGTTCATAAATGCAATTCAATGATTCGGGCAACCAATTTACATGAATGACATGCCGTTTCGAAGGTAATCAAGCATACAATCCAACTAAACACTTACCAACCATAATCCATGGCATTCAATGTATCAAAAATCTATTTCAACTTCATCAAACCCTAACCCAAATTCACCAAAATCATAAATCAAGTTCATGAACTTTTCTAAAGCAACCTACACATCAAATTGAAGCTAGTGATACTAGGAACACAATTAGAACATGAACTTTTAACATCTAACAACATATGATCATCCAAAATTCAAGAACAACACACCAAAATTCAAGTTCAT
Source organism: Rutidosis leptorrhynchoides (assembly GCF_046630445.1). Lineage (NCBI taxonomy): Eukaryota > Viridiplantae > Streptophyta > Magnoliopsida > Asterales > Asteraceae > Rutidosis > Rutidosis leptorrhynchoides. The sequence goes on along the minus strand of NC_092336.1, from coordinate 59,244,847 downwards.
GCTAGTTACACTAAAACAACGAGATCGAGCATATAAATTACACACACGACATCACAATGAGCCATAGACACTAACTAACACCATTTCAAGTCAAAAACACGAATTTAGAGAAATCTAGAGTTTTAGAAATGTTACCCAAACGAGATGAAGTTGGTACCAAAATGAAGAGGATGAAGAGAGGATTACGAATATGTAATTTATTTTGTTGTAAGCCTCCTAGATCGGATTTAGATGATGATTGAATGAATTTGGTAATGGTGTGTGTGTTCTTGCTAGAGAGAAAGAGAGAGAGATGGAGATGATAATGAATGGGTGAAAGGGGTTTGACCCTTTGACCTAGTCAAGGGTTTGATCCCTTGTCAAGTTTAGTCCCTCAACTTTCGTTCGGGTGCGTGAATTACCTAAACGAAATAATTTAAAACGCGTATCAACGGGAGATGTTATAAACATATAACAGACTTTATATTAGTATAACGGAAAAGTAAATGGAAAAAGGCGGGATGTTACACGAACAGTTGCTAACTCAGAATACTGATTCAAGTTTCTCGAACCATCTGGTGAGACCAACCGGTCCCTCAGTGTCGCTGAAGTTATGTGGTTTACAGCTCTGGAATTCCTTGTAAGTACACCCATTTCGAACGGGTTGAATAATCGGTGGTGGTGGCGGTGGCGGTGGAGCATGGGGTTGCATTTCCGCAATGGCTGCGGCTACACACTCTTGGATCATCTCTTCAATTTGAGCAGCAGTAGGTGTGGATCGACTGTTAGCCATGGTGTTCTATACAAACATTTTGACTCAAGTCAAAATCCAGCATTCAATATATAATAATATAGTATATAATAACCAACATGTAAACAGCACAACACATGTTAATTAAGTAACGCAAGTTGATACAAGTACCACAAAACACCATACAGTAACATAAATAGAACACTTGTGCAAAAAGTAACATCACAAAGTTTCCATTCATTAATAATAAGTTTCATACATCATGATAGATTCGTACAATACATAAGTGAAATATGAAAATACAACTAGATTACATCATGAAATCTAATACAAAAGGTCCTACGGTGAAGGTGGGTGTAGGATGTCTAAAACCTGAGCCAACTGCTCCTCGAGCTCAGTAACCCAAGCTCGGAGGATTCCCACCTCCCTCCTCAGTTCCTCGTTAGAGGGAGATGGTGGGGCAGGCGGTGCAGGTGGTGAAGGTGGTGCCGGTGGTGCAGGTGGTGCCGGTGGTATAGGTGATGCAGACCTCACGAAACGAGGTGCAGATGTTCCGGCTCCAGAAATAGTTAGTACGTAATGGGGTGTCTTACGCACTTGTGGGTCGGCAGGGTACGGCACAAGCTGCTTACGAGCAGTAACCCTACGACGTCAACCAAACGCGTCAGTGAAGACTCATCCTCCGTTGATCCCCGGAATGATGGTACCATCGAAGCGATACCGCTTCTTTGGTGGGGTGGAGGGTGGCTGAATAGGTATATCAGCAGGGTCCTCATCATCACTGGAGTCGTCTGAGGAAGAGTCATCTGATGAAGAATCGGCGGATGAGGAGTCATCCAAATCATGTGGTGGTGGCACTGTGTAGTGACCCGAACTTTTCCATGTTTATATATATTAATTGAGATTGATATTTACATGATTAAATGTTTCCAACATGTTAAGCAATCAAACTTGTTAAGACTTGATTAATTGAAATATGTTTCATATAGACAATTGACCACCCAAGTTGACCGGTGATTCACGAACGTTAAAACTTGTAAAAACTATACAATGACATATATATGGTTATATATATAGTTAAAATGTTTTTATTATAAGTATGTATCTCATTAGGTATTTTAACAATGAGTTATATACATAAAAATGAGACTATTAATTTAAGAAACTCGAAAACGATATATATAACGATTATCGTTATAACAACGTCTTACTAGGTACATATGAATCATATTAAGATATTGATACACTTGGTTAATTATGTTAAATGATAAGTAAATATATTATTAAGTGTATTAACAATGAAATACATATGTAAAAATAAGACTACTAACTTAATGATTTCGAAACGAGACATATATGTAACGATTATCGTTGTAACGACATTTAACTGTATATACATCATACTAAGATATATTATATATCATAATATCATGATAATATAATAATTTAACATCTCATTTGTTATAATAAACAATGGGTTAACAACATTCAACAAGATCGTTAACCTAAAGGTTTCAAAACAACATTTACATGTAACGACTAACGATGACTTAACGACTCAGTTAAAATGTATATACATGTAGTGTTTTAATATGTATTCATACACTTTTGAAAGACTTCAAGACACTTATCAAAATACTTCTACTTAACAAAAATGCTTACAATTACATCCTCGTTCAGTTTCATCAACAATTCTACTCGTATGCACCTGTATTCGTACTCGTACAATACACAGCTTTTAGATGTATGTACTATTGGTATATATACTCCAATGATCAGCTCTTAGCAGCCCATGTGAGTCACCTAACACATGTGGGAACCATCATTTGGCAACTAGCATGAAATATCTCATAAAATTACAAAAATATGAGTAATCATTCATGACTTATTTACATGAAAACAAAATTACATATCCTTTATATCTAATCCATACACCAACGACCAAAAACACCTACAAACACTTTCATTCTTCAATTTTCTTCATCTAATTGATCTCTCTCAAGTTCTATCTTCAAGTTCTAAGTGTTCTTCATATATTTTACAAGTTCTAGTTACATAAAATCAAGAATACTTTCAAGTTTGCTAGCTCACTTCCAATCTTGTAAGGTGATCATCCAACCTCAAGAAATCTTTGTTTCTTACAGTAGGTTATCATTCTAATACAAGGTAATAATCATATTCAAACTTTGGTTCAATTTCTATAACTATAACAATCTTATTTCAAGTGATGATCTTACTTGAACTTGTTTTCGTGTCATGATTCTGCTTCAAGAACTTCGAGCCATCCAAGGATCCGTTGAAGCTAGATCCATTTTTATCTTTTCCATTAGGTTTATCCAAGGAACTTAAGGTAGTAATGATGTTCATAACATCATTCAATTCATACATATAAAGCTATCTTATTCGAAGGTTTAAACTTGTAATCACTAGAACATAGTTTAGTTAATTCTAAACTTGTTCGCAAACAAAAGTTAATCCTTCTAACTTGACTTTTAAAATCAACTAAACACATGTTCTATATCTATATGATATGCTAACTTAATGATTTAAAACCTGGAAACACGAAAAACACCGTAAAACCGGATTTACGCCGTCGTAGTAACACCGCGGGCTGTTTTGGGTTAGTTAATTAAAAACTATGATAAACTTTGATTTAAAAGTTGTTATTCTGAGAAAATGATTTTTATTATGAACATGAAACTATATCCAAAAATTATGGTTAAACTCAAAGTGGAAGTATGTTTTCTAAAATGGTCATCTAGACGTCGTTCTTTCGACAGAAATGACTACCTTTACAAAAACGACTTGTAACTTATTTTTCTGACTATAAACCTATACTTTTTCTATTTAGATTCATAAAATAGAGTTCAATATGAAACCATAGCAATTTGATTCACTCAAAACGGATTTAAAATGAAGAAGTTATGGGTAAAACAAGATTGGATAATTTTTCTCATTTTAGCTACGTGAAAATTGGTAACAAATCTATTCCAACCATAACTTAATCAACTTGTATTGTATATTATGTAATCTTGAGATACCATAGACACGTATACAATGTTTCAACCTATCATGTCGACACATCTATATATATTTCGGAACAACCATAGACACTCTATATGTGAATGTTGGAGTTAGCTATACAGGGTTGAGGTTGATTCCAAAATATATATAGTTTGAGTTGTGATCAATACTGAGATACGTATACACTGGGTCGTGGATTGATTCAAGATAATATTTATCGATTTATTTCTGTACATCTAACTGTGGACAACTAGTTGTAGGTTACTAACGAGGACAGCTGACTTAATAAACTTAAAACATCAAAATATATTAAAAGTGTTGTAAATATATTTTGAACATACTTTGATATATATGTATATATTGTTATAGGTTCGTGAATCAACCAGTGGCCAAGTCTTACTTCCCGACGAAGTAAAAATCCGTGAAAGTGAGTTATAGTCCCACTTTTAAAATCTAATATTTTTGGAATGAGAATACATGCAGGTTTTATAAATGATTTACAAAATAGACACAAGTACGTGAAACTACATTCTATGGTTGAATTATCGAAATTGAATATGCCCCTTTTTATTAAGTCTGGTAATCTAAGAATTAGGGAACAGACACCCTAATTGACGCGAATCCTAAAGATAGATCTATTGGGCCTAACAAACCCCATCCAAAGTACCGGATGCTTTAGTACTTCGAAATTTATATCATATCCGAAGGGTGTCCCGGAATGATGGGGATATTCTTATATATGCATCTTGTTATTGTCGGTTACCAGGTGTTCACCATATGAATGACTTTTTCTCTATGTATGGGATGTGTATTGAAATATGAAATCTTGTGGTCTATTATTATGATTTGATATATATAGGTTAAACCTATAACTCACCAACATTTTTGTTGACGTTTTAAGCATGTTTATTCTCAGGTGATTATTAAGAGCTTCCGCTGTCGCATACTTAAATAAGGACGAGATTTGGAGTCCATGCTTGTATGATATTGTGTAAAAACTGCATTCAAGAAACTTATTTTGTTGTAACATATTTGTATTGTAAACCATTATGTAATGGTCGTGTGTAAACAGGATATTTTAGATTATCATTATTTGATAATCTACGTAAAGCTTTTTAAACCTTTATTGATGAAATAAAGGTTATGGTTTGTTTTAAAAACGAATGCAGTCTTTAAAAAATGTCGCATATAGAGGTCAAAACCTCGCAACGAAATCAATTAATATGGAACGTTTTTAATCAATAAGAACGGGACATTTCAGTTGGTATCCGAGCGTTGGTCTTAGAGAACCAGAATTTTGCATTAGTGTGTCTTATCGAGTTTGTTAGGATGCATTAGTGAGTCTGGACTTCGACCGTGTTTACTTGAAAAATGATTGCTTAACAAATTTTGTTGGAAACTATATATTTTTTAACATGTGAATATTATGTGATATATTAATCTCTTAACGCGTTTGATATTATGTGATAAATGTCTACCTCTAGAACAAGTCCCATTGACTCACTTAATAATAATGAAGAGTCAAATGTAAATTGGAATGATTCGTGGACTGATTCACAAGTTCCCGAAGAGGAACCGGAAGAAGAGTAGGAACCGGAAGAAGAATCGGAGCCGGAAGAAGAATCGGAACCGGATGAAGAAGTAGAACCGGTGGGGGAAATAATAAAACGGTTAAGTAAAAGAAAATCCTCAACCAACCGACCAAGGTTAATTATGGTCAATGGTGTTTCCACCAAGGAAGCAAAATATTGGGAGGATTACCAATTCTCCGATGAATCGGATTCCGACGAGAATTCCGATGATGTTATAGAAATTACCCCAACTGAATTTAAAAAGGCAAAAGAAAATAATAAGGGAAAGGGCATAAAAATAGAGAAATCTAATTCCAACCCCGATGAACTTTATATGTATCGTCAACCCCCGAAGTCCTTAAGTTGTAACAATGACCCGGGAACCTCTAAACCACCAGATTTTTCTAAACCGTTGTGGAAAACGACAGTTAGTATTAGGGGAACATCATATATCCCTAGAAACTTGGCAAAACGAACCAAAACCGAAGAAGAAGAAACGAGCGAGTCGGAATAAGATAGTTGTATTCGTGTGGTGTAATATATGTAATATAGTGTTCTTATGCTTTATGATATATGTAAAAATTGCTTGTATTAATAAGTATTTTTTTTATGAATCTAACTCTTGTCTATTTTACAGTTTAAAAACACAAAATGGATAGACAACCCAATATTTTAAGAGACCTACCCGGAGACATGATTGATGAAATCTTGTCTAGAGTCGGCCATAATTCCTCGGCACAACTATTTAAGGCGAGATCAGTTTGTAAGACATTCGAAGAACGTTCCAAGAATGTCTTGGTTTATAAGAGACTTTCGTTTGAAAGATGGGGGATATCACATTGGGAAACCCATAAGTTACGATGTGTTTACTTTGACGCATATATTGCGGGGAACCCAAATGCTATTTTACGCAACGGGTTAAGAAATTATTTTGACTCAATATATCCGAATATTGGACTTCGTGATTTAGAAAAAGCAGCTAACATGCAACATAAAGAAGCATGTTATGCTTACGGATTAGTAATGTTCGCTTCTCACCAAAGTGAGAACAAGAACATCGGGCTACAACTATTAAACAAAACGTTTCCACAAGTGACGGATTCGGTAATTGGGGTAAGAAATGAGGTTTTTAGATTGTTACGGGACTGTTGGACATTACGTAACCCTCGTCCCTTTGACGACGTTACAACACGCTGTCTTATCAACGGCCATAACGGTTATGTTCCACAAGACCAAGGATGGGAAGTAGTCCTAGTAAAACCAGAATGCATGACTTGTTTCTGGACGTATGAATTACGTGTCTTTATTGTCTTTGCTGAACGACTTGTGTACTAGCTAGAATTATCTTCACAACTATCTTGTATCAAAGTTATTGTGTGCTATATTTCATGCTTTATGTAAAATAAGCGGTATTGTAAGTTTGTAAAATATTGTATAAAAGTTTGAACGTGAAATATTATTATAATCAGTTTTTCATATAGAATTGTAGTAGTTGAATTGTATATTAGCTACTAAGTATGAACTTAACGGGTAGGTACTACCCGAATTTAAACTTATAAAACGCTAATATGAAGAAAAAGCTTTTATAAATGAGTTCATATTATGCTACGAAATACTATTAACTACTCTTAATATTCTGTATGATTAACTTGTTCCATTTGACTATTTTGAAGGCAATGGCACCGACTACTCGACACACCGTGAATATGAATGAAGAGGAATTCTGTACTTTTCTAGCTTCAAACATAGCCGCAGTACAGGCTGCGCTACATACCAACAATAACCTTGGATCTAGCAGTACATGAAATCGTGTAGGATGCACCTACAAAGAATTCACTGCCTGCAAACCTTTGGAATTTGATGGAACCGAAGGACCGATCAGATTGAAACGGTGGACCGAGAAGGTCGAATCGGTGTTTGCCATAAGTAAGTGTACTGAAGAGGACAAAGTGAAGTACGCTACGCATACCTTCACAGGTTCTGCGTTAACATGGTGGAATACCTATCTAGAGCAAGTGGGACAAGACGATGCGTACGCACTACCGTGGTCAGCATTCAAGCACTTGATGAACAAGAAGTACCGTCCCAGAACCGAGGTCAATAAGCTCAAGACAGAACTTAGAGGGTTACGAACCCAAGGATTTGATATTACCACGTACGAAAGACGATTCACAGAATTGTGCTTATTGTGTCCGGGAGCATTTGAAGATGAGGAAGAGAAGATCGACGCGTTTGTGAAAGGATTACCGGAAAGAATCCAAGAAGATATAAGTTCACACGAGCCCGCCTCCATACAACAGGCATGTAGAATGGCTCACAAACTAGTGAACCAGATTGAAGAAAGAATTAAAGAACAGACTGCTGAAGAGACCAATGTGAAGCAAGTCAAAAGAAAGTGGGAGGAAAACGGTGATAAGAATCACCAATACAACAACAACAGCAATTACAACAATAATCGCAACAATTACCCCAACAATCGCAACATCAATCGCAACTATAACAAACGGCCCAACAACAACAACAACAACAACAGCAACTACAACAATCATCCCAACAACAATAATAACCGCAACAACAACAACAATCAGAAGCAGCTATGCCAAAGGTGTGAAAAGTATCACTCGGGGTTCTGCACCAAATTTTGCAACAAGTGTAAAAGAAATGGTCATAGCGCGGCGAAGTGTGAGGTCTACGGACCAGGGGTTAATAGAACGAAAGGAACAAATGGTGTCGGAATGAGTAATGGCGGAGCAAGTAGTGTCGGAGCAAGTTATGCCAATGTAGTTTGTTATAAATGTGGAAAACCGGGCCACATTATTAGAAATTGCCCGAACCAGGAGAACACGAATGGACAAGGCCGCGGAAGAGTTTTCAATATTAATGCGGCAGAGGCACAGGAAGACCCGGAGCTTGTTACGGGTACGTTTCTTATTGACAATAAATCTGCTTACGTTTTATTTGATTCGGGCGCGGATAGAAGCTATATGAGTAGAGATTTTTGTGCTAAATTAAGTTGTCCATTGACGCCTTTGGATAGTAAATTTTTACTCGAATTAGCAAATGGTAAATTAATTTTAGCAGATAATATATGTCGGAATCGAGAAATTAAACTGGTTAGCGAAACATTTAAGATTGATTTGATACCAGTAGAGTTAGGGAGTTTTGATGTGATAATCGGTATGGACTGGTTGAAAGAAGTGAAAGCAGAGATCGTTTGTTACAAAAATGCAATTCGCATTATACGAGAAAAAGAAAAACCCTTAATGGTGTACGGAGAAAAGGGCAACACGAAGCTACATCTTATTAGTAATTTGAAGGCACAAAAACTAATAAGAAAAGGTTGCTATGCTGTTCTAGCACACGTCAAGAAAGTACAAACTGAAGAAAAGAGCATCAATGATGTCCCCATTGCAAAAGAATTTCCCGATGTATTTCCGAAAGAATTACCGGGATTACCCCCACATCGATCCGTTGAATTTCAAATAGATCTTGTACCAGGAGCTGCACCAATAGCTCGTGCTCCTTACAGACTCGCACCCAGTGAGATGAAAGAACTGCAAAGCCAATTACAAGAACTTTTAGAGCGTGGTTTCATTCGACCAAGCACATCACCGTGGGGAGCTCCTGTTTTGTTTGTCAAGAAGAAAGATGGTACATTCAGGTTGTGTATCGACTACTGAGAGTTGAACAAACTTACCATCAAGAACCGCTACCCACTACCAAGAATCGACGACTTATTTAATCAACTACAAGGCTCGTCTGTTTATTCAAAGATTGACTTACGTTCCGGGTATCATCAAATGCGGGTGAAAGAAGATGATATTCCAAAGACTACTTTCAGAACACGTTATGGTCATTACGAGTTTATGGTCATGCTGTTTGGTTTAACTAATGCACCAGCTGTGTTCATGGACCTTATGAACCGAGTGTGTGGACCATACCTTGACAAGTTTGTCATTGTTTTCATTGATGACATACTTATTTACTCAAAGAATGACCAAGAACACGGTGAACATTTGAGAAAGGTGTTAGAAGTATTGAGGAAGGAAGAATTGTACGCTAAGTTTTCAAAGTGTGCATTTTGGTTGGAAGAAGTTCAATTCCTCGGTCACATAGTGAACAAAGAAGGTATTAAGGTAGATCCGGCAAAGATAGAAACTGTTGAAAAGTGGGAAACCCCGAAAACTCCGAAACACATACGCCAGTTTTTAGGACTAGCTGGTTACTACAGAAGGTTCATCCAAGACTTTTCCAGAATAGCAAAACCCTTGACTGCATTAACGCATAAAGGGAAGAAATTTGAATGGAAGGATGAACAAGAGAAAGCGTTTCAGTTATTGAAGAAAAAGCTAACTACGGCACCTATATTGTCATTGCCTGAAGGGAATGATGATTTTGTGATTTATTGTGACGCATCAAAGCAAGGTCTCGGTTGTGTATTAATGCAACGAACGAAGGTGATTGCTTATGCCTCTAGACAATTGAAGATTCACGAGCAAAATTATACGACGCATGATTTGGAATTAGGCGCGGTTGTTTTTGCATTAAAGACTTGGAGGCACTACTTATATGGGGTCAAAAGTATTATATATACCGACCACAAAAGTCTTCAACACATATTTAATCAGAAACAACTGAATATGAGGCAGCGTAGGTGGATTGAATTGTTGAATGATTACGACTTTGAGATTCGTTACCACCCAGGGAAGGCAAATGTGGTAGCCGATGCCTTGAGCAGGAAGGACAGAGAACCCATTCGAGTAAAATCTATGAATATAATGATTCATAATAACCTTACTACTCAAATAAAGGAGGCGCAACAAGGAGTTTTAAAAGAGGGAAATTTAAAGGATGAAATACCCAAAGGATCGGAGAAGCATCTTAATATTCGGAAAGACGGAACCCAGTATAGGGCTGAAAGGATTTGGGTACCAAAATTTGGAGATATGAGAGAAATGGTACTTAGAGAAGCTCATAAAACCAGATACTCAATACATCCTGGAACGGGGAAGATGTACAAGGATCTCAAGAAACATTTTTGGTGGCCGGGTATGAAAGCCGATGTTGCTAAATACGTAGGAGAATGTTTGAGGTGTTCTAAGGTCAAAGCTGAGCATCAAAAACCATCAGGTCTACTTCAACAACCCGAAATCTCGGAATGGAAATGGGAAAACATTACCATAGATTTCATCACTAAATTGCCAAGGACTGCAAGTGGTTTTGATACTATTTGGGTAATAGTTGATCGTCTCACCAAATCAGCACACTTCCTGCCAATAAGAGAAGATGACAAGATGGAGAAGTTAGCATGACTGTATTTGAAGGAAGTCGTCTCCAGACATGGAATACCAATCTCTATTATCTCTGATAGGGATGGCAGATTTATTTCAAGATTCTGGCAGACATTACAGCAAGCATTAGGAACTCGTCTAGACATGAGTACTGCCTATCATCCACATACTGATGGGCAGAGCGAAAGGACGATACAAACGCTTGAAGACATGCTACGAGCATGTGTTATTGATTTCGGAAACAGTTGGGATCGACATCTACCGTTAGCAGAATTTTCCTACAACAACAGCTACCATTCAAGCATTGAGATGGCGCCGTTTGAAGCACTTTATGGTAGAAAGTGCAGGTCTCCGATTTGTTGGAGTGAAGTGGGGGATAGACAGATTATGGGTCCGGAGATTATACAAGAAACTACCGAGAAGATCATCCAAATTCAACAACGGTTGAAAACCGCCCAAAGTCGACAAAAGAGCTACGCTGACATTAAAAGAAAAGATATAGAATTTGAAATTGGAGAGATGGTCATGCTTAAAGTTGCACCTTGGAAAGGCGTTGTTCGATTTGGTAAACGAGAGAAATTAAATCCAAGGTATATTGGACCATTCAAGATTATTGATCGTGTCGGACCAGTAGCTTACCGACTTGAGTTACCTCAACAACTCGCGGCTGTACATAACACTTTCCACGTCTCGAATTTGAAGAAATATTTTGCTAAAGAAGATCTCACTATTCCATTAGATGAAATCCAAATCAACGAAAAACTTCAATTCATCGAAGAACCCGTCGAAATAATGGATCGTGAGGTTAAAAGACTTAAGCAAAACAAGATACCAATTGTTAAGGTTCGATGGAATGCTCGTAGAGGACCCGAGTTCACCTGGGAGCGTGAAGATCAGATGAATAAGAAATACCCGCATCTATTTCCAGAAGATTCGTCAACACCTTCAACAGCTTAAAATTTCGGGACGAAATTTATTTAACGGGTAGGTACTGTAGTGACCCGAACTTTTCCATGTTTATATATATTAATTGAGATTGATATTTACATGATTAAATGTTTCCAACATGTTAAGCAATCAAACTTGTTAAGACTTGATTAATTGAAATATGTTTCATATAGACAATTGACCACCCAAGTTGACCGGTGATTCACGAACGTTAAAACTTGTAAAAACTATACAATGACATATATATGGTTATATATATAGTTAACATGTTTTTATTATAAGTATGTATCTCATTAGGTATTTTAACAATGAGTTATATACATAAAAATGAGACTATTAATTTAAGAAACTCGAAAACGATATATATAACGATTATCGTTATAACAACGTCTTACTAGGTACATATGAATCATATTAAGATATTGATACACTTGGTTAATTATGTTAAATGATAAGTAAATATATTATTAAGTGTATTAACAATGAAATACATATGTAAAAATAAGACTACTAACTTAATGATTTCGAAACGAGACATATATGTAACGATTATCGTTGTAACGACATTTAACTGTATATACATCATACTAAGATATATTATATATCATAATATCATGATAATATAATAATTTAACATCTCATTTGTTATAATAAACAATGGGTTAACAACATTCAACAAGATCGTTAACCTAAAGGTTTCAAAACAACATTTACATGTAACGACTAACGATGACTTAACGACTCAGTTAAAATGTATATACATGTAGTGTTTTAATATGTATTCATACACTTTTGAAAGACTTCAAGACACTTATCAAAATACTTCTACTTAACAAAAATGCTTACAATTACATCCTCGTTCAGTTTCATCAACAATTCTACTCGTATGCACCCGTATTCGTACTCGTACAATACACAGCTTTTAGATGTATGTACTATTGGTATATACACTCCAATGATCAGCTCTTAGCAGCACATGTGAGTCACCTAACACATGTGGGAACCATCATTTGGCAACTAGCATGAAATATCTCATAAAATTACAAAAATATGAGTAATCATTCATGACTTATTTACATGAAAACAAAATTACATATCCTTTATATCTAATCCATACACCAACGACCAAAAACACCTACAAACACTTTCATTCTTCAATTTTCTTCATCTAATTGATCTCTCTCAAGTTCTATCTTCAAGTTCTAAGTGTTCTTCATATATTTTACAAGTTCTAGTTACATAAAATCAAGAATACTTTCAAGTTTGCTAGCTCACTTCCAATCTTGTAAGGTGATCATCCAACCTCAAGAAATCTTTGTTTCTTACAGTAGGTTATCATTCTAATACAAGGTAATAATCATATTCAAACTTTGGTTCAATTTCTATAACTATAACAATCTTATTTCAAGTGATGATCTTACTTGAACTTGTTTTCGTGTCATGATTCTGCTTCAAGAACTTCGAGCCATCCAAGGATCCGTTGAAGCTAGATCCATTTTTCTCTTTTCCAGTAGGTTTATCCAAGGAACTTAAGGTATTAATGATGTTCATAACATCATTCAATTCATACATATAAAGCTATCTTATTCGAAGGTTTAAACTTGTAATCACTAGAACATAGTTTAGTTAATTCTAAACTTGTTCGCAAACAAAAGTTAATCCTTCTAACTTGACTTTTAAAATCAACTAAACACATGTTCTATATCTATATGATATGCTAACTTAATGATTTAAAACCTGGAAACACGAAAAACACCGTAAAACCGGATTTACGCCGTCGTAGTAACACCGCGGGCTGTTTTGGGTTAGTTAATTAAAAACTATGATAAACTTTGATTTAAAAGTTGTTATTCTGAGAAAATGATTTTTATTATGAACATGAAACTATATCCAAAAATTATGGTTAAACTCAAAGTGGAAGTATGTTTTCTAAAATGGTCATCTAGACGTCGTTCTTTCGACTGAAATGACTACCTTTACAAAAACGACTTGTAACTTATTTTTCCGACTATAAACCTATACTTTTTCTATTTAGATTCATAAAATAGAGTTCAATATGAAACCATAGCAATTTGATTCACTCAAAACGGATTTAAAATGAAGAAGTTATGGGTAAAACAAGATTGGATAATTTTTCTCATTTTAGCTACGTGAAAATTGGTAACAAATCTATTCCAACCATAACTTAATCAACTTGTATTGTATATTATGTAATCTTGAGATACCATAGACACGTATACAATGTTTCGACCTATCATGTCGACACATCTATATATATTTCGGAACAACCATAGACACTCTATATGTGAATGTTGGAGTTAGCTATACAGGGTTGAGGTTGATTCCAAAATATATATAGTTTGAGTTGTGATCAATACTGAGATACGTATACACTGGGTCGTGGATTGATTCAAGATAATATTTATCGATTTATTTCTGTACATCTAACTGTGGACAACTAGTTGTAGGTTACTAACGAGGACAGCTGACTTAATAAACTTAAAACATCAAAATATATTAAAAGTGTTGTAAATATATTTTGAACATACTTTGATATATATGTATATATTGTTATAGGTTCGTGAATCAACCAGTGGCCAAGTCTTACTTCCCGACGAAGTAAAAATCCGTGAAAGTGAGTTATAGTCCCACTTTTAAAATCTAATATTTTTGGGATGAGAATACATGCAGGTTTTATAAATGATTTACAAAATAGACACAAGTACGTGAAACTACATTCTATGGTTGAATTATCGAAATCGAATATGCCCCTTTTTATTAAGTCTGGTAATCTAAGAATTAGGGAACAGACACCCTAATTGACGCGAATCCTAAAGATAGATCTATTGGGCCTAACAAACCCCATCCAAAGTACCGGATGCTTTAGTACTTCGAAATTTATATCATATCCGAAGGGTGTCCCGGAATGATGGGGATATTCTTATATATGCATCTTGTTAATGTCGGTTACCAGGTGTTCACCATATGAATGACTTTTTCTCTATGTATGGGATGTGTATTGAAATATGAAATCTTGTGGTCTATTATTATGATTTGATATATATAGGTTAAACCTATAACTCACCAACATTTTTGTTGACGTTTTAAGCATGTTTATTCTCAGGTGATTATTAAGAGCTTCCGCTGTCGCATACTTAAATAAGGACGAGATTTGGAGTCCATGCTTGTATGATATTGTGTAAAAACTGCATTCAAGAAACTTATTTTGTTGTAACATATTTGTATTGTAAACCATTATGTAATGGTCGTGTGTAAACAGGATATTTTAGATTATCATTATTTGATAATCTACGTAAAGCTTTTTAAACCTTTATTGATGAAATAAAGGTTATGGTTTGTTTTAAAAACGAATGCAGTCTTTAAAAAATGTCTCATATAGAGGTCAAAACCTCGCAACGAAATCAATTAATATGGAACGTTTTTAATCAATAAGAACGGGACATTTCACACTGGTGGCTGAACTGGCCGTCCGTGGGCGGCCATCATCTGTCTGTATCTGAATGGCGGAATCGGCACTAAACGTCCATTAGGAGCGCGTCGGCACAGCATGCGCATATGGTTACGGAATGGCCCTTCCCCGAACTCCGCGGGAATCACAACACCAACGATGCGGGGCTGTGGCTCCGAGGATCCGGGAGCAGATGGAGCTGGAATCTCCGTAGGGTCCACGTGTCCGTCGATAGTAGCCACTGGTGCAGGCGGCTGGCTGCTAGTCCCGGAAGATGAAGCGCCGGGGTCACTCGTGCGTATCGGGATCGGTGGATTGGCAACGGTGGTAGGTGGGGTAGCTGAAGAGTCTAAACTGCCCAAAACGATAGCAGGTGGAACATCCGACATCTGAACAAGGAAAAATAAATTTTCCATGTCAGTAAGTCATAAAGCAAGCACGTATTAGGCCAACAGTTTAAATCATGTATAACAATAAGTAGCATGGCAATAATAACGAATCGTACAGAAGTAGCATGCAATCGAAAGCAAGTAATATCATACAGTAGTGAAATCATGTAAAATCATACGGCGTATAGCAGTAAAAGTAAGCAGCAGCATGCAGTAAGTTAAGTAGAAACACGTAAACTAGCAAGTTGTAGATTAGTCCTATTAGTGAATCATACTCGGGTCGGTCTTAGACTCACTAATGCAACCTAATTCCCTACAACCAATGCTCTGATACCAAATGTGATGCCTCGTACAAAACCATCGTGTACGAATCATCAACAACAGGATCATTACAAGGTTAAGTACTATATGATGTAATAAAAGAAGTTGCATTCATGATAAAAAAAGATGACGTCATAACCGACGTCAATTGTTTTACACCAACAGTATGCTTCTACGAATAGCAAGCACGAATAAATGTATGTGACCCTTAGGTCGTTACAAAGCATAGTTTCAAATGTATTAAAGTTTGAATGCAAGATAAACAGTTCATGCGGTGATAACACTAGAGCAGCGGGTGTCTACGGCAAGACTAGCACGACAGCGGAAGCAAATAACCTTAAGCACCTGAGAAAAACATGCTTAAAAACGTCAACACAAAGGTTGGTGAGCTATAGTTTAAGTATAACAGTAATGTAAGGTAGGCCACGAGATTTCAGTGCTACAAAGAGCGTTTCAAAACAGTATGATAAAGTATATGTTAACCGTGGGCACTTGGTAACTAACTTAACGTTTATACCCCCTGAAAGTACACTTGGCAAGTGCGTATGTTTACGAAGTATTAAACACTCGTTAACTAGCGCGACTAGCCCGAGTGGGGATGTCAAACCCTATGGATCCATATCTAATATTCGCGTTCACCGGTTCAAAAACCAATGACTAAACGTTAACGAGCTAAAGGGAATATTTCTGCCGTTATATAACCCACACATATATAAAGTTTAAGTACTCGTGCCTAGTATGTAAAACATAAAATCCGCATGTATTCTCAGTTTCCAAAATAAGTTAAAGTAAAAAGGGAATGCTATAACTCACAATGATAAAGTAGCGGTAAAGTATGACTCGGAAAGTAAGCAAGTAATGAAGGTTGTCCAAAAGGGTCCTCAACCTAAGTCAAATAGTACTAAGTCAGTAAATTGTCCGAATAGGTTTAAAAGTATGTAAATAAGGTCTTAAGGGTCATCATCATTCATCATCAAACAAAAGGCGTAAAGTAAGTTTCGTTTATGAAAGTAGTTTAAAACAAAGGCTGATTTTGATCAGTCACCACGGCCTCTACCCTTACTGAAATAAGGTGAGACCAGTGGCCATGGCTCCATATATGAGTCCTTTAAGTGTGGTAAAATTTACAGAAGCAAACTCGTCTTCTTTTGACCGTGGCGACGGTCTAAGTGCGAGTAGGTCAGAAATTTCTGCACAACGTTAAAAGGACATAGTGACGATCGGAGGGCCATAAATCCTAAACCGTAACTCGGATTAAGACGAGTCCTATATGAAAAGTTATCTACTCGAACAGAGCTATTTTAAAATAATAATTATAACAGCCCAGATCTTACTGATCAGACCCAACATACAGAAAACAGACAGGTCAGTAGGTTCCGGTGGTTCTTGGTGTTCGATGCTTATCATGGTTCTCATCCTTGATGCATATAGCTTCAAGTGTACAACTCTTGATGTGTTTGCATCATCTTAACCAAGGTTTCACCATCATAACTCTTGTGCAAGTCCAAGACATGTAGCACAACTCACTTAAGAGTTGTATGAAGTTTGATGAACCAAAGTTACATCAAGGTCTCAGATCTAACACTTACATGAACTTTAAAACTAATAATAAGTTACAAACTTGAAAGTGAACTTATGAAATCAAGATCTTAAGTTGTAGAACATAGTTCTTAGTTAGATCTTGAAGATCCAAGACCCAAAAGTCTAGATCTAAGGTTATTAAGTTAAATCCAACACAAGTATGTAAAGTTATAAATAAAGAGTTACACTTCCATGTTCTTGAATCTTTAAAGTTAACTTTAAGTTTCAAGAAAGTATGAGATCAAGACTAACTTGTAGCACTTGACTAATCACAGCAACAAACATGAAATTAAAGTGTATAAAATGAAGAAGTAAACTAAGTAAACAAGTAATTTGTTCATGGTTGTTCATACTTTAAAGATTCAAACCAAAGTTTGATCTTTAAGAAAGTAAACTTTAAAGTTTACTTCATGAATCACAAGTATGATTTTAATCAACACATGAACTTGCAATCCTTTAAGAAAGTATATGTAGAACATAACTAGTAAGTTTATGTTCTTGTTGTTCTTGTTATAACAAGATAAAATGAAGAATCAAACTAGAAAGTTTGGTTCTTGGAAACTAGTAAGTAAAGTAACTAACAAATACATGTAACTAAATAATAATCAAGAACAAGTAGCAAACAACAAATGATGATGATGATGATTTAGGGTGTAAGTTTCGGTTTTTGTAAGCAAGAAAGGAAGAATAAAAGTTTATTACTTACAAGAATAAGAGAGAAACTTGAGAGAGTACTGAGAGAAAAATAAGATACAAGGAAGAGTGTGTGTTTGAAATGTGAGAGATACTTGTGAGTAAGTAATGCAAAAGTGAAACAAAATCCCCCCATATCCTTTCTAATGCCGACGGTTCCCATGGGTTAAGGGGGAAGGAAAAGATCTACTAGATTACTTCATGTAAAGGCTTTAAAAGTTGGTCATTAGGGGGTGTGTTCATGGGAAAGAGTTGTAACTATATTCTTAAGCATTAAACTAACTAGTTTCCATTTAATTTGATACTTACATGCAAGAGTGGGCTAGTTAGTCCACTTAAAATGTAGGGTGGGTTTATAAGCCCAATATCATGAGTCCATTACACTAATAAAGCCCAAGTTCAATTAATAGCCCAAGTATGTATGTAATTAACAAGTAAACCCAAATAAAGTCCAAGTAATTAACTAACAACTTTAGTTAATTAAAATGATTAATAAAACTTAATCATGAATGTAAATAATACTTGAAAATATTATTCGTGTAAGTTTCGCGTGTCACAAAGACGTTTCGGGCAATTAAAGTCAAGTACGGGCAATCATGGTAACATGTAAATGTAATAACATACATTCGTTTTATCACAAGTATTAATAATAACAATTATTAATAAATAAACATTTGGAAAATCCAAGGTCGTTACAGTTACTTCCCCATTGATCCTGCCCCTATATATATATATATATATATATATATATATGTATATGTATATGTATATGTATATGTATATGTATATGTATGTATGTATGTATGTATGTATGTATGTATGTGTGATACTCTTTAGATTCTAGACTTTATATATATGATTTATTATATAATGTTTTTCTATATCTTATCTATATATCTATATTTATAAAGTAAATATATGTAATACAGACCCTGTGACTTTTTTTCTTGAGTAAAAACAAAAAACCTTTATAACCAAAAGGAAGTTCATAAAAAAAAATATAAACTCTTTTAAAATTACAAACCAAACTACCGAGTTAAATTGTTACAAGCAGCCAAACAGAACCTCATGACATGAAAACTAGATCTAAACTAATCTAAAACGTAAATACAACAATACAAAGGAAGATGGGGGTCAATCTAAACGACAAAAGGAATATTCAACGATCTAAAAAACAAAAAGTTGATCGACCGAAAGCAGAGGAGCAAAAACTCAAACATACTTGATAAATTCACCAAAAGCTTTCATCTCCGCTCCCTGAACCGACTTTTTTTTATTATTATTATTATTTTGCTTTTTATCTTGAACCGAGGCCATAGGAGGGTTGCTTGAACCCTTGGAACACCTTCCATGTTATTCATCATTTAGTTGATAGCAGCAAAAGAATCAACCGAATTCAAGATCTTTTTGCTACCTGACGCCTCGACCAAAGCCATTTTTCCAATTTTATCGAACTTATTTGCTGTTGATGCAAACTCAGAAGGAATTTTAGTCTGTAAATCAAGTTCATACCCATCAAATTTTTGTTGAGAAAAGTGACACCGAATTATAGCAAACCGCTAGTAATAATTGAAATAACGATAATAATAGGACACTGAGATTTAACGTGAAAACCCCAAAAGGGTAAAAACCACGGGCAAGGAAAGAAACGCTTCACTAATAAGAATAATAAGAATTACACTTCTCTCTAATTACAAGGATAAACATTAATCTTTATATCTCTTGTAATTAGGAGATTACTCACAAACTCTCTATTTAACTCTTTTAGTACATGAAATAAAGAAATGATTTTGGGATGATAAATGAGCTATATAATGGCTCTATTTATAGTAGTAGAAATGGGGTTGGTGTAGTATGAATGCATGCAAGTAGTCAAATTTGCCTAACACAAATTGTAGGCACCAAATACCATTCAATTCCCATGTGAGTATTGACTCACCTACTCCAATATTCAACAATCTCCCACTTGAAGATTTGATTGAAGTTCAATCAATCTTCACACAGTAATCCTTCCTTGCCAATGATGTTGTTTACGTCTCTGCTAGGCCGCATGAGGAACGACACCAAATAAAGTTGTCACGATTAATTGACTTTGTTAGAAAATCAGCCACATTATTATCAGTATGAATTTTCTGCACATCCACGGTTCCTTCTTCCACTTTCTCACGAACGAAGTGATACTGAACTCGTATATGCTTTGTCTTTGAATGAAATGTCGGATTCCTTGCAAGATGCAAGGCACTCTGGTTGTCACAAAATAGAATGATATTCTCTTGTTTGTGCCCGAGTTCCTCCAACAACATCTTCAACCATACCGCCTCTTTAGTAGCTTGAGTAGCTGCTACATATTCTGCCTCTGTTGTTGAAGTGGCTACAACTAACTGCAGTTTTGAAATCCAGCTTACTATTCCACCACAAAGTGTGAAAATATATGCAGTGGTAGATTTACTTTTATCGATATCACTTGCATAACCTGAATCAACATACCCTTTGACAATAAATTTCGGTTCCCCATAACATAATGCAACATCTAAGGTTCCCTTGATGTATTTAAGGATCCTCTTTACTGCATTCCAATGCTCTTTACCAGGATTCGCCATGTACCGACTAACTACTCCCACTGCATGTGCAATGTCTGGTCTTGTACATATCATTGCGAACATTAAACTTCCCACTGCTGATGCATACGGTACACGAGACATCTCCTTCCTCTCGTTTTCACTACTAGGACACATAACGGAGGATAACTTGAGATTAGTAGGAAGTGGGGTTAAGATTGGCTTACTATCTTGCATATTGAAACGCTCCAAGATTTTTCTCAAATAATTCTTTTGGGAAAGCCAAATCTTCCTATTATCTCTGTCTCGGTGAATTTGCATCCCTAGAATCTTGTTTGCGGCACCCAAGTATTTCATTTCAAACTCCCTAGCCAATTGAGCCTTCAGCTTATTAATACGATCTTTGTTGGGGCCTGCAACCAACATGTCGTCTACATATAACAGCAAAATGATAAAATCATTGTCCCCAAACCTCTTGAAATATGCACAAGGGTCTGCATAAAGTCTGTTATATTCAAGGCTCATTATGAAAGAATCAAATCTCTTGTACCAACATCTCGGCGCCTGTTTGAGACCATACAGAGATTTCTTTAACCTGCAAACCAAGTTCTTTTTTCCTTGTAGTTCAAAACCTTCTGGTTGAAGCATATAAATTTATTCTTCAAGATTTCCATGAAGAAATGCAGTTTTCACATATAGCTGCTCTAGATGCAAATCAAATGTAGCACACATCGCTAGAACTACTCGAATTGTTGTAAGTCGAATCACAGGAGAAAATATTTCGTTAAAGTCCGTACCTTCTTTCTGAGCATATCCTTTAACCACCAGTCTTGCACGATACCGCTCCACTTGATCATCGCCATTTCGCTTGATCTTATACACCCATTTATTTCCAATAGGTTTTCTACCTTTCGGCAATGGCACTAGTTCCCATGTTTTATTTTTATGAAGAGCTTCAATTTCTTCCTGCATAGCTGTCATCCACTGAGATGCATCTGAATGATTCAGTGCCTCGCGAAGAGTTGTTAGCTCTCCTTCCTCTGTTAGAAGACAATATGCAACATTACTTTCCATAATATAATCCGAGTGCCACCCTGGACGTTTTCGTTCCCGATTAGAAATACGAGTCGCTGGAGCTTCATCAACGACTACTTGATTTTCATCGTGCTCTGGTACTGCTTCAGAAGAATCTTTATGAAATTCATTACCCACATGTATCGGTATAGTTTCTTTTGAAGTGCTAACATCTTCAAGATCTTTGTCTTCCATAAAGACAACATCTCTGCTGATGACTACTTTGTGGGCAGTGGGGTCCCACAAGCGATACCCCTTAACTCCATCAGCATACCCCAAGAACAAACACTTTCTGGACTTCGGATCCAACTTTGTCGTTTCTTGAGAATTGAACATTGCGTACACAGGACTTCCAAATACATGAAGGTCAGAATAATCAACTAGTTTTCCAGTCCACATTTCCATCGGCGATTTCAACTCAATTGCAGTTGATGGTGACCGATTTATCACGTAACAGGCAGTACTTACTGCTTCTGCCCAGAATGCTTTTCCCAAGCTTGCAGTTGCCAACATCGCCCTTGTTCTATCTAACAAGGTTGTGTTCATCCGCTCTGCCACTCCATTTTGTTGAGGAGTGTATGCCATCGTGAACTGCCTTTTGATACCTTATTGTTTGCAGAACTTATCAAATTCATCACCAGTGTATTCTCCTCCATTATCCGTCCTTAAACACTTGATCTTTTTACCAGATTCAAGTTCAACCCGCGCTTTGTAAACTTTGAAAACTTCAAACACATCCGCCTTTCTCTTGATTGGGTACACCCAACATCTCCTAGTATAATCATCAATAAATGATACAAAATACTTTGCTCCTCCTAGGGATTGAACTGGTGCTTGCCACACATCAGAGTGAACCAATTCTAGAATCAATTTACTTCTAGAATTTGATGTGTTAAACTTCAGGCGATGCTGCTTGTTGATTATACAATGCTCACATAAAGGTAGCGATACCTTTGTAGGACCAGGAATAAGATTTCTTTCAACAAGAATCTTCATACCTTGCTCAGACATGTGTCCAAGCTTTTGATGCCATGTCATAGCAACTTTATCACTTGAACTATTCGAAGCAACAGATGCTTCTGATTCCTGTACCGTCTCGCCTTTCAGAATGTATAAATTAGCACCCACCTTTTCTCCTTTCATAAGTACAACCGCGCCTTTCTTGATTATCATGATCTTCTCATGTATCACCATCTTACAACCAAGATCATCTAATTGTCCTAAAGACAATAAGTTCTTCTTCAAACCCTCCACGTGTCGTACACCTTGAATAGTACGAACTGTACCATCGTGCATCTTCAGAATGATATCTCCAATTTCAATGATCTTTAGTTCATGATCATTGCAACTGTATACAGATCCTCCTGAGATACGTTCATATTGTTTGAACCATTCTCTTCTAGGGGTCATGTGAAAAGTAGCTCCCGAGTCAAATAACCAGACATCAACAAATGTCTTTCTGCCTTCATTTGCTACCACTGCTTCACTAATCAAAGCAGTCCCATCTTCTGAAATGCTTGCGATATTTCCTTGAGGATTAGAGTTATTTAAACTCCGACAATCCTTCTTCAGATGACCTTTCTTACCACAATTGTAGCATGTATAGGTCTTCTTCTTTTTAGACTTCGGTTTACCATGATCGTGACTCCCACTTGGGCCACGTTCCGTTGATCTCCCTCCAGACACCAATAAGGCCTCCACTTGTCGTGAATCGGCCTGTTTGTCCTCCTTGTTATTACGCCGATTTTCTTCTTCTAGAATAGCAGCCGCAACTTCATCATAGACTAGATACTCCGAGAGAACATTATTGGTTAAGTTAATAATGAGATGATCATACGAATCAGGAAGACTCTGAAGTAAAAGTTCAGCACGTTCTTTTGACTCTATATTGCAACTTAATGAAGCGATTTGAGAAAACAGAGTATTCAAAAAATTAATGTGCTCATTAACTGAAGTAGATTCATTCATGCGTAGCGCATAAAGTTTCCTCTTAAGGAATATCTTGTTGTGGAGTGATTTGGTCTCGTACAATTTTACGAGGTGATCCCAAATCTCTTCCGCTGTCTTCTTTTCTTCAATGCTAGACAAAATGCCATCTGCTAGTGTCAGATGAAGATTTGCGATAGCCTGGCCGTCCATCTCTTCCCATTTTTCATCAGTGACTTCGGCTGAACGTCCACTGATGGCCGCCAAACACTTATCCTTTCTCAGGATAGCTTTCATCTTTAGTTTCCATAACGAGAAGTTACTCCCGTTGAACTTTTCAATTTCGAATTTCGTAGACATTGCTATAATCACAATCTTCTTTTCGATAATACTATTTTTCTGAGAAATAGTACCCGAGAACTTTTATCAAGTGAAATTAATCTTACTTATTTTTTGATGTGGATGATCCACTCCTGTGGCAACCACAGAGCATACGATAAGTAGATTAATACACACTAGATATTAGAACCTTAGCTCTGATACCACTTGTTGAGAAAAACGACACCGAATTATAGCAAACCGCTAGTAATAATTGAAATAACGATAATAATAGGACACCGAGATTTAGCGTGAAAAACCCTAAAAGGGTAAAAACCACGGGCAAGGAAAGAAACGCTTCACTAATAAGAATAATAGGAATTACACTTCTCTCTAATTACAAGGATAAACATTAATCTTTATATCTCTTGTAATTAGGAGATTACTCACAAACTCTCTATTTAACTCTTTTAGTACATGAAAGAAAGAAATGATTTTGGGATGATAAATGAGCTATATGATGGCTCTATTTATAGTAGTAGAAATGGGGTTGGTGTAGTATGAATGCATGCAAGTAGTCAAATTTGCCTAACACAAATTGTAGGCACCAAATACCATTCAATTCCCATGTGAGTATTGACTCACCTACTCCAATATTCAATAATTTTGACGCCACCGTAGTAAAGTCGTCAAAATTTGTAAATAATACAAGTGGTAATTCAGTAATAATATTTGTGCAGTTAACCTGTAAATATGTACATTTGATGCTCTTTTAACATAACAAATACATGCCTAAAGGCCTACATTTGATGCTATTTCAATATGTTATGTATTATTCTCAAATTGTTTATTCAAATCATGACATTTGATTTATTTATTTATTTATTATGTAATTATACTATCGAGTATTATGATTAATATTAAAAAAAATGATCAATGATCATATCAATTATTTGTTTATATACAATTATATTATATTACTGTATTAATTTTAAGTGGCACATGTAGGTATTGAGCCGTGGAATCCCGTAACACTATTAGTTTGACTTTCTTCTTATAAAATACTCTTCAAATTGTATAGGACATTATTAAAGTCAACTATATTATATTACCGAGTATAAGTGATACATGTAGGTATTGGGCCGTGAAATCTCATAATATTATTAGTTTGAATTTTTTCTTATAACTAGTGAAATGACTTGTGAAATCACGGATTTGTTTAAACGAAATAATTTATTGACATATCTTAGGCAATAAGTAAATGTAAATGTTAAAGTTGTTTATTTTAATGACCCGTGAAACCACGGATTCTGATTAAGAAATTTGTCGTTGTACTTGACCAGATGACCACTAATTCTTTCTACTAATGGAAGGTCAATACCTTGTATCAATTTTTCACCGAAGTAGCTAGAATATGCCTGATAATTGCAAGGAAATAATACAGAACCTAACTTCATATTATGCCCATTATAATCGTATAATCGAGGCCCATTTATCAGACCTGCATAAAATATAAAGCTACTCCAACAACTAATGATTACTAATAACCATCAATAATCACCTTGCAGCTTCCTTACATCAAATAGTCAATGTGATATTCAACAAACTTCGCAATCATATCTTGCTTTACAATAGCTTTATATATTATGGAGTAACTAATTGCCAAGGAATAGCTCGAATATATAACTGGTAGATAAATTATTAATTATACATAAGCAAAGATGAAAAGAAAGCATCTCATACTTTGTGCTAACGCAAAACTTGTTTTGATGTGGTTTACGTATTCTATGATGGTTCGTGACAAAGAATTATGAAACATTTCCCATATTACTCAGGCAGTATGCTAATTCTTCATTTACCCCAATTTAGCTTGAAGTCAGCCCAATCGCACTAAAAGAAATTTCACAAATATCTAATCGTTATTATTCCCTAAAAGAAACATGTTGCTGAAAGTACTTGGATCTGTAATCATATGGCATGTGAAAACAAAACAAAATTAATGTTGAACCACGGTGTGAAAACTAATTAAACAATCAAACACAATTTTGATTGTTTTCTTTTCAAAAAAATTAACATGCCAAAAACGGTTCATAGAAGAACCATTCTACCAAGTTTACCCATCAGATGAAAGGAGATGAAAGATCCTTCAATTCATTATTAAAAATTCCATAACTGAAGTCATGCTTGCACCCTCTTTATATTTAAAAATTCGGTATTGACTACCACAACTGGTATATATTAAACATAGACACATCAGTATCAACTATCAATATTTTTGACCTGTAGATTACCATGACTAAAGGCAAACAAAAGTATTAAAAAAAAAACAACTTAAAAGACATTGACTTTGAAATGGTCGTTTTCATCAAGGAATTAAACATACTTATAAATTATATTAAGTATATTATAACCTTTATATAACGTTTTCATCAAGGAATTAAACATTTAGGAACCATTTGATTCGAATTAACCCAAATAACAACATTTGATTCGAAGCATGGAATGTACACATTTAATTTGAAACACAAATACAAATAAAAATCCTAAAATAGATAGATTTATATGAAATCAAGGATTTTGAATCATGAATACTTACATCATTCATTAATAAATTGTCATTGAAATTGATGTTGAATATGAATTGAATGTCGATTATTCATTATCTTAAAGAGAGTATAATATTGTTTATGATGAAGAATATGTGTGATTGTGAAGCATTTGTGTTTTCAACCTTAAAAATAAAAACAAATGCTACTGTACATCTATACCTAGGAGTATAATTAATTTTACATACAATACTTAATTTTAGTTCTACGTATATATATAATTAAAATATTAGCAATTACATAATAAAAAAATTTAGCAAATATATTTATATTAAAGTTTATTGTACGTTTTTACATAATATATATTATTAATTATTAATTTATTATTAATATAAAATAATATATACACATTATTACTTTAATGTACCAAGCAGATCAATGATAATGGAATACCATCATAATATCATATATTGATTCCATTCCTTTAATATTCCCTTTACCATTCCCATTCTCATTCCTTGATTTTAACCAAGCATCCCCTTACTTTATAAAAGAAATTCAAATCCCTTTTGAGTTTTAATCAAAAATTCACTATCATTATAATCGAGTACTAGCTTAAGACCCGCAAAAATTGCGGGTTTCGGCAATAAAATGTGCAAATGTAATTAGTTATGAATGATCGCCCAAAATTAAATTTGACCAAAATTTCTCACTGGGTTCAAGGAATGACGAAAAACAGAGAAGACATATCAAACTTAAAATGTAAATAGGTTTCGTCTTCACCGGCACAACAGGAAAGACATAAATTTAGTTTCACTTGAAATAAGTCAAAGAGGACAAAGTCGCTCCAAGTGTATTAATACCGCCTAATCAAACAATTTTCTTCAAATACATATGTTATTTTTGTAATGTACCAATATGACACACTTGATGTTTATATAGACACAGAATTCGGACAAAAGTAATTTTGGTCAACCCAATTGTAGCCGACCCATTCAACCTCCACCAAAGTTACCCGTTTTAAACCGACAATTTTTTGACCGATTACCCAACACCCCTACCCTCCCATTTTTCTTACTCTCATGAGAAAATGTTGGTGTATAAACAATAATGTACAACACTATTTGTAACCAGAAAGCAGAATTTTCTGAATCACAGGCAATACAAGGGTATTCAAAGCTTGCAGGTTCAGACACTTCATATATTCTCTAAAGTGTAACTCCACAAAACCATACATCTGCAGACTGAACAAACACAAAACCATAATTTGACAATGACCAAAAGTCACAAGCATTATAATATTTGAAAGTATTGGTATTCTCCGACAAAATGGGTCATGGGCTCATGGCAAACAAAAAAAGAATTAACAAAATAATGTTTGAATGTGCTTCAGTTACTTATCAGAAAATCAGTTGTTTAAATGTCACATATATGATGATTTATTTAACAACAACAACAATATCGAGTCTCGCTTAAATGATTCTATTTAAGAAACTATTAAGTAGAATAAACACTAAACACTCTTTTATAGTTTTTAATATATTGAAAAAGTAAAAAAAAAAAAAAAGGTATATCAGTATAATCTCAACTAAATCGATTGAAAATTACCATAGCAAGACCACCAGTCTTCTTCGTTTCTTCACATCATGTTTTCGATCGTTTTGGTGATTCAATCGGACTGGATGTATGATTACTATTTCAACAATTTGTATCTGCAATTAATTTTATATAAACTACAATAACTAAAATTAGGTTAATAATCATATATCTTACTAATACAAAATAAGAAATTTTCTAGAGCTATAAGCATAATACATTCACCACAGCAGCTTAAAAAATCCAAAACAACATAAAAACACATTAGTTTAAGTGTTTAACACAAAATTTCCTACAAATATATAAACCACTAATGGTTATACAAATTAATAAGACTAAATAAGACAAATTAATAACACTAATAGTTCTTCATCTCACAACTAATGTATGACATTGCCATAAAGTTAAGCAATATTTATAGCATAACATAAGTTTATAAGAAAAGGCTATTCAACAGGATACATTTCTAACACAAAAAGTGTATGCTGTTTTTAAGATAATATTTCCACAACAAAAGCTGATATTTAAAGAATCGGTTCAACTTATAAAATGGTAACACGCAAGACGGCTAACAATCGAGAATCTGATCACCACAGAACAAAATTGAGAAACAAAACACTAACAATCAAAACAATTGAGAATCAGATCACTAATGTGCGAAGGCTTAAATCAAAATTACTCACCCGCGAATAATGTGCGATTTTAGTATTCAAAAGTACTGTAAAACCTAATGATCGAAGTACAAAATCAAAGATGATATGTGAAAAACATAATGATAGAAGGCTTAATCAAAAATACTCACCCACGATATCTAACGATGATAACAGCGATGATAACAGCGAAGTTCTTCTAGCGATGATAACTATTGGGTATCAATTTGTCCATTCTATTGTTATTTACATTTACTGGTACATCAATATAATCTCAACTAAATCGACTGAAACTTACGATATAACAGCATAACAAATCTAATCCTAGAACAGTTTACCAATTTGAATAATAGATAAAACATACCAGTGCAGGAAGGTGCAAATGCAGATATAAACTATGAATAAAAGGTCTCAACTTGAATGCAAAATAAGTTGATATCGACAACCTGGAGATAAATAAAAAACTAAAAACACAATGAACAAAAAACATGCTATAAATAATAAAACTTTTAAAATGGAACTTATCAAACGGTATGTACTAACCGCAAAGCAAGAAAAATACTAAATCAAAATCAACAACTTCTGAAATGTTGTAATGTGAACGCATATATATCGCCCATTGCCAAGAATGATGTTCTGCAAAATCAGGACCACATGTGTACATTAAAGGCACAATTAATTGATATTTATCAATAAAAAATAAATAAAACCACATTAAAAAAACAAAGCGATATTTTGATGGATTCTCGTTAACGATTGCTAGAATAACATTGTGTTCTCAGATGAATTAATGACTTTTAATTACCTCTTTTCCGCAGTTTGCAGGCAATGTACTTTACTTAACAAATCGACACGATCAGAATAATCTTTTTCAACAAAATCTAACAGCTTTCGTGACTCCAACCACTCTGATAGCTGCAGGACTAATCGACTACATTAATTAACATTAGATCCTTAACCAATACTAATTGAATGACATGATGAAATCTAGAAATTTCAATTTTCATATGATCAAGCACTCTAATCTAACATTTTTAGATCTTTAAATCAGTGAAAACTTGGAGATATTGTAGTCGAAATACCCATCTTGTAACATCCCGTTTTTCCCGTACATATTGAAAGGTACATACTTAATCATTGTACGTTTGTAACTTGCTAGACTATGCGTAAATGTCTAGATATATATATATATATATATATACTTGATAATGTGTGCGAATACAAGTTTATACATGGGCTTTGTTAGCGTTAAGTCTTATGAGACTATTGTTGAAGGTTAGGCGAATATAGGAAGCGAGATTTAAGTGTACGAATTAAATAAAATCAAATTTTGTTTAAGGTTGTCGAAGTGTCCAGGTGACGGCCAATGCCGCGCTGCGCCGCGGCATATAAAGCAAATCCAGATCAGCAATTGGATTAAGAAGGGTCGATTTTCCCCTTATGTGTCGCGCCGCGACAAAGGGGTCCGCGCCGCGGCATTTCAAGCGAACCAGGTTCAGAAAGTGGGTTAAGAGAGGCTGTTTTTCCTTCGTAATGTCGCGCCGCGACATATAGCGCTGCGCCGCGACAACTCTGCAGTTCTGACTCCGATTTTAGCTCAAATTGAATGACTTCAAGGGGCAAATTGGTAATTTCACGTATAAATCAGATGGGAGCATTAAATCCCAACCACTCATCCATTTCATTTATTTCTTTTCTCTTTTCTTTCCAATTTCTCTCCCAAAACTTAAAACCCAATTGAATTAAAAGCAAGATTTGAGAGTGAAGGATTGAGGGTTGATCTTTGGAGCAAGAATTAAAGTTGTTCCTTGTGTCTCTAGCTACGCGTTGATAGTCTCGGTAAGTTCTAACTCTAAGTTTTGAGTTTTAATTAGTTTATGCTAGGGTTTTGTTCATTTGGAACTTATATGACCCATTTGGGGTTAAAATGGGCGAACTTGGGTTGTGTTGAGGAAAGAAAACCCAAATGGCCATAACCTAGGGTTTGGTCTTATGATTTGGGGTTATAAATGTTAAATGGTGTTTTTAGTCACTAACACGCTTGTTAAAGTTGAAAGAGATGTTATTTGGGTCATGTTTGACAAGTTTGGTAGTGAAAGTGTTAAATGGATCCAAAATGGGCTAGTTGACCTAGTTTGGGTGAAATGGGTATGAATTAACCTAAGTTTGTGTTAGTCAATGTTAGTAGACTTAATTTACTAGATTTAGTGATTAAAGTCGGGTCTTGGCCATTTAAGGGCGGTTTTGGTATGGTTGAGTCATTTAATGCGAATTGGGTCATTAAATGCTCAAGTTAGTGTAATGTAGTTAATTCCACTAGTTGTGTAATCGAATGTATACTTATGTAATTAGGTACTTTGCTTTGAAGCCTTCGGAAGCATTTAAATCACCCCCGAAGTGTTAAGGTGAGTGGAATAATTATATGTGTAGGTATATAATATATTTATTTGTGGTAGCGTGAGATGTGAAGTGTCGAGGTGTTAAGATACCACGTTTCACGTGACGAGTGAAGCATCGAGGTGTTAAGATGCCACTCGAGGTGAAGCATCGAGGTGTTAAGATGCCACTTAGGAGTGAAGTGTCGAGGTGTTAAGACGCCACTCCATGTTAAAGGGTGAAGTGTCGAGGTGTTAAGACGCCACCCGAGGGTGAAGTATCGAGGTGTTAAGATGCCACCTGGGGGTTAGTGATACGAGGTGCTAAGTACACTAATGGATGTTATGAACACCAATGGGAAATTCGAGTACCATCCCTTGTACGATTGGTTAACCATGGTTATTGTGTTGTAGTGTAAGCATATTATATTGTACGGTTTGTATATATGCTATTGCATTGCTAGCTTGTGATATTGGAAGTTTATAGTTTATAATTGAGATGATAAGCTAATTGTGTTGCTAGCATGTATGCGGTATGTGTTTAAGTGTTTGCAAGTAAGTATATTATATATGTACGTGTATAATTATTGCATTCACTAAGCGTTAGCTTACCCCTCTCGTTGTTTATCTTTTTAGTCGCAGGTACGGATAAGGCCAAAGGGGTTATCAGGCATTAAGTGGCCCTTGATGATGTTTTGTTGAAGCTTGGAAGTTGGCCTAATGTTTGGGTAGTTTAGTCCCAAACCATGCTCGAGTGTCGTTTGGATTATAAACTATCAATTGTAGTGGGTCAAACTTGTATTGAATTTGATTAATGGCCTTCGTGCCTTTTGTAAACATTTAAATTGTTGTACGTTTAAGTGGATCTTGTGGAATGGTTTACATATTTAATTGGCGCGTAAATGTGTCGTATAAAAAAACTTTTATCGTATGGAATACGGGTTGGGTTGTTTCACATCTACTCACCAAAGACATACTTCAATGGATAATAGCATTTACACATACTTAAATGACATCTTAATAACAATTTTACAAAAAATTATATAAATGTATGTTGCAAATAACTCAGCAAGAGAAGTAATCATTTAAATGGCTTAGATTACTATCACCCAGCAAATCACTCAGTGGAAAAATAAACATAAATTAGCATTTGCTCCTTACTGCATGTAACTCTCGATTATTCACACTGTGATCTTCTATATCTATATATCTATATTCTATATTAAAATTTAAAAGAAAAAATTAATACGCTCGTAATGTTCTTTATGAATTATAAAGATGTTGTCAAAATAATTCACAATGACATATTTTTAGGCTTGATCTTTAAAGAGTCTCGAGCACATTTCACTATCTAGATGAATATTTACTATCAAGTAGACAACTTTTAAGTACCTTTTGTCCACATCAATTTAAAGAGTTCTCCAGCACATTTCACTATCGTTAAAGAGTTCTCCCTTTCAAGAGAGGCCTCCCCACCACCTTCATTAGCAATAAACTCCTGCAATTGACCAAAATAAACATCGACTCTGTTTACCTAAAGAAAAGTATTTTGTGAACATAAAAAAATATCGGTATACCTTTGATGCTGCAACCATTACCCAAAAACATATCAGAGGAATCACTGGCGTATAAAGCTAACAATACACAACATAATGTATCAACCATCTCAATCAAATAAATAATAACAGCAAAATAACCCATGAACAGTGGTCGTAAGATAAATTAATGAGACAAAATATCTTAGCACCAACAAATTCACCTAATACAACCACATTCGGACAAAAAATAAGCATCCAACAACGATTCAGAAACTTACCAAAAAAAATTAACAAAAGAATATGAAAAAAATACCTGTTCACGAACAAAAATCACAAACACAAATCTTAAACAGTAATCGAAATGAAATCAACAAAGCACGGTTTTTAGAATCCTAAATCAATTCGATGACCCAACTATGAATCAATCCTACAAAAATGAATAGTCTTTAAAGAAACAAAATTAGGGTTTTGATACTAAATCTGATAAAGTAACGAACGGAAATCAAATTTAGGGTTTTGAATCATGTAAATGGTATCTTCAAAAATCGCTTGAAATATTCATACATCGGTCTTCAGTCTGTAGATTTCAATTTGATTGTAACAACAAAAATCCCTATTCATCCATCCACGACGATAACGAATCGTTTTTAGTGAGATGAATGGAATGGAGGGTTCGCAGGCTTGATTTTGTTTTGGGGATACAATAGATATCGGCGTTAGAGAGTTGGAGAGGTAGCCCTACTCGATGATGATATAGCTAGGGTTGATCAACGAAATCTACCCGCTATCCTTGTTTAGATACTGATTTTTGAGATAGATGTTTGAAGAAGATGGCAAGTAGAAGGAAGGTAGCTGAGAGATTTTGCCCTAGTCTGTGTGTGTTCTGCGAGTTAGAACCCTATTCAGATCTCTTCACCCCCGTATTTTTTCTTTAAAAGGGTATTATGGAGAGTTTTGTGGTTTCAGAAATAATTATAAGGTTATGGTTAGATTTAATGGTTGATAAGGAAGGGCATTTGAGGTCATTTTTTTAATCTAAAGGTTCAGATTCAAAGTTGCTAATAAAGTATACCTCAATTTTTCTTTTCTTTTAATGTATAGTATAGATATAGATATAGATAGATATAGATATAGATAGATAGATAGATTATGACTGTTTGTATATATGCTATTGCATTGCTAGCTTGTGATATTGGAAGTTTATAGTTTATAATTGAGATGATAAGCTAATTGTGTTGCTAGCATGTATGCGGTATGTGTTTAAGTGTTTGCAAGTAAGTATATTATATATGTACGTGTATAATTATTGCATTCACTAAGCGTTAGCTTACCCCTCTCGTTGTTTATCTTTTTAGTCGCAGGTACGGATAAGGGCAAAGGGGTTATCGGGCATTAAGTGGCCCTTGATGATGTTTTGTTGAAGCTTGGAAGTTGGCCTAATGTTTTGGGTAGTTTAGTCCCAAACCATGCTCGAGTGTCGTTTGGATTATAAACTATCAATTGTAGTGGGTCAAACTTGTATTGAATTTGATTAATGGCCTTCGTGCCTTTTGTAAATATTTAAATTGTTGTACGTTTAAGTGGATCTTGTGGAATGGTTTACATATTTAATTGGCGCATAAATGTGTCGTATAAAAAAAATTTTATCGTATGGAATACGGGTTGGGTTGTTTCAAGTGGTATCAGAGCATGGTCTAAGGGATTTAGGCGACTTGAGATAGGCGCCTAGACTTAGACTTTATTGTGTATGCGCGTTATGCGGGACTTGTAGGAGACGGGTCGGACCGGGAGTTGATTAGTGCTTAGGTTTATGTGAACTAACCTTGCGCTAATTGTTTTGTGTGGTGTTAGCAATCGTCAAGCAAGATAGACGTTGTACTAGTGAGTTAATGCGACGTGCTCGCGTAACAATGATTAGCTACCATTGTTACGGGTTCAAATCGTGTCAAACAAGCGATGTACGACGATTGTAGAGCAAGATGGGGTAGTGTGGTGTATATGTATATACTTATGTGTTAAATCCTTTTCGTCTCGTTGTTTAATCTATTCCGTCTTATAGAATGAAGATGAGAAACGGGCATGATATCAACGGCGGAGGTACTAGTGAAGAAGTCGAGTTTACGGCCAAGGTTGAGGCCATTTTGAAAAGGCATCATGAGGCTTTTCTCGAGGACGTTAAGAAGATGTTCCTAGATACAATTGACGAGCAATTAGTCAATGTGGTAAAGGAGCAAGTTAAGGCCGTTCTTCGAGAAGATAACGTGGGAAGACGGGACTTTTTCTATAAGAATTTCAAGGACTCTCAACCTCCCTCTTTTGATGGTGAAAGAGATCCTCTTAAGAGCGCCCGTTGGATCTCCGATATGGAGGGGGCCTTCCGTACTTGTGAATGTCCTCTCGATAAGAGGACAAGGTACGGGTGTAGTATGTTGAGGGGCGATGCCAAGTTGTGGTGGGATGCAAAGCTCCAAGTTTATGGTGAAGAGCAATGCATGGAATTCACTTGGGATGAATTCAAGTCCGAATTTTTCAAGGAATACCGAACTTCGGCCGATCTTACTAGGCTTAAGGACGAGTTACGTTCCTTGAGGCAAGGGTCGATGGATTTGAACACTCTCAAATCCGTGTTTTTGTCCAAGACCCAATTTTGCCCGGAGTACGTCGGGAATGATAAAATGTTGAAGGAAGATTTCTATCGAACCTTGAACGACAACTATCAAGATAAGATTAGTGTGAACGTAGTGAAAAGCTTTGATGAGTTGTTTGACATGGCCAAAGGTTTCGAGTCGCTCATCTTAAGAAAGAGTGGTTTTACTTTTGGCAAGAGAAAAAGTGAAGGTTCGAGCTATTCAAACTTTTCGAACAAAAAGAACAAGAAAAGTTCCGAAAGTGTCAATAGCGTGAAGAAGGGCGCTTCCGGTGGTTTACTTTTACGTGCTATAATTGTGGGCAAGCGGGTCATATGGCTCGTGATTGTCCAAAACCATCTTCCGGAAACAAGCTCACTTGTTTTAATTGCGGTAAAGAAGGGCATAAGAAGCCGGAGTGTCCCGATTTGCGCAACGATAATGTTAAGCGTCTAGAGAAGGCGGCGGGTACGGCTAGGGGTTGCAACTATTTGATGACCAATGATGAGGCCAAGCAATCCAATGAAGTCGTCTCAGGTACTTTCATAGTTAACTCTAATCCGGCACGGATACTTTTTGATAGTGGGGCTAATTTGTCCTTTGTGTCGCCTCGATTTGTGCCTAAGTTAAATAAACCGCTAGTTAAGTTAAGTCATCCGGTAGAAGTTGAAATAGCGGATGGCAAGACGGCGCTAGTGGTTGATGTGTGTAAGAATTGTAATGTTATATTTGGTTCCGAAACGTTTAAGATCGATCTTATTCTGATGACTTTGGGTGATTTTGATATTGTTATTGGTATGGATTGGCTCGATCTTAATAGAGCCGATATTTCATGCCATGATAAATTCATTCGGGTGAAGACCCCAAGTGGGGGAGAATTAATTATTCATGGCGATAAGCGAAGGAGACTTGTACCGATATGCACTTTTGCACGGGCACGTCGTTTCCTTGTTAGTGGTGGCATGGCTTTTCTTGCCCATGTTGTTGATACTCGTGATGAGCCACCAACCATTCGTGAAATCCCTGTGGTTAATGAATTTGAAGACGTTTTTCCGGATGAGTTACCGGGTGTCCCGGCGAAAAGACAAGTTGAATTTCGCATTGAGTTGGTTCCGGGGGCTACCCCCATTGCTAAAACTCCTTATCGTTTAGCACCAACGGAAATGCAAGAGTTGTTAAACCAAACCCAAGAGTTGCTTGAAAAGGGTTTCATTCGACCGAGTGCTTCTCCATGGGGCGCTCCGGTTTTGTTTGTGAAAAAGAAAGATGGTAGTATGCGGATGTGCATCGATTATCGGGAGTTGAATAAAGTGACGATCAAGAATCGTTATCCATTGCCTCGGATTGACGATTTGTTTGATCAACTCCAAGGTGCAACGTATTTCTCTAAAATCGACCTACGGTCCGGTTATCACCAAATGCGGGTCCGTGAGGAAGATATTGAGAAAACGGCTTTTCGAACGCGTTATGGGCATTTTGAGTTTGTGGTAATGCCTTTTGGTCTTACGAATGCACCGGCGGCATTCATGGATCTTATGAACCGAGTGTGCCAACCTATGTTGGACAAGTCGGTAATTGTGTTCATTGACGACATACTCGTTTATTCGAAGAGTATGAAGGAACATGAACATCATTTGCGGTGTGTGTTAAAGACGTTGCGGAAGGAGAAGTTGTATGCAAAATTCTCAAAATGTGAATTTTGGCTAAGGGAAGTTCAATTCCTTGGCCATATTGTGAATATGGACGGTATTCAAGTAGATCCGGGGAAGATAGAGACGGTAAAGAGTTGGGGACGACCGACTACGCCTACGAAAATCCGAAGTTTTCTCGGATTGGCCGGGTATTATCGTCGGTTTATCCAAGACTTTTCTAAGATTGCTTCTCCATTGACGAAGTTGACGAGAAAGAACACGAGATTTAATTGGGAGAACGAGCAAGAAATTGCTTTTCAATTGTTAAAAGAGAAGTTGTGTCAAGCTCCGGTGTTAGTGTTGCCGGAAGGTGTAGAAGACATGACGGTCTATTGTGATGCGTCTTTAAATGGACTCGGGTGTGTTCTAATGCAAAGAGGTAAAGTCATCGCTTATGCCTCTCGACAATTAAAAGAACACGAAACGAGATATCCGACTCATGATCTTGAGTTGGCGGCGGTTGTTCATGCGTTGAAAATTTGGCGCCACTACTTGTATGGTGTCAAATGT
This sequence comes from Rutidosis leptorrhynchoides, assembly GCF_046630445.1. Classification (NCBI taxonomy): domain Eukaryota; kingdom Viridiplantae; phylum Streptophyta; class Magnoliopsida; order Asterales; family Asteraceae; genus Rutidosis; species Rutidosis leptorrhynchoides. The sequence goes on along the minus strand of NC_092336.1, from coordinate 59,207,421 downwards.
ACGATTTACTCGGATCATAAGAGTTTGAAACATCTTTTTGATCAACGAGATTTGAATTATCGTCAACGTAGATGGATGGATGTGGTGAAAGATTATGATTGTGAAATACTTTATCATCCGGGTAAGGCGAATGTGGTCGCGGATGCGTTGAGTCGAAAGAGTCAACATCCGGCGATACGAGTAGGATCGTTACGTTTGATTATTACTAACGATTTTCTTGTAAAGCTTGGTGAGATTCAAATTGAGGCTTTTGTTAACAATAAGCATGAGGAACGAATCATGGGGCAAACGGAATTCATTACCTTAGGCCCGCATGGTTTGTTGTCCTTTCAAGGACGAGTGTGGGTGCCTAGAATGGGAGATTTCCGACGAGTGCTACTTGATGAAGCACATAAGTCAAAGTATTCTATTCATCCGGGCGCGACAAAAATGTATCTTGATTTGAAGAAGGAGTATTGGTGGCCGGGCATGAAACGTGATGTTGTTAAGTATGTTGAACAATGCGTCACGTGTTTGCAAGTTAAAGCTGAACACCAAAAGCCGTATGGTATGTTACAACCGTTAGAAATCCCGAAATGGAAATGGGAGCACATTACCATGGATTTCATCACAAAGTTACCTAAAACGGCGAGAACCCAATTTGATTCAATTTGGCTGATAGTCGATCGATTGACGAAAAGTGCCTTGTTTCTTCCCATTCGGGAAGCGATATCGTCGGAAACCTTGGCTAAGTTGTTTATCAAGGAAGTGATCTCAAGGCATGGGGTTCCTATATCTATTGTTTCGGATCGAGATACCCGTTTTACATCTCGGTTTTGGGAAAAGTTTCATGAAGATATGGGTACACAATTGAAATTGAGCACGGCGTACCATCCTCAAACGGACGGTCAAACCGAACGTACGAATCAAACATTGGAGGATATGTTACGTGCGTGTATTATTGATTTTGGTGGTAGTTGGGACGAGCACTTACCTTTGGTGGAATTCTCGTACAATAATAGTTATCATACTAGTATCGGGATGCCACCGTATGAGATGCTTTATGGGCGAAGGTGTCGAACCCCGATTTGTTGGGGTGAAGTGGGTCAAAGGGAAATCGGGAGTACCGATTTGGTCTTAGAAACGAATAGCAAGATTGATATGATTCGAGAGCATTTGAAAAAGGCTCAAGATAGACAAAAGTCGTATGCCGACAAACGTAGACGAATGATCGAATTTCAAGAAGGTGACATGGTGATGCTTAAGGTTTCGCCATGGAAAGGTGTTATTCGGTTTCGAAAACGAGGAAAGTTAGCTCCTCGGTTTATCGGTCCGTTTAAGATTTTAGCTCGTGTTGGCGAAGTTGCATATCGCTTGGAATTACCCGAAGAGCTTGCGGGGATCCATAATACATTTCATGTTTCCCATCTCCGTAAGTGTCTTGCGGATGATTCTTCATGTGTGCCTTTAGACGAGATCGAGCTAAACAATAAGTTAGAGTATATTGAGAAGCCGATTGCTATACTCGATGAGAAGGTCAAAAGGTTGAGAAATAAAGAGGTTAGGACTTTTAAAGTTCAATGGCATCGTAGTAAAGGTTCTGAGTTTACTTGGGAGCCCGAAGAATTTGTGTTGGTTTATCTTCCCTCTTGTCATGCGGCTTGGATCGCGAGGACGCGCTCCGATTCAAGTGGGGGAGAGTTGTAACATCCCGTTTTTCCCGTACATATTGAAAGGTACATACTTAATCATTGTACGTTTGTAACTTGCTAGACTATGCGTAAATGTCTAGATATATATATATATATATACTTGATAATGTGTGCGAATACAAGTTTATACATGGGCTTTGTTAGCGTTAAGTCTTATGAGACTATTGTTGAAGGTTAGGCGAATATAGGAAGCGAGATTTAAGTGTACGAATTAAATAAAATCAAATTTTGTTTAAGGTTGTCGAAGTGTCCAGGTGACGGCCAATGCCGCGCCGCGACACATTGGGCCGCACCGCGGCATATAAAGCAAATCCAGATCAGCAATTGGATTAAGAAGGGTCGATTTTCCCCTTATGTGTCGCGCCGCGACAAAGGGGTCCGCGCCGCGGCATTTCAAGCGAACCAGGTTCAGAAAGTGGGTTAAGAGAGGGTGTTTTTCCTTCGTAATGTCGCGCCGCGACATATAGCGCCGCGCCGCGACAACTCTGCAGTTCTGACTCTGATTTTAGCTCAAATTGAATGACTTCAAGGGGCAAATTGGTAATTTTGCGTATAAATCAGATGGGAGCATTAAATCCCAACCACTCATCCATTTCATTTATTTCTTTTCTCTTTTCTTTCCAATTTCTCTCCCAAAACTTAAAACCCAATTGAATTAAAAGCAAGATTTGAGAGTGAAGGATTGAGGGTTGATCTTTGGAGCAAGAATTAAAGTTGTTCCTTGTGTCTCTAGCTACGCGTTGATAGTCTCGGTAAGTTCTAACTCTAAGTTTTGAGTTTTAATTAGTTTATGCTAGGGTTTTGTTCATTTGGAACTTATATGACCCATTTGGGGTTAAAATGGGCGAACTTGGGTTGTGTTGAGGAAAGAAAACCCAAATGGCCATAACCTAGGGTTTGGTCTTATGATTTGGGGTTATAAATGTTAAATGGCGTTTTTAGTCACTAACACGCTTGTTAAAGTTGAAAGAGATGTTATTTGGGTCATGTTTGACAAGTTTGGTAGTGAAAGTGTTAAATGGATCCAAAATGGGCTAGTTGACCTAGTTTGGGTGAAATGGGTATGAATTAACCTAAGTTTGTGTTAGTTAATGTTAGTAGACTTAATTTACTAGATTTAGTGATTAAAGTCGGGTCTTGGCCATTTAAGGGCGGTTTTGGTATGGTTGAGTCATTTAATGCGAATTGGGTCATTAAATGCTCAAGTTAGTGTAATGTGGTTAATTCCACTAGTTGTGTAATCGAATGTGTACTTATGTAATTAGGTACTTTGCTTTGAAGCCTTCGGAAGCATTTAAATCACCCCCGAAGTGTTAAGGTGAGTGGAATAATTATATGCGTAGGTATATAATATATTTATTTGTGGTAGCGTGAGATGTGAAGTGTCGAGGTGTTAAGACACCACGTTTCACGTGACGAGTGAAGCATCGAGGTGTTAAGATGCCACTCGAGGTGAAGCATCGAGGTGTTAAGATGCCACCTAGGAGTGAAGTGTCGAGGTGTTAAGACGCCACTCCATGTTAAAGGGTGAAGTGTCGAGGTGTTAAGACGCCACCCGAGGGTGAAGTATCGAGGTGTTAAGATGCCACCCGGGGGTTAGTGATACGAGGTGCTAAGTACACTAATGGATGTTATGAACACCAATGGGAAATTCGAGTACCATCCCTTGTACGATTGGTTAACCATGGTTATTGTGTTGTAGTGTAAGCATATTATATTGTACGGTTTGTATATATGCTATTGCATTGCTAGCTTGTGATATTGGAAGTTTATAGTTTATAATTGAGATGATAAGCTAATTGTGTTGCTAGCATGTATGCGGTATGTGTTTAAGTGTTTGCAAGTAAGTATATTATATATGTACGTGTATAATTATTGCATTCACTAAGCGTTAGCTTACCCCTCTCGTTGTTTATCTTTTTAGTCGCAGGTACGGATAAGGGCAAAGGGGTTATCGGGCATTAAGTGGCCCTTGATGATGTTTTGTTGAAGCTTGGAAGTTGGCCTAATGTTTTGGGTAGTTTAGTCCCAAACCATGCTCGAGTGTCGTTTGGATTATAAACTATCAATTGTAGTGGGTCAAACTTGTATTGAATTTGATTAATGGCCTTCGTGCCTTTTGTAAACATTTAAATTGTTGTACGTTTAAGTGGATCTTGTGGAATGGTTTACATATTTAATTGGCGCGTAAATGTGTCGTATAAAAAAAATTTTATCGTATGGAATACGGGTTGGGTTGTTTCACATCTACTCACCAAAGACATACTTCAATGGATAATAGCATTTACACATACTTAAATGACATCTTAATAACAATTTTACAAAAAATTATATAAATGTATGTTGCAAATAACTCAGCAAGAGAAGTAATCATTTAAATGGCTTAGATTACTATCACCCAGCAAATCACTCAGTGGAAAAATAAACATAAATTAGCATTTGCTCCTTACTGCATGTAACTCTCGATTATTCACACTGTGATCTTCTATATCTATATATCTATATTCTATATTAAAATTTAAAAGAAAAAATTAATACGCTCGTAATGTTCTTTATGAATTATAAAGATGTTGTCAAAATAATTCACAATGACATATTTTTAGGCTTGATCTTTAAAGAGTCTCGAGCACATTTCACTATCTAGATGAATATTTACTATCAAGTAGACAACTTTTAAGTACCTTTTGTCCACATCAATTTAAAGAGTTCTCCAACACATTTCACTATCGTTAAAGAGTTCTCCCTTTCAAGAGAAGCCTCCCCACCACCTTCATTAGCAATAAACTCCTGCAATTGACCAAAATAAACATCGACTCTGTTTACCTAAAGAAAAGTATTTTGTGAACATAAAAAAATATCGGTATACCTTTGATGCTGCAACCATTACCCAAAAACATATCAGAGGAATCACTGGCGTATAAAGCTAACAATACACAACATAATGTATCAACCATCTCAATCAAATAAATAATAACAGCAAAATAACCCATGAACAGTGGTCGTAAGATAAATTAATGAGACAAAATATCTTAGCACCAACAAATTCACCTAATACAACCACATTCGGACAAAAAATAAGCATCCAACAACGATTCAGAAACTTACCAAAAAAAATTAACAAAAGAATATGAAAAAAATACCTGTTCACGAACAAAAATCACAAACGCAAATCTTAAACAGTAATCGAAATGAAATCAACAAAGCACGGTTTTTAGAATCCTAAATCAATTCGATGACCCAACTATGAATCAATCCTACAAAAATGAATAGTCTTTAAAGAAACAAAATTAGGGTTTTGATACTAAATCTGATAAAGTAACGAACGGAAATCAAATTTAGGGTTTTGAATCATGTAAATGGTATCTTCAAAAATCGCTTGAAATATTCATACATCGGTCTTCAGTCTGTAGATTTCAATTTGATTGTAACAACAAAAATCCCTATTCATCCATCCACGACGATAACGAATCGTTTTTAGTGAGATGAATGGAATGGAGGGTTCGCAGGCTTGATTTTGTTTTGGGGATACAATAGATATCGGCGTTAGAGAGTTGGAGAGGTAGCCCTACTCGATGATGATATAGCTAGGGTTGATCAACGAAATCTACCCGCTATCCTTGTTTAGATACTGATTTTTGAGATAGATGTTTGAAGAAGATGGCAAGTAGAAGGAAGGTAGCTGAGAGATTTTGCCCTAGTCTGTGTGTGTTCTGCGAGTTAGAACCCTATTCAGATCTCTTCACCCCCGTATTTTTCTTTAAAAGGGTATTATGGAGAGTTTTGTGGTTTCAGAAATAATTATAAGGTTATGGTTAGATTTAATGGTTGATAAGGAAGGGCATTTGAGGTCATTTTTTTAATCTAAAGGTTCAGATTCAAAGTTGCTAATAAAGTATACCTCAATTTTTCTTTTCTTTTAATGTATAGTATAGATATAGATATAGATAGATATAGATATGGAGATCAAAATGAGCTCGAGTGTCTTTAACAGAAAAAATCCCCTCCGCATTTAAGGAAAAACACCACTTATCTGCATGATCAGAAACATGAAAATGGGACAATTCGTCTTGAAGAGTTACTATAAGAGACTCGTTACGGGCACCGAGATTCTCTCTAGAACATGTCCAGTACCAAGCACCATTCATCCATTTGTCGGCCACACTGGCAGAATTGTTACTATCAAGGTGACGAAGTCTGTTAAAACGAGAAGCCAAAGTAGATACCCCGCACCAAATGTTGTTCTAAAAACTCACATTCCTACCATTACCTATTTGGCTATTTCCATTGTGTTTTGATGTTAATTTTTCACATATAATAAATTATAAAGTTTGTAGTTAAAAATCGTAACCGATCTATGTCAACAAAGAAAGCAGATTTAAAAAGTGCGCATCGGTTCATTTCATTTGTATCCGCGGAGAGAATTTAAACCCATGATACAAATTTTGTTTATGTCTATTTAACACACCAATAAAAAAAATTACATAATGATAAGAAAAATGCTAACTATTAAACTATCCCTCAATAAAATTAACAAAAAAAAGGGCAATTTAAGAATTACTATGCAAACTAATTGAGTTTATTTCCTTAGCTCGAAATTGTTTTGGGATACATTTACTTATTTATCTTACTGGAAGCAGACTTTTCACCTTATGGTAAAAGGACGTTTTTCTATGTTTAATGTGGATGAACACAATTCAGTAATTTTTTGGTAATAATTTTTTTTCAAATAGCCATTCATAGTTTAGGAATTATGCTTTGTAGACACCTAAACACATGAATGGTTCGAGGGTCAGACCACGCCTTATGACGCAAGGGGGAAAAAGGACCGTCGATTTGTCGATATGGGATCCAATTAAGCTATACGTGAAGAAGGTGATTGACCGACACAAAAACTATTTGCACATTACCTCCCCTATAACTCACATTTGTAAGGTTGAGTATCGTCTGTTTTTGTTGATTTTTTGTTGTAATTAGTGATTTACACAATTTTAAGAGACACGTTTTGTATTGGCCATTTGTAAATGGCGGGAAAATTGTACATATTTTACCCCTAATTTTTTGAGCCCTAATTTTCTTATCTCATAAAGTTTCCGGTTCACTGTATCTTCTTCCTTAGCTATACGTATAAAACTACTATAAATCATCGATCGTTTCACGCGATGTATGATCCACACACCATTACATCCACGTCGGATTCCTTTATTCGATCAACCACCTAGGGTTTCTTTTCACTAACGTCTTCATTTACCATAACTCACGATTCCTATTATCTACTATATATTTTTGCAAATTAGGTTTTCTGTTCACAACTTATATTTGCAAATTTTAATATATTTTTTTGCCGTTGTAGAACAAACGCAGTTGTCTCATTCAGTTAAGAACTTAAGATGGATGATGTGTTTGAAGAAGAAACTGAGCAAACGGTCTCACTGAATGAGTATCTCGATGAAGTTGAACATCAGGAACTTGTAATTATCTTACTTTCATCTCATTAATTTTCAAGATATTATTTTATTTTATGTCGATTTCAGAATGTTAATTTTCCGTTGAATGGAACTAGTTATAAAGCCTAAATACTTGTTTCTTATATAACACAGCTAAATAGTAGCAAAACATATTTAATTTGTACGCAGAATTCTTTGAAATGAAATGATAATTAACAATGTTTTCACTTGTCACATTAATAGTTTAGTGTGATTTGGAAGAAGAAATATCTTGAAAAACACTTATGTATTAAGTAATCGGTATTAACTTTTAAGTAGGTTAGCACATGATTTTTGCACCGTATGTTAGGGTTACAGCCAAACTGCAGAATTCAGTTACGCGTGAACATTCACATGTATATTTTTTTATCCCTATCATCTTGTATTTGTGAATGAAAGGATTACACATGATGTGTTCAATTTGTGAAGATAACATGTGAGATGGACTTGACTTTAAGTCATAATTTGTATTAGGGGGCTGAACATAGAACTGCACTGGATTGATGAAAATTAAGAGAGCTATTGACATTTTTCAACATGAAGCTGTTAAATTTCTAAAAACTATATAGCTTTAATATTAGCAGGCTCAAATCTAACTCGACTTCGAAACTGCAAACAATTGTTTTAAACACAGCCGACTTAGCTTTGTACGGGAATCAGGGAAGTTTATAGAACTATGTTAATAACTAATGAACATGAAAAAGAACTATCTTGTGTGAGACAGTGCTTGAAAGATGACACTGAACTAAAATAATTAAACATGACCCAGTGACCGCTATAAATTAAAAAAACACATTTTTATGTACGTCCGAAGTTTTCCCATGTTATGGTGTACTTCTGTGTCACTGGGCTACAAGTTATTTGTTAACGCTGACACACTTTATGTACTTACTCTCATCTCATTAAAGGAAGCGGATCTGGTTTTGGGTGGTGATGAGGGAAAGGAATGCACCTATGTCAAAGGTTATATGAAGAGGCAAGCAATTTTCTCGTGCTTAACATGCACTCCAGATGGAAATGCTGGTGTTTGCACCGCATGTAGTTTGACTTGTCATGATGGACATGAGGTTAATCCTTATTTAATAAATTAAATTTTAGATAACTTTATCATCTGGTGTATAATCAACTAATAAGCTTTATCCATGAGTGGTTATGTACATACACTGCCTCTGGTTTATATTTTATGTTATTAATTAATATATTTACTTTGGCCCTCTTTTCCAAATATGGCTAGATTGTAGAACTTTGGACCAAGAGAAATTTCAAGTGTGATTGTGGCAATTCAAAATTTGGAGCATTCTACTGCAAACTTATGCCAAGCAAAGATATCGAAAATGAAGACAACTCTTACAACCATAATTTTAAGGGGAAATATTGTACTTGTAGCTATCAATATCCTGATCCAGATGTTGAGGAGCAAGTAGAGATGATTCAGTGTTGCATTTGTGAAGATTGGTTTCACGAGGAGCATCTTGGCCTTGAGTCTACCAAGGAGGTTAGTATTATTATTTACAGATCGTGTAGACATCATTTTTTTTTCTTTTCTGCTGAAGGTCATGTTAGGAATTGACAGCTTGGTAAACTTTTTTAAGAATTTTATATCAGGTTATAACTTATAAATGCTTAAGAATGGGTGCAAACCGACGTTAACACTATGTTGGTTTATTTTGGCTAGTAGAAGATATGTTTATCCCACATTGGTGGGAGGAAGATGTGAGGGGTGAGTGACTTGGTTATATAAGAGGGGCTAAGTCTTCATTCCAAATTGCACCAATCAATACACTTTAAGTATTTGATTATTTCTTTCTTTCTTACTCTTGTTTGAGAGTTGTATTAGTTAAATATTTTGGAGAGTGTAGTTGGCTTAAGAGAGTCATCTATATCATTGTAACAATTTGTGATATAGTGTATTTCTCTCTTTGGGGGCCGGTGGTTTTTCTCCTGTTTTGGAGTTTCCACGTTAAATCTTGTGTTGTGTATTGTTCTTATTTCTTTACTATTATTGTTGGGCTGGGTGGTGGGAATTAGTGAGACCGTAATTTCCCAACAACTGGTATCAGAGAGTCAGGTTTGACGGGGGTCTCGGTTATAGGAGTCGGAGTATGCTCTGTGGTTGCCACGTGAGTGGATCGTCCACATCAGAAACGAGTTCTATTGATCGTATAGGGTATCTGGTTAGACAATAGTTTTTCTGATTCGTAGTAATAGTTGGATTTGTTAGTGGCCTAGTTGTGGATTTCCGATTTAAAGGGTCCTGGCTACCTGCTACATCTTTTGGCTATTCGAAACGTGAGCAAAATCAGAGAAAGTGTTGTTTATAGGATACGGATACGATGTCGAAGTTCAGTCCAATGAGGTTTGATGTAGAGAAATTTGATGGGAGGATCAATTTTGGCTTATGGCAGGTTCAAGTCAAGGATGTGTTGATTCAGTCCGGTTTACACAAGGCTTTGAAGGGTAAACCCACCCTTGTTCCTGGCAGTGATTCTAGCAGTAAGTTTGATGAAGAAGAATGTGATGATATGGATTTGAGGGCAGCAAGTGCGATTCGTTTGTATCTTGCAAAGAACGTGCTTGCAAATGTGCACGGGTTATCAACGGCAAAGGAGCTTTGGGTTAAACTAGAGCAGTTGTACCAGGGCAAGGGCATCTCAAATCGGTTGTGTCTTAAAGAACAATTTCATACTCTGCGTATGGATGGGGGTTCAAAGATTTCAGATCATCTAAGTATTCTTAACGGTATTGTTTCGGAACTGGAGGCTATTGGAGTTAAAACGGATGATGAAGATAAAGCTTTGAGGTTGATATTATCTTTATCATCGTCCTATGAGCACATGAAACCTATTCTAATGTACGGGAAAGAAACGTTGAAGTTTGAAGATGTTACTAGCAAGCTCCTATCCGAGGAGAAAAGATTGGAAGGTAACGGAGTCTCGTCATCAGAAGCTACGGTACTGTTGTGTTCGGATAGGCATAAGAGAAACTCTAGAAAGAATCTGACATGCTGGAGGTGCGGGAAGACTGGGCATGTAAGGGTTAATTGTCCAGGTGGAGCTAATCCGGCAAATGGCTCCAAAGACGTTAACATTGTCTCTGTTGTTACGGAGAGTGACGAATTCCTCTGAAGTCACACCATCCTCATGGTGTGTCCGCGCCACCGTGGAAAGGGATGTTCGTTAGCGGTTCCACAATTACACATGGGCATTGGTTTGGCATTTATGCAGGTTGTGTGGTGGAAACTGATGTTGTAGCTGATGGGACTTTCGGGAAAGCCAAACAAGGAAGTTGCACCATAAAGTTTCAGCTGGTTGTTCAACAACATGTGCCGAGGTGAAATGCTTGGAATGTGATATTCTAAGTGCTATACTCTTAATGGTGGAGTATGATAATTCTTGTTAAGAGTTATGATTGTCTGTGATGACAATGATTGTCGGTTTAGACAATGTTCGATGAAGATGCAAGTTTTGTCTCTTGGGAGATAATGTCAACGGTATGAAGATGAGGATCTTGAAGTTGTCGTCGAGGAAGCGTCTACATCGGTTATCCTTGCAATGTGGAAGCATGGTTATCTTCTTCTATCCAAAAGGTGGAGATTTGTTGGTTTATTTTGGCTAGTAGAAGATATGTTTATCCCACATTGGTGGGAGGAAGATGTGAGGGGTGAGTGACTTGGTTATATAAGAGGGGCTAAGTCTTCATTCCAAATTGCACCAATCAATACACTTTAAGTATTTGATTATTTCTTTCTTTCTTACTCTTGTTTGAGAGTTGTATTAGTTAAATATTTTGGAGAGTGTAGTTGGCTTAAGAGAGTCATCTATTTCATTGTAACAATTTGTGATATAGTGTATTTCTCTCTTTGGGGGCCGGTGGTTTTTCTCCTGTTTTGGAGTTTCCACGTTAAATCTTGTGTTGTGTATTGTTCTTATTTCTTTACTATTATTGTTGGGCTGGGTGGTGGGAATTAGTGAGACCGTAATTTCCCAACACACTATTCCTTACCTGGAGTCGTAACTAGCAAAAATAATTGTTATGTTCTTTTTGCTAGATGTGGCTAATTGGGCGTGCAACTGTTTGAGTAACATGTCAAAATGTTCAGTTCGGGTTGGGTTGACCTGAAATCTATATTAGTTGAAATGAACAGTAAACCTTCGCGTCGCAATTAGTATATAGATATAATATTATACATATCATTGGTGTCACATATGTTTAAACAATACTCTGAATATATTATTTCCATAATAATATGTTTTTTTTTTCCTTTAATAAAATGATACAAGAAGTTTTTTTGACACACTTTAGGTGACTTTCTGCAGTTTGTGTCCGCTTTCTTTTTTGGTTTCATCAAAATAACCCATTACAGATCAACGTAAGTTAATGAAGCCATGTATAAGTAAATGGGTTTCATCATTTCAGAATATCGAGTTTTACATACATATATTCCCTCAAATTACATTGATATATAAGTAAATACTGTTGAAAACTTTAGATACAGATCCCAATAGACGAAAATGGCGAACCTCTGTTTGAAGATCTTATCTGCCACATGTGCTCGTCTATTTGCTCTTTTCTGCACCTGTACCCTCAAACCATATTTGCGCCACATAAGCAACCAAATACTCCTACTACTTCTAAAGAAAAAGGCGTGGAGGCTGCACCTTCGGGTTCTGGATCCTCTACAATGCCTGAAAATGGTACTTCGGTGGTTCATAATGCAGACTCTGCAGTACACGATCCTAACTTTAAAAATGTAGATGATGATAAGAGTATTCCAGTTGGAGAAAAATCTGATAAATGTCTTCTTGGTGTTGATCTCTTGACCACTGAATTGACCTTTGGAAAAAGTCAACCAATGTTTCTTACAAAGAATTGGAGAGAGGCACTCTGTGGGTGTGAAAATTGTTTGGGATTTTACACCAAGAACGGAATCAGTTTCTTGCTTAGTAAGGAGGATTCGATTGCGGAGTACGAGAATCTGGCGAAGCAAAAGCGGGATGAAAAATTGCAGCAGCAAGATGGGGCAGAAATGTCTTTTCTTAGTAATCTAGGGCATGTGGAGAAGATGGAAATACTATCAGGCATTGCCGACATGAAAGACGAGATCTGTACTTTCCTGGTCAGTTCACTTTTTTGAAACGTTGATTTGCATCAAGTAATGTCGTTAATTCTTTGAGATAATATAATGGTTGTATATTAGATCATTTAAGTTTAAATTATGTTGCTGCTTGGCCTTTGAAGTTAGATTGATAAGTTATTGTTTGTTTGGAAATTAGATTGGACTCTTATGCTTTTGGAGATTTCAAACCAACTGCTTCATATTTGTATTAAGTGATGGACTTTTAACGTTCTAGTGATCATCTTTTTGAACTTTCGTACTAAGCTTTCGGTTACAAACTACTTTTTTTTTAATTAAAATGCAAAATAGGAAAAGGTTATGTGCTAGCAATCTGTTAACGAGAAACGTCAAGTTTGATGGACGCCATCAGCTTGACCGAGTTCCAATTCAAAAAAGTCAACTGAACTTCTGAACTTTCCATAAGACGAAGGAACCGAGTGCCAAATGAATGGTTTCGCATCAATTTATTTATACCTTTTACAACACTTTAAAGATGTTCTCCTGCTGTTTTTCTTTGAGAATATTTGACGCTTAGTGCCTAACAAGAAATATTAAGATCTTTCATTGCAATAGTATAAAATACTTAAATTGCGTTGACTTAAACTGTTTCCTTTCTTATCTTTTTGGTGGCATTTATTTTTTTTGGTAACTCTGTGTGTGTTCCTTTTTCTTATTAATGTTTGAAGCTTTATACTTTACACTTCTACATTACATAGTGTTGTCTTTATCTGTTTGAACTAATATATGTATGACTTTCAACAGCAATCCTTCGATGCATCAAAACCAATCACATCTGATGATATCCGCCAAGTATTTGATAATCTTAAGAAGCGTCGACGAATGGACTGATTTGTAAAGAACCAAAAGCTTTTGTTACCAACTCTTTCGAAAGAATGGCTCTGGTCTGTAGTTTATAGGTTTATTAATTTGCAAGTAACTTTTATCTTTTCCTTTAAGTTAGGAACTGTACTAAATCTTGGTTCAGACATGTTATGCTTGTTTTCAGTTCCATGACTCATCAAGTTTGACTTACACTTTGTGGTTTCCACTTGATTGCCTATCAATATGTATATGACCATCTGCAACATATTCATTTAGACGTTTCAGTCCTTAAATGCTAGTTATAAAGTTATTCAATGCATGATCCCTTGGTGATTGGCAATGCAAACTAATGACGCGCATACTTGCATACACTATATGCACGCGTCTCACGTGGATTGCACGTGACTGAAATGGTGAATTAACTAAGCTATCAACATAAAACATGTGCGTACTACCAATCCAATAACACTCATGCGCGCCACATTCGATACCGCGCATACTTAGTCAGCGCTAGAAATAGCACAATTGTTACCTCGGGGCTCCAAAGAGCCTTTGTGCATACATAACGCCAAGATGCACCAACATGAATATGACACTCTGTTTGGCTATATGTAACAAAGGTTGGTTGGCAGAGCACAAATAAACAAAGAAAAGGACACCCCAGGTGGTTGACACGATTCTAACACTGTAGAACGGCTAGATAGTGTTGCAGGTTGCCAGATGGCATCAGCAAGCCGTTAGAAGAACAACATTAGGGGACGACACATACCTTTTTCAGCTTTATGGCATATGGTAGCAAAAGGATGTTCCCTATGTTTTATTACGTGGCACTAAAGGACAAAGACGTCCACCTATAAATAGGACAATACATACACAAATTGGCATATGAGAATCACTTACGATTATATCATCTTCATCCTCATCTTCATCAAGAATCAAACTTGCACTACCGGACTCTAAACAACATTTCAACCTCCATTTACAGTTACAAGTAACGTTTTATGAACATATACCTTAAATACCACCCGTGAGCCATCATTGTCTGGCTAACCCGATGATGGTGGATCGATGTTAACCACCCTCGTGAGACCATCATCTCATATTAGGGTTATTCATGATACGTCGGACTGTAGAGTTAAACTCGAGTGACCCTTAAATCCCCTTTATTTGTTGACCAAGTGTACACTGTATCGCTTCGACTAATTTATGCTTGATCACAAACTAGGGTTTAAATCTTTATTATATGCTTTGTAAAATTAACAATCTTTGACAAACTTGAATCTTATGTACTCAAAAACATAACTTATTTGATTTTTGACTAAATTGTGCTGATTGTTTTCAAAGTTGTGTGTATTGTGATTTCTGGTCGAATCTTTCATCACATATGTTTTGGGGTGCAATTACTTCTCCGAAAGCACCCAGCGCCTACTATAATAAGACCACTATAATAAGATGTAAGACCCAAATATTTATGGTACATAGAGTTAAAATGGTGTAAGTAAAGTATGTGAAGCGTGGTATAAATTTAAAAACAGACAGACTGTGCAGACCCTAGTGCGCGCCGCGCAGGGGAAGGGTGCGCGCCGCGCACCATGCCTGCGACAGATTTCTGTCTTTTTCTAATTAGATTTAAATGAGGGGCTTTTTGGTCTTTTCACTTGAGGACGGATCTCAGGTCATATCAGCTGGTTTGGATCACTTTCACATCCACAAACACTCTCAACTATCTAGAGAGAGAGAGAGAGAGAGTTCTAGAGAGAGAATTGGGGTTTTGCAGAAGAAGAAGCTCAAATTGATCAAAAGCTCGAGTGTTAAAGTTGTTCATCTCATTCCTAGCTACGTTTTGGTTGTTGTGAGAAGTTCTAACTCCGAATTTCATTGTTTGATTTTAATATTCAAGTTAGGGTTTGAACTTAAATTGTTGAGAAACCCATTTAAACTCATGAGGTGAGTTTAGTGTTGCTAGTAATCGGGTTTACTGTTGTTGTTGGTGAGTTTTGGGTTGGAAACCGACTTGGCCATGATTTAGGACTTGGAATTGGGTTTAATCACTAGGTTTGGTGATTATGGAAGTGTTGGAACTCATCTTAGTGTATTTGAAAGACTAATTTTGAAATGAGTCAAAATTAGGGTTTATGGGTGATTTTGAGAATGATAAGTGTTTAACACTTATGATTGGGTTAAATTGGCATGATTAGGACCATGGTCACTAGTGTTAGTGATTATTGGTTAGTTTGGGGGCATTTCGTGCTTGGAAGTGCAACTGGTCGAAATTACACTAAGTGTCGTTTTGAGTTGGTTTGTAAATCCACTCTAAGTGTGTTGTTTGTATTGTGATAATGGAATAGGTACTTTCCATTGGCGAGTTGCGGTTTATTTCGGTAGCATTCATCAAGGCGACAAGGTGAGTGTTAATATCCTATGTGCATATGTATGTGTAGGATGAGTGCGGGTCGGGTGAAGTGGTTCTCGGTTTTAGAGCTCACTTCACATATAGGTGGATTTGATGGATTTGCGTATGGGTCCAATTGGCACGGTTGTGCATTTTGGTTGACCACCTTTGGCCAGGTGCACGCTTTGTTGTACGTTATCACATGTGCTTGTGATGTGGATTATATAACCCCAATGGCGAAGGGTTGATATCGTGTTGTGAATTGAATACCCCGATGATGTGGGTTTTGATGTGGGAAGTGAATCACGTGTGGATGCGGATTCACGATGACGCGTGTAGTTCGGTCATCTTATTGAGGTAGTGATCTCGTGTGGTTGCGGATTTACTAAGGCTCGTGTAGTTCGGACAACCTCGATGTCGTTGTGTTATTGAAGATGGTAGTCTCGTGTGGATGCGGATTTACCAAGGCTCGTGTAGTTCGGCCAATCTTCATTTTGGTATTTGGTAGTTGGTTTCGGTAATGGGTTAAGGGGTTAACCTTGGGCGTCTTATGCTTTATTGTTATATATCATCATATTGTTGTGATGTAGCTAGCCCTCCGGGTGTAGCTTGATGGCGTTGTTCATATCGTTGTTGGTGAACTTACTTTGTTGTTATTGTTAGCTTGTTGTATAGCGATTGTACGGTATGCTTAGTTTTGCTAGCCTTTATACTTGGATGCTCCGGTATGTGCTATTTGATTATTATTGTGTGGCGTGTCCATTTTATGCATATATATGTATGTAGTATATTCTCACTCACTAAGCTTTAGCTTACCCTCTCGTTGTTTATATTTTTATAGATTCGCGTGGAGGCGGTGGCTCTGGTAAGCATGAGGACTAGTGGACTCGCGTAGGTTGCTTTAGAAGACGTGCTTTGGATGTGATTAGGATTGGGTAGCGTATCCCCAATCACCATGCTCGGTCTTTATTTTGTGTTAAAATCATGTGGTCGAAAACTTGTATTTTGTGCGAAAGTCGTAAAACGGCCGATATGGGCCCGGTGTCGTAAAACTCGTTTTATTATTGGAACGTGTTAGTTTTACCTAATATATAATGTTGTGAAAAGCGTTTAGTCTAAAAGTGTCGGGAAGTGTGAGATCTTTAAACGTAAATTGGAAATTTTGGACAACAGGCTGCCAGGCCTTGTGCGCGCCGCGCACATATGGGGCTGCGCGCCGCGCACCTTTTCTATATAAAAAAAATATTGTTGCACATTCGGTTGGATAACGGGTTGGGTCGTTACAAGTGGTATCAGAGCATGGTCTAAGGGATTTAGGTGACTTGAGATAGGTGCCTAGACTTAGACTTTTGTGTGTGCTTATTTGTTGCGGGACTTGTAGGGGTACGGGTCGGATGGGGACTTGGTTACTGCCTTAGCGTGTAGGTGAACTAACTAGGATTGTGACTTGCGTTATGATATTACTTCTTGCGTGTGTTTTATCGAGTAGGATTTTGTTTGTGTTGGTTATATCATCGAGCGAGGCGGTCGTTGTACTAACAAGTTGATACGGTGTGTGCGCGTACTAAGGACTTGCAAACCTTATTACGGTTGCAAATGCTGTCTAACGAGTGATGTAAGACGATTGTTGAGCAAGATGGGGCGATGTTGCGTGTGTGATTTATTACGTTCGTGGTCTAATCGTTTTGCATTCTTTAGAATGACGACACTAAACGAGATCGAGACGAATGACGACGATTTTAATGCTAGAGTTGCGGCCGCCGTTGTGGAGCAAATGAGTGCGTTTCGAGAAGAAATGGATAGGAAGTATTCCGAATTTCGAAATAGTGGTGAAATGGAGCGTTATTATAAGAGCTTCATGTGGACTAAACCTCCGATATATGACGGGAAACCGGATCCTTTGGTAAGCACAACTTGGATCTCGGATGTCGAAGGATGTTTTCGTACTATTGATTGCCCTCCCGAGAAGAGGACAAGACTCGCTACTAGCATGTTGCGGGGTAGGGCGAAGGATTGGTTGGATGGTAAGATCGACATTGTTGGTGGTGAAGCGTTTATGGGTTTATCGTGGGACGATTTTAAGAAGGAATTCTTCGAGGAGTTCCAGACGCAAGCCGATTTGGCAGAATTGCGTGATGAGTTGCGAAATTTGTGACAAGGATCTATGGACTTGAATACTCTCAAGACGACCTTTATGGCGAAGGCTCGTTTTTCCCCAGAGTATATTGGGAACGATCATATGTTGATGGAAGATTTCTATCGAACTTTGAATGATGACTTGCAGGACAAAATTAGCAGAGGTCACGCGAAATCGTTTGCGGAGTTATTCTCCGTGGCTAGGGGTTTCGAATCGTATTCGCGATCGGTGGTTAGTGAACCTTCAAGTAAAAGAAGTGTTGTTTCATATGGTGCTCCAAGTAAGAGAACTAAAGGCGCAAGAGTGAGCACGGGTGGTACACGGACGAGTATATCGGATTCTAGTGCGTCTAGGTGTTACAATTGTGGAGTGAGGGGTCACAAGTCTTGGGAATGTTCGGTGCCAAAGGGTGATGGCACAGTGTGCTTCAATTGCCAAGAAGAAGGACATCGTAAGTCGGAGTGTCCCGAGTTAGCGGGGACGGGTGTGGCTAGAAGACGTTAAGGTACTTTTCCTTTTAATAAATATGTCCTTTGATTATTTATCGTGTCCCGATTGAGTTCGGGTTTGTTAAATGCCTTGTATTGTGCATAGTATTGTTATGGGTGACGTTCTTAATGGAATTACCTTACGGTGACGTTTTGATTAATGGGTGAAGGGCGTAAGACTTGGTGCAACCAAGCATTCCTTAGTGTTGGGAAATGTTTCTACCAAGCCATGGGTATGGGCTTGGGTGTTCGGTCGTTAAGTGTGTGTTTGCTTTCCTGTTGAAGTTGATGAACCATGAGGTTCGACGGGTGGATAAAACCCTGAAGATTGAGTGTTTGATCTCGATGTATGTCGGTGATGGAGTCTACGTGACGCGATGTTAGGTGCCTCTTTCATATCTACTAGCGTGGTAATCGACTCCGATGGTGTTGCGGTTACATTGTACTTAGGGTACCGGAGAGAAACCCTTAGGTACATGAGTGACTAGGTGGAAATTTAACAAACTAGAGCAATCGGAGGATTGCAAGATTAAAGTTTGCGTAATTTGTGGTAAGCTCTTCGTTCGAAGTGTTTAAGGATAGGTTAAAATCCTTCGTGTGCTCAAGGTTGGAGCAAGGTATTATGATGTGTGTGGTCGTGAGATACTTTTATCTCGATGATGTGGTTACGGAACGAAGTTCTAAGTCGGGGAATTTGAACTCTCGCACGAAGATGTTCTAGTATATTGATATTGGACGATGCTCGCATGGATTCGGTGCTAGCGTGGAGACCTACGTTGGTCGATTGTGGTAAAAGTACGATTTGGAATAAATTGTACTTATGGTTTTAGATTTAAATTATCACCGAGGTGGTAATGTGGTGAATCTCATTTAGAGATAATGGACGTGTTTGACGAGCAAGGTGAGATCCCTCGGTTAAGGGATGTGTGTGTCGGATTCTCTTTTAGAGAATTATTGTTTTGTGCCTATGTGCGATATAGGTGGTTCTTGCTCGAGTATGGTGGCGTTGTGTACACGTACGTGTGCAAGGATTTCCAAGTGAGTGGAATGTTCCTAAGTATGAGTATATACTTGTTGTTTGGGGTGGATGGTTAGTGTATTCCGTTAGGATTCACTATGGTGTAGAAGTGCGCGACGTTACACTACTCGTTGTATGAGGCCAAAAGAGCGTGTGTTGATGGTTAGTGTATTCCGTTAGGATTCACTATGGTGTAGCAGTGCGCGATGTTACACTACTCGTCGTTTGAGGCCAAAAGAGCGTGTGTGATGGGTGGGTTTAAAGTTCGAGCATCGATACCACCCAAGGGACTAGTGATGCGTACTAGTGGCGTCTGCGTGGCTAACGGTTCATTCGCGAGAATTGTTCCCTTTTGGATTTTGGTTATGTGTTGGGAGTAGTGTTATATCGGCATGGTATAACATTATCGGGAAATGCGAGTACCGGTGGGAAATGAGAGTACCATTCCTGTGTTGTGATTTGGGAAGTGAGTCTCGTGTAGCTCGGATTCACAATGACGCGTGTGGATGCGGTCATTCTATTGGGATAGTGACTCTCGTGTAGTTCGGATTCACTAAGGCTCGTGTAGTTCGGCCAGTCCCGATTGTTGTTGCGGTGAAGGTAGTGAGTCGCGTGTGGTGCGGATTCACTAAGGCGCGTGTAGTTTCGGCCAGCCTTCATGTTGTTGGATTGAGAACTATTGGTTGTTTTATACATCAATGGTGGGGTCGTGAGGACCATGTGGTGTGAGTAGTGATGCAATAACCGTGTTTCGCTCACATATTGTTACGGGTGTGACAATAGTCGATTTTGTACACCTTGGGATTTGCGTTGCCATAGTCGTTTTGGACGCTAGCGGATTTAGTCGTTTGCTTACGACTTTATGATAGTTGCGTATTGGTTGTATTGCGCACTTCAAGGGATGTTTAGTGATAAGTGTTATCCGTAAGGATTCGTTTGATTCGGTCTTCATTGTTCGGGTTGTTTACCTCAGATTGAGACTTGGTTGCTTTTAGCATTGTACTCGGTAAGGGTACGTTAAGGGATTGATATCTCGGTAAGAGATTGGTTGAGTTTTTCCCGATGTGAGGGATTGAGCAAGTTTTAGTGCTCGGATTTGTGGATTTTAATAAATCGCGGATGACGATTTAGTGTTAGAGACGATTCGTTGAGAAGGATTGCCTAGAGAAGTTGGAAAGAAACATGATGTTTCCATGTAAGCTAAACTTTTGTAGTAGTTTTCGGATATTGTGTGCATTGCATGTTCCTGAATGCGTGCAATTGTGTAACCGGTAATGGGAATAGTCATCGAGTTTATGATAATCGTGGTATAAGTCAGATTGGAACGTATGTTTGAGGACCATGGAGTGTGGGTCCGATCGGTTAAGTGGCAAGGATCACGAGGCCGTGATCGATTCTAAGTGGGGGAGAGTCGTAAGACCCAAATATTTATGGTACATAGAGTTATAATGGTGTAAGTAAAGTATGTGAAGCGTGGTATAAATTTAAAAACAGACAGACTGTGCAGACCCTAGTGCGCACCGCGCAGGGGAAGGGTGCGTGCCGCACACCATGCCTGCAATAGATTTCTGTCTTTTTCTAATTAGATTTAAATGAGGGGCTTTTTGGTCTTTTCACTTGAGGACGGATCTCAGGCCATATCAGCTGGTTTGGATCCAATTTTGGATCACTTTCACATCCACAAACACTCTCAACTATCTAGAGAGATAGAGTTCTAAAGAGAGAATTGGGGTTTTGGAGAAGAAGAAGCTCAAATTGATCAAAAGCTCTAGTGTTAAAGTTGTTCATCTCGTTCCTAGCTTCATTTTGGTTGTTGTGGTAAGTTCTAACTCCGAATTTCATTGTTCGATTTTGATATTCAAGTTAGGGTTTGGACTTAAATTGTTGAGAAATCCATTTAAACTCATGAGGTGAGTTTAGTGTTGCTATTAATCGGGTTTATTGTTGTTGTTGGTGAATTTTGGGTTGGAAACTGACTTGACCATGATTTAGGACTTGGAATTGAGTTTAATCACTAGGTTTGGTGATTATGGAAGTGTTGGAACCCATCTTATTGTATTTGAAAGACTAATTTTGAAATGAGTCAAAATTAGGGTTTATGGGTGATTTTGAGAATGATAAGTGTTTAACACTTATGATTGGGTTAAATTGGCATGATTAGGACCATGGTCGCTAGTGTTAGTGATTATTGGTTAGTTTGGGGGCGTTTCGTGCTTGGAAGTGCAACTGGTCTTGCATTAAGTGTCGTTTTGAGTTGGTTTGTAAATCCACTCTAAGTGTGTTGTTTGTATTGTGATAATGGAATAGGTACTTTCCATTGGCGAGTTGAGTTTATTTCGGTAGCATTCATCAAGGCGACAAGGTGAGTGTTAATATCCTATGTGCATATGTATGTGTAGGATGGGTGCGGGTCGGGTGAAGTGGTTCTCGGTTATAGAGCTCACTTCACATATAGGTGGTTTTGATGGACTTGCGTATGGGTCCAATTGGCACGGTTGTGCATTTTGGTTGACCACCTTTGGCGAGGTGCACACTTTGTGTGTACGTTATCACATGTGCTTGTGATGTGGATTATATAACCCCAATGTCGAAGGGTTGATATTGTGTTGTGAATTGAATACACCGATGAGGTGGGTTTTGATGTGGGAAGTGAATCACGTGTGGATGCGGATTCACGATGACGCATGTAGTCCGGTCATCTTATTGAGGTAGTGATCTCGTGTGGTTGCGGATTTACTAAGGCTCGTGTAGTTCGGCCAACCTCGATGTCGTTGTGTTATTGAAGATGGTAGTCTCGTGTGGATGCGGATTTACCAAGGCTTGTGTAGTTCGGCCAATCTTCATTTTGGTATTTGGTAGTTGGTTTCAGTAATGGGTTAAGGGGTTAACCTTGTGCGTTTTACGCTTTATTGTTATATATCGGCATATTGTTGTGATGTTGCTAGCCCTCCAGGTGTAGCTTGATGGCGTTGTTCATATTGTTGTTGGTGAACTTACTTTGTTGTTATTGTTAGCTTGTTGTATAGCGATTGTACGGTATGCTTAGTTTTGCTAGCCTTTATACCTGGATGATCCGGTATGTGCTATTTGATTATTATTGTGTGGCGTGTCCATTTTATGCATATATATGTATGTAGTATATTCTCACTCACTAAACGTTAGCTTACCCTCTCGTTGTTTATATTTTTATAGATTCGCGTGGAGGCGGTGGCTCGGGTAAGCATGAGGACTAGTGGACTCGCGTAGGTTGCTTTAGAAGACGTGCTTTTGGATGTGATTAGGATTGGGTAGCGTATCCCCAATCACCATGCTCGGTCTTTATTTTGTGTTAAAATCATGTGGTCGAAAACTTGTATTTTGTACGAAAGTCGTAAAACGGCCGATGTGGGCCCGGTGTCGTAAAACTCGTTTTATTATTGGAAAGTGTTAGTTTTACCTAATATATAATGTTGTGAAAAGCGTTTAGTCTAAAAGTGTCGGGAAGTGTGAGATCTTTAAACGTAAATTGGAAATTTTCGACAGCAAGCTGCCAGGCCTTGTGCGCGCCGCGCACATATGGGGCTGCGCGCCGCGTACCCCTTTTGTATATAAAAAATTTTTTTGTTGCACATTCGGTTGGATAACGGGTTGGGTCGTTACATAAGAGGTAGAATTTATGTTATTGGAAGTTTAGAGTAATTTCTATATATACTAAAAGCCACCAAATTTTTGGTCGTTTAGAGTTAGTTTCTGTGTGGAGGGTGTTGTAGTTTTCACCAAGGAAGAAAAAGGTCAAAAGAGTTGTAGTTCATGGGTAATAGTTGTAAATATTTAGGGGTTAAAGTGGGGTATAAAAGGTAACTTTGAGTGTTTAAATATAACTCTTTAATTTTATATAATAAAACTCACACAATTTTCGGGATTTATCTTTTTTTCGCTGCGAGTTAGAATTCTCTATTATCACCGTTCAAATCGAAATAATTTAACGAACAAAATGCAACTACTTACGAAATAATTTAACGAACCAAACGCAACTACTTATATTCGAATCAGAGTTTTTTATTTTGTAAAAAGTTGAAACATTTTAAATTAATTATATATATACTCACTACTTATATTTCACGACTTCGAATCTTTCTACCCATTTTATTCACAATTTGTCTTTTCAGTTTTCGTTCAACACTAGTTTTATAAAAGACGTTATAATGATCCACTACAACGCGGGCCATTAGGTATATTACGTAGCAAACAACACATATCCAAATACAATCGCAGCAACGCGCGGTATGAAATTTTTCTAGTTAATAGGCAAGAGTCAAAATCCGTTTTTTTTTTTAATTTTATTTTAATCATTTGGAGTTTTTTAATGACAACTATTAACTAATGTATATAGCGGTTAATATTGATTTTACAGCGACGATGCACCTTAAACATTGCGAGCGCTTAACGACTCCTTCACTTAGTTGGTCTCTCCGATTAGCGCCGAATGCTTGGTTATAAACCAATGAAAATCGCGCATAAAGTTCACCAAAGTCGTTTTTTGGATATCCATATGCAAGTCCGCTTCTGGGTTCATGTGAAAATAGGAAAGCGCACCAGTAGGCGCTAACCTAGACATGAAGTTGAACTGTGATGCAGCGACATTGACAGACACGTTCAAAAACTCCCTAATCTAGATGAACTATAAAATATTTTCACCATACACAGTGGGGATCAACAGACGATGACCGGTTTTACTCACCATCACCTTCAGCATTATCTAGCATTGCAAATAAAACTGAAGAAATCAATAATTCGCGCAATAAATTACACCGCAATGAAAGATGTATTAATGAATGCGTAAACAATGACTTACAAGCTTTCTTTTTTTACAGGACTTCTGCCTTTCCTTATCCGCGTTCTTGTGCTTCTTCCTGAGAACGCCTGAACCAGTTCGGTTCTCAGTATCAGTACCAGGAGGAGTGAGGATCGTGGTATCTTGATCACCGGTTTGACCATGATCGCCAATAACCTCGTCAAAGGGGTTTACTCCGAGACTTCCACCATCACCACTACTAGTATTGGTGTCATCTACATGCTCAACAACAATCTTATCAACTTGCTCGTCATCCAAGACGTCAATAATCGGCATAACTGTAAAGTAAGAACAAACTAAGGTTAACACAAAACGACTTATACACATGTAAATGTGGAAACATATACAGATACGCTTCCATGCATACCCCGATGATGACGCTTCAGAACGGGTGCAATGCGCGGGTAGGGGGAAACACGACCAATCCTTAAAATATCGTTTTCATATATACACAGTGAGCTCCTACCAACGCAAAAGAAGTACATATACCTCTCAGTAGATGTTATTGCTAACTTCTTATTCAATTTTTTATTAACGCCATAATGCAATATTCGCGCCTTGGCACAAGAGTCAGGGATGAAAGAATTATCAGTAAAGAAAATGAATTCTTCCATTTTTCGCGCATAACAGCTTTTGTGGGAGCCACGAACTTTACGCGCTCACGGAAAAAATATCAACCGTTTTCATGCGCTGGATAGAGGTAGACGTTTCGAAACAAATGGAGTGTAGGAGAAAAGTCATTACCGTTAAACTAAATCTCAAAATTAGAAAGGTGGCATGCGCTACCACTTTTGGGCCAAAACTTACGGGTAGGGATGGCAAAAAGACCCGTACTCGATGGGTAAACCCGAAACCCGAAACTTTTGGGCCGGGTTCGGGTATTCGGGTCGTGGGCCGGGTATGGAGTTTATTTTTTATAAAAATTTGGGTTACGGGCCTGGTCCGGGATTGCATATAGACCTGTCAACCCGACTCGTATACCCGACCAGATATTAATAATAATACCCGATGGTAATAATAATAAAAAAAAAATAAAAAAAAATGGAAGATTTGCTTGCTACAATCTGCTTTTACTTTTCTTTTTGATTGTTGTTCGATATGGATAAGAGTATTCTTCACTATGTTTTACAAACATGTATGAATAAACTGATTAATTCGAATGTGTAATGTTTTTTACTATCAGTTTGTTCTTTGCTTGTATTTTTTTAAAATCAAATTTATATTATTTTGATTTGGATTAAAAATGCATTTGCAACATTTTAAAGTAAAATGGTGATTATGAAAGTGCATGTAAGATTGTAAGGTGTTCGATGAAATGTCTAAGAGAAAATGAACAGAGAAAGTGTTTAATGGAGCTTCGGAACCCGTGGGGAACCCCGTTAACCCGACAGTAAGTATTTAATGGAGCTTCGACGGGTAATCGGGCGGGTTTGGAGGTAGATTTTTTAACTGGTCCGGGATCACCTCAACCCGGCCCAAACCCGGCCCGATGCCATCTCTACTAACGGGCTCAATTAAACCCTTACTACCATCAAAACAGGAATCCAAATCAGTTGGATTAAATGACCCAAATTTCAAAGGAGTGGACCTTGAATCACAAATCGTCGACAACCCTTCTGAATCGACGTTAACACCTCCATAATCCCTCGCCTCTGCTTCAATATGTTCAGTCAATATTTCGATTGCGTAGACAATACTCCAAAGAGTAGTTTGTATCATGGCTAAAAATTTACTCCTCTTAATTGTTACATTAGCACGACGTCAGCACTAAAATTCCATAACTAACTCATAACTAAACAATGCTTATCATAACTAAAACAATACTCCTCTTAATATACAATATAAAACATTAAAGCATATAGTTTAACAATTTAAATCAAGTCGACCCATACGCTGTTAGAGAATAACAAATAAAAAAACAAACCTGTTTGAAAAAAAAGATTACCGCTTGTATAGGATCAGAAGGTTCTCTTTTCATCATTTTCATAATTAAAGAAGATCATAAACGACTAGGTATTCAAAAGAATACCTTCCATATTTATCCATAGGCTCCTTATCATATATATCACCTTTGTATCATTATAAATAGGAAACCTATCTAAAGCATAAAAAATCAATTCAAGCTTGTATCAATTCATAAGTTTATCAATACAAACGGTTAGCTTTTATATTTTTATATTTTCTGTTTTTTTGTAAGATTCGTCAAATTCATGGTGAAAACCCCTATGACGAATGCTATGGTGAGTTGGTGCCTATGGCACCATAGCTATGATGAACTATGATGAGTGTTCATGGTAAATCATAGAGACTCGTCTTATAAGTTGAAATTTCTTTTTTGAAATTTATATTTATTATTATTATTATTTAATATTAAATAAAATAATAATAATAATGATAATAATAATACGGAGTAATAATTATAATTATTATATTTTTATATAATATATAATATATAATATATAATTATAATTATAATTGTAATTATAATAATAATAAATAAATTATATTACTTTACTCTTTTGATTAATTAACTTCGGCTATGACGACTATATATATATATATATATATATATATATATATATATATATATATATATATATATATATATATATATTGCAAGGATTCTGAGAGAACTTGACTAGGGAGAGAACTCATAGCACAATGTTATTTCACTGACCTATTCAGACTTGATTTTAGCTTCGTGAAGAACAACAACGACTTTTGTACTTCCAGGTTGATATTTATTTCACGATTAAACTGATTTCATGCCTCGATTCCTTCTGCAAATTTGTTTCAAATCATCCATAGAACCTTCGTTGATCATTATATTGATCAGAAACATCACAGATTCTTCCAATCAAATTATTGACCGAAGAACACAAAAGTTTGATTTCAAATCTGCGAATTAATTAATGAATCTCCAGCTGATCTGACGCATTACGGAGTTGAAATATATCATGAGGACTCCAAAACAGCTCTTGGATCAAATTTTGGTGGAGTAGATTTTGCACAACTAATCGATCTCCACTTTGCGATTATAAACAAAGAACTCGAGATCGATTAGCTTGAATCTATTGTTGTTGAGGCTTGTTGATGATTTGAGAATGTTAGGAATCGTATTAGGAATGAGAAACTAATCTCAATTCATGTTGTTACGAATTTGATTTGTGGTGTTCATCTTCAAAAAACAGAGCGTGTCTGCACCCAAAATAAACTCAATCTGCACGCAGATTGACTCCATCTGCACGCAGATTGTGTTGGAAAAATTGTATTGAAAATGTGTTTTCACCAAATTTGAACACAAATTAATATATGATCGAGTGATATATGTTAAATAACTATATAGTGAGTTTTCAGCCTTTTATGAGAGCTTTATAACGAACTAATACGTGTTCAAAATGGGATAAATGTGAATGAGATATCGGATCGAAAGGTTTGCTATTTAGTTGTGATACAACTTGTCTCACATAGGAGTAGGAATAAAGTTAGAGGTTATTTATAAGAAATTAACCTCAAGCCATGCTAAGCTCTTATGATAAGTTGGCCAATTTTACTATTGGTCTTTTTACTAAATTTCTTGGAACATCTATTACTACCTAAATATTGACACCCTGTGTCATAAATTAGCTACATTAAATTCTATTTCAATTATCTATTATTACCTATATAATCTATAAAAAAAATACATATAAATTCAGTTAAAAAAAAAAACCTTCATAAATAAATAAATAATCTTAAAAGTGACCCCAAGAGTCATAACTCATAAATAAGCTTATTTAATCATGTTAGTGTATTAAATAGAATTCCTATTAAATTAGATTAAATCAATGAAATAAAATAATATATCTATATATAAAAAATGAATAATAAATAAGTTTACTTAATCATGTGTTAATGTATTAAATACAATTTTTAAATTAAATTAAATAATTGTAACAAAATAATATATATATATATATATATATATATATATATATATATATATATATATATATATATATATATATATATATATACACACATATAAATGAATATAAGATTTAATATTAATTTTATGAACCAGATTAAATCAATATTAGTAACTTACATATAATATATATTTATTATTTATTCAATATCAATTAAATGATAAATAAAGAATTAAATAGTAGTAAAATAAATAATAAATATATGGTAAACCAAAAATGAACAATAAATATACGAACCTTTCATCTTCTTACTAAATTAACTTATTTTTTACTAGCCTATAAATATGTATGTCATCTTCACTTTTCAATAGGAATCATACAATGGGAAGATCACATCATATTATTACTAAAAGATGGATATTCAAGATATGTATAATGAGGTAAATATATGTAATATATATTCAAATATGTATATGTATATGTATATATATACATAGATAAATGTACATATATAACATTGATTTAATCATGAAGTATATATTTTTAGAATATATATATATATATACTGTAATTTGTTTTGTATCCTACATCTCCACTTTTCAGTAGCAATCATACAATGAGAAGATCACGCCATATTACTAAAAGATGAATATTCAAGTTATGTATCATGAGGTAAATATATGTAATCTATATTTTCTTTTATGATTTAAAATATTATTTAATATATAAATATATATATATATATATATATATATATATATATATATATATATATATATATATATATATATATATATATATATATATATATATATATATATATATATATATGTGTGTGTGTGTGTGTGTATATTCGAATATGTATATATATATGTGTGTGTGTGTGTATATATATATATATATATATATATATATATTCAATAATATATTATATCATAAATAATATATATATATATATATATATATATATATATATATATATATATATTAATTATAACTTTTGAGTTTCTCATTAAATTGTTATCATTCATCACTTATATCATTTTATATGTTTATATGAATAAAACATCACTTTATATTTAAATATACGGATCATCAAAAGTCTCTCATTGATTATTTGAATAATATATGTAGTATGTAAATTATTTACGATTTAAAATATTATTTAATATATATATATATATATATATATATATATATATATATATATATATATATATATATATATATATATATGTGTGTGTGTGTGTGTGTGTGTGTGTATAATATTGATATATAATTATATATACATATATATATAATTAAATATAATGCGTGTTTGTTTGTTTTTGTAGCTACCGAAGAAACACTGAATTAAAAAAAAATGTCAAATGTAGACTTGCCAAGAAGACACGTGGTTGGCTCTATGTTGGATGAATTCGTTCGAAGATTCTTTTTTTTTAATGTTTATAACGTGATTATTATATTGTATAATTGTATTTATATATTTAAGTTAATTTAAATTTCTTATATAAATTTTCTTACAATTCTATCCTTTTAATTATTAAATAGTATAGTATAAAAATATATATGTTAAAAAAGTTCAAATCAATTACCAGGATCCTTAACCCAATACCCTAAACAAATCTATGTATTCATTCGCTTTTTGGAGATTCGTAGAAGATTAGCATATATTTTGTCTACGTCGGCACTTAGTTACCTATTTTGATGTTCGTGGAAGTTTTTGCTTATTTATTACGATTATTATGGACTGATTTTTTTTTTTTTTTTTGTAAAGCATTATTATGGACTGTTAAGAACTCTTTGTTTCATATGGTCGTTATTATATATGTCCTCCCAATAAGAACTATTACGTACGAGACAACCACATACTTTACTTTAAAATAAAAAACGCAAAGCGTAAAAATATCCGTGCAACGCACGGGCAATGCTTCTAGTATAATGGAATAGTAACAGCTACAACACAAATGTTTGAATTCCTCCTTACACGTTTCGAGTATTAGTATACTCATTAATCATTAACTCTTTAATCATTTTGATTAAGAGTTTAATGTACATAAATATCATTTGAAGTCCTGGTTAAACGTTTTTTTCCAGTTATGACTTATGAGTATACTCAATAAAGGTTTTAATGATTATTGAATGAATGAATTTAATTATAGCTTTTATCATTAGTGCTGTTACTATACAATGTATGCTATAAAAGAAGAACTTGAGGCATTGGCAAGATATACGAATTCTAATTTTTAGCAAATCTTCACACATTACAAACCAAACATATACGTAAGTTTGGAAGAGCAGTCCTTCTCTATCCAACACGGTCTCGATTCAACACGGTCTCCCCGTCCGACGAATTTTCAGGCAAGTTCAAGTCCGGCAGTACGCTGCTTAGGACCGTTGTACCCTGGGAACAGACGAAGAATCTGTTTAAGGGAATTGTGTCAAACACAAGCCCGGTTCCATCTTCTTTTCGGTTTGATTGTTTATATTACTGTTTCTTAGTTGATACGTATGTGATTGGATATGCTTTTTGTTTTGCTTAACTAATAGCATGTGTAATCTGTTAGCATATGTTATTGATACTAATCCATAATCGTTGCTTATGCTATACTCTGTTTATTTATATTTAATTACTAATTGTTGTGATCTTTTTACTCGTTCTTTAACGTTGTATACGTGCATTATATTTTCAAGCTATTCAGTTTTGTTCACATGTTCCTACAACTTAAACAGAACCTTCCAACGAAACTGAGTACTTATATAACTTCAATAAATTACATGCTTTATAATCCTAATTGGTTTGCGATAAAAAATTTGCGTTATGATTCCGTCTTCATTCTGATTGTAATTTGTTTGTTTTGAGGCTGGAAATGTGTTGTTCAATCATCGCGAAATTTCGTTTTAGTCCGTTTCTTTGGCTATACGAAACACGGTTATCGAATTATTGTACTGGTATACTTAATCTGCTAGTTTAAATTAAACATGATCGTATGCTATTTGGTATATATATGCTCATTTAAACATATGAATAACCTGCATATTTAATTTGATGCCATGTATCATTTAAATGGGTCATCGTTTCGGTCTATATAGTGGTTCTAATATTGCAATATTACTACCTTTGCTTATTAAGTTCATATGCTACTGCCACTTATTATTTAATTGTTATTAGTTTGTGTACCGAATCAAATTTTATGACTTGATTAATAGTTTTCATTACCGAGTTGGTATATATAAGAGAAAGTAATTAATTTGGAATGTTATTTTGCCTATGTACTAAGTGGTGCTTGCTCAGAATATGCATTTTGTATTATGGCCATTGTTTGAATAGCATAGTTTGTTCCAACAGTATTAATATTTTGCATTGTTGGGTTACTAATTCTTGGACGGATTTTCAGATTTTAGAATGGAATCTCAACTCATGAGCACTCAGCCGATCATGTCCTCTGCTACCGCTGTTACCATTGCACCGCTTCCTAATGCTGTTATTTCTCATGCCGAGAAACTCGAGAAATTCACGGGTGTGAATTTCAAGCGTTGGCAGCAAAAGATGCTCTTTTATCTGACCACGCTGAACCTCGCGAGGTTCTTAACTGAAACCGCTCCTCAAGTTGAAGGGGAACAAGATGCTCAAACTGTGAGCGCGGTTCAGGCTTGGAGTCATTCTGATTTCTTGTGCCGTAACTATGTTTTGAATGGCATGGTTGATTCGCTTTATAATGTGTACTGCAAAACAAAGACTGCCAAAGAATTATGGGAGTCTTTAGAACGCAAGTACAAGACTGAGGATGCGGGCACCAAGAAATGGGTGGTGGCTAAATTCTTGGAGTTTATGATGATTGACTCAAAGACTGTTATGAGTCAAGTCCAAGAACTGCAAGTCATCATTCACGATATACATGCCGAAGGTATGGTGATTAGTGAAGGATTCCAAGTTGCAGCGGTAATCGAGAAATTACCACCAAGTTGGATGGATTTCAAGAAAGGAAATGACCGTCGAGGACCTTGTGGTCCGTCTTCGAATTGAGGAAGACAACCACTTTTAAAAATTTGTCAACATCACGGCATCTTAAACTCAAACAAACTTTTAAAAAGTCGTCAACACCACGGGCTCTTAAACTCAAAATGAATTTTCAACCACGGGCTCTTAAATTAAAAAGAATTTTTAAAATTTGTCAACACCACGGGCTATTAAATAATTCTTATATTTTTCTTATTTTGTTTAGTAGGGCTATTTACATATCAATATGAATTGTAAATTATATTTTTTTGCACGATTTTTTACACACCCGTGCAACGCACGGGCTCAAAAACTGTGTGTGTATATATATATATATATATATATATATATATATAATAATAATAATAATAATAATAATAATAATAATAATAATAATAATAATAGGGTTAATTTAATGTTTGTTCACTTTGTTGTCATTATCTCAAATGTGAAAGGTCAAACTCTAAACTATATATAAATTATTTATTAGAGAAAAATGGAGAGTAAATTCGGACCTACGAGAAACAAAACGTGACCTCATTATCATATATTTCGATCCTTGTCCTTATATTTAATATAAAATATAAATAAATTAAAAGGAATAGAAAGGTCCATTTCAGGCTGCAATTTGGTCACTCACCCTTCAATATAAAAGTTTGATGTTCTAAAACACAATAATGTTAAATATGTGCTTAGCTATCCTAATGTACATGTATAATAACGGCCTTGAACCTTAATTCTTATTGGTCATAAATCGAATACCGTGATAATAATAACGTTGGTACAAAAATATTTCGCGTAATCACTCTTGTGACCTAATGGTATGCCCAACACCTTTTGTGTTGGATGGGGTGGGAGATTTCAAGTTCGAGTCTCATTTCTTAAAAGTTAACACATTATAAGGGTATTTACAAGTTCCAGGATTTCGGTCCGCTCCACCTGGCCCTTCGGGAATGATTTAAAGATAATGTGGTTCGGGTTTTCTTTTGAAAGCGCGTATGTGCGTAGAAATGATCAAGCGGATGGATTATTACCCCGTCCGTGATTCAAATACTTCTCTTAAAAAAAGATATTTCCTTTAGTCATATGTTTATCAATATAGAATATGACAATTTTATAAAGAAGTTGCTCGTAAGGTTTAGTTTTACATAAGGGATATAATAATTTAATACTCCGTATTATAGGGTAGTAACATGTTTTATAGATGATAATGTTTAAGTACGTCACTAAAGATGGATTAAGACCATCGATAGTGGTACATTAATGACTAATTTGTCAACAATTCAAACTTTGTAACTTTAATGTGCGACTATGTAACATGAAAGGTAATTTTATAGAATAAAACATTTAAGACTATCATTATCATTATCATTATCATTTGCCTAATAACTAATAATAATGGGTAATCAATGCATTATATAGACACTTGCCTTGGATTAGTTATGCATCAAAACTATTGCCAATCAAATAATATAATAATATAAAATATGATTCACCACCACTATTGGAGACAGCTGATTTATTTTTTTGTCGCTAATCAGCTATTCAACTATCAAACAGTAAACAAGAAATGCAATTATTTCCATGTTTTGATTTAGTTTTGTCTTATAAAGAAAAATCAAAGAAAAAGTCAAGATCTCAGACTACATGTTCTAGAATTTAATCACGCAAATTGATATTTTGATCGCAGACCACGTAAGGTTATGCTATACAATCGTTTCAGGTTTACTAACATGTACAACATATAAGCTTATTAGTTTCATGGTACTCTAAAATCAATTAGTGATAGAAGTATATCCTCTTAAGCTTATCTGCATACATTTGATTTGTTCTTTTTCCAATGTGAGACTTGACTTACACACTTTAATCGATTATCTCCAACAAGCATCCCCTTAATCTGTTTATTTCTGCTACATGTTGCATGCTACTTGCTAACATGCTATTATAAGGTTGCAATCAACCCTTTCATTCATTCTCTTGCATTCGGTTTACTTGCTCCTCGCTCCGGCTTTGATACCACGTATAAGATTGCTTCAGGGTCTACCAACATGTACAACATATAAGCTCATAAGTCGTTATAAAGAGAGGTCTTCCTAAGCTTATATGCAGTGGCGGAACTCGGACGTTTTTGCTGGGGAGGCCGAGATCAATAAAAACTTAAAGGCCTTTCTTGACCAATAGTAAACTCTTAAAATTATAATGACGGGTAAATATGTCCAGTTAACTCGTGAAACCAAGTTAAATAGACATATGTTAGTTCATAAAAACTTAAATGATTTGTCCAAAGCAGCTTAATTGAATCACAATTATCTACCATACGTTTATAGTACTCGGTCTATTTTTTTTCTTTATATCATTAAAACCTCCACTTTATATTTGTGTTTGAGTTAATTGTCTACGAAGTTTGAAGACCAAATAAGATGTCCTCGATGACGATGATTATTTGGGTAAATAGTTTTGATAGACTCTTATCAATCTACGTGGAGGATTCTGAAAATTTCATTCCAAACGTATTTAAGAGGGCCACTTAAAGTCTGAAGGGATTAATTACCATTATGAAACAAGTGAATTAAACTACTACCCTAACTTTTGAGGTGGCCATGGCCCTCTTTTGTCTTAACAAAGTTCCGCGTATGTTTATATGTATACTTTGATTTGTTCATTTTCTAATGTGAAAGTTGAATTGCACACCATAATCGATTATCTCCAACAACGATTATCTCCAACAACGTTTAGAAATGTAAGTATGAACTTAAGTTTAAATGTTAATTTCATACAATACAAAATATTCTTTGTAGCCTACAAAATGTGCTTTGTGATATACATACTATAAAACACGTCACTGGTTTATAAAAAATATTAGTTGGTCCGTAACGAATCTAAAATATTAGATTGTCGACGGCACAAAATAACACTGAAACATATCGAGTCACAAATATTAAATTTAGTAACTATGATTTAGTACACACATATAAATCAAGTTGCTTTTTAAAACAAATATTCCTTACGAAGAAACGGAGTATCACACAGTTTTTCATAAGCATAAGAAGCAAAAATTAGAAGAATAAACAAGAGATAACGCTCATACAAAGAGAATTCTTAACCGTTCGCGAAGAGAAGATAGTTATTTTTGGCCAGGAAAAAAGCCAACCATAGCAAAAAGCAATCAAAGCTTTCGTCCTTGGCTGCTCCTTCAACTCATTTCATTCATTCGGAGACCATAGGGATATGCATTACCTGAAAACAAATAGAATCATGAAAACTAGAAGAATGAGTGGGATAATCAAGCTGCAATAAATTCTTACACCAATGCTTGACTTTATTGATAATAGATGAAGAAGACATAGCAATTGAATCATGAACAGATGCATTTCTAGCCTCGTTAGAAGCTACTCATCAAATTGAGTCTCAAATACAAGCAAGTACTTACTTTTTTATGACACCAAAAAAACAATTATTTAGATTTTCTTAAATTATTTAATTACACAAATTTAATTTTACAAACTTCATTAAAAATTCTAATGTTGTTGTTGTAACAACCAAAATCAAAACTAGTTTTAATAACCAATATAAATAGCTTTACAAACTTTATTAATATCTCCTTAACTTATCGAAGGGATGAAATGACCCGTCCTAATCTATAAGGACGAATACAATAACATATGATTACATCGCGAGGTATTTGACCTCTATATGATAAATTTTACAAACATTTCATTCATTTTTAAAAGACAACATTTCATTACATCGAAAGTTGACATGCATGTATACCATTTCATAATATCCAACTTATAAATGACCTAATATGTCATTTACTTAATAATAATCTCTATTGAACTCAACGACTTGAATGCAACGTCTTTTGAAATATGCCATGAAAGATTTCAAGTAATATCTTTAAAATGAGCAAATGCACAGCGGAAGATTTCCTTAATACCTGAGAATAAACATGCTTTAAAGTGTCAACCAAAAGGTTGGTGAGTTCATTAGTTTATCGTAATCAATCATTTTCATAATTTTAATAGACCACAAGATTTCCTTATTTCATAAACATCATCTCATATCAGGCATTTCTCAAAAACTGCATAGAGATAAAAATCATTCATATGGTGAACACCTGGTAATCGACATTAACAAAACGCGTCTAGAATATCCCCATCATTCCGGGACTCTCATCGGACATGATAAAATCGAAGTACTAAAACATCCGTAACCCGAATGGGGTTTGTTAGGCCCAATAGATCTATCTTTAGGATTCGCATCAATTAGGGTTTCTGTTCCCTAATTCTTAGATTACCAGACTAAAATGGGTGATATTCGATTCGATAATTCAACCATAGAATGTAGTTTCGATTACTTGTGTCTATTTCGTAAAACATTTATAAAAGCAGCGCATGTATTCTCAGTCCCAAAGATATATATTGCAAAAGCATTTAAAAAGGGAGCAAATGAACTCACCATACTGTATTTCGTAGTAAAAATACATATGACGTCATTGAACAAGTGCAAAGTTGGCCATTCACGAACCTAAATTAAGTATATATATTTGTATATTCGTCAATATCTGTTTAATAATTTAGGTCAAGTCATAGTGTATCGCAATCCTAATGCTCGAGACTAAATATGCAAAAGTCAACAAAAGTCAACAAAAGTCATCTTGACTAAAATGACTTCCAAAAAATTATACATGATTATTATATAGTTTGAATATAGTCGTTTTATATATTTAAATATTTTTAACAAATTTTATTATAGTAAATAATATAATTCATTTATTAATAAATAAAATTTTATATTAAAATTTATATAATAAAAATATACTTTTATATATCTTAAGTAATAAAATTTATCAAATTCATTTAATATCATAAAAATATAATGCTAGGTATTATTAATGTATTTATATTATATGTAGTAAAATATCTTTGTATTACATATTTATTTGATAAAATAATATTGATAATAATAATAAGTAAAAGTTGTATTATTTTGTAATAATAATAATTATTATTCTATTAATAAAAATATCAATAGTTATATTTACTAAAAATGATATTATGATAAAATGAAAATAATAATACTAAAATAATAATAATAATGATATTTTATAATAACAATGAAATTTCTATTTAAAAATAATAATTTTTAGTAAAAATGATAGTTTTAATATTAATAATACTTTTAATAATAATAATGATAAAAATAATGAAAATGATATTTTTATCTAAATCAATACCTTTCAATATTTTAATTTCATCATGATACTTATACTCATTATTTCCTAATCAATTTGTTAATAGCTTTTAATCGTCTTTTATATCACGTTCATAATAATGATAATAATAGTAATCATAATAATTAGGTGTTACTACTATTAGTTTTAATTATAATAATACTAATAATAAATATTATAATAATATTAATGATAATGATAATAATAATAATAATAATAATAATAATAATAATAATAATAATAATAATAATAATAATAATAAAAATAATTAGATAAAAACTATAACGACGATAATAACGACGATAATAATAATCATTTTTAATAATAATACAAAAATTCAATTGACTATAACTTCTAATCCGTTCATCGAAACCATTCGATATCTAAATGAAAAGTTTTTAATTTTTCACTAGCTTTCCAACGACATGCATATCATATACATTATCTCAACCGCATATGTAACTAACTTATGATTCATCAAAACTATCTAACGACTAAATTAAACATACATGCATGCATAATCATATCTACTCGAGCACTAGTCATGGATACACTAATAATATGTAAAAGTTAAGTTATGAGTGCTCACGTATCAATATTGAGATTCAATATTGCAGGAAAGTACGTAGACGCAACGGAGATGATAAACACTAGTTTGACCTCACGAGCATACCCTTGATTCATACCCATATCCTCCATAGCTATAACCCATAATTTCCTTAGTCCTATCCTACTCGAAAAACCCGTCTTGAAATATCTCGCTCAAAACTTCGTCGTAGTATTTTATGTGAATAATACTAATACTAATAATTATAATAATAATAATAATAATAATAATAATAATAATAATAATAATAATAATAATAATAATAATAATATTAATATTAATAAATATTACGGAGTAGATCAGAGAGATGGATGGATTGAATCGAGCAGCAAAACGATCGAGCTTTATACACAAATCCTGAAACTAACACCTCCGCAATCGCGGAGGTTTTGTGCCTAAATGCTCCGCGATCGTGGAGCTTTGCTGTCCAGCTCATTCCCAATGATTTCAAGGCTGCCGACGGTTTATATAATAATATATATAATATATTTTAATTTATATAATTAATTATATATTATATTATATTCACGTGAATAGTTGACTTGTAAAATTAGTTCCGATGACTTGTATGTTGACGCTCGACTTATGTCTCAGTTCCAGTTTCTCGAATTTATTTTCGTACGCTTAGAAAACTAGCATTTTACATTACGCGACGTGTACCATTATTGATAACTAGACTTAAATTAATGAAAAACAATCCCACTCAAGGTGTAACTTATTCATTTAAATATTTTGGTCATTTGCTTCTATAAACTATCGTCTCGTTATATCTACATGATAATATTAATCAAAACGTTTTGTATCTATTTAGTATTATAATTAATCATTTTGTAGAATATACAACTTATGTATATATATATCTATATATTTCTTTTTTAAAATATAATTTAGACATACTATATATAACCAAAATATTTATTTAATTATATAATATGTAGTTTTTTTCAAAGACAATTATATTTCCAAATATAATTTAGATCGTTTACGTAATAGAACTATTATATCATACAACGTTTTTATTTTAAAATCTAAATAGATATAATTCATCTATGTACTAACGTTTTATATATCAATCGCATCACTAAGCGAGTGTTACTATCGTGTATTTAACTAATTTGAAAACATATATATTTAATGAACATGTTTTAAATACACGTTGCAAGATATTTATATATATTTAGTTCTATCCATTAACATTTTCGACTTATTGTATGTATTCAAATCCATTCTTAAAAGATTTCAACTATATCATAAAACGTTTTCAATATTATGAAAACTAATAATTATCTTATCAAAAGACTCGAGGCAATCATTGTGTTGAAAGTTATTCTCTACTACCCTTTGTCCAGTTATCGTTAATTGACCTATTTGTTCTTACTTGTAAATCACTTTACCATCTTCCGAATATCGTTAAAATAGGAAGATTTCTCAAATCAATGTGGACCTCTCAATAGAGACTCGTAATCATAATTCAATGTATCTGATGATTCAATCATTTGATATTATCTTTTAATTCCGTCGATAATTATTTTAAATATATTTTGAAACAAATACGTTTATGTAAAGTATTATACGCCTAATACTTTGTTAACGTTTTCGAGTTATAATATATACACATATACATATATAATTGTATCCGTTCATATAATGGTTCGTGAATCATTGGAATTTGGTCGAGGTTAAATGAATGTATGAACATATTTTAAAATTCTTGGGATTCAACTTAACAAACTTTGCTTATTGTGTCGGAATAATATAAAGATTAAGTTTAAATTTGGTCGGAAATTTTCTGGTCGTCACAGTACCTACCCGTTAAAGAAATTTTGTCCCGAAATTTGATTGGGATGGTCATGGCTGGCAATAAGTATGTTTTCATGACGCATATAAGCTGAAGATTAGGGTTTTATCATCATTGAGTAATATGAATATAACCATTTGATTTTGTGAAGAGTACGAGTGAAGCTATCACCAAAAGAGTGAAATGAGTAGGTATAGATTCGTCATATCTTTTGACGTATATAGGATTGGTTTCCAAGTTCAAGAGGTTTGGAGAAAATCTTCGTAATAAGATTTGATTCTCCGGTAACCAAGGGAATTAGGATCCGCTTTAAATGCGATCATCCTTTTTTTGTTTGCTCTGTGGGATATTTTTCTATAAATCCACCTTCTTCGTTTTCTTACCACTCACATCCCTCTATTCCTTCTCCCTCAACTCATAAAGCATTA
Organism: Rutidosis leptorrhynchoides; assembly: GCF_046630445.1. Taxonomy (NCBI): domain Eukaryota; kingdom Viridiplantae; phylum Streptophyta; class Magnoliopsida; order Asterales; family Asteraceae; genus Rutidosis; species Rutidosis leptorrhynchoides. The sequence continues at coordinate 59,167,466 of NC_092336.1, read as the reverse complement.
ATCAATATGCTTCATCCACTTCTGCTTCTCGATATACTCCTCACTTTCATATATGTCGTTCTTCTTTTTCATCTGCCTCCGAAAGAATCTATTTACTTCTACTATACTCTTGGTTTTATAGTGTTTTTAGTTCTCCCATGTCTTTATATTGCTATATGTATTGATATATACGGTTTGTAATCTCGACGTTGTTGTTGGATTTTATATCTTCTCTTATATTTCGATGTCCCTGCTTCTGTCTTCTATAATCATTGTCATCCACAGTTAATGCTTCCTTCTATTTGCTGCGATTTATACTCCAACTTCCATTTCAGAGCTTTATGCTTTTGTCTTCTCTTCCCGACTTCAAGTCAAGCGATTAGTGGTCTAGAATTCGTAGGTATGAATTTTGGAATGAACATGGTTAATGTTCTAAGAAGAAAATTGTAATGGCACGATCTTGATTTGTAAAATTACCAGAATACCCTGGAAAAGACCGAATCATCAAGAAATATTTTCTTGATATTTTAGAGGTTAAATAGAATACAAGAGTCGTGTAACATGGCACATGATGACGTTATGATCTGTGAATCATCACGTTTGTGATGTCCCGTACAAAACCATCGTGTACGATTCGTCAACAACATGATCTTTACACGGTCAAGTACTACATGCTGTTTGAAAACCAGTTTGCATTAATAAAAACATAGTGTTTTACAAAAGATAACGTGACACAGAGGTCATTACAAAGCCATTATTCAAATAACATAAACTACGAATGCAAAAGAAAAAGTTCCATGATTGAGACATCTCTAAGGTTATGCAGCGGATATCTAACACAGCAAGTCCTTAACAGCAAGTCTAAACAGCATGACATCAAGTCTAACAGCAGAAGCAAGTGTGACGATCGCTCCAAATCCATATAGACGAACACGTCATTCATCGATTTCATTGCGAGGTATTTGACCTCTATATGATACGTTTTGTAAACATTGCATTGTTTTTAAAAGGCACACCATAAATGAATATTTAAATCAAAGGTTTTCGACATCTGATGATTTCTACATATAGACAATCACCATAAATAATAGTTTACAACAGTACTTTCGTTGACAATGCAGTCACAATAAGATACATGGTGATGATTTGGTGAATGCAACGTTTCCTTGAAAAATATGCCATGTAAGACTCCATGCACATAGCTTGTCTAACATATAAGAAAACAGCGGAAGACTTCTAGGAACCTGAGAATAAACATGCTAACAAGTGTCAACACAAAGGTTGGTGAGTTCATAGTTTTATTGTTTCATATAATCTGTATATAAAGGTGGATCACAAGATTTCAGTTGTTTCGTCCAGAAATGTTTATCAAAATATTCTACAAGATTGAGCACCCTGGTAACTAAACTTAACGTATATATAATTTGTACCCTTTGTATAATCATCTTAATAATACACGCAAACCAACTTGTACGCTTCTCAAATAGCATACGTCCGTTAAAAGACTAGTGCTCTAGCTCGGACGGGGATATCAAGCCTTATGGATCCATATACTACTACTCGCGCCCACCAGTTCTTATAACTGGCAGTTACTAGTTACCAAAGCTAAGGGATTTTCGGTTCAAACTCAGTATAGAATTTAGTATGTACTTGTGTCCATTGTTTTTAAAATAAAGTGCATGTATTCTCAGCCCAAAAATATAGATTGCAAAAGCAATTAAAAAGGGAGCAAATGAAACTCACCTTAGCAGTACATAAAGTCGTTCACCGAAATGTGATCGAAACTTGGAATACCAAATAACCGTAGATCTCAACCTAGAGAACATATGTTGGTCAATAATTGTCTATCAAGCTAGGTCAGGTCATGTAGTGACCAGAACTTTTCCATGTATATATATACTAATTGAGATTGATATTTACATGATTAAATGTTTCCAACATATTAAGCAATCAAACTTGTTAAGACTTGATTAATTGAAATATGTTTCATATAGACAATTGACCACCCAAGTTGACCGGTGATTCACGAATGTTAAAACTTGTAAAAACTATATGATGACATATATATGGATATATATATAGTTAACATGATACTATGATAAGTAAACATATCATTAAGTATATTAACAATGAACTACATATGTAAAAATAAGACTACTAACTTAATGATTTTTAAATAAGACATATATGTAACGATTATCGTTGTAAAGACATTTAATGTATATATATCATATTAAGAGATATTCATACATGATAATATCATGATAATATAATAATTTAAAATCTCATTTGATATTATAAACATTGGTTTAACAACATTTAACAAGATCGTTAACCTAAAGGTTTCAAAACAACACTTACATGTAACGACTAACGATGACTTAACGACTCAGTTAAAATGTATATACATGTAGTGTTTTAATATGTATTTATACACTTTTGAAAGACTTTAATACACTTATCAAAATACTTCTACTTAACAAAAATGCTTACAATTACATCCTCGTTCAGTTTCATCAACAATTCTACTCGTATGCACCCGTATTCGTACTCGTACAATACACAGCTTTTATATGTATGTACTATTGGTATATACACTCCAATGATCAACTCTTAGCAGCCCATGTGAGTCACCTAACACATGTGGGAACCATCATTTGGCAACTAGCATGAAATATCTCATAAAATTACAAAAATATGAGTAATCATTCATGACTTATTTACATGAAAACAAAATTACATATCCTTTATATCTAATCCATACACCAATGACCAAAAACACCTACAAACACTTTAATTCTTCAATTTTCTTCATATAATTGATCTCTCTCAAGTTCTATCTTCAAGTTCTAAGTGTTCTTCATATATTCTACAAGTTCTAGTTTCATAAAATCAAGAATACTTTCAAGTTTGCTAGCTCACTTCCAATCTTGTAAGGTGATCATCCAACCTCAAGAAATCTTTGTTTCTTACAGTAGGTTATCATTCTAATACAAGGTAATAATCATATTCAAACTTTGGTTCAATTTCTATAACTATAACAATCTTATTTCAAGTGATGATCTTACTTGAACTTGTTTTCGTGTCATGATTCTGCTTCAAGAACTTCGAGCCATCCAAGGATCCATTGAAGCTAGATCTATTTTTCTCTTTTCCAGTAGGTTTATCCAAGGAACTTAAGGTAGTAATGATGTTCATAACATCATTCGATTCATACATATAAAGCTATCTTATTCGAAGGTTTAAACATGTAATCACTAGAACATAGTTTAGTTAATTCTAAGCTTGTTCGCAAACAAAAGTTAATCCTTCTAACTTGACTTTTAAAATCAACTAAACACATGTTCTATATCTATATGATATGCTAACTTAATGATTTAAAACCTGGAAACACGAAAAACACCGTAAAACCGGATTTACGCCGTCGTAGTAACACCGCGGGCTGTTTTGGGTTAGTTAATTAAAAACTATGATAAACTTTGATTTAAAAGTTGTTATTCTGAGAAAATGATTTTTATTATGAACATGAAACTATATCAAAAAATTATGGTTAAACTCAAAGTGGAAGTATGTTTTCTAAAATGGTCATCTAGACGTCGTTCTTTCGACTGAAATGACTACCTTTACAAAAACGACTTGTAACTTATTTTTTTGACTATAAATCTATACTTTTTCTGTTTAGATTCATAAAATAGAGTTCAATATGAAACCATAGCAATTTGATTCACTCAAAACGGATTTAAAATGAAGAAGTTATGGGTAAAACAAGACTGGATAATTTTTCTCATTTTAGCTACGTGAAAATTGGTAACAAATCTATTCCAACCATAACTTAATCAACTTGTATTGTATATTATGTAATCTTGAGATACCATAGACACGTATACAATGTTTCGACCTATCATGTCGACACATCTATATATATTTCGGAACAACCATAGACACTCTATATGTGAATGTTGGAGTTAGCTATACAGGGTTGAGGTTGATTCCAAAATATATATAGTTTGAGTTATGATCAATACTGAGATACGTATACACTGGGTCGTGGATTGATTCAAGATAATATTTATCGATTTATTTCTGTACATCTAACTGTGGACAACTAGTTGTAGGTTACTAACGAGGACAGCTGACTTAATAAACTTAAAACATCAAAATATATTAAAAGTGTTGTAAATATATTTTGAACATACTTTGATATATATGTATATATTGTTATAGGTTCGTGAATCAACCAGTGTCCAAGTCTTACTTCCCGACGAAGTAAAAATCTGTGAAAGTGAGTTATAGTCCAACTTTTAAAATCTAATATTTTTGGGATGAGAATACATGCAGGTTTTATAAATGATTTACAAAATAGACACAAGTACGTGAAACTACATTCTATGGTTGAATTATCGAAATCGAATATGCCCCTTTTTATTAAGTCTGGTAATCTAAGAATTAGGGAACAGACACCCTAATTGACGCGAATCCTAAAGATAGATCTATTGGGCCTAACAAACCTCATCCAAAGTACCGGATGCTTTAGTACTTCGAAATTTATATCATATCCGAAGGGTGTCCCGGAATGATGGAGATATTCTTATATATTCATCTTGTTAATGTCGGTTACCAGGTGTTCACCATATGAATGATTTTTATCTCTATGTATGGGTTGTGTATTGAAATATGAAATCTTGTGGTCTATTATTATGATTTGATATATATAGGTTAAACCTATAACTCACCAACATTTTTGTTGACGTTTTAAGCATGTTTATTCTCAGGTGATTATTAAGAGCTTCCGCTGTCGCATACTTAAATAAGGACGAGATTTGGAGTCCATGCTTGTATGATATTGTGTAAAAACTGCATTCAAGAAACTTATTTTGTTGTAACATATTTGTATTGTAAACCATTATGTAATGGTCATGTGTAAACAGGATATTTTAGATTATCATTATTTGATAATCTACGTAAAGCTTTTTAACCTTTATTGATGAAATAAAGGTTATGGTTTGTTTTAAAATGAATGCAGTCTTTGAAAAACGTCTCATATAGAGGTCAAAACCTCGCAACGAAATCAATTAATATGGAACGTTTTTAATCAATAAGAACGGGACATTTCAGTTGGTATCAGAGCGTTGGTCTTAGAGAACCAGAATTTTGCATTAGTGTGTCTTATCGAGTTTGTTAGGATGCATTAGTGAGTCTGGACTTCGACCGTGTTTACTTGAAAAATGATTGCTTAACAAATTTTGTTGGAAACTATATATTTTTAACATGTGAATATTATGTGATATATTAATCTCTTAACGCGTTTGATATTATGTGATAGATGTCTACCTCTAGAACAAGTCCCATTGACTCACCTAATAATAATGAAGAGTCAAATGTAAATTGGAATGATTCGTGGACTGATTCACAAGTTCCCGAAGAGGAACCGGAAGAAGAGTCGGAACCGGAAGAAGAGTCGGAATCGGAAGAAGAATCAGAACCGGATGAAGAAATAGAACCGGTGGGGGAAATAATAAAATGGTTAAGTAAAAGAAAATCCTCAACCAACCGACCAAGGTTAATTATGGTCAATGGTGTTTCCGCCAAGGAAGCAAAATATTGGGAGGATTACCAATTCTCCGATGAATCGGATTCCGATGATGTTATAGAAATTACCCCAACTGAATTTAAAAAGGCAAAAGAAAATAATAAGGGAAAGGGCATAAAAATTGAGAAATCTAATTCCAACCCCGATGAACTTTATATGTATCGTCAACCCCCGAAGTCCTTAAGTTGTAACAATGACCCGGGAACCTCTAAACCACCAGGTTTTTCTAAACCAATGTGGAAAATGACGGCTCGTATTAGGGGAACATCATATATCCCTAGAAACTTGGCAAAACGAACCAAAACCGAAGAAGAAGAAACAAGCGAGTCGGAATAAGATAGTTGTATTCGTGTGGTGTAATATATGTAATATAGTGTGCTTATGCTTTATGATATATGTAAAAATTGCTTGTATTAATAAGTATTTTTTTTATGAATCTAACTCTTGTCTATTTTACAGTATAAAAACACAAAATGGATAGACAACCCAATATTTTAAGAGACCTACCCGGAGACATGATTGATGAAATCTTGTCTAGAGTCGGTCAGAATTCTTCGGCACAACTATTTAAGACGAGATCAGTTTGTAAGACATTCGAAGAACGTTCCAAGAATGCCTTGGTTTATAAAAGGCTTTCGTTCGAAAGATGGGGGATATCACATTGGGAAATCCATAAGTTACGATGTGTTTTCTTTGACGCATATATTGCGGGGAACTCAAATGCTATTTTACGCAATGGGTTAAGAAATTATTTTGACTCAATATATCCGAATATTGGACTTCATGATTTAGAAAAAGCGGCTAACATGCAACATAAAGAAGCATGTTATGCTTACGGATTAGTAATGTTCGCTTCTCACCAAAGTGAGAACAAGAACATCGGGCTACAACTATTAAACAAAACGTTCCCACAAGTGACGGAGTCGGTAATTGGGGTAAGAAATGAGGTTTTTAGATTGTTACGGGACTGTTGGACATTACGTAACCCTCGTCCATTTGACGACGTTACAACACGCTGTCTTATCAACGGCCATAACGGTTATGTTCCACAAGACCAAGGATGGGAAGTAATCCTAGTAAAACCAGAATGCATGACTTGTTTCTGGACGTATGAATTACGTGTCTTTATTGCCTTTGCTGAACGACTTGTGTACTAGCTAGAATTATCTTCACAACCATCTTGTATCAAATTTATTGTGTGCTATATTTCATGCTATATGTATAATAAGCGGTATTGTAAGTTTGTAAAATATTGTGTAAAAGTTTGAACGCAAAATATTATTATAATCAGTTTTTCATATAGAATTGTAGTAGTTGAATTGTATATTAGCTACTAAGTATGAACTTAACGGGTAGGTACTACCCGAATTTAAACTTATAAAACGCTAATATGAAGAAAAAGCTTTTATAAATGAGTTCATATTATGCTACGAAATACTATTAACTACTCTTAATATTCTGTATGATTAACTTGTTCCATTTGACTATTTTGAAGGAAATGGCACCGACTACTCGACACACCGTGAATATGAATGAAGAGGAATTCCGTACTTTTCTAGCTTCAAACATAGCCGCAGTACATGCTGCGCTACATACCAACAATAACCTTGGATCTGGCAGTACAGGAAATCGTGTAGGATGCACCTACAAAGAATTCACTGCCTGCAAACCTTTGGAATTTGATGGAACCGAAGGACCGATCGGATTGAAACGGTGGACCGAGAAGGTCGAATCGGTGTTTGCCATAAGTAAGTGTACTGAAGAGGACAAAGTGAAGTACGCTACGCATACCTTCACAGGTTCTGCGTTAACATGGTGGAATACCTATCTAGAGCAAGTGGGACAAGATGATGCGTACGCACTACCGTGGTCAGTATTCAAGCACTTGATGAACGATAAGTACCGTCCCAGAACCGAGGTCAATAAGCTTAAGACAGAACTTAGAGGGTTACGAACCCAAGGATTTGATATTACCACGTACGAAAGACGATTCACAGAATTGTGCCTATTGTGTCCGGGAGCATTCGAAGATGAGGAAGAGAAGATCGATACGTTTGTGAAAGGATTACCGGAAATAATCCAAGAAGATATAAGTTCACACGAGCCCGCCTCCATACAACAGGCATGTAGAATGGCTCACAAACTAGTGAACCAGATTGAAGAAAGAATTAAAGAACAGACTGCTGAAGAGGCCAATGTGAAGCAAGTCAAAAGAAAGTGGGAGGAAAACGGTGATAAGAATCACCAATACCACAACAACAGCAATTACAACAATAATCGCAACAATTATCCCAACAATCGCAACATCAATCGCAACTACAACAAACGGCCCAACAATAACAACAACAACAACAACAACAGCAACTACAACAATCATCCCAACAACAATAATAACCGCAACAACAACAACAATCAGAAGCAGCTATGCCAAAGGTGTGAAAAGTATCACTCGGGGTTCTGCACCAAATTTTGCAACAAGTGTAAAAGAAATGGTCATAGCGCGGTGAAGTGTGAGGTCTACGGACCAGGGGTTAATAGAATGAAAGGAACAAATGGTGTCGGAACGAGTAATGGCGGAGCAAGTTATGCCAATGTAGTTTGTTATAAATGTGGAAAACCGGGCCACATTATTAGAAATTGCCCGAACCAGGAGAACACGAATGGACAAGGCCGCGGAAGAGTTTTCAATATTAATGCGGCAGAGGCACAGGAAGACCCGGAGCTTGTTACGGGTACGTTTCTTATTGACAATAAATCTGCTTACGTTTTATTTGATTCGGGTGCGGATAGAACCTATATGAGTAGAGATTTTTGTGCTAAATTAAGTTGTCCATTGACGCCTTTGGATAGTAAATTTTTACTCGAATTAGCAAATGGTAAATTAATTTCAGCAGATAATATATGTCGGAATCGAGAAATTAAACTGGTTAGCGAAACATTTAAGATTGATTTGATACCAGTAGAGTTAGGGAGTTTTGATGTGATAATCGGTATGGACTGGTTGAAAGAAGTGAAAGCAGAGATCGTTTGTTACAAAAATGCAATTCGCATTATACGAGAAAAAGGAAAACCCTTAATGGTGTACGGAGAAAAGGGCAACACGAAGCTACATCTTATTAGTAATTTGAAGGCACAAAAACTAATAAGAAAAGGATGCTATGCTGTTCTAGCACACGTCGAGAAAGTACAAACTGAAGAAAAGAGCATCAATGATGTTCCCATTGCAAAAGAATTTCCCGATGTATTTCTGAAAGAATTACCGGGATTACCCCCACATCGATCCGTTGAATTTCAAATAGATCTTGTACCAGGAGCTGCACCAATAGCTCGTGCTCCTTACAGACTCGCACCCAGCGAGATGAAAGAACTGCAAAGCCAATTACAAGAACTTTTAGAGCGTGGTTTCATTCGACCAAGCACATCACCGTGGGGAGCTCCTGTTTTGTTTGTCAAGAAGAAAGATGGTACATTCAGGTTGTGTATCGACTATCGAGAGTTGAACAAACTTACCATCAAGAACCGCTACCCACTACTGAGAATCGACGACTTATTTGATCAACTACAAGGCTCGTCTGTTTATTCAAAGATTGACTTACGTTCCGGGTATCATCAAATGCGGGTGAAAGAAGATGATATTCCAAAGACTGCTTTCAGAACACGTTACGGTCATTACGAGTTTAGGGTCATGCCGTTTGGTTTAACTAATGCACCAGCTGTGTTCATGGACCTTATGAACCGAGTGTGTGGACCATACCTTGACAAGTTTGTCATTGTTTTCATTGATGACATACTTATTTACTCAAAGAATGACCAAGAACACAGTGAACATTTGAGAAAGGTGTTAAAAGTATTGAGGAAGGAAGAATTGTACGCTAAGTTTTCAAAGTGTGCATTTTGGTTGGAAGAAGTTCAATTCCTCGGTCACATAGTGAACAAAGAAGGTATTAAGGTGGATCCGGCAAAGATAGAAACTGTTGAAAAGTGGGAAACCCCGAAAACTCCGAAACACATACGCCAGTTTTTAGGACTAGCTGGTTACTACAGAAGGTTCATCCAAGGCTTTTCCAGAATAGCAAAACCCTTGACTGCATTAACGCATAAAGGGAAGAAATTTGAATGGAATGATGAACAAGAGAAAGCGTTTCAGTTATTGAAGAAAAAGCTAACTACGGCACCTATATTATCATTGCCTGAAGGGAATGATGATTTTGTGATTTATTGTGACGCATCAAAGCAAGGTCTCGGTTGTGTATTAATGCAACGAACGAAGGTTATTGCTTATGCGTCTAGACAATTGAAGATTCACGAACCAAATTATACGACGCATGATTTGGAATTAGGCGCGGTTGTTTTTGCATTAAAGACTTGGAGGCACTACTTATATGGGGTCAAAAGTATTATATATACCGACCACAAAAGTCTTCAACACATATTTAATCAAAAACAACTGAATATGAGGCAGCGTAGGTGGATTGAATTGTTGAATGATTACGGCTTTGAGATTCGTTACCACCTGGGGAAGGCAAATGTGGTAGCCGATGCCTTGAGCAGGAAGGATAGAGAACCCATTCGAGTAAAATCTATGAATATAATGATTCATAATAACCTTACTACTCAAATAAAGGAGGCGCAACAAGGAGTTTTAAAAAAGGGAAATTTAAAGGATGAAATACCCAAAGGATCGGAGAAGCATCTTAATATTCGGGAAGACGGAACCCGGTATAGGGTTGAAAGGATTTGGGTACCAAAATTTGGAGATATGAGAGAAATGGTACTTAGAGAAGCTCATAAAACCAGATACTCAATACATCCTGGAACGGGGAAGATGTACAAGGATCTCAAGAAACATTTTTGGTGGCCGGGTATGAAAGCCGATGTTGCTAAATACGTAGGAGAATGTTTGACGTGTTCTAAGGTCAAAGCTGAGCATCAGAAACCATCAGGTCTACTTCAACAACCCGAAATCCCGGAATGAAAATGGGAAAACATTACCATGGATTTCATCACTAAATTGCCAAGGACTGCAAGTGGTTTTGATACTATTTGGGTAATAGTTGATCGTCTCACCAAATCAGCACACTTCCTACCAATAAGAGAAGATGACAAGATGGAGAAGTTAGCACGACTGTATTTGAAGGAAGTCATCTCCAGACATGGAATACCAATCTCTATTATCTCTGATAGGGATGGCAGATTTATTTCAAGATTCTGGCAGACATTACAACAAGCATTAGGAACTCATCTAGACATGAGTACTGCCTATCATCCACAAACTGATGGGCAGAGCGAAAGGACGATACAAACGCTTGAAGACATGCTGCGAGCATGTGTTATTGATTTCGGAAACAGTTGGGATCGACATCTACCGTTAGCAGAATTTTCCTACAACAACAGCTACCATTCAAGCATTGAGATGGCGCCTTTTGAAGCACTTTATGGTAGAAAGTGCAGGTCTCCGATTTGTTGGAGTGAAGTGGGGGATAGACAGATTACGGGTCCGGAGATTATACAAGAAACTACCGAGAAGATCATCCAAATTCAACAACGGTTGAAAACCGCCCAAAGTCGACAAAAGAGCTACGCTGACATTAAAAGAAAAGATATAGAATTTGAAATTGGAGAGATGGTCATGCTTAAAGTTGCACCTTGGAAAGGCGTTGTTCGATTTGGTAAACGAGGGAAATTAAATCCAAGATATATTGGACCATTCAAGATTATTGATCGTGTCGGACCAGTAGCTTACCGACTTGAGTTACCTCAACAACTCGCGGCTGTACATAACACTTTCCACGTCTCGAATTTGAAGAAATGTTTTTCTAAAGAAGATCTCACTATTCCGTTAGATGAAATCCAAATCAACGAAAAACTTCAATTCATCGAAGAACCCGTCGAAATAATGGATCGTGAGGTTAAAAGACTTAAGCAAAACAAGATACCAATTGTTAAGGTTCGATGGAATGCTCGTAGAGGACCCGAGTTCACCTGGGAGCGTGAAGATCAGATGAGGAAGAAATATCCGCATCTATTTCCAGAAGATTCGTCAACACCTTCAACAGCTTAAAATTTCGGGACGAAATTTATTTAACGGGTAGGTACTGTAGTGACCCGAACTTTTCCATGTATATATATATTAATTGAGATTGATATTTACATGATTAAATGTTTCCAACATGTTAAGCAATCAAACTTGTTAAGACTTGATTAATTGAAATATGTTTCATATAGACAATTGACCACCCAAGTTGACCGGTGATTCACGAATGTTAAAACTTGTAAAAACTATATGATGACATATATATGGATATATATATAGTTAACATGATACTATGATAAGTAAACATATCATTAAGTATATTAACAATGAACTACATATGTAAAAATAAGACTACTAACTTAATGATTTTTAAATAAGACATATATGTAACGATTATCGTTGTAAAGACATTTAATGTATATATATATCATATTAAGAGATATTCATACATGATAATATCATGATAATATAATAATTTAAAATCTCATTTGATATTATAAACATTGGTTTAACAACATTTAACAAGATCGTTAACCTAAAGGTTTCAAAACAACACTTACATGTAACGACTAACGATGACTTAACGACTCAGTTAAAATGTATATACATGTAGTGTTTTAATATGTATTTATACACTTTTGAAAGACTTTAATACACTTATCAAAATACTTCTACTTAACAAAAATGCTTACAATTACATCCTCGTTCAGTTTCATCAACAATTCTACTCGTATGCACCCGTATTTGTACTCGTACAATACACAGCTTTTAGATGTATGTACTATTGGTATATACACTCCAATGATCAACTATTAGCAGCCCATGTGAGTCACCTAACACATTTGGGAACCATCATTTGGCAACTAGCATGAAATATCTCATAAAATTACAAAAATATGAGTAATCATTCATGACTTATTTACATGAAAACAAAATTACATATCCTTTATATCTAATCCATACACCAATGACCAAAAACACCTACAAACACTTTAATTCTTCAATTTTCTTCATCTAATTGATCTCTCTCAAGTTCTATCTTCAAGTTCTAAGTGTTCTTCATATATTCTACAAGTTCTAGTTTCATAAAATCAAGAATACTTTCAAGTTTGCTAGCTCACTTCCAATCTTGTAAGGTGATCATCCAACCTCAAGAAATCTTTGTTTCTTACAGTAGGTTATCATTCTAATACAAGGTAATAATCATATTCAAACTTTGGTTCAATTTCTATAACTATAACAATCTTATTTCAAGTGATGATCTTACTTGAACTTGTTTTCGTGTCATGATTCTGCTTCAAGAACTTCGAGCCATCCAAGGATCCATTGAAGCTAGATCTATTTTTCTCTTTTCCAGTAGGTTTATCCAAGGAACTTAAGGTAGTAATGATGTTCATAACATCATTCGATTCATACATATAAAGCTATCTTATTCGAAGGTTTAAACATGTAATCACTAGAACATAGTTTAGTTAATTCTAAACTTGTTCGCAAACAAAAGTTAATCCTTCTAACTTGACTTTTAAAATCAACTAAACACATGTTCTATATCTATATGATATGCTAACTTAATGATTTAAAACCTGGAAACACGAAAAACACCGTAAAACCGGATTTACGCCGTCGTAGTAACATCGCGGGCTGTTTTGGGTTAGTTAATTAAAAACTATGATAAACTTTGATTTAAAAGTTGTTATTCTGAGAAAATGATTTTTATTATGAACATGAAACTATATCCAAAAATTATGGTTAAACTCAAAGTGGAAGTATGTTTTCTAAAATGGTCATCTAGACGTCGTTCTTTCGACTGAAATGACTACCTTTACAAAAACGACTTGTAACTTATTTTTTCGACTATAAATCTATACTTTTTCTGTTTATATTCATAAAATAGAGTTCAATATGAAACCATAGCAATTTGATTCACTCAAAACGGATTTAAAATGAAGAAGTTATGGGTAAAACAAGACTGGATAATTTTTCTCATTTTAGCTACGTGAAAATTGGTAACAAATCTATTCCAACCATAACTTTATCAACTTGTATTGTATATTATGTAATCTTGAGATACCATAGACACGTATAAAATGTTTCGACCTATCATGTCGACACATCTATATATATTTCGGAACAACCATAGACACTCTATATGTGAATGTTGGAGTTAGCTATACAGGGTTGAGGTTGATTCCAAAATATATATAGTTTGAGTTGTGATCAATACTGAGATACGTATACACTGGGTCATGGATTGAGTCAAGATAATATTTATCGATTTATTTCTGTACATCTAACTGTGGACAACTAGTTGTAGGTTACTAACGAGGACAGCTGACTTAATAAACTTAAAACATCAAAATATATTAAAAGTGTTGTAAATATATTTTGAACATACTTTGATATATATGTATATATTGTTATAGGTTCGTGAATCAACCAGTGGCCAAGTCTTACTTCCCGACGAAGTAAAAATCTGTGAAAGTGAGTTATAGTCCCACTTTTAAAATCTAATATTTTTGGGATGAGAATGAAATGTCCCGTTCTTATTGATTAAAAACGTTCCATATTAATTGATTTCGTTGCGAGGTTTTGACCTCTATATGAGACATTTTTCAAAGACTGCATTCATTTTTAAACAAACCATAACCTTTATTTCATCAATAAAGGTTTAAAAAGCTTTACGTAGATTATCAAATAATGATAATCTAAAATATCCTGTTTACACACGACCATTACATAATGGTTTACAATACAAATATGTTACAACAAAATAAGTTTCTTGAATGCAGTTTTTACACAATATCATACAAGCATGGACTCCAAATCTTGTCCTTATTTAAGTATGCGACAGCGGAAGCTCTTAATAATCACCTGAGAATAAACATGCTTAAAACGTCAACAAAAATGTTGATGAGTTATAGGTTTAACCTATATATATCAAATCGTAACAATAGACCACAAGATTTCATATTTCAATACACATCCCATACATAGAGATAAAAATCATTCATATGGTGAACACCTGGTAACCGACATTAACAAGATGCATATATAAGAATATCCCCATCATTCCAGGACACCCTTCGGATATGATATAAATTTCGAAGTACTAAAGCATCCGGTTCTTTGGATGGGGTTTGTTAGACCCAATAGATCTATCTTTAGGATTCGCGTCAATTAGGGTGTCTGTTCCCTAATTCTTAGATTACCAGACTTAATAAAAAGGGGCATATTCGATTTCGATAATTCAACCATAGAATGTAGTTTCATGTACTTGTGTCTATTTTGTAAATCATTTATAAAACCTGTATGTATTCTCATCCCAAAAATATTAGATTTTAAAAGTGGGACTATAACTCACTTTCACAGATTTTTACTTCGTCGGGAAGTAAGACTTGACCACTGGTTGATTCACGAACCTATAACAATATATACATATATATCAAAGTATGTTCAAAATATATTTACAACACTTTTAATATATTTTGATGTTTTAAGTTTATTAAGTCAGCTGTCCTCGTTAGTAACCTATAACTAGTTGTCCACAGTTAGATATACAGAAATAAATCGATAAATATTATCTTGAATCAATCCACGACCCAGTGTATACGTATCTCAGTATTGATCACAACTCAAACTATACATATTTTGGAATCAACCTCAACCCTGTATAGCTAACTCCAACATTCACATATAGAGTGTCTATGGTTGTTCCGAAATATATCTAGATGTGTCGACATGATAGGTCGAAACATTGTATACGTGTCTATGGTATCTCAAGATTACATAATATACAATACAAGTTGATTAAGTTATGGTTGGAATATATTTGTTACCAATTTTCACGTAGCTAAAATGAGAAAAATTATCCAATCTTGTTTTACCCATAACTTCTTCATTTTAAATCCGTTTTGAGTGAATCAAATTGCTATGGTTTCATATTGAACTCTATTTTATGAATCTAAACAGAAAAAGTATAGGTTTATAGTCAGAAAAATAAGTTACAAGTCATTTTTGTAAAGGTAGTCATTTCAGTCGAAAGAACGACGTCTAGATGACCATTTTAGAAAACATACTTCCACTTTGAGTTTAACCATAATTTTTGGATATAGTTTCATGTTCATAATAAAAATCATTTTCTCAGAATAACAACTTTTAAATCAAAGTTTATCATAGTTTTTAATTAACTAACCCAAAACAGCCCGCGGTGTTACTACGACGGCGTAAATCCGGTTTTACGGTGTTTTTCGTGTTTCCAGGTTTTAAATCATTAAGTTAGCATATCATATAGATATAGAACATGTGTTTAGTTGATTTTAAAAGTCAAGTTAGAAGGATTAACTTTTGTTTGCGAACAAGTTTAGAATTAACTAAACTATGTTCTAGTGATTACAAGTTTAAACCTTCGAATAAGATAGCTTTATATGTATGAATCAAATGATGTTATGAACATCATTACTACCTTAAGTTCTTGGATAAACCTACTGGAAAAGAGAAAAAAAGGATCTAGCTTCAATGGATCCTTGGATGGCTCGAAGTTCTTGAAGCAGAATCATGACACGAAAACAAGTTCAAGTAAGATCATCACTTGAAATAAGATTGTTATAGTTATAGAAATTGAACCAAAGTTTGAATATGATTATTACCTTGTATTAGAATGATAACCTACTGTAATAAACAAAGATTTCTTGAGGTTGGATGATCACCTTACAAGATTGGAAGTGAGCTAGCAAACTTGAAAGTATTCTTGATTTTATGAAACTAGAACTTTTGGAATTTATGAAGAACACTTAGAACTTGAAGATAGAACTTGAGAGAGATCAATTAGATGAAGAAAATTGAAGAATGAAAGTGTTTGTAGGTGTTTTTGGTCGTTGGTGTATGGATTAGATATAAAGGATATGTAATTTTGTTTTCATGTAAATAAGTCATGAATGATTACTCATATTTTTGTAATTTTATGAGATATTTCATGCTAGTTGCCAAATGATGGTTCCCACATGTGTTAGGTGACTCACATGGGCTGCTAAGAGCTGATCATTGGAGTGTATATACCAATAGTACATACATCTAAAAGCTGTGTATTGTACGAGTACGAATACGGGTGCATACGAGTAGAATTGTTGATGAAACTGAACGAGGATGTAATTGTAAGCATTTTTGTTAAGTAAAAGTATTTTGATAAGTGTATTGAAGTCTTTCAAAAGTGTATAAATACATATTAAAACACTACATGTATATACATTTTAACTGAGTCGTTAAGTCATCGTTAGTCGTTACATGTAAGTGTTGTTTTGAAACTTTTAGGTTAACGATCTTGTTAAATGTTGTTAACCCAATGTTTATAATATCAAATGAGATTTTAAATTATTATATTATCATGATATTATCATGTATGAATATCTCTTAATATGATATATATACATTAAATGTCTTTACAACGATAATCGTTACATATATGTCTCGTTTAAAAATCATTAAGTTAGTAGTCTTGTTTTTACATATGTAGTTCATTGTTAATATACTTAATGATATGTTTACTTATCATAGTATCATTTTAACTATATATATATCCATATATATGTCATCATATAGTTTTTACAAGTTTTAACGTTCGTGAATCACCGGTCAACTTGGGTGGTCAATTGTCTATATGAAACATATTTCAATTAATCAAGTCTTAACAAGTTTGATTGCTTAACATGTTGGAAACATTTAATCATGTAAATATCAATCTCAATTAATATATATAAACATGGAAAAGTTCGGGTCACTACAGTACCTACCCGTTAAATAAATTTCGTCCCGAAATTTTAAGCTGTTGAAGGTGTTGATGAATCTTCTGGAAATAGATGCGGGTATTTCTTCTTCATCTGATCTTCACGCTCCCAGGTGAACTCGGGTCCTCTACGAGCATTCCATCGAACCTTAACAATTGGTAACTTGTTTTGCTTAAGTCTTTTAACCTCACGATCCATTATTTCGACGGGTTCTTCGATGAATTGAAGTTTTTCGTTGATTTGGATTTCATCTAACGGAATAGTGAGATCTTCTTTAGCAATACATTTCTTCAAATTCGAGACGTGGAAAGTGTTATGTACAGCCGCGAGTTGTTGAGGTAACTCAAGTCGGTAAGCTACTGGTCCGACACGATCAATAATCTTGAATGGTCCAATATACCTTGGATTTAATTTCCCTCGTTTACCAAATCGAACAACGCCTTTCCAAGGTGCAACTTTAAGCATGACCATCTCTCCAATTTCAAATTCTATATCTTTTCTTTTAATGTCAGCGTAGCTCTTTTGTCGACTTTGGGCAGTTTTCAACCGTTGTTGAATTTGGATGATCTTCTCGGTAGTTTCTTGTATAATCTCCGGACCCGTAATCCATCTATCCCCCACCTCACTCCAACAAATTGGAGACCTGCACTTTCTACCATAAAGTGCTTCAAACGGCGCCATCTCAATGCTTGAATGGTAGCTGTTGTTGTAGGAAAATTCTGCTAACGGTAGATGTCGATCCCAACTGTTTCCGAAATCAATAACACATGCTCGTAGCATGTCTTCAAGTGTTTGTATCGTCCTTTCGTTCTGCCCATCAGTTTGTGGATGATAGGCAGTACTCATGTCTAGACGAGTTCCTAATGCTTGCTGTAATGTCTGCCAGAATCTTGAAATAAATCTGCCATCCCTATCAGAGATAATAGAGATTGGTATTCCATGTCTGGAGATGACTTCCTTCAAATACAGTCGTGCTAACTTCTCCATCTTGTCATCTTCTCTTATTGGTAGAAAGTGTGCGGATTTGGTGAGACGATCAACTATTACCCAAATAGTATCAAAACCACTTGCAGTCCTTGGCAATTTAGTGATGAAATCCATGGTAATGTTTTCCCATTTCCATTCCGGGATTTCGGGTTGTTGAAGTAGACCTGATGGTTTCTAATGCTCAGCTTTGACCTTAGAACACGTCAAACATTCTCCTACGTATTTAGCAACATTGGCTTTCATACCCGACCACCAAAAATGTTTCTTGAGATCCTTGTACATCTTCCCCGTTCCAGGATGTATTGAGTATCTGGTTTTATGAGCTTCTCTAAGTACCATTTCTCTCATATCTCCAAATTTTGGTACCCAAATCCTTTCAGCCATATACCGGGTTCCGTCTTCCCGAATATTAAGATGCTTCTCCGATCCTTTGGGTATTTCATCCTTTAAATTTTCCTCTTTTAAAACTCCTTGTTGCGCCTCCTTTATTTGAGTAGTAAGGTTATTATGAATCATTATATTCATAGATTTTACTCGAATGGGTTCTCTGTCCTTCCTGCTCAAGGCATCGGCTACCACCTTTGCCTTCCCCGGGTGGTAACGAATCTCAAAGTCGTAATCATTCAATAATTCAATCCACCTACGCTGCCTCATATTCCGTTGTTTCTGATTAAATATGTGTTGAAGACTTTTGTGGTCGGTATATATAATACTTTTGACCCCATATAAGTAGTGCCTCCAAGTCTTTAATGCAAAAACAACCGCGCCTAATTCCAAATCATGCGTCGTATAATTTTGTTCGTGAATCTTCAATTGTCTAGACGCATAAGCAATCACCTTCGTTCGTTGCATTAATACACAACCGAGACCTTGCTTTGATGCATCACAATAAATCACAAAATCATCATTCCCTTCAGGCAATGACAATATAGGTGCCGTAGTTAGCTTTTTCTTCAATAACTGAAACGGTTTCTCTTGTTCATCATTCCATTCAAATTTCTTCCCTTTATGCGTTAATGCAGTCAAGGGTTTTGCTATTCTGGAAAAGTCTTGGATGAACCTTCTGTAGTAACCAGCTAGTCCTAAAAACTGGCGTATGTGTTTCGGAGTTTTCGGGGTTTCCCACTTTTCAACAGTTTCTATCTTTGCCGGATCCACCTTAATACCTTCTTTGTTCACTATGTGACCGAGGAATTGAACTTCTTCCAACCAAAATGCACACTTTGAAAACTTAGCGTACAATTCTTCCTTCCTCAATACTTCTAACACCTTTCTCAAATGTTCACCGTGTTCTTGGTCATTCTTTGAGTAAATAAGTATGTCATCAATGAAAACAATGACAAACTTGTCAAGGTATGGTCCACACACTCGGTTCATAAGGTCCATGAACACAGCTGGTGCATTAGTTAAACCAAACGGCATGACCATAAACTCGTAATGACCGTAACGTGTTCTGAAAGCAGTCTTTGGAATATCATCTTCTTTCACCCGCATTTGATGATACCCGGAACGTAAGTCAATCTTTGAATAAACAGACGAGCCTTGTAGTTGATCAAATAAGTCATCGATTCTCGGTAGTGGGTAGCGGTTCTTGATGGTAAGTTTGTTCAACTCTCGGTAGTCGATACACAACCTGAATGTACCATCTTTCTTCTTGACAAACAAAATAGGAGCTCCCCACGGTGATGTGCTTGGTCGAATGAAACCACGCTCTAAAAGTTCTTGTAATTGGCTTTGTAGTTCTTTCATCTCGCTGGGTGCGAGTCTGTAAGGAGCACGAGCTATTGGTGCAGCTCCTGGTACAAGATCTATTTGAAATTCAACGGATCGATGTGGGGGTAATCCCGGTAATTCTTTCGGAAATACATCGGGAAATTCTTTTGCAATGGGAACATCATTGATGCTCTTTTCTTCAGTTTGTACTTTC
Organism: Rutidosis leptorrhynchoides; assembly: GCF_046630445.1. Classification (NCBI taxonomy): domain Eukaryota; kingdom Viridiplantae; phylum Streptophyta; class Magnoliopsida; order Asterales; family Asteraceae; genus Rutidosis; species Rutidosis leptorrhynchoides. Next base: position 59,147,169 of record NC_092336.1, on the reverse strand, counting down.
TCGACGTGTGCTAGAACAGCATAGCAACCTTTTCTTATTAGTTTTTGTGCCTTCAAATTACTAATAAGATGTAGCTTCGTATTGCCCTTTTCTCCGTACACCATTAAGGGTTTTCCTTTTTCTCGTATAATGCGAATTGCATTTTTGTAACAAACGATCTCCGCTTTCACTTCTTTCAACCAGTCCATACCGATTATCACATCAAAACTCCCTAACTCTACTGGTATCAAATCAATCTTAAATGTTTCGCTAACCAGTTTAATTTCTCGATTCCGACATATATTATCTGCTGAAATTAATTTACCATTTGCTAATTCGAGTAAAAATTTACTATCCAAAGGCGTCAATGGACAACTTAATTTAGCACAAAAATCTCTACTCATATAGCTTCTATCCGCACCCGAATAAAATAAAACGTAAGCAGATTTATTGTCAATAAGAAACGTACCCGTAACAAGCTCCGGGTCTTCCTGTGCCTCTGCCGCATTAATATTGAAAACTCTTCCACGGCCTTGTCCATTCGTGTTCTCCTGGTTCGGGCAATTTCTAATAATGTGGCCCGGTTTTCCACATTTATAACAAACTACATTGGCATAACTTGCTCCGACACTACTTGCTCCGCCATTACTCGTTCCGACACCATTTGTTCCTTTTGTTCTATTAACCCCTGGTCCGTAGACCTCACACTTCGCCGCGCTCTGACCATTTCTTTTACACTTGTTTCAAAATTTGGTGCAGAACCCCGAGTGATTCTTTTCACACCTTTGGCATAGCTGCTTCTGATTGTTGTTGTTATTGCGGTTATTATTGTTGTTGGGATGATTGTTGTAGTTGCTGTTGTTGTTGTTGTTGTTGTTGTTGTTGTTGGGCCGTTTGTTGTAGTTGCGATTGATGTTGCGATTGTTGGGATAATTGTTGCGATTGCTGTTGTTGTTGTATTGGTGATTCTTATCACCATTTTCCTCCCACTTTCTTTTAACTTGCTTCACATTGGCCTCTTCAGCAGTCTGTTCTTTAATTCTTTCTTCAATCTGGTTCACTAGTTTGTGAGCCATTCTACATGCCTGTTGTATGGAGGTGGGCTCGTGTGAACTTATATCTTCTTGGATTCTTTCCGGTAATCCTTTCACAAACGCGTCAATCTTCTCTTCCTCATCTTTGAATGCTCCCGGACACAATAGGCACAATTCTGTGAATCGTCTTTCATACGTGGTAATATCAAATCCTTGGGTTCGTAACCCTCTAAGTTCTGTCTTGAGCTTATTGACCTCGGTTCTGGGACGGTACTTCTCGTTCATCAAGTGCTTGAATGCTGACCACGGTAGTGCGTACGCATCGTCTTGTCCCACTTGCTCTAGATAGGTATTCCACCATGTTAACGCAGAACCTGTGAAGGTATGCGTAGCGTACTTCACTTTGTCCTCTTCAGTACACTTACTTATGGCAAACACCGATTCGACCTTCTCGATCCACCGTTTCAATCCGATCGGTCCTTCGGTTCCATCAAATTCCAAAGGTTTGCAGGCAGTAAATTCTTTGTAGGTGCATCCTACACGATTTCCTGTACTGCTAGATCCAAGGTTATTGTTGGTATGTAGCGCAGCCTGTACTGCGGCTATATTTGAAGCTAGAAAAGTACGGAATTCCTCTTCATTCATATTCACTGTGTGTCGAGTAGTCGGTGCCATTTCCTTCAAAATAGTCAAATGGAACAAGTTAATCATACAGAATATTAAGAGTAGTTAATAGTATTTCGTAGCATAATATGAACTCATTTATAAAAGCTTTTTCTTCATTTTAGCATTTTATAAGTTTAAATTCGGGTAGTACCTACCCGTTAAGTTCATACTTAGTAGCTAATATACAATTCAACTACTACAATTCTATATGAAAAACTGATTATAATAATATTTCGCGTTCAAACTTTTATACAATATTTTACAAACTTACAATACCACTTATTTTACATAAAGCATGAAATATAGCACACAATAACTTTGATACAAGATAGTTGTGAAGATAATTCTAGCTAGTACACAAGTCGTTCAGCGAAGGCAATAAAGACACGTAATTCATACGTCCAGAAACAAGTCATGCATTCTGGTTTTACTAGGACTACTTCCCATCCTTGGTCTTGTGGAACATAACCGTTATGGCCGTTGATAAGACAGCGTGTTGTAACGTCGTCAAAGGGACGAGGGTTACGTAATGTCCAACAGTCCCGTAACAATCTAAAAACCTCATTTCTTACCCCAATTACCGACTCCGTCACTTGTGGGAACGTTTTGTTTAATAGTTGTAGCCCGATGTTCTTGTTCTCACTTTGGTGAGAAGCGAACATTACTAATCCGTAAGCATAACATGCTTCTTTATGTTGCATGTTAGCCGCTTTTTCTAAATCACGAAGTCCAATATTCGGATATATTGAATCAAAATAATTTCTTAACCCATTGCGTAAAATAGCATTTGGGTTCCCCGCAATATATGCGTCAAAGTAAACACATCGTAACTTATGGATTTCCCAATGTGATATCCCCCATCTTTCGAACGAAAGCCTTTTATAAACCAAGGCATTCTTGGAACGTTCTTCGAATGTCTTACAAACTGATCTCGCCTTAAATAGTTGTGCCGAAGAATTCTGACCGACTCTAGACAAGATTTCATCAATCATGTCTCCGGGTAGGTCTCTTAAAATATTTGGTTGTCTATCCATTTTGTATTTTTATACTGTAAAATAGACAAGAGTTAGATTCATAAAAAAAATACTTATTAATACAAGCAATTTTTACATATATCATAAAGCATAAGCACACTATATTACATATATTACACCACACGAATACAACTATCTTATTCCGACTCGCTTGTTTCTTCTTCTTCTTCGGTTTTGGTTCGTTTTGCCAAGTTTCTAGGGATATATGATGTTCCCCTAATACGAGCCGTAATTTTCCACATTGGTTTAGAAAAACCTGGTGGTTTAGAGGTTCCCGGGTCATTGTTACAACTTAAGGACTTCGGGGGTTGACGATACATATAAAGTTCATCGGGGTTGGAATTAGATTTCTCTATTTTTATGCCCTTTCCCTTATTATTTTCTTTTGCCTTTTTAAATTCAGTTGGGGTAATTTCTATTACATCATCGGAATTCTCGTCGGAATCCGATTCATCGGAGAATTGGTAATCCTCCCAATATTTTGCTTCCTTGGCGGAAACACCATTGACCATAATTAACCTTGGTCGGTTGGTTGAGGATTTTCTTTTACTTAACCGTTTTATTATTTCCCCCACCGGTTCTATTTCTTCATCCGGTTCCGATTCTTCTTCCGGTTCTGATTCTTCTTCCGGTTCCGACTCTTCTTCCGGTTCCTCTTCGGGAACTTGTGAATCAGTCCACGAATCATTCCAATTTACATTTGACTCTTCATTATTATTAGGTGAGTCAATGGGACTTGTTCTAGAGGTAGACATCTATCACATAATATCAAACGCGTTAAGAGATTAATATATCACATAATATTCACATGTTAAAAATATATAGTTTCCAACAAAATTTGTTAAGCAATCATTTTTCAAGTAAACACGGTTAAAGTCCAGACTCACTAATGCATCCTAACAAACTCGATAAGACACACTAATGCAAAATTCTGGTTCTCTAAGACCAACGCTCTGATACCAACTGAAATGTCCCGTTCTTATTGATTAAAAACGTTCCATATTAATTGATTTCGTTGCGAGGTTTTGACCTCTATATGAGACATTTTTCAAAGACTGCATTCATTTTTAAACAAACCATAACCTTTATTTCATCAATAAAGGTTTAAAAAGCTTTACGTAGATTATCAAATAATGATAATCTAAAATATCCTGTTTACACACGACCATTACATAATGGTTTACAATACAAATATGTTACAACAAAATAAGTTTCTTGAATGCAGTTTTTACACAATATCATACAAGCATGGACTCCAAATCTTGTCCTTATTTAAGTATGCGATAGCGGAAGCTCTTAATAATCACCTGAGAATAAACATGCTTAAAACGTCAACAAAAATGTTGATGAGTTATAGGTTTAACCTATATATATCAAATCGTAACAATAGACCACAAGATTTCATATTTCAATACACATCCCATACATAGAGATAAAAATCATTCATATGGTGAACACCTGGTAACCGACATTAACAAGATGCATATATAAGAATATCCCCATCATTCCGGGACACCCTTCGGATATGATATAAATTTCGAAGTACTAAAGCATCCGGTTCTTTGGATGGGGTTTGTTAGACCCAATAGATCTATCTTTAGGATTCGCGTCAATTAGGGTGTCTGTTCCCTAATTCTTAGATTACCAGACTTAATAAAAAGGGGCATATTCGATTTCGATAATTCAACCATAGAATGTAGTTTCATGTACTTGTGTCTATTTTGTAAATCATTTATAAAACCTGCATGTATTCTCATCCCAAAAATATTAGATTTTAAAAGTGGGACTATAACTCACTTTCACAGATTTTTACTTCGTCGGGAAGTAAGACTTGGCCACTGGTTGATTCACGAACCTATAACAATATATACATATATATCAAAGTATGTTCAAAATATATTTACAACACTTTTAATATATTTTGATGTTTTAAGTTTATTAAGTCAGCTGTCCTCGTTAGTAACCTATAACTAGTTGTCCACAGTTAGATATACAGAAATAAATCGATAAATATTATCTTGAATCAATCCACGACCCAGTGTATACGTATCTCAGTATTGATCACAACTCAAACTATACATATTTTGGAATCAACCTCAACCCTGTATAGCTAACTCCAACATTCACATATAGAGTGTCTATGGTTGTTCCGAAATATATATAGATGTGTCGACATGATAGGTCGAAACATTGTATACGTGTCTATGGTATCTCAAGATTACATAATATACAATACAAGTTGATTAAGTTATGGTTGGAATATATTTGTTACCAATTTTCACGTAGCTAAAATGAGAAAAATTATCCAATCTTGTTTTACCCATAACTTCTTCATTTTAAATCCGTTTTGAGTGAATCAAATTGCTATGGTTTCATATTGAACTCTATTTTATGAATCTAAACAGAAAAAGTATAGGTTTATAGTCGGAAAAATAAGTTACAAGTCATTTTTGTAAAGGTAGTCATTTCAGTCGAAAGAACGACGTCTAGATGACCATTTTAGAAAACATACTTCCACTTTGAGTTTAACCATAATTTTTGGATATAGTTTCATGTTCATAATAAAAATCATTTTCTCAGAATAACAACTTTTAAATCAAAGTTTATCATAGTTTTTAATTAACTAACCCAAAACAGCCCGCGGTGTTACTACGACGGCGTAAATCCGGTTTTACGGTGTTTTTCGTGTTTCCAGGTTTTAAATCATTAAGTTAGCATATCATATAGATATAGAACATGTGTTTAGTTGATTTTAAAAGTCAAGTTAGAAGGATTAACTTTTGTTTGCGAACAAGTTTAGAATTAACTAAACTATGTTCTAGTGATTACAAGTTTAAACCTTCGAATAAGATAGCTTTATATGTATGAATCAAATGATGTTATGAACATCATTACTACCTTAAGTTCTTGGATAAACCTACTGGAAAAGAGAAAAAAAGGATCTAGCTTCAATGGATCCTTGGATGGCTCGAAGTTCTTGAAGCAGAATCATGACACGAAAACAAGTTCAAGTAAGATCATCACTTGAAATAAGATTGTTATAGTTATAGAAATTGAACCAAAGTTTGAATATGATTATTACCTTGTATTAGAATGATAACCTACTGTAAGAAACAAAGATTTCTTGAGGTTGGATGATCACCTTACAATATTGGAAGTGAGCTAGCAAACTTGAAAGTATTCTTGATTTTATGAAACTAGAACTTTTGGAATTTATGAAGAACACTTAGAACTTGAAGATAGAACTTGAGAGAGATCAATTAGATGAAGAAAATTGAAGAATGAAAGTGTTTGTAGGTGTTTTTGGTCGTTGGTGTATGGATTAGATATAAAGGATATGTAATTTTGTTTTCATGTAAATAAGTCATGAATGATTACTCATATTTTTGTAATTTTATGAGATATTTCATGCTAGTTGCCAAATGATGGTTCCCACATGTGTTAGGTGACTCACATGGGCTGCTAAGAGCTGATCATTGGAGTGTATATACCAATAGTACATACATCTAAAAGCTGTGTATTGTACGAGTACGAATACGGGTACATACGAGTAGAATTGTTGATGAAACTGAACGAGGATGTAATTGTAAGCATTTTTGTTAAGTAAAAGTATTTTGATAAGTGTATTGAAGTCTTTTAAAAGTGTATAAATACATATTAAAACACTACATGTATATACATTTTAACTGAGTCGTTAAGTCATCGTTAGTCGTTACATGTAAGTGTTGTTTTGAAACTTTTAGGTTAACGATCTTGTTAAATGTTGTTAACCCAATGTTTATAATATCAAATGAGATTTTAAATTATTATATTATCATGATATTATCATGTATGAATATCTCTTAATATGATATATATACATTAAATGTCTTTACAACGATAATCGTTACATATATGTCTCGTTTAAAAATCATTAAGTTAGTAGTCTTGTTTTTACATATGTAGTTCATTGTTAATATACTTAATGATATGTTTACTTATCATAGTATCATGTTAACTATATATATATATATCCATATATATGTCATCATATAGTTTTTACAAGTTTTAACGTTCGTGAATCACCGGTCAACTTGGGTGGTCAATTGTCTATATGAAACATATTTCAATTAATCAAGTCTTAACAAGTTTGATTGCTTAACATGTTGGAAACATTTAATCATGTAAATATCAATCTCAATTAATATATATAAACATGGAAAAGTTCGGGTCACTACAGAGAATACATGCAGGTTTTATAAATGATTTACAAAATAGACACAAGTACGTGAAACTACATTCTATGGTTGAATTATCGAAATCGAATATGCCCCTTTTTATTAAGTCTGGTAATCTAAGAATTAGGGAACAGACACCCTAATTGACGCGAATCCTAAAGATAGATCTATTGGGCCTAACAAACCCCATCCAAAGTACCGGATGCTTTAGTACTTCGAAATTTATATCATATCCGAAGGGTGTCCCGGAATGATGGGGATATTCTTATATATTCATCTTGTTAATGTCGGTTACCAGGTGTTCACCATATGAATGATTTTTATCTCTATGTATGGGATGTGTATTGAAATATGAAATCTTGTGGTCTATTATTATGATTTGATATATATAGGTTAAACCTATAACTCACCAACATTTTTGTTGACGTTTTAAGCATGTTTATTCTCAGGTGATTATTAAGAGCTTCCGCTGTCGCATACTTAAATAAGGACGAGATTTGGAGTCCATGCTTGTATGATATTGTGTAAAAACTGCATTCAAGAAACTTATTTTGTTGTAACATATTTGTATTGTAAACCATTATGTAATGGTCATGTGTAAACAGGATATTTTAGATTATCGTTATTTGATAATCTACGTAAAGCTTTTTAAACCTTTATTGATGAAATAAAGGTTATGGTTTGTTTTAAAATGAATGCAGTCTTTGAAAAACGTCTCATATAGAGGTCAAAACCTCGCAACGAAATCAATTAATATGGAACGTTTTTAATCAATAAGAACGGGACATTTCAGTTGGTATCAGAGCATTGGTCTTAGAGAACCAGAATTTTGCATTAGTGTGTCTTATCGAGTTTGTTAGGATGCATTAGTGAGTCTGGACTTCGACCGTGTTTACTTGAAAAATGATTGCTTAACAAATTTTGTTGGAAACTATATATTTTTAACATGTGAATATTATGTGATATATTAATCTCTTAACGCGTTTGATATTATGTGATAGATGTCTACCTCTAGAACAAGTCCCATTGACTCACCTAATAATAATGAAGAGTCAAATGTAAATTGGAATGATTCGTGGACTGATTCACAAGTTCCCGAAGAGGAACCGGAAGAAGAGTCGGAACCGAAAGAAGAGTCGGAATCGGAAGAAGAATCAGAACCGGATGAAGAAATAGAACCGGTGGGGGAAATAATAAAACGGTTAAGTAAAAGAAAATCCTCAACCAACCGACCAAGGTTAATTATGGTCAATGGTGTTTCCGCCAAGGAAGCAAAATATTGGGAGGATTACCAATTCTCCGATGAATCGGATTCCGACGAGAATTCCGATGATGTTATAGAAATTACCCCAACTGAATTTAAAAAGGCAAAAGAAAATAATAAGGGAAAGGGCATAAAAATTGAGAAATCTAATTCCAACCCCGATGAACTTTATATGTATCGTCAACCCCCGAAGTTCTTAAGTTGTAACAATGACCCGGGAACCTCTAAACCACCAGGTTTTTCTAAACCAATGTGGAAAATGACGGCTCGTATTAGGGGAACATCATATATCCCTAGAAACTTGGCAAAACAAACCAAAACCGAAGAAGAAGAAACAAGCGAGTCGGAATAAGATAGTTGTATTCGTGTGGTGTAATATATGTAATATAGTGTGCTTATGCTTTATGATATATGTAAAAATTGCTTGTATTAATAAGTATTTTTTTTATGAATCTAACTCTTGTCTATTTTACAGTATAAAAACACAAAATGGATAGACAACCCAATATTTTAAGAGACCTACCCGGAGACATGATTGATGAAATCTTGTCTAGAGTCGGTCAGAATTCTTCGGCACAACTATTTAAGACGAGATCAGTTTGTAAGACATTCGAAGAACGTTCCAAGAATGCCTTGGTTTATAAAAGGCTTTCGTTCGAAAGATGGGGGATATCACATTGGGAAATCCATAAGTTACGATGTGTTTTCTTTGACGCATATATTGCGAGGAACCCAAATGCTATTTTACGCAATGGGTTAAGAAATTATTTTGACTCAATATATCCGAATATTGGACTTCATGATTTAGAAAAAGCGGCTAACATGCAACATAAAGAAGCATGTTATGCTTACGGATTAGTAATGTTCGCTTCTCACCAAAGTGAGAACAAGAACATCGGGCTACAACTATTAAACAAAACGTTCCCACAAGTGACGGAGTCGGTAATTGGGGTAAGAAATGAGGTTTTTAGATTGTTACGGGACTGTTGGACATTACGTAACCCTCGTCCCTTTGACGACGTTACAACACGCTGTCTTATCAACGGCCATAACGGTTATGTTCCACAAGACCAAGGATGGGAAGTAATCCTAGTAAAACCAGAATGCATGACTTGTTTCTGGACGTATGAATTACGTGTCTTTATTGCCTTTGCTAAACGACTTGTGTACTAGCTAGAATTATCTTCACAACCATCTTGTATCAAATTTATTGTGTGCTATATTTCATGCTATATGTATAATAAGCGGTATTGTAAGTTTGTAAAATATTGTGTAAAAGTTTGAACGCAAAATATTATTATAATCAGTTTTTCATATAGAATTGTAGTAGTTGAATTGTATATTAGCTACTAAGTATGAACTTACGGGTAGGTACTACCCGAATTTAAACTTATAAAACGCTAATATGAAGAAAAAGCTTTTATAAATGAGTTCATATTATGCTACGAAATACTATTAACTACTCTTAATATTCTGTATGATTAACTTGTTCCATTTGACTATTTTGAAGGAAATGGCACCGACTACTCGACACACCGTGAATATGAATGAAGAGGAATTCCGTACTTTTCTAGCTTCAAACATAGCCGCAGTACAGGCTGCGCTACATACCAACAATAACCTTGGATCTGGCAGTACAGGAAATCGTGTAGGATGCACCTACAAAGAATTCACTGCCTGCAAACCTTTGGAATTTGATGGAACCGAAGGACCGATCGGATTGAAACGGTGGACCGAGAAGGTCGAATCGGTGTTTGCCATAAGTAAGTGTACTGAAGAGGACAAAGTGCAGTACGCTACGCATACCTTCACAGGTTCTGCGTTAACATGGTGGAATACCTATCTAGAGCAAGTGGGACAAGATGATGTGTACGCACTACCGTGGTCAGCATTCAAGCACTTGATGAACGAGAAGTACCGTCCCAGAACCGAGGTCAATAAGCTCAAGACAGAACTTAGAGGGTTACGAACCCAAGGATTTGATATTACCACGTACGAAAGACGATTCACAGAATTGTGCCTATTGTGTCCGGGAGCATTCGAAGATGAGGAAGAGAAGATCGATGCGTTTGTGAAAGGATTACCGGAAAGAATCCAAGAAGATATAAGTTCACACGAGCCCGCCTCCATACAACAGGCATGTAGAATGGCTCACAAACTAGTGAACCAGATTGAAGAAAGAATTAAAGAACAGACTGCTGAAGAGGCCAATGTGAAGCAAGTCAAAAGAAAGTGGGAGGAAAACGGTGATAAGAATCACCAATACAACAACAGCAGCAATTACAACAATAATCGCAACAATTATCCCAACAATCGCAACATCAATCGCAACTACAACAAACGGCCCAACAACAACAACAACAACAGCAACTACAACAATCATCCCAACAACAATAATAACCGCAACAACAACAACAATCAGAAGCAGCTATGCCAAAGGTGTGAAAAGTATCACTCGGGGTTCTACACCAAATTTTGCAACAAGTGTAAAAGAAATGGTCATAGCGCGGCGAAGTGTGAGGTCTACGGACCAGGGGTTAATAGAACGAAAGGAACAAATGGTGTCGGAACGAGTAATGGCGGAGCAAGTAGTGTCGGAGCAAGTTATGCCAATGTAGTTTGTTATAAATGTGGAAAACCGGGCCACATTATTAGAAATTGCCCGAACCAGGAGAACACGAATGGACAAGGCCGCGGAAGAGTTTTCAATATTAATGCGGCAGAGGCACAGGAAGACCCGGAGCTTGTTACGGGTACGTTTCTTATTGACAATAAATCTGCTTACGTTTTATTTGATTCGGGTGCAGATAGAAGCTATATGAGTAGAGATTTTTGTGCTAAATTAAGTTGTCCATTGACGCCTTTGGATAGTAAATTTTTACTCGAATTAGCAAATGGTAAATTAATTTCAGCAGATAATATATGTCAGAATCGAGAAATTAAACTGGTTAGCGAAACATTTAAGATTGATTTGATACCAGTAGAGTAAGGGAGTTTTGATGTGATAATCGGTATGGACTGGTTGAAAGAAGTGAAAGCAGAGATCGTTTGTTACAAAAATGCAATTCGCATTATATGAGAAAAAGGAAAACCCTTAATGGTGTACGGAGAAAAGGGCAACACGAAGCTACATCTTATTAGTAATTTGAAGGCACAAAAACTAATAAGAAAAGGATGCTATGCTGTTCTAGCACACGTCGAGAAAGTACAAACTGAAGAAAAGAGCATCAATGATGTTCCCATTGCAAAAGAATTTCCCGATGTATTTCCGAAAGAATTACCGGGATTACCCCCACATCGATCCGTTGAATTTCAAATAGATCTTGTACCAGGAGCTGCACCAATAGCTCGTGCTCCTTACAGACTCGCACCCAGCGAGATGAAAGAACTGCAAAGCTAATTACAAGAACTTTTAGAGCGTGGTTTCATTCGACCAAGCACATCACCGTGGGGAGCTCCTGTTTTGTTTGTCAAGAAGAAAGATGGTACATTCAGGTTGTGTATCGACTACCGAGAGTTGAACAAACTTACCATCAAGAACCGCTACCCACTACCGAGAATTGATGACTTATTTGATCAACTACAAGGCTCGTCTGTTTATTCAAAGATTGACTTACGTTCCGGGTATCATCAAATGCGGGTGAAAGAAGATGATATTCCAAAGACTGCTTTCAGAACACGTTACGGTCATTACGAGTTTAGGGTCATGCCGTTTGGTTTAACTAATGCACCAGCTGTGTTCATGGACCTTATGAACCGAGTGTGTGGACCATACCTTGACAAGTTTGTCATTGTTTTCATTGATGACATACTTATTTACTCAAAGAATGACCAAGAACACAGTGAACATTTGAGAAAGGTGTTAGAAGTATTGAGGAAGGAAGAATTGTACGCTAAGTTTTCAAAGTGTGCATTTTGGTTGGAAGAAGTTCAATTCCTCGGTCACATAGTGAACAAAGAAGGTATTAAGGTAGATCCGGCAAAGATAGAAACTGTTGAAAAGTGGGAAACCCCGAAAACTCTGAAACACATACGCCAGTTTTTAGGACTAGCCGGTTACTACAGAAGGTTCATCCAAGACTTTTCCAGAATAGCAAAACCCTTGACTGCATTAACGCATAAAGGGAAGAAATTTGAATGGAATGATGAACAAGAGAAAGCGTTTCAGTTATTGAAGAAAAAGCTAACTACGGCACCTATATTGTCATTGCCTGAAGGGAATGATGATTTTGTGATTTATTGTGACGCATCAAAGCAAGGTCTCGGTTGTGTATTAATGCAACGAACGAAGGTTATTGCTTATGCGTCTAGACAATTGAAGATTCACGAACCAAATTATACGACGCATGATTTGGAATTAGGCGCGGTTGTTTTTGCATTAAAGACTTGGAGGCACTACTTATATGGGGTCAAAAGTATTATATATACTGACCACAAAAGTCTTCAACACATATTTAATCAGAAACAACTGAATATGAGGCAACGTAGGTGGATTGAATTGTTGAATGATTACGACTTTGAGATTCGTTACCACCCGGGGAAGGCAAATGTGGTAGCCGATGCCTTGAGCAGGAAGGATAGAGAACCCATTCGAGTAAAATCTATGAATATAATGATTCATAATAACCTTACTACTCAAATAAAGGAGGCGCAACAAGGAGTTTTAAAAAAGGGAAATTTAAAGGATGAAATACCCAAAGGATCGGAGAAGCATCTTAATATTTGAGAAGACGGAACCCGGTATAGGGCTGAAAGGATTTGGGTACCAAAATTTGGAGATATGAGAGAAATGGTACTTAGAGAAGCTCATAAAACCAGATACTCAATACATCCTGGAACGGGGAAGATGTACAAGGATCTCAAGAAACATTTTTGGTGGCCGGGTATGAAAGCCGATGTTGCTAAATACGTAGGAGAATGTTTGACGTGTTCTAAGGTCAAAGCTGAGCATCAGAAACTATCAGGTCTACTTCAACAACCCGAAATCCCGGAATGGAAATGGGAAAACATTACCATGGATTTCATCACTAAATTGCCAAGGACTGCAAGTGGTTTTGATACTATTTGGGTAATAGTTGATCGTCTCACCAAATCAGCACACTTCCTACCAATAAGAGAAGATGACAAGATGGAGAAGTTAGCACGACTGTATTTGAAGGAAGTCGTCTCCAGACATGGAATACCAATCTCTATTATCTCTGATAGGGATGGCAGATTTATTTCAAGATTCTGGCAGACATTACAACAAGCATTAGGAACTCGTCTAGACATGAGTACTGCCTATCATCCAAAAACTGATGGGCAGAGCGAAAGGACGATACAAATGCTTGAAGACATGCTACGAGCATGTGTTATTGATTTCGGAAACAGTTGGGATCGACATCTACCGTTAGCAGAATTTTCCTACAACAACAGCTACCATTCAAGCATTGAGATGGCGCCTTTTGAAGCACTTTATGGTAGAAAGTGCAGGTCTCCGATTTGTTGGAGTGAAGTGGGGGATAGACAGATTACGGGTCCGGAGATTATACAAGAAACTACCGAGAAGATCATCCAAATTCAACAACGGTTGAAAACCGCCCAAAGTCGACAAAAGAGCTACGCTGACATTAAAAGAAAAGATATAGAATTTGAAATTGGAGAGATGGTCATGCTTAAAGTTGCACCTTGGAAAGGCGTTGTTCGATTTGGTAAACGAGGGAAATTAAATCCAAGGTATATTGGACCATTCAAGATTATTGATCGTGTCGGACCAGTAGCTTACCGACTTGAGTTACCTCAACAACTCGCGGCTGTACATAACAATTTCCATGTCTCGAATTTGAAGAAATGTTTTTCTAAAGAAGATCTCACTATTCCGTTAGATGAAATCCAAATCAACGAAAAACTTCAATTCATCGAAGAACCCGTCGAAATAATGGATCGTGAGGTTAAAAGACTTAAGCAAAACAAGATACCAATTGTTAAGGTTCAATGGAATGCTCGTAGAGGACCCGAGTTCACCTGGGAGCGTGAAGATCAGATGAGGAAGAAATATTCGCATCTATTTCCAGAAGATTCGTCAACACCTTCAACAGCTTAAAATTTCGGGACGAAATTTATTTAACGGGTAGGTACTGTAGTGACCCGAACTTTTCCATGTATATATATATTAATTGAGATTGATATTTACATGATTAAATGTTTCCAACATGTTAAGCAATCAAACTTGTTAAGACTTGATTAATTGAAATATGTTTCATATAGACAATTGACCACCCAAGTTGACCGGTGATTCACGAATGTTAAAACTTGTAAAAACTATATGATGACATATATATGGATATATATATAGTTAACATGATACTATGATAAGTAAACATATCATTAAGTATATTAACAATGAACTACATATGTAAAAATAAGACTACTAACTTAATGATTTTTAAATAAGACATATATGTAACGATTATCGTTGTAAAGACATTTAATGTATATATATCATATTAAGAGATATTCATACATGATAATATAATAATTTAAAATCTCATTTGATATTATAAACATTGGTTTAACAACATTTAACAAGATCGTTAACCTAAAGGTTTCAAAACAACACTTACATGTAACGACTAACGATGACTTAACGACTCAGTTAAAATGTATATACATGTAGTGTTTTAATATGTATTTATACACTTTTGAAAGGCTTTAATACACTTATCAAAATACTTCTACTTAACAAAAATGCTTACAATTACATCCTCGTTCAGTTTCATCAACAATTCTACTCGTATGCACCCGTATTCGTACTCGTACAATACACAGCTTTTAGATGTATGTACTATTGGTATATACACTCCAATAATCAACTCTTAGCAGCCCATGTGAGTCACCTAAAACATGTGGGAACCATAATTTGGCAACTAGCATGAAATATCTCATAAAATTACAAAAATATGAGTAATCATTCATGACTTATTTACATGAAAACAAAATTACATATCCTTTATATCTAATCCATACACCAATGACCAAAAACACCTACAAACACTTTAATTCTTCAATTTTCTTCATTTAATTGATCTCTCTCAAGTTCTATCTTCAAGTTCTAAGTGTTCTTCATATATTCTACAAGTTCTAGTTTCATAAAATCAAGAATACTTTCAAGTTTGCTAGCTCACTTCCAATCTTGTAAGGTGATCATCCAACCTCAAGAAATCTTTGTTTCTTACAGTAGGTTATCATTCTAATACAAGGTAATAATAATATTCAAACTTTGGTTCAATTTTTATAACTATAACAATCTTATTTCAAGTGATGATCTTACTTGAACTTGTTTTCGTGTCATGATTCTGCTTCAAGAACTTCGAGCCATCCAAGGATCCATTGAAGCTAGATCCATTTTTCTCTTTTCCAGTAGGTTTATCCAAGGAACTTAAGGTAGTAATGATGTTCATAACATCATTCGATTCATACATATAAAACTATCTTATTCGAAGGTTTAAACATGTAATCACTAGAACATAGTTTAGTTAATTCTAAACTTGTTCGCAAACAAAAGTTAATCCTTCTAACTTGACTTTTAAAATCAACTAAACACATGTCCTATATCTATATGATATGCTAACTTAATGATTTAAAACCTGGAAACACGAAAAACACCGTAAAACCGGATTTACGCCGTCGTAGTAACACCGCGGGCTGTTTTGGGTTAGTTAATTACAAACTATGATAAACTTTGATTTAAAAGTTGTTATTCTGAGAAAATGATTTTTATTATGAACATGAAACTATATCCAAAAATTATGGTTAAACTCAAAGTGGAAGTATGTTTTCTAAAATGGTCATCTAGACGTCGTTCTTTCGACTGAAATGACTACCTTTACAAAAACGACTTGTAACTTATTTTTTCGACTATAAATCTATACTTTTTCTGTTTAGATTCATAAAATAGAGTTCAATATGAAACCATAACTTAATCAACTTGTATTGTATATTATGTAATCTTGAGATACCATAGACACGTATACAATGTTTCGACCTATCATGTCGACACATCTATATATATTTCGGAACAACCATAGACACTCTATATGTGAATGTTGGAGTTAGCTATACAGGGTTGAGGTTGATTCCAAAATATATATAGTTTGAGTTGTGATCAATACTGAGATACGTATACACTGGGTTGTGGATTGATTCAAGATAATATTTATCGATTTATTTCTGTACATCTAACTGTGGACAACTAGTTGTAGGTTACTAACGAGGACAGCTGACTTAATAAACTTAAAACATCAAAATATATTAAAAGTGTTGTAAATATATTTTGAACATACTTTGATATATATGTATATATTGTTATAGGTTCGTGAATCAACCAGTGGCCAAGTCTTACTTCCCGACGAAGTAAAAATCTGTGAAAGTGAGTTATAGTCCCACTTTTAAAATCTAATATTTTTGGGATGAGAATACATGCAGGTTTTATAAATGATTTACAAAATAGACACAAGTACGTGAAACTACATTCTATGGTTGAATTATCGAAATCGAATATGCCCCTTTTTATTAAGTCTGGTAATCTAAGAATTAGGGAACAGACACCCTAATTGACGCGAATCCTAAAGATAGATCTATTGGGCCTAACAAACCCCATCCAAAGTACCGGATGCTTTAGTACTTCGAAATTTATATCATATCTGAAGGGTGTCCCGGAATGATGGGGATATTCTTATATATGCATCTTGTTAATGTCGGTTACCAGGTGTTCACCATATGAATGATTTTTATCTCTATGTATGGGATGTGTATTGAAATATGAAATCTTGTGGTCTATTATTATGATTTGATATATATAGGTTAAACCTATAACTCACCAACATTTTTGTTGACGTTTTAAGCATGTTTATTCTCAGGTGATTATTAAGAGCTTCCGCTATCGCATACTTAAATAAGGACGAGATTTGGAGTCCATGCTTGTATGATATTGTGTAAAAACTGCATTCAAGAAACTTATTTTGTTGTAACATATTTGTATTGTAAACCATTATGTAATGGTCATGTGTAAACAGGATATTTTAGATTATCATTATTTGATAATCTACGTAAAGCTTTTTAAACCTTTATTGATGAAATAAAGGTTATGGTTTGTTTTAAAATGAATGCAGTCTTTGAAAAACGTCTCATATAGAGGTCAAAACCTCGCAACGAAATCAATTAATATGGAACGTTTTTAATCAATAAGAACGGGACATTTCAGGTCATAGTGTATCACAATCCTAATGCTCGAGATCGACATACAAAAGTTATCCAAAGTCGTTTCAAAAAGTCAATTTTGACAATAGTTCAACAAAACGAGACGTGCCTTATATAAGAATTCATTTACTTGGTTGGTAATATTCAAAAATCTAATTTATCAATCTTACAAACAAGTTGTTTAAATATTAATTGCAGATTCAAAAGCAATTCCAATTAACGTCAATCATAATTCAGTTGACCATATCTTTTAATCCGTTCATCGAAACTATTCGATATCTAAATGAAAAGTTATTGATTTTTCGCCAGCTTTCCAAAAACATGCATATCATATACCTTTTTCCAGTAATATATGTATTTAATTCGTGATTCATTATAAACTGTTTAACGACAAAATTTAACGTACAAGCATGCATAATTATATATACTCGAGCACTAGACATGGATACACAATTAACATATAAAATATAAGATATGAATACTCACGTATCAATATTGAGATTCAATATTGTGGGAAAGTACGTAGACGTAACGGAGATGATAAACACTAGGTTTGATTTGCCAATAATACCAACGTACATTACCCATAACCTCCATAGCTATAACCCATAGTTTCCTTAACTCTTTCCCGCTCGAAAACCCATTTTGAAAGTGACACGCTCATGACCTCGTCGTAGTATTTTATGTATAATACTAATAATAATAATAAGATTAATAATAATATTAATCTTAATAATAATAATAATAATAATAATAATAATAATAATAATAATAATAAATAATAAATAATAAATACTTACGGAGTAATAATGAAATGAACTCAGAAGCAGAATGTTCGAGCTTTTATAGATGTGGCCTGAAAATCGTCCCCATGCGATCGCATGGGTCTGAGGAGCATTGGCCATGCGATCGCATGGCCTGAGGTTCCAGCTCACATATTTTTTTTTTCTTGTTTGTCGACATAATTTAAATATTAATATATAATATATATAATTTATATAATTAATTATATATTATATTAAATTTACGTGCATAGTTGACTTGTAATTTTTGTTCCGATATGTCGTACGTCGTCACTCGACTTATGTCCCGGTTCCGGTTTTTCGAATGTCCTTTCGTACATTTAGAAAACTTGCATTTTACGTTTCGTGTCTCGTACCTTTGTCAAAATATAGCCTTAAATTATCCATAAACTATACTACTCAAAGTATATCTTAAACTTTCGAGTGTTTCGGTCATTTACTTCTATAAATCATCGTCTCGCTATTTGTTAATATATATATATAATATATACATTTTCATTTTAAAATAGTGTTTTACTGTAGCAAAGTTACTGCAGCAAAGTTTTTTTTACTGTAGCAAATAGTGATTTTCGAAAATACTGTAGCAAATTAGTGTTTTACTGGTTCATCTTAAACGTTTTAGTTAACTTATCTAAATATCAATCGAATCAATAATTAAATGTTACTATCGTTTAATAAATAACTTGAAATCATATATATTCAAATAGATATATAAACCAATAAGTTTAATGTACGGTATCATACAATTAAAACTTTGTTACGTTTTCAAGTTATAGTATATATATGTATCTATTTACATATAATGGTTCGCGAATCATTGAGAACAACCAAAGGGTACTTGAATAGTTCAAAAATTTTGAGATTCGGTTTTACAGACTTTGCTTATCGTGTCGAAAACGTTAAATCATTTAAAGATAAAGTTTAAATTTAGTCAAAAATTTTCGGGTTGTCACAGTATCTACCCGTTAAAGAAATTTCGTCCCGAAATTTGAGTGAGGTCATCCTGGCTAACAATAAAAATGTTTTCATGACGAATATGAGTTGGTAAATAGAATTTTATCACCATTGAATAATACGGATAAAACAATCCGATTACTCGAAGCGTATGAGAGAAGTTATCGTAATAGAGTGAAATAGATAATAGAGATTCGTCTTATCTCTTGATGTAGTAACGATTGATTTCCGGAATTTAAGGAATAGAAAATCTTCATAATTTAAATAAGATTTGATTATTCAGAATTTAAGGAAATTAGGATTTCCTTTGATTAAATGCGTAATCTTCCTCGATTGCTATGTCTGATATTTTGCTATAAATTGACCTCTTCCGTTTCATTTATTTTCACAACTCCTATAATCTTCTTTCTTATTCCATACTTACAAAAGATTTGTGAAAATGCTTCATCCAGTTCTGATTCTTGATATTTTCTTGGCTATCATATCATTCATTCTTCTTTTTCATCTGCCACCAGAGGAGGTTATTTTCTTCTACTATTACCTTGGGATTATATTATTTTTCATTCTCCCGTGTCTTTATATTGCTATACGCATTGATATAAAAAGTTTGTAATATATGAGTTGTTGTCAGGCTTTATATTTTCCCTTATATTTAGGAGCTCCATGCTTTCGTTTTTCCTTCCCGACTTCAAGTCAAGTGAATAATGGTCCAGAATTCGTAGCTATACATTTCGGAATGAACATAGTTAATGTTCTAATAAAGAAAGTGTAATGACACGATCTTGATTTGTCAAATTACCAGAATATCTGGAAAAGACCGAATCATCAAGAAAAGTATTTTCTTGATATATTTAGAGAATAAATAGAATGAAAGAGTTATGTAACATGGTTCATGACGAGGGTGTGATCTGTGAACCTTTATCACGTTCCATTAGAAACTCAGCATGACTTACTGTAATATAATCACGTTGATCAAGTGTCATTATATTATACTAACTCATGCTTCAGTTCCCAACACTACTTCAAAGACATCCATTTTTCGAAATTTTCAGAATTTAGAAACTGAAACAGTTTCTTTTATGATATAACACTGATAGCGCGAAGAGATGAATGATTTCAGATAAGAATAGTTATGAAAATATCTTCAGAAATATGGAGGATATTTATAATGGAAGATACGATGATATCTTAGAATATTTAAGATAAGATGATGATAAAGAATATTATCCGTAAAGGTTTTAGAGTAAGGAGCAAGGTATTCGCTAATGATTTTAGCAGACACTGAATCATTTGGATTCTTTGAAGGTAGATTTAGTCTTTATGATTTGTCCACAGCCTCCTTCATGGTCTGCTCAATCCGTTTTTCAGTTCCAAACCTTCTCTTTTTCTCAGCTTTACCACCATACTATTCTTTATCATCAAACTTTTAACTGTTAAGGTCGTTTACAGTTTTTGCTGCTTCATCAGCATTGTTCCAATTTCAGAGAACTATTTCATAGTTTGGGATGTTTTTCAGAAACTTCACATTCGAAGTATGTAAGTCTAGAAGATAGATGTTATCTATATATAACTGTTGTCGTAGAAAATGCTGCGAGATTCAAAATACTGATTGCTAATTCCCGGTAGTTGGTATGACAATTACCGTTACAAGATGTGGATGAGTACATGATATGGTTTCAATGAGTATAAGAATTTTTAGAAAGGTCAAGGATTAATAAGGTTGTTGGTAAATTTACTGCTAATGTGGTGGAACATGAAAGGTTTTCCGGTAAAAAAAATGTATATGTCAAGGTTATAATAAGACTAATATGAAAAGTCGAAATTGACTGGTTGAAAGTGGGGTAAAACTGGATACTTTGAAAAAGAAATTGCAAGGTTATTTTCGGTAAAAACAACGCTAAAGGATCTTGCACAGTTTTGAAGTCAAAGTATAGATTTGAAAGATGTAGAGATCTAAGAATGATGTCACCGGTTCAGAGTTATGACTTGGATTCTGATCCGTCAATATCAGAATATGTAATTGAATTTGTATGAAAACGATTGTATATCGTTGTGAGCATTGTTAATAATTTTTGAATCAAAGTTGAAGAATGTACAGTGGAACATATTAATTGCGAACTTATATATTTCCCGGTTATTACCTACCCGTTAAAGATTTCACAATTAATACTTTGTACAAAAGAATTTTTATTACCATCTTTATGAAAATATATGTATGTATATTTTCTTCAGATGTAACACAGATTTAATGAGTTAATATCATATTAAGCTCATTTGATTTTCGGCTTGACTTAGAAATGATTAATCTCTAAAACATTAAAGATTACATAGTCTTTGCGGAGTATTTCGCTAATGTAATCGATACTTCATTATTTATTCTTATTCCTCGGTGAAGGATGTTGATGCTCGTGGAATTTTTGTGAACCTTACAAGGCACAGATGATGTTTTCTGGAAAGTTTCGAGTACATCGAAAATGAAAATGTAAGATCAATTATGTAATTGAATAATTCACTTGGTTTATTATGAAATGGAATTCATTGAGTTGAAACAGAGATTGTCGTTAACAATGGTTAAGTCGTTAACGAAGGATGTAAATCATATCATATTAGTAATATGAATTAACCGAGTAGTACCTACCAGTTAAGATTCACATGTAATAGCTTAGTACGAAAAGATTTATTTTGATTTCAAAATTCATATATATTAAATATACATAAAATTTCTTCAGGGGAAATGAGTTAATACTTCATCGGTTATTGTTGCTGGTATTTCTTGGTAACTACGATGCGTATGACGTTGATGTTCAAGGTACATATTGTGATGTTGAGGTTTATGGTGCGGATGTTGTTGGTGGTGGTAATGGTACTGTTGGTGTTGTTGTCGGTGGTACTGTTGATGCTGGTGATTCTGCTGGTGCTTGTAACCTTTGCACCATATTCTCCAAAGCCACTACCCGAGCGCGAAGCTCGTTGACTTCTTCTATTACACCGGGATGATTGTTGGTTCGGACGAGCAGATGAATAAGATTCAGAATTTGAGATAGTATATTATTGTGACGAGATACTCTAGAAATAAGAGAGAAAATGGTGTCTCGAACAGGTTCGCCGGTAAGTGCTTCAGGTTCTTCGCCAAGAGGGCAATGTGGTGGATGGAAGGGATTGTCTTCTTCTTGTCTCCAATAATTAAGTAGGCTACGAACTCATCCCCAATTCATCCAGAATAGATGATGGCTAATTGGTTGATCCATTCTGGTTACACTGTCTTCGGAATTCAGGTGAATATCCATATCGGAATAGCTGTCAGAGTTTAAGGAATTTGAACTAGATACGGGATCCATCTTGTATAATTAGGGAGATGATTTTTGATATGAATTAGATTATAGAATTTAGTTTGGTATTCTTCAATACATAATTTACATATGTATATATAATACCAAATTCCATAACTCACGGAGAAATTTTCGGAAGATGTCAGGAAAAGTTTACAGTAACAGATACGCTAAGATATGAAATTTGTCTATACACTATTCTTGCAATCAATGCAGTAAAACATGTCTAGGCTAGGAATGATAAGTAGGTAATTTCCGACAAGAAATGATAAGCAAAACTTTTGACATGCAGACACGGTCGAAGTCCAGACTTATTAATGCATCCTAACAACTATCAGTTAGACACACTCATGCAAGACCTGGTTCGCTAGGACCAACGCTCTGATACCAACTGTGACGATCACTCCAAATCCATATGGACGAACACGTCATTCATCGATTTCATCGCGAGGTATTTGACCTCTATATGATATGTTTTGTAAACATTGCAATCTTTTGAAAAGGCACACCATAAATGAATATTTAAATCAAAGGTTTTCGACATCTGATGATTTCTACATATAGACAATCACCATAAATAATAGTTTACAACAGTACTTCCGTTGACAATGCAGTCACAATAAGATACATGGTGATGATTTGGTGAATGCAACGTTTCCTTGAAAAATATGCCATGTAAGACTCCATGCACATAGCTTGTCTAACATATAAGAAAACAGCGGAAGACTTCTAGGAACCTGAGAATAAACATGCTAACAAGTGTCAACACAAAGGTTGGTGAGTTCATAGTTTTATTGTTTCATATAATCTGTATATAAAGGTGGATCACAAGATTTCAGTCATTTCGTCCAGAAACGTTTATCAAAATATTCTACAAGATTGAGCACCCTGGTAACTAAACTTAACGTATATATAATTTGTACCCTTTGTATAATCATCTTAATAATACACGCAAACTAACGTGTACGCTTCTCAAATAGCACACGTCCGTTAAAAGGCTAGTGCTCTAGCTCGGACGGGGATATCAAGCCCTATGGATCCATATACTACTACTCGCGCCCACCAGTTCTTACAACCGACAGTTACTAGTTACCAAAGCTAAGGGATTTTCGGTTCAAACTCAGTATAGAATTTAGTATGTACTTGTGTCCATTGTTTTTAAAATAAAGTGCATGTATTCTCAGCCCAAAAATATAGATTGCAAAAGCAATTAAAAAGGGAGCAAATGAAACTCACCTTAGCAGTACATAAAGTCGTTCACCGAAATGTGATCGAAACTTGGAATACCAAATAACCGTAGATCTCAACCTAGAGAACATATGTTGGTCAATAATTGTCTATCAAGCTAGGTCAGGTCATAGTATATCACAATCCTAATGCTCGAGATCGACATACAAAAGTTATCCAAAGTCGTTTCAAAAAGTCAATTTTGACAATAGTTCAACAAAACGAGACGTGCCTTATATAAGAATTCATTTACTTGGTTGGTAATATTCAAAAATCCAATTTATCAATCTTACAAACAAGTTGTTTAAATATTAATTGCAGATTCAAAAGCAATTCCAATTAACGTCAATCATAATTCAGTTGACCATATCTTTTAATCCGTTCATCGAAACTATTCGATATCTAAATGAAAAGTTATTGATTTTTCGCCAGCTTTCCAAAAACATGCATATCATATACCTTTTTCCAGTAATATATGTATTTAATTCGTGGTTCATTATAAACTGTTTAATGATGTAATTTAGCGTACAAGCATGCATAATTATATATACTCGAGCACTAGACATGGATACACAATTAACATATAATAGATAAGATATGAATACTCACGTATCAATATTGAGATTCAATATTGTGGGAAAGTACGTAGACGTAACGGAGATGATAAACACTAGGTTTGATTTGTCAATAATACCCACGTACATTACCCATAACCTCCATAGCTATAACCCATAGTTTCCTTAACTCTTTCCCGCTCGAAAACCCATTTTGAAAGTGACACGCTCATGACCTCGTCGTAGTATTTTATGTATAATACTATACTAATAATAATAATAAGATTAATAATAATATTAATCTTAATAATAATAATAATAATAATAATAATAATAATAATAATAATAATAATAATAATAATAAATAATAAATACTTACGGAGTAATAATGAAATGAACTCAGAAGCAGAATGTTCGAGCTTTTATAGATGTGGCCTGAAAATCGTCCCCATGCGATCGCATGGGTCTGAGGAGCATTGGCCATGCGATCGCATGGCCTGAGGTTCCAGCTCACATATTTTTGTTTTCTTGTTTGTCGACATAATTTAAATATTAATATATAATATATATAATTTATATAATTAATTATATATTATATTAAATTTACGTGCATAGTTTACTTGTAATTTTTGTTCCGATATGTCGTACGTCGTCACTCGACTTATGTCTCGGTTCCGGTTTTTCGAATGTCCTTTCGTACATTTAGAAAACTTGCATTTTACGTTCCGTGTCACGTACCTTTGTCAAAATATAGCCTTAAATTATCCATAAACTATACTACTCAAAGTATATCTTAAACTTTCGAGTGTTTTGGTCATTTACTTCTATAAATCATCGTCTCGCTATTTGTGATGACCCGAAAATTTCCGATCAAATTTAAACTTTAATCTTTATATGTTTCCGACACGATAAGCAAAATATGTAATATTGAGTCTCGAAAGTTTTGAAATATATATTCATGTAATCAATTACCCTTTGACTATGCTCAACGATTCACGAACATTTATGTGTATACTGATATGTATATATAATATATACTTATTAATTGAAAACATTAACAAAGTATTAGATATAAAATACTTTACATAAAAGTATTTGTTTCAATATGTTTATCGATGAAATTAAAAGATAATATCATATGATTAAATTTTTCAGATACATTGAATTATGATTACGAGTCTCTGTTATGAGGTCCACGTTGATTTGAGAAATCATTTCTTTTTAGCGGTATTCGAAATATTTGGTAATGTGATTTACAAGTAAGAACAAAAGTTTCATTAACGAGAATTAGACAAAAGTTAGTGGAGATTCCTGCTTAACTTTCAATGCATGCTTTACAATGATTGTCTCGTGTCTTTTGGTAAGATAATGATTAGTTTTCATAATATTGAAAATGTTTTATGATATAGATAAAACCTTTTTAAAGGATGATTTGGAATATAATTAATTTTGGAAAACCAAATTTATAAGTACTCGATTTAGTTTCAAGCGTACAAAAACGTTTTCAGTTTAAAAAGAACTTTATTATTAAAACGTATATAACTTTGATAAATATCTAGAACTACTTTTGACAACTCATTACTTAACGAGTATGATAAAGATAACGATATTTATATTTTATTTTATTAAATATATATATATATATATATATATATATATATATATATATATATATATATATATATATATATATATATATATATATATATATATATATATATATATATATATATATATATATAACGATTTAAATTAATACGCGTATTATACGTACATAGTTTTATACTTTTACTATACTATAACTTTACCTTTACTTTACTTTTACTTTACTTTAACTTTAATAATTCATAATTTAATAATTTACTTTAATAATTCATACTTTAATAATTCACTTTAATAATTCATACTTTAATAATTCACTTTAATAATTCACTTTAATAATTCATACTTTAATAATTCAATTTAATAATTTATACTTTAATAATTCACTTTAATAATTCATACTTTAATAATTCACTTTAATAATTCAAAAATCTATTATAAATAGAATTCAATAGGTTTCATTATTTCATAGAAACTTGAAAATATATTTCTCTAAACTCTCTCAATCGAATTACATATATATATTTACTTAGTATAATTTCAAGATATTATTAGTATACATAAAATACTACGACGGAGTTATATTCAGACGATTTCAAAATAAGTTTTCAAACGGGATAGAGCTAAGGAAATTATGGGTTATAGCTATGGAGGTTATGGGTATTGTTCGAGGGTATTGCTCGTCAGGTTAACCTACCGTTTATCATTTTCGTTGCGTCTACGTACTTTCCTGCAATATTGAATCACAATATTGATACGTTCGTGAATCCGAGACAAACCCTGCACTTGTTCAGTGCCGTCATATACATAATTGCTACGAAATACAGTATTGTGAGTTTCATTTGCTCCCTTTTTAATTGCTTTTGCAATATATATTTTTGGACTGAGAATACATGCGCTGTTTTATAAATGTTTTACGAAATAGGCACAAGTACTAAAACAAATTCTACGTGGGTTTAAACCAGAAATATACCCTTAGCTTGGTAACATTAAACTACTTGTCTATGTACGGTAGGCGCGAATCCTAAAGATAGATCTATTGGGCATGACAAACCCCATCCTGACTATGGGATGCTTTAGTACTTCGAAGTTATATTAAACACACCTGGTCTGGTGTACTTCAGAGGGTAAAACATGAACGTTAAGGCTTGTTACCGGGTGCCTACAACTTATAGAATACTTTTATACACTTGCGAGTGTACGGATATTTATGGAAACTGAAATCTTGTGGTCTATTACTATTACGGAAATGATTGATTATGATAAACTAATGAACTCACCAACCTTTTGGTTGACACTTTAAAGCATGTTTATTCTCAGGTATTAAAGAAATCTTCCGCTGTGCATTAGCTCATTTTAAGGATATTACTTGGAGTCATTCATGACATACTTTGAAAGACGTTGCATTCGAGTCGTTGAGTTCATCAAGATTAATATTAAGTCAATTATAGTTGGATGTAATATGAAATGACATGCATGCCGTCAATTTTTGATGTAAAGAAAGTTTGTCTTTTAAAAACGAATGCAATGTTTGTAAAACGTATCATATAGAGGTCAAATACCTCGCGAAGTAATCAACTATTGTGAATCGTTTATAATGTATATGAACGGGTCCTTTCAGTTGGTATCAGAGCGGTGGTCTTAGCGAACCAGGTCTTACATTAGTGTGTCTAACAGATAGTCGTTAAGATGCATTAGTGAGTCTGGACTTCGACCGTGTCTGCATGTCAAAAGTTTTGCTTATCATTTTTAGTCGGAAATCATCTACTTATCATCCTTAGGAAATTACCTGCTTATCATTCTTAAGTCTAGACGCATTTTCCTGCATTTATTGCAAAATAGTGTATAGACAAATTCACACCTTAGCATATCTGCTAATTAATATCTTATCGTATCTGTTACTGTGAACTTTAACTGACAGCTTTCAAAGATTCCTCCATAATTTATGGGATTTTGGTATTATATACACATATGTAAATTATGTATTGAAGAATACCAAATCTAAAATCTATTTCATACCAAAAATTCTTTCCCTGATCATACGAGATGGATCTCTCAACCAATTAGAACTCCTCACATTCCGACAGCTATTCCGATATGAATATCTACCTGAGCTCCGAAAGCAGCGTCACCGGAATGGATCAACCAATCTCCCATCATCTATTCTGGATGAATTGGGGATGGGTTCGTAGTCTACTCAATCATTGGAGACAAGAAGAAGGCGATCCTTTCCATCCACCACATTGCCCTCTTGGCGATGAACCTGAAGCACTTACCGGTGAACCTATTCGAGACACCATTTTCTCACTCATTGCTAGAGTATCTCGTCACGATTATATACTATCTCATATTATGAATCTTAATATTCCGCTCGCTCCAACCGCCAATCATCCCGGTGTACTAGCAAAAGTTAACGAACTTCGCGCTCGAGTAGTGGCTCTGGAACATATGGTGCAAAGATTACAAACACCATCAGCAGCACCAGCAGCATAACCAGTACCGCCAGTAACATCAACATCGCAAGCCTCAATACCCTAAGCACCAGCAGCATCACCGGCATCAACGGTATCACCATCATCAACACCAACAGTATCATTACCACCATCAACAATCACGTCCGCATCACACGCCTCAACATCACAACCTGTACCTCAGATATCAATATCACATGCACCATAAATACCAAGGAGTACCAACAACAACAAACGATGAAGTATTGATCGGAGAAACATTCTGTGGTGATTATGTAATCTCTAAAGTCTTAGAGATTATCTATTTCAGCCTTAACCATAAATCAGATAAGTGGACAGAAATGATAGAAAGAAGAATCGAAACCCTGACAAGAATGGTGTGCGATTTATAAACTAGACTTGTTATACCAGCATCATCAGCACTAGCAGCACTTATAACATATAAGCTCCGCCAGTTCAAGAAATTACTGTGGATATCATCACAAATCAACAACACGTATATTGTATCAACGAGTTATGAAGTATTAACTCATTCTTTCTGAAGAATTTATAGATATTTATATATATGAATTCTGAAACTATAATAAATCTTTCGTACTAAGCTATTGAGTATGAATTGAAAAAGGGTAGATGCTACTCGGTTAAATTCATATTACTAATATGCTATGATGTACATCCTTTGTTAACAACCTAACCATCGTTAACTACAATCTCTGCTTCAATTAAATGAATTCGGTTTCATAATAAACCAAGTGTATCATTCAACAACATGTTTGATTTTACACTTTCATCTTCGATGCACTCGAAACTTTCTAGAAAACAACATTCGTATCTTGCGAAGTTAGCAAGAGTTCTATGAGCATCAGCATAGTTCACTAAGGAAATATCTATAAGAATAAAAAATGAAGTATTAATCACAGTAGTGAAATACTTTGTGAAGATTATGTAATCTCTAATGTTTTAGAGATTATTCATTTCTAATTCAAGCCGAAAATCAAATGAGCTTAATATGATATTAACTCATTAAATCTGTATTACATCGAAAGAAAATATACATATATTTTCATAAAGATTGTAATAAAATTCTCTGGTACAAAACATTACTCGTGAATTTTTTTTAAACGGGTAGGTAATACCCGAGAGATATTTAAATTCACAATTAATATGTTACATTCTTCGATTCTGATTCAACAATCATCAACTATACTCCCTACTTTTACAACAATACACATTCTTTTATAGAAATCAAAACAACCATACTCATTCGAATCTAATTACATATTCTGATTTTGAAATTTCAGAATTCAATTCGAGAAATAACCGAAATCATCACTCTTAGATTCCTGCACCTATCAAAACTATACTTTGACTTCAAAACTGTACTAGAACATCATTTCTATTCATGGAACCCAGAAGAATAATTGTAAAATTCAAAATCCTAGAACATCATATGTGTTCAAACCCTTCGAAATTCCTGAAGATACGCGAGATGATGATCCAACCACACATTACCCACCGTCATGCACCTGAAAAGCTATCGAAACCAAAGTTATAGTTTAACATGTATCCGTGTCAGACCCTTTGACATTTATTACCAAATATAAATTTTCCACATCTTTCCAAAGTAGACAGTTTTGTCACGGCTCCAGCAAATCACCTTCAATTGTTTATACAATTACCCCTTCATCATTGTTACCGGAAAACCTTTTATATCTCGCCACATTAGCAGTAAACTTATCAACAACTTTAATAAACTTCAACTTAAACCTCTCTGAAAAGTCATTATACTTATTCATTGAAACCCCATCATGTACTCACCTACATCCTGTAACAATAATTGTCATACCAACTACTGGGAATCAGTAATCAGTATTTTGAAATTCGCGGCGATTCTACGCTAACAGTTATATGTATACATATAACGCCTAACGCCAATACTTACATACTTTGAATGTAAAGTTTCTGAAAAACACCCTGAATTACGAATTAGTTCTCAAAATGCTGATGAAGCAGCAAAAACTGTAAACGACTTTAACAGTCAAAAGTTTGATGATAAAGAATGGTATGGTGGTAAAGCTAAGAAAAAGAGAACGTTTGAAACTGAAAAACGGATTGAGTAGACCATGAAGGAGACCAAGGACAAATACAAGGACTAAACACTGTATTTAAAGAATCCTGATGATTCTGTTTCTGATGAAGTCATTAACGAATACCTTGCTCCTTACTCTAAAACCTTTGTGGACAATATTCTTCATCATCATCTTATCTTATATATTCTAAGATATCATCATATCTTCCATTATAAATATCCTCCATATTTCTGAAGATATTTCCATAACTATTCTTACCTGAAACCATTACCTCTTCATGCTATCTGTGTTATATCATAAAAGAAACTATTTTAGTTCTAAATGCCGAAATCTTCGAGTTTAAAATATGAATGTTTTGAAGTAGTGTTGGGAACTGAAGCATGAGTTAGTATAATATAATGACACTTGATCAACGTGATTATATTACAGTAAGTCATGCTGAGTTTTTAATGGAACGTGATGATTCACAGAACATACCGTCATCATGTGCCATTTACACCACTCTTACATTCTACCCAATTTCCAAAAATATTAAGAACATATCTTCATGATAGTTCTATCTTTTCAGATATTCTGGTAATTTACCAAATCAAGATCGTGCAATTACGATTTCCTTCTTAAGAACATTAACTATGTTCATTTCAAAATCCATACCTACGAATTCCGGACCATTATTCGCTTGACTTGAAGTCGGGAAGAGGAGACAAAAGTATGGAACTCTTGAATATAAAAGAAAATATAAAGCTCGATAACAACACATAAATTACAAACCGTGCATATCAATACGTATTGCCACGTAAAGGCACGGGAAAATTAAAAACACTATAACCCCAAGGTAACAGTAGAAGTGAATAAAATCCTCCGGTGGTAGATGAAAGAGAAGAATGACAGATATGAAAGTTAGGAGTATATCAAGAATCAGTACTGGATGGAGCATATTAACGAATGTTTAAAGAATGAATGTAGCGACCCGACCAAATCGTCATTGACGGCGCCGTCTACTTAGGTCCCGTTACGTGGTCATAAGTCTTTAAAACAACGTTTGACCAAAAGATATGTCGCATTCATTTCAAATGTAAAGGTTGTTCAAGTTTACAAGAATAGTTCCACCACAAGTTACGATACAAAGTTTTAAGTACAAATGAAACTTATGCGACACAATTTAAAAGTATCCAAAAGACGCTCCATGTATGCATATATACTCGACATCCAATGCAAGTATCAAAAAAAATGAGCGGAAGCATGTATCATGTATCGTTCAAGGACCTGAGAAAAACATAGAAATCTGTCAACGAAAACGTTGGTGAAATCATAGGTTTAAGTAAGTAAGTACAAGTGAACCACAAGATTTGCATCAATGAAATAATAGTATTACATTCCAAAAGTTTGTTTCACGAGCACCCAATTATCAATACTTAACATTTCCTTCCATTGAACCCCATCACTTAGTGCTAGAACATACACTGTTTCTCGAAAATATATTTTATTCGTAAACGGTAGCGAACCGTTTGAATGAGGGTTTGTCAAACCCATATGGATCCATACAACATAAGTTCTCGCTTACACCCGGCAAGTGTAACTAATGATAATCGAATTGAGGATTTTGTTCTAAACTCGTATGTAGAATGTTTGTTTTCCTGTACTTGTGTTCACTTAGTAAAGAAATGTTTATGTTTTCTCATCCCAAATGTAAGTTCAAAAAGAGTAAAAGTGGGACTATGATCTCACCTTGAATGCACGAGTAGTAAAGTACTTCAACAAGTAAATGTGTGCAAAGAACAATGCTAGTCTTGACCTAAACAAATAGGTTGTATCAATAACGATAGTCACGATTGGTCAAAGATGTTCAATTAGTCCTATGGCTCGTTAAGACTCGATCATAATAGCATGTGAATCAAATTGTCATGTTTCATGCAAGGTACAAGTATAAAAACATGTTAGAACGATTGCACAATTATTTGGTTAAGTTTGATTAAAAGTCAACTTGGTCGGGTCAAAGTCAACGGAAAAGTCAACGGGGTCGGGTTGGGTATCCGACAATTTTTCTAAGTTATATAATCATATATGAGCATGTTGGCCAAGTTTCATGTTAATCGGAGGTCCGTAGCATAGCAAACATTTTTATGTCAAATGACCAAAGCAAACAGCCAGTTTTAGTACAATGGGACGGCGTCCCAAATGGCTAGACGGCGTCCCACAATGAAGGGTGGGACGGCGTCCTGATATCCTAGACGGCGTCTAGGTTCAAAAGGTGGGACGGCGTCCCCAGTATCTGGACGGCGTCCTGATCGGTTTCCAGGCCCTGTTTGCTGTATTCCTCAAGTGGACGAACCAAAACACAAACAATCACATTTTATGATCCGCAAACAATTAGAACATGTATTTTATATCATCAGAAAGCTCTTTCGACAAGGAACGCAACTAAGCACTTTTCATCAAGCAAAAACATCATATACTATAACCGAAATCCCGCCAAGTGATCAATAGAGGTTTATTTTCAAGTTTCAAGTTTATCAATTGCAATTTAAGTTTCGGGAATCCAATTTATACATCAAAATGAAGCTAATGATACTAGTAACACTTTTAAAACATGCACATTAACAATCTAATAACATTTGATCATCCAAAATCAAGGATTTAGCAAGTAATTTTCATAATGAACTAGTTACACCAAAAACAACAAATCGAGCATACAAATTACATACACGACATCACAATGAGCCATAGACACTAATTAACATACTTTTAAGTCAAGAACACAAATTTAAAGAAAACTAGTGTTTTAGAAATGTTACCCAAACGAGATGAAGTTGGTACCAAAATGAAGAGGATGAAGAGAGGATCACGAATATGTAATTTATTTTGTTGTAAGCCTCCTAGATCGAATTTAGATGATGATTGAATGAATTTGGAAATTGGGTGTGTTCTTTCTAGAGAGAAAGAGAGAGAGAGAGAGAGATGGTTGAATGGTGGTGATTGGGGTGGACTAGGTGACCTAGTCAACTAGTTTGCCCCGTGTCAATTTTAGTCCCTCGAGTTTGTAGTCGGGTGCGGAAAATACCTAAACGGAATATTTTAAAACGCGTATTAACGAGAGATGTTATAAACATATAACGGAGTTTAAATTAGTATAACGGAAAAGAAAACGGAAAAAGGCGGGATGTTACATTACCTACTCCTTAAAAGAAATTTCGTCCCGAAATTTAAGTAGGCGTAGTAGTCGTTGTTTCTTCCTCGAGATCTTGCGTTTCCGAATTCACGAATAGATGAGGATACTTCCTTTGCATTTGATCTTGTCTTTCCCAAGTAAACTCGGGTCCCCTTTTGGCGTTCCAACGGACTTTAACAATCGGGATTCGGCTTTGTTTCAATGTCTTGACGGAGGTGTCCACAATTTCAACCGGTTCCTCCACGAAATGAAGTTTGTCATCAATGGTAAGCTCCTCGAGAGGAATGACGATATCGGGTTCGGCAAGACACTTTTTCAAGTTGGATACATGGAAAGTAGGATGAACGGAGCTCAATTGAGGCGGAAGATCTAAACGATAAGCAACGGTTCCAATACGCTCCAAGATTTCGAAAGGACCAATATACCGCGGATTTAGCTTCCCGCGTTTCCCAAAATGGATTACACCCTTCCAAGGTGCGACTTTTAACATTACTCGGTCACCGACTTGAAATTCAAGATCGTTGCGTCGTTTGTCGGTATAGCTCTTTTGACGACTTCGGGCCGTCCTAAGCCTATCTCGGATTTGAATGATTTTCTCGGTGGTTTCGTGAATGAGTTCGGGTCCGGTGATTTGCACGTCGCCTACCTCGGCCCAACAAAGAGGTGAACGACATTTGCGGCCATATAGCGCTTCAAAAGGTGCGGCTTTAATACTCGCGTGATAACTATTGTTGTAAGAGAACTCGGCGAGAGGTAAGTGCTTGTCCCAAGCTTTTCCGAAATCAACCACGCAAGCTCGTAACATGTCCTCTAAGGTTTGAATTGTACGTTCGCTTTGTCCATCGGTTTGAGGATGATATGCGGTGCTCATGTCTAAACGCGTTCCCAACGCTTCTTGCAATGTACGCCAAAATCTAGAAACGAAACGGCCATCTCGGTCGGAGATAATCGATAATGGTACACCGTGTCGGGCTACGATCTCCTTAATGTAAAGTTGTGCAAGTTTCTCCATTTTGTCCGTTTCTTTCATGGCAAGGAAGTGTGCGGATTTGGTGAGACGGTCAACAATAACCCAAATGGTATCATAACCGCCCGTCGTTTTTGGTAGCTTGGTGATAAAATCCATCGTTATCCTTTCCCACTTCCATTGCGGGATCTCGGGTTGTTGAAGTAGTCCGGACGGTCTTTGGTGTTCGGCTTTGACTTTGGAACATGTCAAACACTTGGAAACATAAGTAGCTACGTCCCTTTTGATGTTCGGCCACCAATATAGTTATTTAAGGTCGTGGTACATCTTATTGGCACCAGGGTGAATCGAGTATCGTGACTTATGGGCTTCATCTAAAATAAGGCTTCGTAGATCCCCATAACTAGGCACCCAAATTCTTCCGGCGAAATATCGGAGTCCGGTTTCTTTAACTTCGAATCGAGAGGTGAGGACGTTCAAGTGTTCGAGAGAGATGTTTTCATCCTTGAGAGCCTCATCTTGGGCTACCCGAATTTGGCTATTAAGGTTGGTGTGAATGGTGATGTTTAAAGCTCGGACACGGAGAGGCACCGCTCTTTCTTTTCGACTTAAGGCATCGGCTACTACATTTGCCTTCCCGGGATGGTAACGAAGCTCGCAATCGTAATCGTTTAAGGTTTCAATCCACCTTCGTTGTCTCATGTTTAGTTGCTTTTGATCGAAAATGTGTTGAAGGCTTTTGTGATCGGTGAAGATAGTACTCTTGGTTCCATAAAGATAGTGTCTCCACATTTTAAGTGCAAAGACAACGGCTCCGAGTTCGAGATCATGTGTCGTATAGTTTCGTTCATGAATTTTGAGTTGTCGAGAAGCATAAGCAATGACTTTCGTTCGTTGCATCAATACACACCCAAAACCGTGTTTTGAGGCATCGCAATATACAACAAAGTCATCATTGTCTTCGGGAAGTGACAAGATAGGAGCGGTGGTTAGCTTCGTTTTCAAGATTTGAAACGCAGATTCTTGCTCGGTCGCCCAAATGAATTTCTTTCCTTTGTGAGTTAATGCGGTTAGAGGACGTGCAACCAAAGAGAAATTTTCGATGAATCTACGGTAGTACCCGGCGAGACCCAAGAATTGACGAATGTGAGTAGGAGTAGTAGGAGTCTCCCATTTACTAATGGCTTCGATCTTCGTGGGATCGACTTTAATACCTTGATCACTTACAACATGACCAAGAAATTGAACTTCCTTCAACCAAAATTCACACTTGGAGAATTTGGCATAAAGTCGTTCTTGTCTCAAGAGTTCAAGCACAAGTCGGAGATGTTGTTCGTGCTCTTCTTCATTTTTAGAATAGATCAATATATCATCGATGAACACAATAACGAATTTATCGAGATACGGTTTGCACACGCGGTTCATAAGATCCATGAACACCGCCGGTGCGTTAGTGAAATGGCATGACAAGGAATTCATAACTACCGTAACGAGTCCGGAAAGCGGTTTTGGAGACATCTTCCCCCTTAACCCTTAATTGATGATAACCCGAGCGGAGATCGATTTTCGAATATACACAAGACCCTTGTAGTTGATCAAAGAGGTCATCGATGCGAGGAAGAGGATATCGGTTCTTAACCGTCAATTTATTTAGTTCACGATAATCAATGCACATTCGTAGGGATCCGTCTTTCTTTTTAACAAACAAAATCGGAGCGCCCCAAGGTGAATGGCTAGGTTGGATAAAACCACGATCAAGTAGTTCTTGGATTTGACTTTGCAATTCTTGCATTTCGGATGGGGCGAGTCTATATGGTGCACGTGCTACGGGTGCGGCTCCCGGAATAAGATCGATTTGGAATTCAACCGGTCGATGAGGTGGAAGACCCGGCAATTCATCGGGAAATACATCGGAATAGTCACTAACAATTGGCACATCATCGATATGCTTATCATCGGACTCGACTTTCTTAACGTGGGCAAGGATCGCAAAACAACCCTTACGGAGCAGTTTTCTAACTTTAAGACACGAAACGAGGTTGAGTCTGGTGCAACTCTTATCGCCATAAACAATCAAAGGTTCACCATTCTCGATAGGAATTCGGATTGCGTTAAGATCACAAAGGATGTGAGATTTCGTTTTGACTAACCAATTCATACCGATTATTACATCAAAGCTTCCTAGTTCCATGGGTATCAAGTCAATTTCAAATTCCTTACCCAAAATGTTTAACGTACACCCCCGGTAATATGTGTCGGCACTTAATAGTTTCCCGTTAGCCACTTCAATGGTATAAGTGGTATCTAATGGAAGAGGTGGAGTGCTAAAAGAATGAGTCAAAGTCTTGGATACAAAGCATTTATCGGCACCCGAATCGAATAAGCAAGAGACATAAGAATTGTTGAGAAGAAACGTACCCGTGACTAGTTCAGTGTCATCCCGGGCTTCCTCGGTGTTGATGTTGAAAGCTCGGCCGCGCGTATTGGTGTTATCTTTCCTTTTCGGGCATGCATTTCTATAATGACCCGTTTGGCCACATTCGTAACAAGTGCCCGTCTTTGGTGCATTGGGCCACTTTCGAGCAACGGGAGTGGCACTTTTACAATCGTTGGCCTTATGACCAACTCCTTGGCACCGGTGGCAAATTAACTTGCCACATTCACCAAAGTGATGTTTGTTGCATTTGTTGCAAAGAGGTAGGTTCCCGGCATAACCCCTCTTGCCGTCGGAGGTGTAAGGCTTCTTAGCAAAGTTGTTGTTGCTTGATTGGGAGGGTTCCCACTTCCTTTTGTTGCCGCCCGATTTATCCTTGGCCTTAGGTGCCGGAACTACGATTTCGTCAACCGTTTCAATTAGTTGGCGAGCCATGTTCATAGCGGCTTGATGAGTAGTGGGTTTGGATGACATCACCCCTTGTTTGATGCTTTTTGGAAGACCGAGCATGTAGAGCTCAATCCTTTGAGATTCGGGGTTAACAAGATTAGGACACATCAAGGATAGTTCGGCGAAGCGTTGATTATAAGCTTTAAGATCGTTTCCGACCGCTTTCAAAGCTCTTAGTTCTTCCTCAAGCTTTCGGGTTTCTTCGCGCGGAAAATATTCAACAATCATCTTTTCCTTTAGATCGGCCCAAGAGAGGGCATGAGCTTCATCGGTACCCACCGATTGAACATAGGTGTTCCACCAGGTTAGAGCAATTCCGGAGAAAGTGTGAGTGGAGTATTTGACCTTGTCTTGGTCCCGACAACCGCTTATGCTAAAGACGGCTTCCGTTTGCTCAAACCATCGGGTGAGCACGACCGGTCCCCCGGTTCCATCAAAAGTATGAGGTTTGCACCCCATGAAAGCTTTATAGGAGCATCCCTCGTTTGAGTTTCCGGCTCCATTGTTGTTGTTGTTGTTGTTGTTGTTGTTGTTGTTGTTGTTGTTGTGGTTGTTATTATTATTGTTGTTGGATGAGTGACCGGCCATGGCCGCATCTACGGCGGTAGCTATCATCCGTTCGAGAGCTTGTTCGGGAGTTTCATTGCGGCGTACACGACGAGGAGCCATTGTTCCTTCAAGACACAAGAATATCATTGATTAGTATTCTCAATAATACTAACCGTGATATAGAATAAAGATAAAGAGAAGTTTTTCCTCGACTCGCCTTAAATTCTTTATGTCATAATGTCGGAACGTTCATATGAGTCACCGTAATATAATCCCGGAAATTATATTACCCTGATTCATATGTGCACTCGACATCATTTCATATAGTCAAGGTGGCGCGTCAATCAAATTAAACAACGTGAGATTAAGATGAACTAAGAGTAGATATGAGTAGAAGCGTTCGAGTATAAATGCACAAGTAGTCAAGTAATTCCTACTTCAAGTCTATATGCCGGTTGTAGTCTAGACTCACCAATGTACCCTATGACTCGAGGTTGACACTAATGAACTCTAAATCCCTACAACCAACGCTCTGATACCATCTGTAGCGACCCGACCAAATCGTCATTGACGGCACCGTCTACTTAGGTCCCGTTACGTGGTCATAAGTCTTTAAAACAACGTTTGACCAAAAGATATGTCGCATTCATTTCAAATGTAAAGGTTGTTCAAGTTTACAAGAATAGTTCCACCACAAGTTACGATACAAAGTTTTAAGTACAAATGAAACTTATGCGACACAATTTAAAAGTATCCAAAAGACGCTCCATGTATGCATATATACTCGACATCCAATGCAAGTATCAAAAAAAATGAGCGGAAGCATGTATCATGTATCGTTCAAGGACCTGAGAAAAACATAGAAATCTGTCAACGAAAACGTTGGTGAAATCATAGGTTTAAGTAAGTAAGTACAAGTGAACCACAAGATTTGCATCAATGAAGTAATAGTATTACATTCCAAAAGTTTGTTTCACGAGCACCCAATTATCAATGCTTAACATTTCCTTCCATTGAACCCCATCACTTAGTGCTAGAACATACACTGTTTCTCGAAAATATATTTCATTCGTAAACGGTAGCGAACCGTTTGAATGAGGGTTTGTCAAACCCATATGGATCCATACAACATAAGTTCTCGCTTACACCCGGCAAGTGTAACTAATGATAATCGAATTGAGGATTTTGTTCTAAACTCGTATGTAGAATGTTTGTTTTCCTGTACTTGTGTTCACTTAGTAAAGAAATGTTTATGTTTTCTCATCCCAAATGTAAGTTCAAAAGAGTAAAAGTGGGACTATGATCTCACCTTGAATGCACGAGTAGTAAAGTACTTCAACAAGTAAATGTGTGCAAAGAACAATGCTAGTCTTGACCTAAACAAATAGGTTGTATCAATAACGATAGTCACGATTGGTCAAAGATGTTCAATTAGTCCTATGGCTCATTAAGACTCGATCATAATAGCATGTGAATCAAATTGTCATGTTTCATGCAAGGTACAAGTATAAAAACATGTTAGAACGATTGCACAATTATTTGGTTAAGTTTGATTAAAAGTCAACTTGGTCGGGTCAAAGTCAACGGAAAAGTCAACGGGGTCGGGTTGGGTATCCGACAATTTTTCTAAGTTATATAATCATATATGAGCATGTTGGCCAAGTTTCATGTTAATCGGAGGTCCGTAGCATAGCAAACATTTTTATGTCAAATGACCAAAGCAAACAGCCAGTTTTAGTACAATGGGACGGCGTCCCAAATGGCTAGACGGCGTCCCACAATGAAGGGTGGGACGGCGTCCTGATATCCTAGACGGCGTCTAGGTTCAAAAGGTGGGACGGCGTCCCCAGTATCTGGACGGCGTCCTGATCGGTTTCCAGGCCCTGTTTGCTGTATTCCTCAAGTGGACGAACCAAAACACAAACAATCACATTTTATGATCCGCAAACAATTAGAACATGTATTTTATATCATCGGAAAGCTCTTTCGACAAGGAACGCAACTAAGCACTTTTCATCAAGCAAAAACATCATATACTATAACCGAAATCCCGCCAAGTGATCAATAGAGGTTTATTTTCAAGTTTCAAGTTTATCAATTGCAATTTAAGTTTCGGGAATCCAATTTATACATCAAAATGAAGCTAATGATACTAGTAACACTTTTAAAACATGCACATTAACAATCTAATAACATTTGATCATCCAAAATCAAGGATTTAGCAAGTAATTTTCATAATGAACTAGTTACACCAAAAACAACAAATCGAGCATACAAATTACATACACGACATCACAATGAGCCATAGACACTAATTAACATACTTTTAAGTCAAGAACACAAATTTAAAGAAAACTAGTGTTTTAGAAATGTTACCCAAACGAGATGAAGTTGGTACCAAAATGAAGAGGATGAAGAGAGGATCACGAATATGTAATTTATTTTGTTGTAAGCCTCCTAGATCGAATTTAGATGATGATTGAATGAATTTGGAAATTGGGTGTGTTCTTGCTAGAGAGAAAGAGAGAGAGAGAGAGAGAGAGATGGTTGAATGGTGGTGATTGGGGTGGACTAGGTGACCTAGTCAACTAGTTTGCCCCGTGTCAATTTTAGTCCCTCGAGTTTGTAGTCGGGTGCGGAAAATACCTAAACGGAATATTTTAAAACGCGTATTAACGGGAGATGTTATAAACATATAACGGAGTTTAAATTAGTATAACGGAAAAGAAAACGGAAAAAGGCGGGATGTTACAATGAATTGAGGAGAAAGAATAGAAGATGTTAGATATGGAAAATTAGGAAAAGAAGGGGGTGGATTTATAGTAAAATATCCGACAGGTCAATCGAAACAGATTATTGCATTTAATCAAAGAAGATCCTGATTTCCTAAATCGCCGAAGAACCAAATCTTATTACGAAGATTTTCTTTAAATCGCATGAATTCCGGAAATCAATCATAACTACGTCATCAGTTAAAATGATTCTACATTTACTCATTTCACTCTCTTGCGATAGCTTCACTTATACTCTTCGTATAATCAAATTGCTTTATCTATATTACTCAATGATGATGAAACTCTATTTTCAACTCATATTCGCCATGAAAATATTT
This sequence comes from Rutidosis leptorrhynchoides, assembly GCF_046630445.1. Classification (NCBI taxonomy): domain Eukaryota; kingdom Viridiplantae; phylum Streptophyta; class Magnoliopsida; order Asterales; family Asteraceae; genus Rutidosis; species Rutidosis leptorrhynchoides. The sequence goes on along the minus strand of NC_092336.1, from coordinate 59,106,027 downwards.
TTATAGTTAGCCATGTCGACCTCAATCAAATTTCGGGACGAAATTTCTTTAACGGGTAGGTACTGTGATGACCCGAAAATTTCCGATCAAATTTAAACTTTAATCTTTATATGTTTCCGACACGATAAGCAAAATATGTAATATTGAGTCTCGAAAGTTTTGAAATATATATTCATGTAATCAATTACCCTTTGACTATGCTCAACGATTCACGAACATTTATGTGTATACTGATATGTATATATAATATATACTTATTAATTGAAAACATTAACAAAGTATTAGATATAAAATACTTTACATAAAAGTATTTGTTTCAATATGTTTATCGATGGAATTAAAAGATAATATCATATGATTAAATTTTTCAGATACATTGAATTATGATTACGAGTCTCTGTTATGAGGTCCACGTTGATTTGAGAAATCATTTCTTTTTAGCGGTATTCGGAATATTTGGTAATGTGATTTACAAGTAAGAACAAAAGTTTCATTAACGAGAATTAGACAAAAGTTAGTGGAGATTCCTGCTTAACTTTCAATGCATGCTTTACAATGATTGTCTCGTGTCTTTTGGCAAGATAATGATTAGTTTTCATAATATTGAAAATGTTTTACGATATAGATAAAACCTTTTTAAAGGATGATTTGGAATATAATTAATTTTGGAAAACCAAATTTATAAGTACTCGATTTAGTTTCAAGCGTACAAAAACGTTTTCAGTTTAAAAAGAACTTTATTATTAAAACGTATATAACTTTGATAAATATCTAGAACCACTTTTGACAACTCATTACTTAACCAGTATGATAAAGATAACGATATTTATATTTTATTTTATTAAATATATATATATATATATATATATATATATATATATATATATATATATATATATATATATATATATATATATATATATATATATATATATATATATATATATATATATATATATAACGATTTAAATTAATACGCGTATTATACGTACATAGTTTTATACTTTTACTATACTATAACTTTACCTTTACTTTACTTTTACTTTACTTTAACTTTAATAATTCATACTTTAATAATTCACTTTAATAATTCATACTTTAATAATTCACTTTAATAATTCATACTTTAATAATTCAATTTAATAATTCATACTTTAATAATTCACTTTAATAATTCATACTTTAATAATTCACTTTAATAATTCAAAAATCTATTATAAATAGAATTCAATAGGTTTCATTATTTCATAGAAACTTGAAAATATATTTCTCTAAACTCTCTCAATTGAATTACATATATATATTTACTTAGTATAATTTCAAGATATTATTAGTATACATAAAATACTACGACGGAGTTATATTCAGACGATTTCAAAATAAGTTTTCAAACGGGATAGAGCTAAGGAAATTATGGGTTATAGCTATGGAGGTTATGGGTATTGTTCGAGGGTATTGCTCGTCAGGTCAACCTAACATTTATCATTTTCGTTGCGTCTACGTACTTTCCTGCAATATTGAATCACAATATTGATACGTTCGTGAATCCGAGACAAACCCTGCACTTGTTCAATGCCGTCATATACATAATTGCTACGAAATACAGTATTGTGAGTTTCATTTGCTCCCTTTTTAATTGCTTTTGCAATATATATTTTTGGGCTGAGAATACATGCGCTGTTTTATAAATGTTTTACGAAATAGGCACAAGTACTAAAACAAATTCTACGTGGGTTTAAACCAGAAATATACCCTTAGCTTGGTAACATTAAACTACTTGTCTATGTACGGTAGGCGCGAATCCTAAAGATAGATCTATTGGGCATGACAAACCCCATCCTGACTATGGGATGCTTTAGTACTTCGAAGTTATATTAAACACACCTGGTCTGGTGTACTTCAGAGGGTAAAACATGAACGTTAAGGTTTGTTACCGGGTGCCTACAACTTATAGAATACTTTTATACACTTGCGAGTGTACGGATATTTATGGAAACTTAAATCTTGTGGTCTATTACTATTACGGAAATGATTGATTATGATAAACTAATGAACTCACCAACCTTTTGGTTGACACTTTAAAGCATGTTTATTCCCAGGTATTAAAGAAATCTTCCGCTGTGCATTAGCTCATTTTAAGGATATTACTTGGAGTCATTCATGATATACTTTGAAAGACGTTGCATTCGAGTCGTTGAGTTCATCAAGATTAATATTAAGTCAATTATAGTTGGATGTAATATGAAATGGCATGCATGCCGTCAATTTTTGATGTAAAGAAAGTTTGTCTTTTAAAAACGAATGCAATGTTTGTAAAACGTATCATATAGAGGTCAAATACCTCGCGATGTAATCAACTATTGTGAATCGTTTATAATGTATATGAACGGGTCCTTTCACTATTTGTTAATATATATATATATAATATATACATTTTCATTTTAAAATAGTCTTTTACTGTAGCAAAGTTAATGTAGTAAAGTTTTTTTTACTGTAGCAAATAGTGATTTTCGAAAACACTGTAGCTTTTCGGGTACTGTAGTAATTCGAAAATACTGTAGCAAATTAGTGTTTTACTGGTTCATCTTAAACGTTTTAGTTAACTTATCTAAATATCAATCGAATCAATAATCGAATGTTACTATCGTTTAATAAATAACTTGAAATCATATATATTCAAATAGATATATAAACCAATAAGTTTAATGTACGGTATCATACAATTAAAACTTTGTTACGTTTTCAAGTTATAGTATATATATGTATCTATTTACATATAATGGTTCGCGAATCATTGAGAACAACCGAAGGGTACTTGAATAGTTCAAAAATTTTGAGATTCGGTTTTACAGACTTTGCTTATCGTGTCAGAAAAGTTAAATCATTTAAAGATAAAGTTTAAATTTGGTCAAAAATTTTCGGGTTGTCACAGTATCTACCCGTTAAAGAAATTTCATCCCGAAATTTGAGTGAGGTCTCATGGCTAACAATAAAAATGTTTTCATGACGAATATGAGTTGGTAAATAGAATTTTATCACCATTGAATAATACGGATTAAACAATCCGATTACTCGAAGCGTATGAGAGAAGTTATCGTAATAGAGTGAAATGGAGAATAGAGATTCGTCTTATCTCTTGATGTAGTAACGATTGATTTCTGGAATTTAAGGAATAGAAAATCTTCATAATTTAAATAAGATTTGATTCTTCGGAATTTAAGGAAATTAGGATTTCCTTTGATTAAATGCGTAATCTGCCTCGATTGCTATGTCTGATATTTTGCTATAAATTGACCTCTTTCGTTTCATTTATTTTCACCACTCCTATAATATTCTTTCTTATTCCATACTTACAAAAGATTTGTGAAAATGCTTCATCCAGTTCTGATTCTTGATATTTTCTTGGCTATCATATCATTCATTCTTCTTTTTCATCTGCCACCAGAGGAGGTTATTTTCTTCTACTATTACCTTGGGGTTATATTACTTTTCATTATCCCGTGTCTTTATATTGCTATACGCATTGATATAAACGGTTTGTAATATATGTGTTGTTGTCAGGCTTTATATTTTCCCTTATATTTAGGAGCTCCATGCTTTCGTTTTTCCTTCCCGACTTCAAGTCAAGCGAATAATGGTCCAGAATTCGTAGCTATACATTTTGGAATGAACATAGTTAATGTTCTAAGAAAGAAATTATTATGACACGATCTTGATTTGTCAAATTACCAGAATATCTGGAAAAGACCGAATCATCAAGAAAAGTATTTTCTTGATATATTTAGAGATTAAATAGAATGAAAGAGTTATGTAACATGGTTCATGATGAGGGTGTGATCTGTGAACCTTTATCATGTTCCATTAGAAACTCAGCATGACTTACTGTAATATAATCATGTTGATCAAGTGTCATTATATTATACTAACTCATGCTTCAGTTCCCAACACTACTTCAAAGACATCCATGTTTCGAAATTTTCAGAATTTAGAAACTGAAACAGTTTCTTTTATGATATAACACTGATAGCGCGAAGAGATGAATGATTTCAGATAAGAATAGTTATGAAAATATCTTCAGAAATATGGAGGATATTTATAATGGAAGATACGATGATATCTTAGAATATTTAAGATAAGATGATGATAAAGAATATTATCCGTAAAGGTTTTAGAGTATGGAGCAAGGTATTCGCTAATGATTTCAGCAAACACTGAATCATTTGGATTCTTTGAAGGTAGATTTAGTCTTTGTGATTTGTCCACAGCCTCCTTCATGGTCTGCTCAATCCGTTTTTCAATTCCAAACCTTCTCTTTTTCTCAGCTTTACCACCATACTATTATTTATCATCAAACTTTTGACTGTTAAGGTCGTTTACAGTTTTTGCTGCTTCATCAGCATTGTTCCAATTTCAGAGAACTATTTCATAGTTTGGGATGTTTTTCAGAAACTTCATATTCGAAGTATGTAAGTCTAGAAGATAGATGTTATCTATATATAACTGTTGTCGTAGAAAATGCTGCGAGATTCAAAATACTGATTGCTAATTCCCGGTAGTTGGTATGACAATTACCGTTACAAGATGTGGATGAGTACATGATAGGGTTTCAATGAGTATAAGGATTTTTAGAAAGGTCAAGGATTAATAAGGTTGTTGGTAAATTTACTGCTAATGTGGTGGAACATGAAAGGTTTCCCGGTAACAAAAATGTATATGTCAAGGTTATAATAAGACTAATATGAAAAGTCGAAATTGACTGGTTGAAAGTGGGGTAAAACTGGATACTTTGAAAAAGAAATTGCAAGGTTATTTTCGGTAAAAACAACGCTAAAGGATCTTGCACAGTTTTGAAGTCAAAGTATAGATTTGAAAGATGTAGAGATCTAAGAATGATGTCACCGGCTCAGAGTTATGACTTGGATTCTGATCCGTCAATATCAGAATATGTAATTGAATTTGTATGAAAACGATTGTATATCATTGTGATCATTGTTAATAATTTTTGAATCAAAGTTGAAGAATGTACAGTGGAACATATTAATTGCGAACTTATATATTTCCCGGGTATTACCTACCCGTTAAAGATTTCACAATTAATACTTTGTACAAAAGAATTTTTATTACCGTCTTTATGAAAATATATGTATGTATATTTTCTTCAGATGTAACACAGATTTAATGAGTTAATATCATATTAAGCTCATTTGATTTTCGGCTTGACTTAGAAATGATTAATCTCTAAAACATTAAAGATTACATAGTCTTTGCGGAGTATTTCGCTAATGTAATCGATACTTCATTATTTATTCTTATTCCTCGGTGAAGGATGTTGATGCTCGTGGAATTTTTGTGAACCTTACTGTAGCAAATAGTGATTTTCGAAAACACTGTAGCTTTTCGGGTACTGTAGTAATTCGAAAATACTGTAGCAAATTAGTGTTTTACTGGTTCATCTTAAACGTTTTAGTTAACTTATCTAAATATCAATCGAATCAATAATCGAATGTTACTATCGTTTAATAAATAACTTGAAATCATATATATTCAAATAGATATATAAACCAATAAGTTTAATGTACGGTATCATACAATTAAAACTTTGTTACGTTTTCAAGTTATAGAATATATATGTATCTATTTACATATAATGGTTCGTGAATCGTTGAGAACAACCGAAGGGTACTTGAATAGTTCAAAAATTTTGAGATTCGATTTTACAGACTTTGCTTATCGTGTCGGAAACGTTAAATCATTTAAAGATAAAGTTTAAATTTGGTCAAAAATTTCCGAGTTGTCACAGTAGGATACCTCTAAGCACCTGAGAAAACATGCTTAAAAACGTCAACGATAATGTTGGTGAGCTATTGTTTAAATTGTAACAGTAATATAAGATTGACCACAAGATTTCAATGTTTCAAAACCGTATGAAAAGCATATGTATAACCGTGGGCACATGGTAACTAGACTTAACGTAAAAATATAAATATCACCCCCTAAAAGTACACCTGGCGAGTGCGTATGTCCTCGAAGTATTAAACACCCGTTAAATGTGAAATGTCCCGTTCTTATTGATTAAAAACGTTCCATATTAATTGATTTCGTTGCGAGGTTTTGACCTCTATATGAGACGTTTTTCAAAGACTGCATTCATTTTAAAACAAACCATAACCTTTATTTCATCAATAAAGGTTTAAAAAGCTTTACGTAGATTATCAAATAATGATAATCTAAAATATCCTGTTTACACACGACCATTACATAATGGTTTATAATACAAATATGTTACAACAAAATAAGTTTCTTGAATGCAGTTTTTACACAATATCATACAAGCATGGACTCCAAATCTCGTCCTTATTTAAGTATGCGACAGCTGAAGCTCTTAATAATCACCTGAGAATAAACATGCTTAAAACGTCAACAAAAATGTTGGTGAGTTATAGGTTTAACCTATATATATCAAATCATAATAATAGACCACAAGATTTCATATTTCAATACACATCCCATACATAGAGATAAAAATCATTCATATGGTGAACACCTGGTAACCGACATTAACAAGATGCATATATAAGAATATCCCCATCATTCCGGGACACCCTTCGGATATGATATAAATTTCGAAGTACTAAAGCATCCGGTACTTTGGATGGGGCTTGTTGGGCCCGATAGATCTATCTTTAGGATTCGCGTCAATTAGGGTGTCTGTTCCCTAATTCTTAGATTACCAGACTTAATAAAAAGGGGCATATTCGATTTCAATAATTCAACCATAGAATGTAGTTTCACGTACTTGTGTCTATTTTGTAAATCATTTATAAAACCTGCATGTATTCTCATCCCAAAAATATTAGATTTTAAAAGTGGGACTATAACTCACTTTCACAGATTTTTACTTCGTCGGGAAGTAAGACTTGGCCACTGGTTGATTCACGAACCTATAACAATATATACATATATATCAAAGTATATTCAAAAAATATTTACAACACTTTTAATATATTTTGATGTTTTAAGTTTATTAAGTCAGCTGTCCTCGTTAGTAACCTACAACTAGTTGTCCACAGTTAGATGTACAGAAATAAATCGATAAATATTATCTTGAATCAATCCACGACCCAGTGTATACGTATCTCAGTATTGATCACAACTCAAACTATATATATTTTGGAATCAACCTCAACCCTGTATAGCTAACTCCAACATTCACATATAGAGTGTCTATGGTTGTTCCGAAATATATATAGATGTGTCGACATGATAGGTCGAAACATTGTATACGTGTCTATGGTATCTCAAGATTACATAATATACAATACAAGTTGATTAAGTTATGGTTGGAATAGATTTGTTACCAATTTTCACGTAGCTAAAATGAGAAAAATTATCCAATCTTGTTTTACCCATAACTTCTTCATTTTAAATCCGTTTTGAGTGAATCAAATTGCTATGGTTTCATATTGAACTGTATTTTATGAATCTAAACAGAAAAAGTACAGGTTTATTGTCGGAAAAATAAGTTACAAGTCATTTTTGTAAAGGTAGTCATTTCAGTCGAAAGAACGACGTCTAGATGACCATTTTAGAAAACATACTTCCACTTTGAGTTTAACCATAATTTTTGGATATAGTTTCATGTTCATAATAAAAATAATTTTCTCATAATAACAACTTTTAAATCAAAGTTTATCATAGTTTTTAATTAACTAACCCAAAACAGCCCGCGGTGTTACTACGACGGCGTAAATCCGGTTTTACGGTGTTTTTCGTGTTTCCAAGTTTTAAATCATTAAGTTAGCATATCATATAGATATAGAACATGTGTTTAGTTGATTTTAAAAGTCAAGTTAGAAGGATTAACTTTTGTTTGCGAACAAATTTAGAATTAACTAAACTATGTTCTAGTGATTACAAGTTTAAACCATCGAATAAGATAGCTTTATATATATGAATCGAATGATGTTATGAACATCATTACTACCTTAAGTTCCTTGGATAAACCTACTGGAAAAGAGAAAAATGGATCTAGCTTCAATGGATCCTTGGATGGCTCGAAGTTCTTGAAGCAGAATCATGACACGAAAACAAGTTCAAGTAAGATCATCACTTGAAATAAGATTGTTATAGTTATAGAAATTGAACCAAAGTTTGAATATGATTATTACCTTGTATTAGAATGATAACCTACTGTAAGAAACAAAGATTTCTTGAGGTTGGATGATCACCTTACAAGATTGGAAGTGAGCTAGCAAACTTGAAAGTATTCTTGATTTTATGTAACTAGAACTTGTAGAATATATGAAGAACACTTAGAACTTGAAGATAGAACTTGAGAGAGATCAATTAGATGAAGAAAATTGAAGAATGAAAGTGTTTGTAGGTGTTTTTGGTCGTTGGTGTATGGATTAGATATAAAGGATATGTAATTTTGTTTTCATGTAAATAAGTCATGAATGATTACTCATATTTTTGTAATTTTATGAGATATTTCATGCTAGTTGCCAAATGATGGTTCCCACATGTGTTAGGTGACTCACTTGGGCTGCTAAGAGCTGATCATTGGAGTGTATATACCAATAGTACATACATCTAAAAGCTGTGTATTGTACGAGTACGAATACGGGTGCATACGAGTAGAATTGTTGATGAAACTGAACGAGGATGTAATTGTAAGCATTTTTGTTAAGTATAAGTATTTTGATAAGTGTATTGAAGTCTTTTAAAAGTGTATAAATACATATTAAAACACTACATGTATATACATTTTAACTGAGTCGTTAAGTCATCGTTAGTCGTTACATGTAAGTGTTGTTTTGAAACCTTTAGGTTAACGATCTTGTTAAATGTTGTTAACCCAATGTTTATAATATCAAATGAGATTTTAAATTATTATATTATCATGATATTATCATGTATTAATATCTCTTAATATGATATATATACATTAAATGTCTTTACAACGATAATCGTTACATATATGTCTCGTTTAAAAATCATTAAGTTAGTAGTCTTGTTTTTACATATGTAGTTCATTGTTAATATACTTAATGATATGTTTACTTATCATAGTATCATGTTAACTATATATATATCCATATATATGTCATCATATAGTTTTTACAAGTTTTAACGTTCGTGAATCACCGGTCAACTTGGGTGGTCAATTGTCTATATGAAACATATTTCAATTAATCAAGTCTTAACAAGTTTGATTGCTTAACATGTTAGAAACATTTAATCATGTAAATATCAATCTCAATTAATATATATAAACATGGAAAAGTTCGGGTCACTACAAAATGTTAGCGCGACTAGCCCGAATGGGGATGTCAAACCCTATGGATCCATATCTAATATTCGCGTCTACCGGTTCAAAAACCAATAGTTAAACGTTACCGTGCTAAGGGGAATCTTTATGCCGTTATATAACCCACACATATGTAAAGTTTAAGTACTCGTGTCAAATAAGTAAAACTTAAAAAGCGCATGTATTCTCAGTCCCAAAAATAGTATAAGTAAAAAGGGATGCTATAACTCACAGTGATAAAAGCGGTAAAGTCGGTAATAAAATTATGCGAGTAGTAAGTCGGTCCGAAAGGCCGTCAACCTAAATCAAAGGTTACTAGGTCAGTAGGTTGTCCTTATAAGTTCTAATAGTGCATAAAATAAGTTTAAGTGTCATCATCATCATCATTCATCATCATAAAAGCTAAGTAAGTTTGACAAGAATAGAGATCGAAACAATAGGCTGACTTCGGTCAGCTTCTACGACCTCTACCTAAATCAAAAAGATGCAAATTTAGTGGCTATGGCTCCGTATATGAGTCCCCTAACCGTTGACCAATTTTCAGAACCTAACTCGTCTTCGTTTGACCGTGGCGACGGTTTAAGTGCGAGTAGGTCAGAAATTTCAGCACAACGTTAATAGGGTGTAGTGACTCTCGGAGGGCCGTAAATCCTAAACCGTAACTCGGATTAAGACGAGGCCTAAACGGAAAATCATATACTCGAACCGAACTAACTGAAAATAAATTTTCCAGTAGCCCAGGTGGTCTGATCAGATACGAAAAACAGTAGGTAAGGTGCTCCGGTGGGATTCTTAGTACTTGATGCTCATCACGGTTCTCATCCTTGATGCTTGTAGCTTCAAGTGTACAACTCGTTGATGGGTTAGCATCACCTTGACCAAGATTCTACGATCAACACACAATATATTAAGACCAAGTAAGAACACAACTCATTTAAGAGTCTTAGATGGATGATGAACCAAGGTAACATCATATCCTTAGTCTTAACACAATTACAAGTTACATTTACAACTAAAGCTACAAACTTTACTTCAATCAAGAAAGTATGAATATAATCTAAGTCAAATGAAGTGATGGAACCCTAAGCTAGAGAGCTTGGATCCCTTTCACACAAGTTTTAAGGTCACAAAGCTAGAAGGCTTGGACATTTAGTGTTCTTGAAGATCTTGAAGCCTAAAGCTTGGATCTTTAAGTTACATGAAGATTACAAACACAAGTTTGAATTTTTATAACAAAATAACAAGATTAAAGTTAAAAGTTTTAGATCTACAAAGTTGGTGAAGATTCAAAGCTAGAAAGCTTGAATCTTCCATTTTCTTAAAGGATTCATGCTTGAATCTACAAGATGTAATCAAGATCAAAGCTAAAAAGCTTGACCCTCCATGGATGATGATGAACACGAAAAGGAAAGGAGAAGAAGAAGAAGAAAAATTAAAAACTTACAAGTTTTAGAGTGAGAAAGACTAGAAAGGAAACAAGAGAGTAAGTGTGTGTGAAAATACAAATGAGAGCAAGTGTTAAATGGATGGAATGGCTTAGTATTTATAGACAAATGAGGGTGGGAGGGAGGCCTCATGGCCGTGATTTTTAGGGGGGACAAAGGTGGATAAAAAGTTGTTTTTTGGTTAATGGTTGTCTAAAGTTGGTGCTTATGTTAGGATCCCATGCAACATTAAGGATAATACTTGACATAAATGCTAGCATGTTCCCTCTAATAAATGGGCATTTGTCTTACTTATTAATGAGTCACTAGCTAATAATAATTGGGCTAATTAAATGGGCTACTAGCTAGAGTAGGGTAGGCTTAAGTCCAACAAGGTAGAAAGTCCAACAAGACTAACTAGTAAGCATAATTAAATTACTACGTATAATTAAGCATCCATAAACCCAAGTAATTATTAGTATGAAATAATAATTAATATTTCGTAGTCATAATATTCCGATTACGACAAAAGTTAAACGTGCACGCAGTTCGCGGTTTATTCGAAACGTTAAGTGACACTAACGGTCATAAAGCATCCAGTGAACAAGTTAAGTATCCTACGTACTCTAAGGCACATTTTAATATATAAATGAAAGTAAACCATGTATGTAGAGGTTCCAGGGTATAAAGTAGCACAATACGCACAAATACGCAGTTTCGCTAAAACACAAGGCACAAAAGCAAGTCGAAAAAGTCGGGTCGTTACATTACCCACCTGTTAATGGAAATTTCGCCCCGAAATTTAAGCTTGTAGTGACCCGAACTTTTCCATGTTTATATATATTAATTGAGATTGATATTTACATGATTAAATGTTTCCAACATGTTAAGCAATCAAACTTGTTAAGACTTGATTAATTGAAATATGTTTCATATAGACAATTGACCATCCAAGTTGACCGGTGATTCACGAACGTTAAAACTTGTAAAAACTATATGATGACATATATATGGATATATATATAGTTAACATGATACTATGATAAGTAAACATATCATTAAGTATATTAACAATGAACTACATATGTAAAAACAAGACTACTAACTTAATGATTTTTAAACGAGACATATATGTAACGATTATCGTTGTAAAGACATTTAATGTATATATATCATATTAAGAGATATTCATACATGATAATATCATGATAATATAATAATTTAAAATCACATTTTATATTATAAACATTGGGTTAACAACATTTAACAAGATCGTTAACCTAAAGGTTTCAAAACAACACTTACATGTAACGACTAACGATGACTTAACGACTCAGTTAAAATGTATATACATGTAGTGTTTTAATATGTATTCATACACTTTTGAAAGACTTCAAGACACTTATCAAAATACTTCTACTTATCAAAAATGCTTACAATTACATCCTCGTTCAGTTTCATCAACAATTCTACTCGTATGCACCCGTATTCGTACTCGTACAATACACAGCTTTTAGATGTATGTACTATTGGTATATACACTCCAATGATCAGCTCTTAGCAGCCCATGTGAGTCACCTAACACATGTGGGAACCATCATTTGGCAACTAGCATGAAATATCTCATAAAATTACAAAAATATGAGTAATCATTCATGACTTATTTACATGAAAACAAAATTACATATCCTTTATATCTAATCCATACACCAACGACCAAAAACACCTACAAACACTTTAATTCTTTAATTTTCTTCATATAATTGATCTCTCTCAAGTTCTATCTTCAAGTTCTAAGTGTTCTTCATATATTCTACAAATTCTAGTTACATAAAATCAAGAATACTTTCAAGTTTGCTAGCTCACTTCCAATCTTGTAAGGTGATCATCCAACCTCAAGAAATCTTTGTCTCTTACAGTAGGTTATCATTCTAATACAAGGTAATAATCATATTCAAACTTTGGTTCAATTTCTATAACTATAACAATCTTATTTCAAGTGATGATCTTACTTGAACTTGTTTTCGTGTCATGATTTTGCTTCAAGAACTTCGAGCCATCCAAGGATCCATTGAAGCTAGATCCATTTTTCTATTTTCCAGTAGGTTTATCCAAGGAACTTAAGGTAGTAATGCTGTTCATAACATCATTCAATTCATACATATAAAGCTATCTTATTCGAAGGTTTAAACTTGTAATCACTAGAACATAGTTTAGTTAATTCTAAACTTGTTCGCAAACAAAAGTTAATCCTTCTAACTTGACTTTTAAAATCAACTAAACACATGTTCTATATCTATATGATATGCTAACTTAATGATTTAAAACCTGGAAACACGAAAAACACCGTAAAACCGGATTTACGCCGTCGTAGTAACACCGCGGGCTATTTTGGGTTAGTTAATTAAAAACTATGATAAACTTTGATTTAAAAGTTGTTATTCTGAGAAAATGATTTTTATTATGAACATGAAACTATATCCAAAAATTATGGTTAAACTCAAAGTGGAAGTATGTTTTCTAAAATGGTCATCTAGACATCGTTCTTTCGACTGAAATGACTACCTTTACAAAAACGACTTGTAATTTATTTTTCCGACTATAAACCTATACTTTTTCTGTTTAGATTCATAAAATAGAGTTCAATATGAAACCATAGCAATTTGATTCACTCAAAACGGATTTAAAATGAAGAAGTTATGGGTAAAACAAGATTGGATAATTTTTCTCATTTTAGCTACGTGAAAATTGGTAACAAATATATTCCAACCATAACTTAATCAACTTGTATTGTATATTATGTAATCTTGAGATACCATAGACACGTATACAATGTTTCGACCTATCATGTCGACACATCTATATATATTTCGGAACAACCATAGACACTCTATATGTGAATGTTGGAGTTAGCTATACAGGGTTGAGGTTGATTCCAAAATAGGTATAGTTTGAGTTGTGATCAATACTGAGATACGTATACACTGGGTCGTGGATTGATTCAAGATAATATTTATCGATTTATTTCTGTATATCTAACTGTGGACAACTAGTTGTAGGTTACTAACGAGGACAGCTGACTTAATAAACTTAAAACATCAAAATATATTAAAAGTGTTGTAAATATATTTTGAACATACTTTGATATATATGTATATATTGTTATAGGTTCGTGAATCAACCAGTGGCCAAGTCTTAATTCCCGACGAAGTAAAAATCTGTGAAAGTGAGTTATAGTCCCACTTTTAAAATCTAATATTTTTGGGATGAGAATACATGCAGGTTTTATAAAGGATTTACAAAATAGACACAAGTATGTGAAACTACATTCTATGGTTGAATTATCGAAATCGAATATGCCCCTTTTTATTAAGTCTGGTAATCTAAGAATTAGGGAACAAACACCCTAATTGACGCGAATCCTAAAGATAGATCTATCGGGCCCAACAAGCCCCATCCAAAGTACCGGATGCTTTAGTACTTCGAAATTTATATCATATCCGAAGGGTGTCCCGGAATGATGGGGATATTCTTATATATGCATCTTGTTAATGTCGGTTACCAGGTGTTCACCATATGAATGATTTTTATCTCTATGTATGGGATGTGTATTGAAATATGAAATCTTGTGGTCTATTATTATGATTTGATATATATAGGTTAAACCTATAACTCACCAACATTTTTGTTGACGTTTTAAGCATGTTTATTCTCAGGTGATTATTAAGAGCTTCCGCTGTCGCATACTTAAATAAGGACGAGATTTGGAGTCCATGCTTGTATGATATTGTGTAAAAACTGCATTCAAGAAACTTATTTTGTTGTAACATATTTGTATTGTAAACCATTATGTAATGGTCGTGTGTAAACAGGATATTTTAGATTATCATTATTTGATAATCTACGTAAAGCTTTTTAAACCTTTATTGATGAAATAAAGGTTATGGTTTGTTTTAAAATGAATGCAGTCTTTGAAAAACGTCTCATATAGAGGTCAAAACCTCGCAACGAAATCAATTAATATGGAACGTTTTTAATCAATAAGAACGGGACATTTCAGTTGGTATCCGAGCGTTGGTCTTAGAGAACCAAAATTTTGCATTAGTGTGTCTTATCGAGTTTGTTAGGATATATTAGTGAGTCTGGACTTCGACCGTGTTTACTTGAAAAATGATTGCTTAACAAATTTTGTTGGAAACTATATATTTTTAACATGTGAATATTATGTGATATATTAATCTCTTAACGCGTTTGATATTATGTGATAGATGTCTACCTCTAGAACAAGTCCCATTGACTCGCCTAATAATAATGAAGAGTCAAATGTAAATTGGAATGATTCGTGGACTGATTCACAAGTTCCCGAAGAGGAACCGGAAGAAGAGTCGGAACCGGAAGAAGAATCGGAACCGGAAGAAGAATCGGAACCGGATGAAGAAATAGAACCGGTGGGGGAAATAATAAAACGGTTAAGTAAAAGAAAATCCTCAACCAACCGACCAAGGTTAATTATGGTCAATGGTGTTTCCGCCAAGGAAGCAAAATATTGGGAGGATTACCAATTCTCCGATGAATCGGATTCCGACGAGAATTCCGATGATGTTATAGAAATTTCCCCAACTGAATTTAAAAAGGCAAAAGAAAATAATAAGGGAAAGGGCATAAAAATAGAGAAATCTAATTCCAACCCCGATGAACTTTATATGTATCGTCAACCCCCGAAGTCCTTAAGTTGTAACAATGACCCGGGAACCTCTAAACCACCAGGTTTTTCTAAACCAATGTGGATAACGAGGCTCGTATTAGGGGAACATCATATATCCCTAGAAACTTGGCAAAACGAACCAAAACCGAAGAAGAAGAAACAAGCGAGTCGGAATAAGATAGTTGTATTCGTGTGGTGTAATATAAGTAATATAGTGTGCTTATGCTTTATGATATATGTAAAAATTGCTTGTATTAATAAGTATTTTTTTTATGAATCTAACTCTTGTCTATTTTACAGTATAAAAATACAAAATGGATAGACAACCCAATATTTTAAGAGACCTACCCGGAGACATGATTGATGAAATCTTGTCTAGAGTCGGTCAGAATTCTTCGGCACAACTATTTAAGGCGAGATCAGTTTGTAAGACATTCGAAGAACGTTCCAAGAATGCCTTGGTTTATAAAAGGCTTTCGTTCGAAAGATGGGGGATATCACATTGGGAAATCCATAAGTTACGATGTGTTTACTTTGACGCATATATTGCGGGGAACCCAAATGCTATTTTACGCAATGGGTTAAGAAATTATTTTGACTCAATATATCCGAATATTGGACTTCGTGATTTAGAAAAAGCGGCTAACATGCAACATAAAGAAGCATGTTATGCTTACGGATTAGTAATGTTCGCTTCTCACCAAAGTGAGAACAAGAACATCGGGCTACAACTATTAAACAAAACGTTCCCACAAGTGACGGAGTCGGTAATTGGGGTAAGAAATGAGGTTTTTAGATTGTTACGGGACTGTTGGACATTACGTAACCCTCGTCCCTTTGACTACGTTACAACACGCTGTCTTATCAACGGCCATAACGGTTATGTTCCACAAGACCAAGGATGGGAAGTAATCCTAGTAAAACCAGAATGCATGACTTGTTTCTGGACGTATGAATTACGTGTCTTTATTGTGTTTGCTGAATGACTTGTGTACTAGCTAGAATTATCTTCACAACCATCTTGTATCAAATTTATTGTGTGCTATATTTCATGCTATATGTAAAATAAGCGGTATTGTAAGTTTGTAAAATATTGTGTAAAAGTTTGAACGCGAAATATTATTATAATCAGTTTTTCATATAGAATTGTAGTAGTTGAATTGTATATTAGCTACTAAGTATGAACTTAACGGGTAGGTACTACCCGAATTTAAACTTATAAAACGCTAATATGAAGAAAAAGCTTTTATAAATGAGTTCATATTATGCTACGAAATACTATTAACTACTCTTAATATTCTGTATGATTAACTTGTTCCATTTGACTATTTTGAAGGAAATGGCATCGACTACTCGACACACAGTGAATATGAATGAAGAGGAATTCCGTACTTTTCTAGCTTCAAACATAGCCGCAGTACAGGCTGCGCTACATACCAAAAATAACCTTGGATCTAGCAGTACAGAAAATCGTGTAGGATGCACCTACAAAGAATTCACTGCCTGCAAACCTTTGGAATTTGATGGAACCGAAGGACCGATCGGATTGAAACGGTGGACCGAGAAGGTCGAATCGGTGTTTGCCATAAGTAAGTGTACTGAAGAGGACAAAGTGAAGTACGCTACGCATACCTTCACAGGTTCTGCGTTAACATGGTGGAATACCTATCTAGAGCAAGTGGGACAAGACGATGCATACGCACTACCGTGGTCAGCATTCAAGCACTTGATGAACGAGAAGTACCGTCCCAGAACCGAGGTCAATAAGCTCAAGACAGAACTTAGAGGGTTACGAACCCAAGGATTTGATATTACCAGGTACGAAAGACGATTCACAGAATTGTGCCTATTGTGTCCGGGAGCATTCGAAGATGAGGAAGAGAAGATCGACGCGTTTGTGAAAGGATTACCGGAAAGAATCCAAGAAGATATAAGTTCACACGAGCCCACCTCCATACAACAGGCATGTAGGAAGGCTCATAAACTAGTGAACCAGATTGAAGAAAGAATTAAAGAACAGACTACTGAAGAGGCCAATGTGAAGCAAGTTAAAAGAAAGTGGGAGGAAAATGGTGATAAGAATCACCAATACAACAACAACAGCAATCACAACAATTATCCCAACAATCGCAACATCAATCGCAACTACAACAAACGGCCCAACAACAACAACAACAACAACAGCAACTACAACAATCATCCCAACAACAATAATAACCGCAACAACAACAACAATCAGAAGCAGCTATGCCAAAGGTGTGAAAAGTATCACTCGGGGTTCTGCACCAAATTTTGCAACAAGTGTAAAAGAAATGGTCATAGCGCGGAGAAGTGTGAGGTCTACGGACCAGGGGTTAATAGAACGAAAGGAACAAATGGTGTCGGAATGAGTAATGGCGGAGCAAGTAGTGTCGGAGCAAGCTATGCCAATGTAGTTTGTTATAAATGTGGAAAACCGGGCCACATCATTAGAAATTGCCCGAACCAGGAGAACACGAATGGACAAGGCCGCGGAAGAGTTTTCAATATTAATGCGGCAGAGGCACAGGAAGACCCGAAGCTTGTTACGGGTACGTTTCTTATTGACAATAAATCTGCTTACGTTTTATTTGATTCGGGTGTGGATAGAAGCTATATGAGTAGAGATTTTTGTGCTAAATTAAGTTGTCCATTGACGCCTTTGGATAGTAAATTTTTACTCGAATTAGCAAATGGTAAATTAATTTCAGCAGATAATATATGTCGGAATCGAGAAATTAAACTGGTTAGTGAAACATTTAAGATTGATTTGATACCAGTAGAGTTAGGGAGTTTTGATGTGATAATCGGTATGGACTAGTTGAAAGAAGTGAAAGCAGAGATCGTTTGTTACAAAAATGCAATTTGCATTATACGAGAAAAAGGAAAACCCTTAATGGTGTACGGAGAAAAGGGCAACACGAAGCTACATCTTATTAGTAATTTGAAGGCACAAAAACTAATAAGAAAAGGTTGCTATGCTGTTCTAGCACATGTCGAGAAAGTACAAACTGAAGAAAAGAGCATCAATGATGTTCCCATTGCAAAAGAATTTCCCGATGTATTTCCGAAAGAATTACCGGGATTACCCCCACATCGATCCGTTGAATTTCAAATAGATCTTGTACCAGGAGCTGCACCAATAGCTCGTGCTCCTTACAGACTCGCACCCAGCGAGATGAAAGAACTGCAAAGCCAATTACAAGAACTTTTAGAGCGTGGTTTCATTCGACCAAGCACATCACCGTGGGGAGCTCCTGTTTTGTTTGTCAAGAAGAAAGATGGTACATTCAGGTTGTGTATCGACTACCGAGAGTTGAACAAACTTACCATCAAGAACCGCTACCCACTACCGAGAATCGACGACTTATTTGATCAACTACAAGGCTCGTCTGTTTATTCAAAGATTGACTTACGTTCCGGGTATCATCAAATGAGGGTGAAAGAAGATAATATTCCAAAGACTGCTTTCAGAACACGTTACGGTCATTACGAGTTTATGGTCATGCCGTTTGGTTTAACTAATGCACCAGCTGTGTCCATGGACCTTATGAACCGAGTGTGTGGACCATACCTTGACAAGTTTGTCATTGTTTTCATTGATGACATACTTATTTACTCAAAGAATGACCAAGAACACGGTGAACATTTGAGAAAGGTGTTAGAAGTATTGAGGAAGGAAGAATTGTACGCTAAGTTTTCAAAGTGTGCATTTTGGTTGGAAGAAGTTCAATTCCTCGGTCACATAGTGAACAAAGAAGGTATTAAGGTGGATCCGGCAAAGATAGAAACTGTTGAAAGTGGGAAACCCCGAAAACTCCGAAACACATACGTCAGTTTTTAGGACTAGCTAGTTACTACAGAAGGTTCATCCAAGACTTTTCTAGAATAGCAAAACCCTTTACTGCATTAACGCATAAAGGGAAGAAATTTGAATGGAATGATGAACAAGAGAAAGCGTTTCAGTTATTGAAGAAAAAGCTAACTACGGCACCTATAATGTCATTGCCTGAAGGGAATGATGATTTTGTGATTTATTGTGACGCATCAAAGCAAGGTCTCGGTTGTGTATTAATGCAACGAACGAAGGTGATTGCTTATGCGTCTAGACAATTGAAGATTCACGAACAAAATTATACGACGCATGATTTGGAATTAGGCGCGGTTGTTTTTGCATTAAAGACTTGGAGGCACTACTTATATGGGGTCAAAAGTATTATATATACCGACCACAAAAGTCTTCAACACATATTTAATCAGAAACAACTGAATATGAGGCAGCGTAGGTGGATTGAATTATTGAATGATTACGACTTTGAGATTCGTTACCACCCGGGGAAGGCAAATGTGGTAGCCGATGCCTTGAGCAGGAAGGACAGAGAACCCATTCGAGTAAAATCTATGAATATAATGATTCATAATAACCTTACTACTCAAATAAAGGAGGCGCAACAAGGAGTTTTAAAAGAGGGAAATTTAAAGGATGAAATACCCAAAGGATCGGAGAAACATCTTAATATTCGGGAAGACGGAACCCGGTATAGGGCTGAAAGGATTTGAGTACCAAAATTTGGAGATATGAGAGAAATGGTACTTAGAGAAGCTCATAAAACCAGATACTCAATACATCCTGGAACGGGGAAGATGTACAAGGATCTCAAGAAACATTTTTGGTGGCCGGGTATGAAAGCCGATGTTGCTAAATACGTAGGAGAATGTTTGACGTGTTCTAAGGTCAAAGCTGAGCATCAGAAACCATCAGGTCTACTTCAACAACCCGAAATCCCGGAGTGGAAATGGGAAAAAATTACCATGGATTTCATCACTAAATTGCCAAGGACTGCAAGTAGTTTTGATACTATTTGGGTAATAGTTGATCGTCTCACCAAATCAGCACACTTCTTGCCAATAAGAGAAGATGACAAGATGGAGAAGTTAGCACGACTGTATTTGAAGGAAGTCATCTCCAGACATGGAATACCAATCTCTATTATCTCTGATAGGGATGGCAGATTTATTTCAAGATTCTGGCAGACATTACAGCAAGCATTAGGAACTCGTCTAGACATGAGTACTGCCTATCATCCACAAACTGATGGGCAGAGCGAAAGGACGATACAAACGCTTGAAGACATGCTATGAGCATGTGTTATTGATTTCGGAAACAGTTGGGATCGACATCTACCGTTAGTAGAATCTTCCTACAACAACAGCTACCATTCAAGCATTGAGATGGCGCCGTTTGAAGCACTTTATGGTAGAAAGTGCAGGTCTCCGATTTGTTGGAGTGAAGTGGGGGATAGACAGATTACGGGTCCGAAGATTATACAAGAAACTACCGAGAAGATCATCCAAATTCAACAACGTTTGAAAACTGCCCAAAGTCGACAAAAGAGCTACGCTGACATTAAAAGAAAAGATATAGAATTTGAAATTGGAGAGATGGTCATGCTTAAAGTTGCACCTTGGAAAGGCGTTGTTCGATTTGGTAAACGAGGGAAATTAAATCCAAGGTATATTGGACCATTCAAGATTATTGATCGTGTCGGACCAGTAGCTTACCGACTTGAGTTACCTCAACAACTCGCGGCTGTACATAACACTTTCCACGTCTCGAATTTGAAGAAATGTTTTGCTAAAGAAGATCTCACTATTCCGTTAGATGAAATCCAAATCAACGAAAAACTCCAATTCATCGAAGAACCCGTCGAAATAATGGATCGTGAGGTTAAAAGACTTAAGCAAAACAAGATACCAATTGTTAAGGTTCGATGGAATGCTTGTAGAGGACCCGAGTTCACCTGGGAGCGTGAAGATCAGATGAAGAAGAAATACCCGCATCTATTTCCAGAAGATTCGTCAACACCTTCAACAGCTTAAAATTTCGGGACGAAATTTATTTAACGGGTAGGTACTGTAGTGACCCGAACTTTTCCATGTTTATATATATTAATTGAGATTGATATTTACATGATTAAATTTTTCCAACATGTTAAGCAATCAAACTTGTTAAGACTTGATTAATTAAAATATGTTTCATATAGACAATTGACCACCCAAGTTGACCGGTGATTCACGAACGTTAAAACTTGTAAAAACTATATGATGACATATATATGGATATATATATAGTTAACATGATACTATGATAAGTAAACATATCATTAAGTATATTAACAATGAACTACATATGTAAAAACAAGACTACTAACTTAATGATTTTTAAACGAGACATATATGTAACGATTATCGTTGTAAAGACATTTAATGTATATATATCATATTAAGAGATATTCATACATGATAATATCATGATAATATAATAATTTAAAATCACATTTGATATTATAAACATTGGGTTAACAACATTTAACAAGATCGTTAACCTAAAGGTTTCAAAACAACACTTACATGTAACGACTAACGATGACTTAACGACTCAGTTAAAATGTATATACATGTAGTGTTTTAATATGTATTCATACACTTTTGAAAGACTTCAAGACACTTATCAAAATACTTCTACTTATCAAAAATGCTTACAATTACATCCTCGTTCAGTTTCATCAACAATTCTACTCGTATGCACCCGTATTCGTACTCGTACAATACACAGCTTTTAGATGTATGTACTATTGGTATATACACTCCAATGATCAGCTCTTAGCAGCCCATGTGAGTCACCTAACACATGTGGGAACCATTATTTGGCAACTAGCATGAAATATCTCATAAAATTACAAAAATATGAGTAATCATTCATGACTTATTTACATGAAAACAAAATTACATATCCTTTATATCTAATCCATACACCAACGACCAAAAACACCTACAAACACTTTCATTCTTCAATTTTCTTCATCTAATTGATCTCTCTCAAGTTCTATCTTCAAGTTCTAAGTGTTCTTCATATATTCTACAAATTCTAGTTACATAAAATCAAGAATACTTTCAAGTTTGCTAGCTCACTTCCAATCTTGTAAGGTGATCATCCAACCTCAAGAAATCTTTGTCTCTTACAGTAGGTTATCATTCTAATACAAGGTAATAATCATATTCAAACTTTGGTTCAATTTCTATAACTATAACAATCTTATTTCAAGTGATGATCTTACTTGAACTTGTTTTCGTGTCATGATTTTGCTTCAAGAACTTCGAGCCATCCAAGGATCCATTGAAGCTAGATCCATTTTTCTCTTTTCCAGTAGGTTTATCCAAGGAACTTAAGGTAGTAATGATGTTCATAACATCATTCAATTCATACATATAAAGCTATCTTATTCGAAGGTTTAAACTTGTAATCACTAGAACATAGTTTAGTTAATTCTAAACTTGTTCGCAAACAAAAGTTAATCCTTCTAACTTGACTTTTAAAATCAACTAAACACATGTTCTATATCTATATGATATGCTAACTTAATGATTTAAAACCTGGAAACACGAAAAACACCGTAAAACCGGATTTACGCCGTCGTAGTAACACCGCGGGCAATTTTGGGTTAGTTAATTAAAAACTATGATAAACTTTGATTTAAAAGTTGTTATTCTGAGAAAATGATTTTTATTATGAACATGAAACTATATCCAAAAATTATGGTTAAACTCAAAGTGGAAGTATGTTTTCTAAAATGGTCATCTAGACGTCGTTCTTTCGACTGAAATGACTACCTTTACAAAAACGACTTGTAACTTATTTTTCCGACTATAAACCTATACTTTTTCTGTTTAAATTCATAAAATAGAGTTCAATATGAAACCATAGCAATTTGATTCACTCAAAACGGATTTAAAATGAAGAAGTTATGGGTAAAACAAGATTGGATAATTTTTCTCATTTTAGCTACGTGAAAATTGGTAACAAATATATTCCAACCATAACTTAATCAACTTGTATTGTATATTATGTAATCTTGAGATACCATAGACACGTATACAATGTTTCGACCTATCATGTCGACACATCTATATATATTTCGGAACAACCATAGACACTCTATATGTGAATGTTGGAGTTAGCTATACAGGGTTGAGGTTGATTCCAAAATATGTATAGTTTGAGTTGTGATCAATACTGAGATACGTATACACTGGGTCGTGGATTGATTCAAGATAATATTTATAGATTTATTTCTGTATATCTAACTGTGGACAACTAGTTGTAGGTTACTAACGAGGACAGCTGACTTAATAAACTTAAAACATCAAAATATATTAAAAGTGTTGTAAATATATTTTGAACATACTTTGATATATATGTATATATTGTTATAGGTTCGTGAATCAACCAGTGGCCAAGTCTTACTTCCCGACGAAGTAAAAATCTGTGAAAGTGAGTTATAGTCCCACTTTTAAAATCTAATATTTTTGGGATGAGAATACATGCAGGTTTTATAAATGATTTAGAAAATAGACACAAGTATGTGAAACTACATTCTATGGTTGAATTATCGAAATCGAATATGCCCCTTTTTATTAAGTCTGGTAATCTAAGAATTAGGGAACAGACACCCTAATTGACGCGAATCCTAAAGATAGATCTATCGGGCCCAACAAGCCCCATCCAAAGTACCGGATGCTTTAGTACTTCGAAATTTATATCATATCCGAAGGGTGTCCCGGAATGATGGGGATATTCTTATATATGCATCTTGTTAATGTCGGTTACCAGGTGTTCACCATATGAATGATTTTTATCTCTATGTATGGAATGTGTATTGAAATATGAAATCTTGTGGTCTATTATTATGATTTGATATATATAGGTTAAACCTATAACTCACCAACATTTTTGTTGACGTTTTAAGCATGTTTATTCTCAGGTGATTATTAAGAGCTTCCGCTGTCGCATACTTAAATAAGGACGAGATTTGGAGTCCATGCTTGTATGATATTGTGTAAAAACTGCATTCAAGAAACTTATTTTGTTGTAACATATTTGTATTGTAAACCATTATGTAATGGTCGTGTGTAAACAGGATATTTTAGATTATCATTATTTGATAATCTACGTAAAGCTTTTTAAACCTTTATTGATGAAATAAAGGTTATGGTTTGTTTTAAAATGAATGCAGTCTTTGAAAAACGTCTCATATAGAGGTCAAAACCTCGCAACGAAATCAATTAATATGGAACGTTTTTAATCAATAAGAACGGGACATTTCAGTTGGTATCCGAGCGTTGGTCTTAGAGAACCAAAATTTTGCATTAGTGTGTCTTATCGAGTTTGTTAGGATGCATTAGTGAGTCTGGACTTCGACCGTGTTTACTTGAAAAATGATTGCTTAACAAATTTTGTTGGAAACTATATATTTTTAACATGTGAATATTATGTGATTTATTAATCTCTTAACGCGTTTGATATTATGTGATAGATGTCTACCTCTAGAACAAGTCCCATTGACTCGCCTAATAATAATGAAGAGTCAAATGTAAATTGGAATGATTCGTGGACTGATTCACAAGTTCCCGAAGAGGAACCGGAAGAAGAGTCGGAACCGGAAGAAGAATCGGAACCGGAAGAAGAATCGGAACCGGATGAAGAAATAGAACCGGTGGGGGAAATAATAAAACGGTTAAGTAAAAGAAAATCCTCAACCAACCGACCAAGGTTAATTGTGGTCAATGGTGTTTCCGCCAAGGAAGCAAAATATTGGGAGGATTACCAATTCTCCGATGAATCGGATTCCGACGAGAATTCCGATGATGTTATAGAAATTTCCCCAACTGAATTTAAAAAGGCAAAAGAAAATAATAAGGGAAAGGGCATAAAAATAGAGAAATCTAATTCCAACCCCGATGAACTTTATATGTATCGTCAACCCCCGAAGTCCTTAAGTTGTAACAATGACCCGGGAACCTCTAAACCACCAGGTTTTTCTAAACCAATGTGGATAACGACGGCTCGTATTAGGGGAACATCATATATCCCTAGAAACTTGGCAAAACGAACCAAAACCGAAGAAGAAGAAACAAGCGAGTCGGAATAAGATAGTTGTATTCGTGTGGTGTAATATAAGTAATATAGTGTGCTTATGCTTTATGATATATGTAAAAATTGCTTGTATTAATAAGTATTTTTTTTATGAATCTAACTCTTGTCTATTTTACAGTATAAAAACACAAAATGGATAGACAACCCAATATTTTAAGAGACCTACCCGGAGACATGATTGATGAAATCTTGTCTAGAGTCGGTCAAAATTCTTCGGCACAACTATTTAAGGCGAGATCAGTTTGTAAGACATTCGAAGAACGTTCCAAGAATGCCTTGGTTTATAAAAGGCTTTCGTTCGAAAGATGGGGGATATCACATTGGGAAATCCATAAGTTACGATGTGTTTACTTTGACGCATATATTGCGGGGAACCCAAATGCTATTTTACGCAATGGGTTAAGAAATTATTTTGACTCAATATATCCGAATATTGGACTTCGTGATTTAGAAAAAGCGGCTAACATGCAACATAAAGAAGCATGTTTTGCTTACGGATTAGTAATGTTCGCTTCTCACCAAAGTGAGAACAAGAACATCGGGCTACAACTATTAAACAAAACGTTCCCACAAGTGACGGAGTCGGTAATTGGGGTAAGAAATGAGGTTTTTAGATTGTTACGGGACTGTTGGACATTACGTAACCCTCGTCCCTTTGACGACGTTACAACATGCTATCTTATCAACGGCCATAACGGTTATGTTCCACAAGACCAAGGATGGGAAGTAATCCTAGTAAAACCAGAATGCATGACTTGTTTCTGGACGTATGAATTACGTGTCTTTATTGTGTTTGCTGAACGACTTGTGTACTAGCTAGAGTTATCTTCACAACCATCTTGTATCAAATTTATTGTGTGCTATATTTCATGCTATATGTAAAATAAGCGGTATTGTAAGTTTGTAAAATATTGTGTAAAAGTTTGAACGCGAAATATTATTATAATCAGTTTTTCATATAGAATTGTAGTAGTTGAATTGTATATTAGCTACTAAGTATGAACTTAACGGGTAGGTACTATCCGAATTTAAACTTATAAAATGCTAATATGAAGAAAAAGCTTTTATAAATGAGTTCATATTATGCTACGAAATACTATTAACTACTCTTAATATTCTGTATGATTAACTTGTTCCATTTGACTATTTTAAAGGAAATGGCATCGACTACTCGACACACAGTGAATATGAAAGAAGAGGAATTCCGTACTTTTCTAGCTTCAAACATAGCCGCAGTACAGGCTGCGCTACATACCAACAATAACCTTGGATCTAGCAGTACAGGAAATCGTGTAGGATGCACCTACAAAGAATTTACTGCCTGCAAACCTTTAGAATTTGATGGAACCGAAGGACCGATCGGATTGAAACGGTGGACCGAGAAGGTCGAATCGGTGTTTGCCATAAGTAAGTGTACTGAAGAGGACAAAGTGAAGTACGCTACGCATACCTTCACAGGTTCTGCGTTAACATGGTGGAACACCTATCTAGAGCAAGTGGGACAAGATGATGCGTACGCACTACCGTGGTCAGCATTCAAGCACTTGATGAACGAGAAGTACCGTCCCAGAACCGAGGTCAATAAGCTCAAGACAGAACTTAGAGGGTTACGAACCCAAGGATTTGATATTACCACGTACGAAAGACGATTCACAGAATTATACCTATTGTGTCCGGGAGCATTCGAAGATGAGGAAGAGAAGATCGACGCGTTTGTGAAAGGATTACCGGAAAGAATCCAAGAAGATATAAGTTCACACGAGCCCGCCTCCATACAACAGGCATGTAGGAAGGCTCACAAACTAGTGAACCAGATTGAAGAAAGAATTAAAGAACAGACTACTGAAGAGGCCAATGTGAAGCAAGTTAAAAGAAAGTGGGAGGAAAATGGTGATAAGAATCACCAATACAACAACAACAGCAATCGCAACAATTATCCCAACAATCGCAACATCAATCGCAACTACAACAAACGGCCCAACAACAACAACAACAACAACAGCAACTACAACAATCATCCCAACAACAATAATAACCGCAACAACAACAACAATCAGAAGCAGCTATGCCAAAGGTGTGAAAAGTATCACTCGGGGTTCTGCACCAAATTTTGCAACAAGTGTAAAAGAAATGGTCATAGCGCGGCGAAGTGTGAGGTCTACGGACCAGGGGTTAATAGAACGAAAGGAACAAATGGTGTCGGAATGAGTAATGGCGGAGCAAGTAGTTTCGGAGCAAGCTATGCCAATGTAGTTTGTTATAAATGTGGAAAACCGGGCCACATCATTAGAAATTGCCCGAACCAGGAGAACACGAATGGACAAGGCCGCGGAAGAGTTTTCAATATTAATGCGGCAGAGGCACAGGAAGACCCGAAGCTTGTTACGGGTACGTTTCTTATTGACAATAAATCTGCTTACGTTTTATTTGATTCGGGTGCGGATAGAAGCTATATGAGTAGAGATTTTTATGCTAAATTAAGTTGTCCATTGACGCCTTTGGATAGTAAATTTTTACTCGAATTAGCAAATGGTAAATTAATTTCAGCAGATAATATATGTCGGAATCGAGAAATTAAACTGGTTAGTGAAACATTTAAGATTGATTTGATACCAGTAGAGTTAGGGAGTTTTGATGTGATAATCGGTATGGACTAGTTGAAAGAAGTGAAAGCAGAGATCGTTTGTTACAAAAATGCAATTTGCATTATACGAGAAAAAGGAAAACCCTTAATGGTGTACGGAGAAAAGGGCAACACGAAGCTACATCTTATTAGTAATTTGAAGGCACAAAAACTAATAAGAAAAGGTTGCTATGCTGTTCTAGCACATGTCGAGAAAGTACAAACTGAAGAAAAGAGCATCAATGATGTTCCCATTGCAAAAGAATTTCCCGATGTATTTCCGAAAGAATTACCGGGATTACCCCCACATCGATCCGTTGAATTTCAAATAGATCTTGTACCAGGAGCTGCACCAATAGCTCGTGCTCCTTACAGACTCGCACCCAGCGAGATGAAAGAACTGCAAAGCCAATTACAAGAACTTTTAGAGCGTGGTTTCATTCGACCAAGCACATCACCGTGGGGAGCTCCTGTTTTGTTTGTCAAGAAGAAAGATGGTACATTCAGGTTGTGTATCGACTACCGAGAGTTGAACAAACTTACCATCAAGAACCGCTACCCACTACCGAGAATCGACGACTTATTTGATCAACTACAAGGCTCGTCTGTTTATTCAAAGATTGACTTACGTTCCGGGTATCATCAAATGAGGGTGAAAGAAGATAATATTCCAAAGACTGCTTTCAGAACACGTTACGGTCATTACGAGTTTATGGTCATGCCGTTTGGTTTAACTAATGCACCAGCTGTGTTCATGGACCTTATGAACCGAGTGTGTGGACCATACCTTGACAAATTTGTCATTGTTTTCATTGATGACATACTTATTTACTCAAAGAATGACCAAGAACACGGTGAACATTTGAGAAAGGTGTTAGAAGTATTGAGGAAGGAAGAATTGTACGCTAAGTTTTCAAAGTGTGCATTTTGGTTGGAAGAAGTTCAATTCCTAGGTCACATAGTGAACAAAGAAGGTATTAAGGTGGATCCGGCAAAGATAGAAACTGTTGAAAAGTGGGAAACCCTGAAAACTCCGAAACACATACGTCAGTTTTTAGGACTAGCTGGTTACTACAGAAGGTTCATCCAAGACTTTTCTAGAATAGCAAAACCCTTGACTGCATTAACGCATAAAGGGAAGAAATTTGAATGGAATGATGAACAAGAGAAAGCGTTTCAGTTATTGAAGAAAAAGCTAACTACGGCACCTATAATGTCATTGCCTGAAGGGAATGATGATTTTGTGATTTATTGTGACGCATCAAAGCAAGGTCTCGGTTGTGTATTAATGCAACGAACGAAGGTGATTGCTTATGCGTATAGACAATTGAAGATTCACGAACAAAATTATACGACGCATGATTTGGAATTAGGCGCGGTTGTTTTTGCATTAAAGACTTGGAGGCACGACTTATATGGGATCAAAAGTATTATATATACCGACCACAAAAGTCTTCAACACATATTTAATCAGAAACAACTGAATATGAGGCAGCGTAGGTGGATTGAATTATTGAATGATTACGACTTTGAGATTCGTTACCACCCGGGGAAGGCAAATGTGGTAGCCGATGCAACTAGAATCTGGAAGCAAAACGGGGATCGCAATCTGAGATAATTGATAGAGGCACACCATGACGAGATACAACCTCTTTTATGTACAGTTGAGCAAGCCTCTCTATCGTATCTGTTTCCTTCATCACTAGGAAATGAGCAGATTTGGTAAGACGGTCAACGATAACCCGAATTGTATCGTATCTGCCCACCGTCTTTGGTAGCTTCGTGATGAAGTCCATCGTAATTGCTTCCCATTTCCATTGTGAGATTTCCGGTTGTTGAAGTAACCCAGATGGCCTCTGATGTTCAGCCTTAACCTTCAAACAATTCAAACACCTCCCAACATAAGTTGCAACATCCTTCTTAAGATTTGGCCACCAATACTATTCCTTAAGATCGTGGTACATTTTGCCGGCTCCTGGATGAATCGAATACCTCGACTTGTGGGCTTCATCTAGTATAAGGCTCCGTAGATCTCCATAAATAGGTACCCAAATCCTTCCTTTAAAGCATCAGAGTCCAGTCTCCTTAACCTCGAATCATGAAACGAGAATGTTCAAGTATTCATGGGATATGTTCTCCTCTTTGAGAGCCTCTTCTTGGGCTACTCGTGTGATGACCCGGGAATTTTCGACCAAATTTAAACTTAATTTTTATATGAATTCGACACGATAAGAAAAGTCTGTAATGTCGAGTCTCAAAAATTTGGAACTGTTTCATATGTTTAATTGACATTCGACCATTTTTGACGATTCATGAACAACTAATTGTATATATATATATATATATATATATATATATATATATATATATATATATATATATATATATATATATATACATATATAATAATTCGAATTACTATTTTGAAATAATATATGATCCAATTATTGGAAATAAATAATTACCGAACTTTTTATTTTTATTTTTATCAGGTTCCAAACAGTTAATGACTGAAATAACTAAACATGTTTAAACTAAAACTTGGGATTTTTAGGAACACTTTTGTACGTTATCTATTTAGCAAAGGAAACGATATAGACATCAGTGATAAACTGTCAGTAGAATAAACTAAATATCTCGATGGCTATACTGTTTGGATGTGCACGTTCATATGATTCACTTATTAATTATGATTATTATTATATTAATTACCGCTAAACTTGTTTGTATATATATGTATATTACATTACATTCACTGAACCCACTTGCAAATTCTTTCCGTAAATCATGTAGACAAATTGATTGTGTAGGTAAATGTCTTTGTCCTTAGGATTATCTAATCTAAATTATGAATATATACATGCATGCATACAATTAACCAACTCATCACCACAACCTTCCAACTAGTTTATGTTTCCTGTCAAAATCACATCTCCCACCACATACATGTTTTTGTTAAGTGTTGTTATCAAATTGAAATCATCACCTTATATAACCAACCTACAAACTAATTCATATTCATATTTTTTCTTTTGATGAGCACAAAACACCATCATCATTTTTATGAACCGACTTGTTAATACTTGTTTTGATATTATTCGAAGAAGGCATGAACATAGATCCTCACCACCATAGTTACCACTTTCGATCATTTTTACAATCTACAACCATCTCCCATCGCCACCCTTCAACCGACACCTTCACCATCGAATTCTTGTAATCACAACGCAAACCCGACATCTATGTCACCATCATACATCATAATTGAACCGCTTCGTGTTGCTAGCTGTGATAACGGTCGAACCCTGTCGATACCACCCTATATATCATCATCATCGTGACCATCACTGAAACCATCCGAACAACAATTTTCATCTTCTACCACCAATCATTATCTCCGGCGACCCGTTACTTCTACACCACTACCATCGTGATCAACCGAAAATCCACCATCTTCAACGAAGAACCACCAACAAAACCGTCACCATGATCAAGTATATCATCTATTTCTCCTTCCTATTTCTATTATGAACAACCGAAATACCACCATTAAACCCACCACCTTCACGACACCACCGTCACCTTTTAATCACCACCTTTCTCTTCTTTTATTTATCCTTCTCAAACCCGTCACCCAACCACCTTCATCACCTTCGTCAGTCGTCACCATTGAACCATCACAATTGAACACTACCAAGGACCACCACCCCAAGTCCATCATAGTCCAACTTGAACACCCTCACAAACCACGAACAGCTGTACGCCATATTTTTTTTTTCTCTACTTTCAGAAACGAACAAACATGAATACATCATGATGTCATTTTAATAAATAGGTGGTTATAATGGCTGTTACTATCTGTGTTTCATATGTCCACGACAAGAACCCCACCACTAATGCTAGTCGACTGAACTAATTATCGTTATAAAGGTTCTTAAACTTGGGCCATTTTATTTGAATTCATGATGGGCCGTGATCCTTTAAACTGTTGGGCCGAGTTTCCTTTACTACTTGGGCCATTAGATTGTTGGGCCGAGAAGGTTAAATATAGTGATGATATTGGTGATGAACGTGAATATTGATGGTTACGAAGACATAATGATTATCAAGGCGATTAATAAATAAAAGAATGGTGATAATTATGATGATGACGATGGAATTAAGTTATGTTAATCGTGATGGAATGAATTTTGATGATACGTTAGTAATAATAATGATTTTGATGATGATGTGATGATCGTATTAGGATGTGAGAGTGCTCGATAAAGAAAATGATGATGAAGTATTAGGAAAATAATGATTGAGTTGGGAAGTTAATTACATGATGATAAAGAAGAAGAAACATAAATAATACGGGTCATATATATAAAAGTTCGTATTAAATTAGAAAATAGAAAATGGATAAATGGTTAAGAGTGTTTGTGCTTAAGTGAGAAGTAATGGGTTCGAGTCCTGTCTGGGGCATTGTTTTTAGGAAAAAGCTTTAAAGGTAGTAATCACTTTTATTATTAATATTAATATTATTATTATTATTATTTTTATTATATGGAGTCGTACATGGCATATTTAGGTCAGTATCTTGCAATGGGACCAGATGTTGATGACTTCGTCCAGGTGGATTAGGACGGGTCATCACAGTTGGTATCAGAGCGGTGGTCATAGCGAACCAGGTCTTGCATTAGTGTGTCTAACTAGTAGTTGTTAGGATGCATTAGTGAGTCTGGACTTCGATCTAGTAGTTGTTAGGTTATATTAATGAGTCTAGACTTGAACCTGGTCTGCATGTCAAAAGTTTTTGCTTACCACCATTTGTCGAAAAATATCTGCTTATCATTCTTAAGTCTTGACACGTCTTACTGCAATTATTGCATAGATGATGTACATACAAATCCATATCCCATCACATTAAACCTTGTCTGACACGTTTCCTTAATCTACGGGATCTTCTGTACTATACGTAGATATTCTATGTAATTAGAAATTCATCCAATATCCGAAAATCATTTCATATCGAAAACCCTTTATCCAACCGTACCTGATGGAACTCACCATTAGTTCAAGTCCCTCGAATTCCGAGAGCTATTTCGATATGGAGTTTCATCTAAGCTCCGAAAACAGTGTCACCGGAATGAATCAACCAATCAGTCATCATCAATTCTGGATGAATTAGGAATGAGTTCGTAGTCTACTTAATCGATGGAGACGAGAATAAGGCGATCCTTTCCACCCACCAACCTTCACTCTTGGCGAAGAACCTGAAGCATTTACCGGCGAACCCATTTGAAACACCGTTTTCACACCCATTTCCAGAGTATCTCGCCATAATTATATACTATCTCAAATTCAAAACCTTATTCACTCGCTCGTTCCTACCAACAATAATCCCGTAGTAATAAGTCAACGAGCTTCGCGCCTGAGTTGTAGCCTTGAAAAATATGGTGCCAAAAAGTACCAGCTTCAGCAACATCACTGGCACCAACAGTACTACCACCAACAGCAACATCCGCATCTCACACGTCTCGACATCACAATCTATATCTCACACATCAACATCATACACACCATAGATACCAAGGAGTACCAACAACAATGAACGTTGAAGTATTTATCCATAACTTCATTAATATTCTGCGAAGAATATGTGGTTCCTAATAGTTTTAGAGATTACTTACTCTAGCTCAAACCGAAAAGCAAATGAGGTTAATATCATATTAACTCATTAAATCCATGATTACATCTGAAGAAAATATATATGCAAGTATATTTTCATAAAGATTGTAATTAAAAATTCTTTTGTACAAACTGTTAATGGTGAAAATATTTTAACGGGTAGGTAATACCCGAGGAATATTTAGTTTTCACATTAGTAAGTTACACTGTACATTCTTCGAATCTGATTCAACAGTCATTTACTATCCTACTTACACCCACAGCTATACGAATCGATTCACCACAGAGTAATCATTTTTCATTCAATTTCAAAATTGGATTTTGACTCATTAGAATACAACAAGTGGCATAATGAAGAAAACATTGGACAAAATAAAATTTGTTAGAAACAAACAATTTAACTATGAGAAGAATTTTGTTAAGAATCCACGCTAACTGTTCCTAGCTAACTGTTCCTAGCTAACTGATTACATTTTATTTATCGCAATTTATTTATCGCAATTTAAATTCTCGCAATTTTATTTATCATCATTTAATTTCTGTTATTTATTTTACGCACTTTAAATATCGGGACACGTATACAAGGTTTTGACATATCATATCGACGCATGTATATATATTATTTGGAATAACCATAGACACTCTATATGCTGTAATGTTCGAGTTCGCTATACAGGGTTGAGGTTAATTCTTAAATAATATATATACTTTGAGTTGTGATCGAGTCTGAGACATGTACACGGGTCATGATACGTATTAATTAATTCAAATATTATATATGAATTATTGAATTGCTAACTGTGGACTACTAACTGTGGATTACCAACATTGGACAATTAAAATGAATTAAAATATTGATTATAACATATGAAACTAAACAATTCTTCAAGTTTGCCACTTGATTTCATCTTAAACCTCGTTTGTATCTTGACGATTACAATCTGCGTTCAAACTTTCAATGATTCTTGAAAACACCTCGATCGAGAGGATGAACCAACCGCACTTCATCTACGGAAGAAAAGATTGATACATATAGTTATGCACCTGAAAACTCTTGGAGCCTAAGTGGAAGTTTAAAACGAATTTATGATTCATTGGCGTTGATATTATAAAAAAAAAAAAACTAACTTTACAATCCCTTTTAAAGTAGCAAATTTTGTCACAGCTCCAGCAAGTGAACTTCGACTTTTCGTTCGAAATAACCTTATTATAACCTTGATATATATGTGTACTCTTTATTGTTACTGGGGAACCTTTTATATTCCACCATATTACCATCGGCGTTTTATCATCTAAAAAAACACAATTCTCCTGAAACCACCTCGGATTGATAACCGAAGATTCAGATATCTTAGCATTAAATACAGAGGAAACAGAAAAATTGTAGATGGTCTAAATGGCCAAAAGTTTGATGATAAGGAAGGGAGTGTTAGGAACGCTCGATAGAAAATTTGGTACTGAAAAACAGATTGAGTAAACCATGAAGGAGGCCAAGGCCAAATACCAGGACCATACCATATTCAAAGAATCCAGGTAATTCAAGATTCGATGAAATCTTTAGAGAATATCTTGCTTCGAACTCATGTTAAAATCTTGCGGAAAATCTTTCTTCATCAACCATCGAACTTAGAAATTCCAAAAATATCATCATAAATATCCTCGATATTTCTGAGGATATTTTCATAAGTCTTCTTGTCCGAAATTATATACCTCTTCGTGTTTTCTGTATTTCATTGGAAACTTCTGTAAAATCTAAGTAAATTACGAATGAATTCTGGAGAAGTGTTAAGAGTTTAAGCATGATTTAGTATAATATAATGACGCCCGGCCAACGTGATTATATTACAGTAAGTCATGCTGGAAGTTCTATTGGAGCATGATGATTCACAGATCATAACGTCATCATGTGCCATGTTACATAACTCTTTCATTCTACTTAACCTCCAAACATATCAAGAAAATATATTCTTGATAGTTCTATCTTCCGTAACTTTCGGTAATCTACAAATCAAATCGTACTATTACCTTTCATTCCTGCTTAGAATCTTAATCATGTTCATCCGAAATTTATACCTACAAAACCGAGACGTCTTGATCGGTTTACTTTAAGTCGGAAAGAAAACAAAAGCATGAAGCTTCAAAATGTAAGGGAAAATATAAAGCCCAACAACAACACAGGAATTACAAACCGTGTATATCAATGCGTATAGCAACATAAAGACATGGGAGAATTAAAAACACTATAACCCCAAGGGCGAAGTAGAAGAAAACAGATTCGTCCGGTGGAAGTTGGAAAAGGAGAATGATTGTTGCAATAGTAAAGATAAGGGCAAGGATCATAACTGGATTAAGCATTTTCCCAGTCTTTTGAATTTGAGAATATAGTATAGGAGAGGTAAAAGCTATGGAACGGAAAAAGTTTAATTTATAATGGAAATATCAGACAGAGTAATCGAAGCAGATCACCGTATTTAATTATAGAGATCTTAATTTCCTTATTCGCCGAAGGATCAAATCTTATAGATTTCCAAGATTTTCTTTTAAATCCCTTGAATTCCGGAATTCAACTGAGACAACGTCCAAAATTAAGACGAACCTTATTTTCTAAATTCAACCATGACTAGTCAAAAGTTATGATGAAACTTGTCTTTATCATTTCGCTCTTTGTGATAGCTTCACTCGTACTCTTCGATTAGTCGGATTATTTTATCCATATTACTCAATGAAGATAAAACTCTATTCTTCATGAAAACATTTTTTTTTATTGTTAATCATGACCACCTCACTCAAATTTCGGGACGAAATTTCTTTAACGGGTAGGTACTGTGACGACCCGGGAATTTTTGACCAAATTTAAACTTAATTTTTATATGAATTCGACAGGATAAGAAAAGTCTGTAATGTCAAGTCTCAAAAATTTGGAACTGTTTCATATGTTTAATTGACATTCGACCATTTCTGACGATTCATGAACAACTAGTTGTATATATATATATATATATATATATATATATATATATATATATATATATATATATATATATATATATATATATATATATATATATATATATATATATATATATATATATAAATACATATATAATAATTCGAATTATTATTTTGAAATAATATATGATCCAATTATTGGAAATAAATAATTACCGAACTTTTTATTTTTATTTTTATCAGGTTCCAAACAGTTAATGACTGAAATAACTAAACATGTTTAAACTAAAAACTTGGGATTTTTAGGAACACTTTTGTACATTATCTGTTTAGCAAAGGACACGATATAGACATCAGTGATAAACTGTCAGTAGAATAAACTAAATATCTCGATGGCTATACTGTTTGGTTGTGCACGTTCATATGAGTCACTTATTAATTATGATTATTATTATATTAATTACCACTAAACTTGTTTGTATATATATGTATATTACATTACATTCACTGAACCCACTTGCAAATTCTTTCCGTAAATCATGTAGACAAATTGATTGTGTAGGTAAATGTCTTTGTCCTTAGGATTATCTAATCTAAATTATGAATATATACATGCATGCGTACAATTAACCAACTCATCACCACAACCTTCCAACTAGTTTATGTTTCCTGTCAAAATCACATCTCCCACCACATACATGTTTTTGTTAAGTGTTGTTATCAAATTGAAATCATCACCTTATATAACCAACCTACAAACTAATTCATATTCATATTTTTTCTTTTGACGAGCACAAAACACCATCATCATTTTTATGAACCGACTTGTTAATACTTGTTTTGATATTATTCGAAGAAGGCATGAACATAGATCCTCACCACCATAGTTACCACTTTGATCATTTTTACAATCTACAACCATCTCCCATCGCCACCCTTCAACTGACACCTTCACCATCGAATTCTTGTGATCACAATGCAAACCCGACATCTATGTCACCATCATACATCATAATTGAACCGCTTCATGTTGCTAGCTGTGATAACGGTCGAACCCTGTCGACACCACCCTAATTATCATCATCATCGTGACCATCACCGAAACCATTCGAACAATAACTTTCATCTTCTACCACCAATCATTATCTCCGACGACCCGTTACTTCTACACCACTACCATCGTGATCAACCGAAAATCCACCATCTTCAACGAAGAACCACCAACAAAACCATCACCATGATCAAGTATATCATCTATTTCTCCTTCCTATTTCTGTTATGAACAACCGAAATACCACCATTAAACCCACCACCTTCACGACACCACCGTTACCTTTTAATCACCACGTCTCTCTTCTTTTCTTTCTCCTTCTCAAACCCGTCACCCAACCACCTTCATCACCTTCGTCAGTCGTCACCATTGAACCATCACAATCGAACACTACCAAGGACCACCACCCCAAGTCCATCATAGTCCAACTTGAACACCCTCACAAACCACGAACTGCTGTACGCCATATTTTTTTTTCTCTGCTTTCAGAAACGAACAAACATGAATACATCATGGTGTCATTTTAATAAATAGGTGGTTATAATGGCTGTTACTATCTGTGTTTCATATGTCCACAACAAGAACCCCACCACTAATGCTAGTCGACTGAACTAATTATCGTTATAAAGGTTCTTAAACTTGGGCCATTTTATTTGAATTCATGATGGGCCGTGATCCTTTAAACTGTTGGGCCGAGTTTCCTTTACTACTTGGGCCATTAGATTGTTGGGCCGAGAAGGTTAAATATAGTGATGATATTGGTGATGAACGTGAATATTGATGGTTACGAAGACATAATGATTATCAAGGCGATTAATAAATAAAAGAATGGTGATAATTATGATGATGACGATGGCATTTAGTTATGTTAATCGTGATGGAATGAATGTTGATGATACGTTAGTAATAATAATGATTTTGATGATGATGTGATGATCGTATTAGGATGTGAGAGTGCTCGAATTGGAAAATGATGATGAAGTATTAGGAAAATAATGATTGAGTTGGGAAGTTAATTACATGATGATAAAGAAGAAGAAACATAAATAATACGGGCCATATATATAAAAGTTCGTATTAAATCAGAAAATAGAAAATGGATAAATGGTTAAGAGTGTTTGTGCTTAAGCGAGAAGTCGTGGGTTCGAGTCCTGTCTGGGGCATTGTTTTTAGGAAAAAGCTTTAAAGGTAGGAATCACTTTTATTATTAATATTATTATTGTTATTATTAATATTATTATTATTATTATTATTATTATTATTATTATTATTATTATTATTATTATTATTATTATTATTATTATTATTAGTAAAATTATTATAATTATTAGTATCATTATTTTTATCATTATTATTTAAATTATCATTATTACTAAAAATTTATTATTTTTATCAAAAATTGTTATTATTAATATTATCACTATAATCCTTATTGAAATTATTTATATTAATAATAATACTATTATCATTATCTCTATAATTATAATTATTACTATTGAAATTATTTTAAAAAAAGTTTAACATATTAACATTAATGATTTACCTTTTAAATTTACAATAGTAATATATATTAATTAATTACTTCAAATATTGAAAACAAATATATATAAGTTAAATATTAATATAACATATATCTATATGTATAACATTTGAAATAACGAATATATTGATAATTTAAATAAGTAACATATTATAAATTTAATACATAACAAAATTTTGTTAATAGTTACTATATGTATTAATATATATAACTGATATAGGTTCGTGAATCCGAGGCCAACCCTACAATTGTTCAATGACGTCATATGTATTTTTACTACAAAATACAGTATGGTGAGTTTCATTTGCTCCCTTTTTAATTGCTTTTGCAATATATATTTTTAGGCTGAGAATACATGCGCTGCTTTTATGTTTGACGAAATAGATACAAGTACTTAAAATATATTCTACGTTGAGTTGTACCACCTTGCATATCTTCCCTAATAGCTTGGTAACTAATATTTACATGTTGGAAGAACATGTAAGCGCGAATCCTATTAATAGATCTATCGGGTTTGACCACCCCAACCGGGCTAGTCGCTCTAGTATCATAAACAGTTGCATAGTACTTCGTTTTACTACACTTGGTACAATGTAGGTAGATTTCATAATAAAGGGATTATGCCATATTAATAGTTAAGTATGGTTACCGAAGCGCTCAACAATTTATAGAATACTCTTATATACTTGCGAGTGTATATATATTTATAAATGGAAATCTTGTGGTATATTAACATATTGAAATGATTGTTATGATAAACCTATGAACTCACCAACCTTTTGGTTGACACTTTTAAGCATGTTTATTCTCAGGTATGAAAGAAATCTTCCGCTGTGCATTTGCTCATTTTAAAGACATTATATGGAGTTGTACATGGCATATTTAGGTCAGTACCTCACAATGGAACCAGATGTTGA
The DNA here is from genome assembly GCF_046630445.1 of Rutidosis leptorrhynchoides. Taxonomy (NCBI): domain Eukaryota; kingdom Viridiplantae; phylum Streptophyta; class Magnoliopsida; order Asterales; family Asteraceae; genus Rutidosis; species Rutidosis leptorrhynchoides. The sequence goes on along the minus strand of NC_092336.1, from coordinate 59,065,826 downwards.
TGACTTCATCCAGGTGGATTAGGATGGGTCATCACAACTCGGATCTGGCTGTTGTGGTTCGAATGAATGATGATGTTTAAGGCACGGATACGGAGAGGTACCTTCCTCTCCTTTCGGCTCAGGGCATCGGCTACAACATTTGCCTTTCCAGGATGGTAACGAAGTTCACAATCATAGTCGTTCAGCGTCTTGATCCATCGTCGCTGCCTCATGTTCAGTTGTTTCTGATCGAATATGTGCTGGAGGCTTTTGTGGTCGGTGAAGATGGTACTTTTAGTTTCATAAAGATAGTATCTCCACAATTTGAGCACAAAGACAACGGCTCCAAGCTTGAGGTAGTGAGTAGTGTAGTTTCGCTCGTGAATCTTTAGTTGATGAGAAGCATAGGCAATAACCTTCGATCTTTGCATCAATACGCAACCAAAACCATTTTTCGAGGCATCACAATATACGACGAAATCATCACTGCCTTCAGGAAGAGATAAGATAGGTGCGGTGGTCAATTTCTGCTTCAAGTTTTGAAATGCCGATTCGTGTTCTTTTTCCCAAACGAGCTTCTTCCCTTTGTGAGTCAGCGCGGTCAAAGGACGCGAAATCAGAGAGAAACCTTCAATAAATCTTCGGTAGTAACCGGCAAGACCTAGAAATTGGCGGATATGAGTCGGAGTAGTGGGGGTTTCCCACTTGCTGATAGCTTCGATCTTTGCTGGATCAACTTTAATACCTTGATCACTCACAATATGACCCAGAAATTGGACTTCCTTCAACCAAAATTCACACTTGGAGAATTTGGCATAAAGTTGCTCTTGTCTCAAGAGTTCCAACACTAGTCGAAGATGTTGTTCATGTTCTTCTTCACTTCGGGAATAGATGAGGATATCATCTATGAAAACAATAACGAACTTGTCCAGATATGGCTTGCATACTCGATTCATGAGATCCATAAACACGGCAGGTGCGTTGGTTAAACCGAATGGCATCACGAGAAACTCATAATGACCATAACGGGTTCTAAACGCAGTTTTCATCACATCGCTCTCCTTCACCCTCAATTGGTGATAACCGGATCGCAAATCGACCTTGGAGTAAACGCTTGATCCTTGCAGCTGATAAAAAAGATCATCAATTCGGGGAAGAGGATATCGGTTCTTGATCGTCAACTTGTTCAGCTCACGATAATCGATACATATGCGAAAAGATCCGTCCTTCTTCTTCACGAATGCAGCTCTTGCAGTTCGAAAGGTGCTAGTCGATAAGGTGCGCGAGCTACGAGTGCAGCTCCCGGCACTAGATCGATCTGGAACTCCACGGCTCTCGGTGGTGGTAATCCAGGCAGTTCTTCCGGAAAGACATCGGGAAATTCGTTCACGATTCGCACATCATTCACGCTCTTCTTTTCTATTTCTAAAGCCTTCACGTGTGCTAAAATAGCAAGACATCCTTTCTTCATGATCTTCTGCACTTTCATACAACTAATGAGGTTCAGCTCCCAGTTACATCTCTCTCCGTATATAACGAGTGGCTCACCATCTCCTTGTGGTATGCGAAGAGTTTTATCTCCACATATAATGTCGGCCCTCACTTTGGTCAACCAGTCCATGCCGACAATCACGTCAAAGCTCCCCAATTTGATGGGTATCAAGTTGATCTCGAAATCCATGCCAGCTATATTGATAATAGCTCCTAGGCCAATTTGGTCAACTTTCTCAAGTTTTCCATTGGCTACCTCAACAAGCATACTTTCCTTTAAAGGAACTAACGACTAATCTATCTTAGAGCAAAAATGTCTACAAACATAGCTCCTATCGGCACCAGTATCAAATAGGACAGAAGCTAATAGATTGTTGAGAGTGAATATACCTGTAACCAAGTCGGGGTTCTCACGGGCATCCCTTGCGTTTACATTGAAAGCTCTTCCACACGGGGGTCTCCGTCCTTTCGCTTGTTGGGACACTCATTCCTGAAGTGGCCCTGCTGTCCACACTCATAACACTTTCTTGGTCCATTGGGGTTGGTCCTCACAGCTGGGATGGGAATCTTGTAGTCCTTGCCAATATGTCCAGTCCTTTTACACTTTTCACAGACAACATTACAGTACCCGGTATGGTGCTTGTAGCACCTCTTGCACTGCGGTAGAGTACCCTTGTAGTTGGGGTTCAAGCTGGCGTTCTTGTTGGGGTTCCTTCCGTCTTTATGCCTCTTAGTGGGGGTTTGATCGTAGACTCTCCCCTTGTTGTTGTCCCACTTACGCTTCTCACCACTGGCTCCCGATTCGGATTTTGCCTTTTTCGATTCCTTGCTGATAATTTGGTTCATAAGGATTTGCGCCATGCGCATAGCTGCCGGGACGATGGGTGGATTAGAAGAGGTGATATTTCCTTGAATGGACTTGGGAAGTCCCCACAAGTATCGCTCCATTCTCTTAAATTCTGGGGTAACCATCGTGGGACACATCAGCGCTAATTCCAGATACCTACAGTTGTAACCATCAACATCGTTTCCCACAACCTTCAACTCCCAGAACTCAGCCTCCATTTTCTGTATCTCTGCTCTGGGACAGTACTCTTCAATCAAGGCTCCCTTAAATTCTTCCCACAGAGTGGCATAAGCCTCGTCAATACCCTTAGCTTGAGCCAGTGTGTTCCACTAGGTTAAGGCGCCGTCTGACAGCATACATGAAGCATACTTGGTTTTGTTCTCCTCTGAGCTGTTGCTTACACGGAACACAACTTCTAATTTCTCAAACCACCTAGTCAGACCAACTGGCCCCTCAGTACCGCTAAAGTTGCGGGGCTTGCAGCTTTGAAACTCTTTATACGTGCACCCATTACGAATGGGCTGGTTAACTAGTGGAGCTTGTGGGTTGATTTCCGCAATAGCTGCGGCTACTCTTTCCGCAATCATTTCCTCGATTTGGGCTGCTGTGGGTGCTGCTCGTCCGTTCGCCATTTTTCTTCTAAACAGAAATTTTGACTTAAGTCAAAATCCAGCATTCAATAAATAGTAATATAGTATAAGGCAACCAACATGGAACCAATGCAACACATGTTAACTAAGCAATGCAACTAGATACAGATACCACAGAAACATCATACAGTAATGTAAGTAGAACACCGTGCAAAAAGTAAACGACACTAAGTTCCATTCATTAATAATAAGTTGCATACATCCGCATAGGTTCGCACAATACATGAGTAAAACATGAAACTACAACGAGATTACATAATGAAATCTACTACAATGCCCTATGGTGACGGTGGGTAAAGGATGTCCATTATGTGGGACATATGGTCCTCGAGCTCAGTTACCCGAGCACGAAGGATCTCCACTTCCCTCGTCAGTTCCTCGATGGAGGGAGATGGTGGGGCAGGCAGTGCAGTCAGTACAGGTGGTGCAGGTTGTCCAACGCCAGAAGTAGATGATGCGCAACAGTAAGCCTTACGCACGAATGGATCGGCATGATACGACACAACCCGCTTGCGGGCGGTGACCCTAGTCCTCAGTCCATGCGTACTAACGAACGACCTACCTTTGTTAACCCCTGGAATAATGGTACCATCGAAACGATACCGCTTCTTCGGCGGGGTAGAGGGTGGCCGCACGGGTGCCTCCTCAGGGTCCTCGTCGGAATCCTCGTCACTGGAGTCATCAGAGGATGAGTCGTCGGATGATGAGTCGTCAAAAACAGCTGGAGGTGGCGGCGCTCGGCAGCTGGTAGTCATAATCCGGTATCTGAAAGGTGGAATCGGTATGACACATCCATCAGGAAGGCGTCGGCACCAATGGTTATGCTCATTACGGAATGGAACGTCCCCGTATTCCCCAGGAATCACAGCACCACCGGGATGTGGCTGTGGCTCCGGAAGTACTGGGATGAGTGGAGCTGGAATCTCTGGTGGATCCTCGTGTCCGTCTGAGGTGATCACTGGGTCGGGTGCATGGCCACTGGCTCCAGAGGACGAAGCGCCAGAGTCACTAGAGTGTGTCGACGATGGGATCTGTGAATCGGCAACAATGGCAGGCGAGGTGGAGGGTGAGTCTGAGTCGTTCTCCTAAATGATAACGAGCGGGATATCCGACATCTGAACAAGGAAAAATAACTTTTTCCATGTCAGTAAGTCATAAAGCAAACATGTATTAGGCTCTACAGCAACCTAGGTTGTCTAAAACAGTATACAGCATGGCAATAATAACAACGCTAAACAGAAATAACATGTGAAAGCAGATAGTAATCATGCAATAGCGGAAATAAGCATACAACAAGTTCGCATGGTAGTAAAGATAAGCAATAGCATGCAGTAATATCACATAGCAGTAAAAGTAATCAGTAGCATGCAGTAAGTTTCGCAGAAACAAGTAAACTAGCAAGTTGTAGATTAGTCCTATTAGTGAATCCTACTCGGGTCGGTCTAGACTCACTAATGCAACCTAATTCCCTACAACCAATGCTCTGATACCAAATGTGACGCCCTGTACAAAACCATCGTGTATGATTCGTCAACAACAGGATCTTTACACGGTCAAGTACTACACGCTGTTTGGAAACCAGTTTGCATTCATAAAAACATAGTGTTCTACAAAAGATAACGTGACACAGAGGTCATTACAAAGGCATTATTCAAATAACATAAACTACGAATGCAAAAGAAAAAGTTCCATGATTGAGACATCTCTAAGGTTATGTAGCGGATATCTAACACAGCAGGTCCTTAATAGCAAGTCTAAACAGCATGACATCAAGTCTAACAGCGGAAGCAAGATACCTCTAAGCACCTGAGAAAACATGCTTAAAAACGTCAACAATAATGTTGGTGAGCTATAGTTTAAATTGTAACAGTAATATAAGATTGACCACGAGATTTCAATGTTTCAAAACCGTATGAAAAGCATATGTATAATCGTGGGCACATGGTAACTAGACTTAATGTAAAAATATAAATATCACCCCCTAAAAGTACACCTGGCGAGTGCGTATGTCCTCGAAGTATTAAACACCCATTAAATGCTAGCGCGACTAGCTCGAGTGGGGATGTCAAACCCTATGGATCCATATCTAATATTCGCGTCTACCGGTTCAAAAACCAATAGTTAAACGTTACCGTGCTAAGGGGAATCTTTATGCCGTTATATAACCCACACATATGTAAAGTCTAAGTACTCGTGTCAAATAAGTAAAACATAAAAAAACGCATGTATTCTCAGTCCCAAAAATAGTATAAGTAAAAAGGGATGCTATAACTCACAGTGATAAAAGCGGTAAAGTCGGTAATGAAAGTATGCGAGTAGTAAGTCGGTCCGAAAGGTCGTCAACCTAAATCAAAGGTTACTAGGTCAGTAGGTTGTCCTTATAAGTTCTAATAGTGCATAAAATAAGTTTAAGTGTCATCATCATCATTCATCATCATAAAAGCTAAATAAATTTGACAAGAATAGAGATCGAAACAATAGGCTGACTTCGGTCAGCTTCTTCGACCTCTACGTAAATCAAAAAGATGCATAGTCAGTGGATATAGCTCCGTATATGAGTCCCCTAACCGCTGACCAATTTTCAGAACCTAACTCGTCTTCGTTTGACTGTGGCGACGGTTTAAGTGCGAGTAGGTCAGAAATTTCAGCACAACGTTAATAGGGTGTAGTGACTCTCGAGGGCCGTACATCCTAAACCGTAACTCGGATTAAGATGAGGCCTAAACGTAAAATCATATAATCGAACCGAACTAACTGAAAATCAACTTTCCAGTAGTCCAGGTGGTCTGATCAGATAAGAAAAACAGTAGGTAAGGTGCTCCGGTGGGGTTCTTAGTACTTGATGCTCATCACGGTTCTCATCCTTGATGCTTGTAGCTTCAAGTGTACAACTCGTTGATGGGTTAGCATCACCTTGACCAAGATTCTACCATCAACACACAATATGTTAAGACCAAGTAAGAACACAACTCATTTAAGAGTCTTAGATGGATGATGAACCAAGGTAACATCATATCCTTAGTCTTAACACAATTACAAGTTACATTTACAACTAAAGCTACAAACTTTACTTCAATCAAGCAAGTATGAACATAATCTAAGTCAAATGAAGTGATGGAACCCTAAGCTAGAGAGCTTGGATCCCTTTCACACAAGTTTTAAGGTCACAAAGCTAGAAAGCTTGAACCTTTAGTGTTCCTGAAGATCTTGAAGCCTAAAGCTTGGATCTTTAAGTTACATGAAGATTACAAACACAAGTTTGAATCTTTATAACAAAATAACAAGATTAAAGTTAAAAAGTTTTAGATCTACAAAGTTGGTGAAGATTCAAAGCTAGAAAGCTTGAATCTTCCATGTTCTTGAAGGATTCATGCTTGAATCTACAAGATGTAATCAAGATCAAAGCTAAAAAACTTGATCCTCCATGGATGATGATGAACACGAAAAGGAAAGAAGAAGAAGAGGAAGAAGAAAAATTAAAAACTTACAAGTTTTAGAGTGAGAAAGACTAGAAAGGAAACAAGAGAGAAAGTGTGTGTGAAAATACAAATGAGAGCAAGTGTTAAATGGATGGAATGGCTTATTATTTATAGGCAAATGAGGGTGGGTGGGAGGCCTCATGGCCGTGATTTTTAGGGGGGACAAAGGGGGATAAAAAGTTGCTTTTTGGTTAATGGTTGTCTAAAGTTGGTGCTTATGTTAGGATCTCATGCAACATTAAGGATAATACTTGACATAAATGCTAGCATATTCCCTCTAATAAATAGGTATTTGTCTTACTTATTAATGGGTCACTAGCTAATAATAATTGAGCTAATTAAATGGGCTACTAGCTAGAGTAGGGTGGACTTAAGTCCAACAAGGTAGAAAGTCCAACAAGACTAACTAGTAAGCATAATTAAATTACTACGCATAATTAAGCATCCATAAACCTAAGTAATTATTATTATGAAATAATAATTAATATTACGTAGTCATAATATTCCGATTAAGACAAAAGTTAAACGTGCGCGCAGTTCGCGGTTTATTCGAAATGTTAAGTGACACTAACGGTCATAAAGCATCCAGTGAACAAGTTAAGTATCCTACGTACTCTAAGGCACGTTTTAATATATAAATGAAAGTAAACCATGTATGTAGAGGTTCCAGAGTATAAAGTAGCACAGTACGCACAAATACGCAGTTTCGCTAAAACACAAGGCACAAAAGCAAGTCGAAAAAGTCGGGTCGTTACAACGTTCCATTTAGAAACTCAGCATGAATTACTGTAATATAATCACGTTGATCAAGTTTCATTAAATTATACTAACTCATGCTTCAGTTCCCAACACTACTTCAAAACATTCATATTTTAAACTCGAATATTTCAGAATTTAGAAACTAAAATAGTTTCTTTTATGATGTAACACAGATAGCACGAAGAGATAAATGATTTCAGATAAGAATAATTATGGAAATATCTTCAAAAATATGGAGGATATTTATAATGAAAGATACGATGATATCTTAGAATTTCTAATATCAAAGGATGATGAAACATATTGTCTGCAAGAGTTTAGAGTCAGGAGCAAGGTATTCGTTAATGACTTCAGCAGATACTGAATCATTTTTATTCTTTGAAGGCAGGTTTAGTCTTTGTGATTTTTCCACAGCCTCCTTCATACTTTGCTCAATCCGTTTTTCAGTTCCAAACCTTCTCTTTTTCTGAGCTTTGCCAAAACACTAAACTTTTTATTGTTAAAGTTGTTTACAATTTTTGCTGCTTCATCAGCATTTTTTTCTTTCAAAATTTCGAGAACTAGTTCGCAGTTTAGGGTGTTTTTCAGAAACTTCACATTCGAAGTATGTAAGTCTAGGAGATAGACATTATATGTACATATATAACTATTGAAGTGAAATAGTTGCGAGATTCGAGATTGATGATTGATGGTTTCGGATAGTTGGTATAGCAATTATAGTTACAGGATGCAGATGAGTAGATGATGGGTTTTCATGAATAATATATATATATTTTTCAGAGAGACTAAAGCTGAAGTTGCTGGTACATCTGCTGATAATATGGTGGAATATAAAAGATTCCCTGGTAACGATGGCGAAAGGGCAACGTATATATCAAAGTTATAATAAGGTTAGTCCGACTGAAAAGTCAAAGTTGCTGGAGCTGTGACAAAACTGGTTACTTTGAGAAGGAATTGAAAAGTAATTTTAGCTAATAAATGCCAAAGGGTCTAACACGGATACGCGTCGAACTATGACTTTGGCTTCGAGAGTTTTTTAGGTACATAACTGTGGGTAATATGTGGTTGGATCATCATCTCGATTGTTCATTGTTTGAAGTGTCTTCGGAAACTTCGGAGAGTTTGTGTGATGACCCGGGAATTTCCGACCAAATTTAAACTTAATCTTTATATGATTTCGATACGATAAGCAAAGTCTGTCAAATTGAGTCTCAAAATTTTTAAACTGTTTCATATATTCAATTGACCTTCGACTGCTCTCGACGATTCACGAACCATTAATTGTAAAAAGATATTATAATAATTATTATTTAAAATATATCTCTATATATAAATAAAGTATATTAAAAAATAAATATTAAATGATTGTAATACTCGTTTGATGAATCGATGGATGTTAAATAAGTTAAATACGAACTTATATGATTTTAAAATAAACGGTTATCCGAAAATGAGTTCTATAAATTTTAGGCTTACCAAAAATGTATTTAGGATCTAGTTGTTAAATTTTAATTTTTTTTTTATATTTTACTTAGGGTTGGGAGTGAATAACTAATGTAATTTTATTTAATAATTAATAACTGAATTTTATATCATAATGACCAAAATAAATAAAGGAATTTAATTTAAAAATTTGGGATTTTCTGAACACTTTTATCTGTCACTAATGATCAATGGAGTACGAAATTCAGTTCGTAAAACGAATAGTAGACGACGGCTAATATTATCGCACGTTTTAATTTTTTAAATCATACTATAAATTATTATTATATTATTATTAATAATTTAAAGTTTCTGTTTTTTGTTCACTTCTTTCCACCATTAGGATATTACGGAGCATATATTATATACAAATGCATACATTATATGCATTCCAAACTACCACCATGTGATACTGTCTCCTTTTCTTGTTTCCTTTCACAATCACCTCTTTATCTATTCTATATTTATATGTTTCCTTTCAGTCGAGTAAAACAACACACATTCCATGTTCATTCTTCTTTTTGAATTCCACTAACCTTATTATATTGTAATTATATCTATCTATCATCTATCTTCTATAATACGTAGTATATATCATACATATACTTGATTTTTATTGGGAACAATCACCACCACCCTTGCCCTCTTTTATTCTTCTCTACTACTTTCTTTTGCTTCAACTGACCATCACCCATTTCATTTATCTATCTTCTATATATGTTATGCACATTTACATATGCTTATAGATGTAAACCACACCCACTTTCACCACCATCTTTCATCACAATCAAACTCTATGAACAACAAGAACACAAAAACCCATGTAAATTGAAGAACACGTACTTCTCAAACCCATCAAAACCAACTCAAGTTACCATCATCGAAAGCCTACATCAACCATCACTACAAAACTCACAAAATCTCTCATCTACTAAGTCGAACGGCTATTGTATACCATCGATCACCATTGTTACAAAAACCCATTTGCATTTATCAAATAACCTACACAAACTACAACCCCTTCGTTTTATGTTTCCTGCTGGAGTCCGTAACCCAACCAACACCAATACATTCTTTTTCTTCTACTGTTGTTTCACGGGAACCACCACCGCCGGAACAACCAAGAACCACCGACTACACCACTACAACCACCACCAGCGGACACCTCTGCAGAAACCATCACCACCGAATCCCTTCCCTCTCTCTCATCTTCTCTCTTCTCACTCTCCTAAGTTTAAACGTGAACCACCAATCATCACCTTCATATTTTTCCGGTTAAGACATCAACCACCATCGTCTTTCTAGGATGGTGTGTTTTTCTTTCTGTTTCCATTTAAATCGTAAACCGCCACCACCCATCTTCTTAAACAGTGAGCATTAGATCCACCATAAAAAAAAACCGACACCCGTGTCTCTTTTTTTTCTGTTGAAGCTACTGTTGACAAATGATATGATGACCGTTTAAAAGCATTAAGATGATGTTGAAGATTCAGCTAGATCACCGAAAGTTACTACAAATTCATTCGTGCCATTTGGAATTTTATGTTTTGATCGAATGATGGGCGGTGCATTAAAGACGATGATGATAGGATGTTGATGAGTTGTATTTGGTTTAATCATTCGTGAAACAGAAAAGATATTAGGTGATAATTGATATGATTATGAGGATGTTACAGCTGATGAAACGGGGCTGATGATGTTGACGATGAAGAAGGAAGAGAGACAGTGATGATTTTATTACGGGTTATATAAATATAATTGGGATATATCACAGATGTGTAACAGCAGCTTGAGTGGTTTGGTCGTTGTGTTGAGAAGCGAAAGGTCGCGGGTTCAATCCCCGGCCATGGCAAAATCTTTTTTTGTTGTTGTTAAATTAACAACAGATCTGTTGGACCGCCAGTTTCGATGTTGGGCCGGGCCGTAAACCTTGTTGGACCGAAAGCCATATCCTTTGTTACCCAATAACACAAATTTAGTTAAAATATTATAAGGTGTTAGCTAAAATAGAAATTAACGAGTAGCTATAACAGAAATTAACGAGTAGCTCAGTGGTTAAGGGCGTTAGAGTCTGGAAGAGAGGTCACGTGTTCGACTCCTGCTGGTGGCATTCTTATTCTTTTAAAGTCTACTTATCTGAGGTAGTTTTTCTTTTATTATTATTATTATTATTATTATTATTATTATTATTATTATTATTATTATTATTATTATTATTATTATTATTATTATTATTATTATTATTATTATTATTATTATTGTTATTATGGTTATATACTATTATTATTAATATTACAATTATCATTACTGTTATTACTATTATTATCATGAAGTATTAGAATTATTATTATTAATTAGTAATATTAATAATTAGTATTATTATTAAATGTAATTATTATTATCATTATCCTAAATGTTATCATTTACTTAGTTATTATTAAAAGAATAAGTAGTATTATTAATATTATCATTTTCATTAAAATGAATATCATTAATGAGCACTGTTGTTATTAAAAATTTATATAATTACTACTAAAAGTATCATTACCTTACATCTATATATTTTAAAAACTATTATTAATACTATCATTATTATTATTAGTACGAAAATTATTATTATTATCAATATGATTATTCTAGTGTTATTATAACTAGTATTTGGTAAACAAAAAGAGTAATTATATAAAATTACATTTAACAACCATAATTTAAATATACTGATACTATTATCCATCTAAAATATACAAAATGAAAATATAATAAAATATATAAATTATTAATATAAAAATTTTCACTAATAATAATATAAATAATTTTTCGATTACAAGAATATTTTTTTAATACATATATGGATGATATAGGTTCGTGAATCCGATGCCAACCCTACACTTGTTCAATATTGTCATATGTATTTTTACTACAAAATACATTAGGTGAGTTTCATTACTCCCTTTTTAAATGCTTTTGCAATATATATTTTTGGGACTGAGAATACATGCGCTTTTATAAATATTTGATGAAATAGATACAAGTAATTAAAACTACATTATATGGTTGAATGATCGAAGCCGAATATGCCCTTTTTTGCTTGGTAGCCTAAGAATTAGTAAACCGATCTACTAATTGACGCGAATCCTAAAGATAGATCTATTGGGCCAAACAAACCCCATCCAAAGTACCGGATGCTTTAGTACTTCGAATTCGTTATTATCATGTCCGATGGATGTCCCAGAATGATGGGGATATTCTTATATGCATATTGTGAATGTCGGTTACCAGGTGTTCACCATATGATTGATTTTTGTCTCTATACATGGGACGTATATTTATGAGAACTGGAAATGAAATTCTTGTGGTCTATTAAAATGATAAAAATGATTATTTATGTTAAACTAATGAACTCACCAACCTTTTGGTTGACACTTTAAAGCATGTTTATTCTCAGGTATGAAAGAAATCTTCCACTGTGCATTTGCTCATTTTAAAGATATTACTTGGAGTCATTCATGGCATATTTCAAAAAGACGTTGCATTTGAGTCGTCGAGTTCATCAAGAATATTATTAAGACATTTATAGTTGGATATATTATGAAATGGTATGCATGCTGTCGACTTTTGATGTCATGAAAGTTTGTATTCTAAAAACGAATGCAGTGTTTGTAAAATGTATCATATAGAGGTCAAGTACCTCGCGATGTAATCAACTATTGAGAATCGTTTGTAATCGATATGGACTTCGTCCAGATGGATTAGGACGGGTCTCTACAGTTGGTATCAGATCGGTGGTCTTAGCAAACCAGGTCTTGCATTAGTGAGTCTAACTGATAGTTGTTTAGATGCATTAGTGAGTCTGGACTTCGACCGTGTCTGCATGTCAAAAGTTTTGCTTATCATTTCTAGTCGAAAATCATCTGCTTATCATCCTTAGGAAATTACTGCTTATCATTCTTAGTCTAGACATGTCTTACTGCCTCTATTGCATAGACAGTGTATAGATAAATTCATATCTTAGCGTACCTGTTATTGTTACTTTTGCCTGACAGCTTCCGTATATTCCTCCGTAACTTATGGGATTTTAGTATTATATATGCATATGTAAATTATGTATTGCAGGGTACTAATCTACATCCTATAATCTATTTCTTATCGAAAATCCTTCATCTAATCGTACGAGATGAATCCCTCAATCAGTTCGAGTCCCTCAGATTTCGATAGCTATTCCGATAGTTATTCCGACAGCTATTCCAACATGGATTTTCACTCGAACTCCAAAAGTAGTATAACTAGAATGGATCAACCAATTAGCCATCATCGATTCTGGAAGAATTAGGGAAGAGTTCGTAGTCGACTTAATCAATGGAGACGAGAAGAAGACGATACCTTCCATCCACCACATTCCCCTCTTGACAAAGAACCTGAAGCACTTATCGGCGAATCTGTTCATAATACTATTTTCTCTATCATTTCCAGAATATTTCACCACAATTATATTCTATCTAAAATTCTAGATCATATTTATCCGCTCGTCCGAACCGACAATCATCCCGGGGTAATCGAAGAAGTCAACGAACTTCGCGCTCGGATAGTGGCTTTGGAGAATATGGTGCAAAGGTTACACACACCAGCAGTAGCACCAGCAGCATAACCAATACCACCATCATCAACGCCAACAGTACCATTACCACCACCAACAACAACCGCATCGCAAACCTCAACTTCACAATCTGTCACACAAACATCAACGCCATACGCACCATAGATACCAAGGAGTACCAACAACAAGGAACGATGAAGTATTAATTCAAAACTTCATTGAAGAAATATTCTGCGAAGAATATGTGGTTTCTAAAAGTTTTAGAGATTAATTATTCTAGCTCAAACTGAAAATCAAATGAGATTAATATTATATTAACTCATTAAATCTATGATTACATCTGAAGAAATATATATGTAAGTATATTTTCATAAAGATTGTAATTAAAAATTCTTTCGTACAAACTGTTAATGGTGAAAATATTTTAACGGGTAGGTAATACCCGAGGAATATTTAGATTTAACATTGATAAGTTACATTGTATAATCTTCGAATCTGATTCAACAGTCGTTTACTATCCTACTTACATCCACCGATATACAAATCCGTTCACCACAGAATAACCATTTTCATCCAATTTCATATTTGGATTTTCATTTACCAGAATCCAACAAGTGGCATAATGAAGAAAACATTGGACAAAATAAAATTTAGTAGAAACAAACAAATTAACTATGAGAAATTTTGTTAAGAATCCATGCTAACTGTTCCTAGCTAACTGTTAATTCCGTATTACCTTTTATTTATCGCAATTTAATTATCGCAATTTATTTATCGCATTTTATTTATCGCAATTTTAATTCTCGCAATTTTATTTATCGTCATTTAATTTCTGTTATTTATTTTACGCACTTTAAATATCGGGACACGTATACAAGGTTTTGACATATCATATCGACGCATCTATATATATTATTTGGAATCACCATAGACACTCTATATGCTGTAATGTTAGAGTTTGCTATACAGGGTTGAGGTTGATTCTATAATAATATATATACTTTGAGTTGTGATCGAGTCTGAGACATGTACACGGGTCACGATACGTATTAATTAATTCAAATATTATATATTAAACTATATATGAATTATTAAATTGCTAACTGTGGACTACCAACATTGGACAATTAAAATGAATTAAAATATTGATTATAACATATGAAACTAAACAATTCTTCAAGTTTGCCACTTGATTTCATCTTAAACCTCATTGTATCTTGACGATTACAATCTGCATTCAAACCTTCCATGATTCTTGAAAACACCTCAATCGAGAGGATGAACCAACCGCACTTCATCTACGGAAGGAAAGATTTATGTATATAGTATTGCACCTGAGAAACTCTTGGCAACTGAGTAAAAGTTTAACACGTAGCCGCGTCAGATCCTTTGGCATTTATTAGCAAAAAAAAAAAAAAAAAAAAAAAAAAAAAAAAAAAAACTTTGCGATCCCTTTTCAAAGTAGCCAATTTTGTCACAGCTCCAGCAAATCAACTTCGGCTTTCATTCGAATTAGCCTTATTATAACCTCGATATATAAGTTTGCCTTTCGTCATCGTTACCGGGGAACCGTTTATATTCCACCACATTAGCAGTAAACTTACCAGCAACCTCATTGCTCCTTGACTTAAACCTCTCCGATAAATCACTATATTATCCATTGAAATCCTATCATATACTCATCCGCATCTTGTAACGAGAACTGCCATACCAATTACCGGGAATCAGCAAATCTGTATTGTGAGTCTCGCAACGTTTCCACATCAACAGT
This sequence comes from Rutidosis leptorrhynchoides, assembly GCF_046630445.1. NCBI lineage: Eukaryota > Viridiplantae > Streptophyta > Magnoliopsida > Asterales > Asteraceae > Rutidosis > Rutidosis leptorrhynchoides. The sequence continues at coordinate 59,050,774 of NC_092336.1, read as the reverse complement.
TATATGTATCCATATAACATTTATCTCTTAGAACTATGATCTTCCATTCTGAAATTCTGAAAAGCACCCAGTCTATGAATTAATACTCTGAATTTTGAAAAGTTGAATGAAGCAACAAAAACTGTAAATGACCTCAACAGCCAAAAGTTGATGATAAAGAATTGTATGTTGGCAAAGCTAAAAAAAAAAAAAAAGAGTTTGAAACTGAAAAACTGATTAAGCAAACTACGAAGGAGTCTCTGAACAAATCATAAGGACTAAACTTGTACATTAAGAATCCTGATGATTTTATTTCTGATGAGATCTTTAGCGAATACCTTGCTTCTGACCCCAAACTCTTGCGGACAAATTTTCATCACCATCCTTCGATATTAGAAATTCCAAGATATCATCGTATCTTTCATTATAAATATCTTCCATATTTCTGAAGATATTTTCATAACTATTCTTATCTGAAATCATTAATCTCTTCGTGCTATCAGTGTTACATCATATAGAAACTGTTAGTTTCTATATTTTGTAAACTTTCGAGCTTAAAATATGAATGTTATTGAAGTAATGTTGGGAACTGATACATGAGTTAGTATAATATAATGACACTTGATCAATGTGATTATATTACAATAAGTCATGCTGAGTTTCTAAATGGAACATGATGATTCACAGATTATAACCTCATCATGTGTCATGTTACATAACTCTTTCATTCTGATTAACTTCTGAACATATCAAGAAAATATATTCTTGATAGTTCTATTCTCAGGGATTCTGGTAATTTGACAAATAAAATCGTGCTATTATGTTCTTTCTCGTTTTGAACATTAAGTTCATTCGGAACTCCGTACTTACGAATTCTGGACTGTTGCTCGCTTTACTAGAGGTCGAGAGGATAATAAAAAGGCAAAGAAATCCAAAGTATAAGAGAAAATATAAAGCTCAATAACAATACAGAGGTTACAAACCATGAATATTAATATGAATAGCAACATAAGGACACGGTAGAATTAAGAATAGTATCACCCCAAGGTAATAATAGAAGTAAACAGATTTTTCTGGTGGAAAGATTGAAAAGAGGGATGACAGAAATGATAATTAAAAAAAATATATCAAGGATTAGATATGGATTAAGCATTTTTACAATCTTTTGGATGTATGAACTAAGAAAGAAAGTATAGGAATGGTGAGAATAATGGAACGGAAAAAGTTTAATTTATAATGGAAATATCAGACAGAGTATTCGAGGCAGATTACCGTATTTATTTATAGATATTTTAATTTCCTTATTCGTCGAAGAATCAAATCTTTTAGATTTCGAAGATTTTCTTTATATCCCTTGAATTCCGGAATTCAACCAAGGCAACGTCAAAAGTTAAAACGAAACTTCATTTATTCATTTCACTCTTTTGTGATAGCTTCATTCGTGCTCTTCGAATAATCGAATTATTTTATCTGTATTATTCAATAATGATAAAACTCTATTTATCAGCTCATATTCGTCACGAAAACATATTTATTGTTAGCCATGACGACCTCACTCAAATTTCGGGACGAAATTTCTTTAACGGGTAGGTACTGTGATGACCCGGGAATTTCCGACCAAATTTAAACTTAATCTTTATATGATTTCGATACGATAAGCAAAGTCTGTCAAATTGAGTCTCAAAAATTTTGAACTGTTTCATATATTCAATTGACCTTCGACTGCTCTCGACGATTCACGAACCATTAATTGTAAAAAGATATTATAATAATTATTATTTAAAATATATCTCTATATATAAATAAAGTATATTAAAAAATAAATATTAAATGATTGTAATACTCGTTTGATGAATCGATGGATGTTAAATAAGTTAAATACGAACTTATATGATTTTAAAATAAACGGTTATCCGAAAATGAGTTCTATAAATTTTAGGCTTACCAAAAATGTATTTAGGATCTAATTGTTAAATTTTAATTTTAAATTTTTTTTATATTTTACTTAGGGTTGGGAGTGAATAACTAATGTAATTTTATTTAATAATTAATAACTGAATTTTATATCATAATGACCAAAATAAATAAAGGAATTTAATTTAAAAATTTGGGATTTTCTGAACACTTTTATCCGTCACTAATGATCAATGGAGTACGAAATTCAGTTCGTAAAACGAATAGTAGACGACGACTAATATTATCGCACATTTTAATTTTTTAAATCATATTATAAATTATTATTATATTATTATTAATAATTTAAAGTTTCTGTTTTTTGTTCACTTCTTCCCACCATTAGGATATTACGGAGCATATATTATATACAAATGCATACATGATATGCATTCCAAACTACCACCATGTGATACTATCTCCTTTTCTTGTTTCCTTTCACAATCACCTCTTTATCTATTCTATATTTATATGTTTCCTTTCAGTCGAGTAAAACAACACACATTCCATGTTCATTCTTCTTTTTGAATTCCACTAACCTTATTATATTATAATTATATCTATCTATCATCTATCTTCTATAATACGTAGTATATATCATACATATACTTGCTTTTTATTGGGAACAATCACCACCACCCTTGCCCTCTTTTATTCTTCTCTACTACTTTCTTTTGCTTCAACTGACCATCACCCATTTCATTTATCTCTCTTCTATATATGTTATGCACATTTACATATGCTTATAGATGTAAACCACACCCAGTTTCACCACCATCTTTCATGACAATCAAACTCTATGAACAACAAGAACACAAAAACCCATGTAAATCGAAGAACACGTACTTCTCAAACCCATCAAAACCAACTCAAGTTACCATCATCGAAAGCCTACATCAACCATCACTACAAAACTCACAAAATCTCTCATCTGCTAAGTCGAACGGCTATTGTATACCATCGATCACCATTGTTACCAAAACCCATTTGCATTTATCAAATAACCCACACAAACTGCAACCCCTTCGTTTTATGTTTCCTGCTGGAGTCCGTAACCCAACCAACACCAATACATTCTTTTTCTTCTACTGTTGTTTCACGGGAACCACCACCGCCGGAACAACCAAGAACCACCGACTACACCACTACAACCACCACCAGCCGACACCTCTACAGAAACCATCACCACCGAATCCCTTCCCTCTCTCTCATCTTCTCTCTTCTCACTCTCCTAAGTTTAAACGTGAACCACCAATCATCACCTTCATATTTTTCCGGTTAAGACATCAACCACCATCGTCTTTCTAGGATGGTGTGTTTTTCTTTCTGTTTCCATTTAAATCGTAAACCGCCACCACCCATCTTCTTAAACAGTGAGCATTAGATCTACCATAAAAAAAACTGACACCCTTGTTTCTTTTTTTTCTGTTGAAGCTACTGTTGACAAATGATATAATGACCGTTTAAAAGCATTAAGATGATGTTGAAGATTCAGCTAGATCACCGAAAGTTACTACAAATTCATTCGTGCCATTTAGAATTTTATGTTTTGATCGAATGATGGGCGGTGCATTAAAGACGATGATGATAGGATGTTGATGAGTTGTATTTGGTTTAATTATTCGTGAAACAGAAAAGATATTAGGTGATAATTGATATGATTATGAGGACGTTACGGATGATGAAACGGGGCTGATGATGTTTACGATGAAGAAGGAAGAGAGACAGTGATGATTTTATTACGGGTTATATAAATATAATTGGGATATATCACAGATGTGTAACAGCAGCTTGAGTGGTTTGGTCGTTGTGTTGAGAAGCGAAAGGTCGCGGGTTCAATCCCCGGCCATGGCAAAATCTTTTTTTGTTGTTGTTAAATTAACAACAGATCTGTTGGACCGCCAGTTTCGATGTTGGGCCGGGCTGTAAACCTTGTTGGACCGAAAGCCATATCCTTTGTTACCCAATAACACAAATTTAGTTAAAATATTATAAGGTGTTAGCTAAAATAGAAATTAACGAGTAGCTAAAACAGAAATTAATGAGTAGCTCAGTGGTTAAAGGCGTTAGAGTCTGGAAGAGAGGTCACGTGTTCGACTCCTGCTGGTGGCATTCTTTTTCTTTTAAAGTCTACTTATCTGAGGTAGTTTTTCTTTTATTATTATTATTATTATTATTATTATTATTATTATTATTATTATTATTATTATTATTATTATTATTATTATTATTATTATTGTTATTATGGTTATATACTATTATTATTAATATTACAATTATCATTACTGTTATTACTATTATTATCATGAAGTATTAGAATTATTATTATTAATTAGTAATATTAATAATTAGTATTATTATTAAATGTAATTATTATTATCATTATCCTAAATGTTATCATTTACTTAGTTATTATTAAAAGAATAAGTAGTATTATTAATATTATCATTTTCATTAAAATGAATATCATTAATGAGCACTGTTGTTATTAAAAATTTATATAATTACTACTAAAAGTATCATTACCTTAAATCTATATATTTTAAAAACTATTATTAATACTATCATTATTATTATTAGTACAAAAATTATTATTATTATCAATATGATTATTCTAGTGTTATTATAACTAGTATTTGGTAAACAAAAAGAGTAATTATATAAAATTACATTTAACAACCATAATTTAAATATACTGATACTATTATCCATCTAAAATATACAGAATGAAAATATAATAAAATATATAAGTTATTAATATAAAAATTTTCACTAATAATAATATAAATAATTTTTCGATTACAAGAATATTTTTTTAATACATATATGGATGATATAGGTTCGTGAATCCGATGCCAACCCTACACTTGTTCAATATTGTCATATGTATTTTTACTATAAAATACATTAGGTGAGTTTCATTACTCCCTTTTTAAATGCTTTTTCCATATATATTTTTGGGACTGAGAATACATGCGCTTTTATAAATATTTGACGAAATAGATACAAGTAATTAAAACTACATTATATGGTTGAATGATCGAAGCCGAATATGCCATTTTTTGCTTGGTAGCCTAAGAATTAGTAAACTTGATCTACTAATTGACACGAATCCTAAAGATAGATCTATTGGGCCTAACAAACCCCATCCAAAGTACCGGATGCTTTAGTACTTCGAATTCGTTATTATCATGTCCGATGGATGTCCCGGAATGATGGGGATATTCTTATATGCATATTGTGAATGTCGGTTACCAAGTGTTCACCATATGATTGATTTTTATCTCTATGCATGGGACGTATATTTATGAGAACTGGAAATGAAATTCTTGTGGTCTATTAAAATGATAAAAATGATTATTTATGTTAAACTAATGAACTCACCAACCTTTTGGTTGACACTTTAAAGCATGTTTATTCTCAGGTATGAAAAAAATATTCCGCTGTGCATTTGCTCATTTTAAAGATATTACTTGGAGTCATTCATGGCATATTTCAAAAAGACGTTGCATTCGAGTCGTCGAGTTCATCAAGAATATTATTAAGACATTTATAGTTAGATATATTATGAAATGGTATGCATGCTGTCAACTTTTGATGTCATGAAAGTTTGTATTCTAAAAACGAATGCAGTGTTTGTAAAATGTATCATATAGAGGTAAAGTATCTCACGATGTAATCAACTATTGTGAATCGTTTGTAATTGATATGGACTTCGTCCAGATGGATTAGGATGGGTCTCTACAGTTTGAACACATATTGTAATCGTTAAGATACATATGATGTTCTAACACAGTTTTGAAGTCAAAGTATAGCTTTGAAAGATGTAGGAATCTCAGAGTGATGATACTGGTTATATCTTGAATTAAATTTTGCAATTTCAAAATCAGAATATGTAATTGAATTTGAATGAGTATGGTTGTTTTGATTTTTATGAAAGAATGTATATTGTTGTGAAAGTAGGAAGTATAGTTGATAATTTGCTTAATCAGATTCGAGGAATGTAACATATTAATTGTGAATTTATATATCTCTCGGGTATTACCTACCCGTTAAAAAAATTCATAATTAATATTTTGTACAAAAGAATTTTGTTACAGTCTTTATAAAAATATATATGTGTATATTTTCTTCAGGTGTAACATAGATTTAATGAGTTAATATTAAATTAAACTCATTTTATTTACAGTTGAAATTATAATTGAGTAATCCCTAAAACTTTAGAAATCACATAAGTATTTCTTCAATGATATTGAAATTATGAATCAATACTTTGTTATTTGTTGAAGCATAATGTTGGTTTTTGTGAAATTCTTGTGAACTTTGCAAGGTACGAATGATGTTATTTGAAAAGGTTCGAGTACATCGATGATGAAAGTGTAAAAATCAAACATATATTTGATTAATGCACTTGTTTTATTATGAGGTGGAATTCATTGAATTGAGACAGAGGTTGTAGTTAACGATGGTTAAGTTGTTGATGAAGGACGTACATCATTGTATATTTGTAATATGAATTAACCGAGTAGTTAAGATTCATACACAATTGCCTAGTACGGAAAGATTTATTTTGATCTCAAAATTTATATATATATATATATATATATATATATATATATATATATATATATATATATATATATATATATATATATATAATATCCATATAATTTCTTCAGAGGGAATGAGTTAATACTTCATAACTCGTTGATACAATATACGCGTTATTGATTCGTAATGATGTCCACAGTGATTGTTGAACTGACGGAGTTTGTGATGTTATAGGTGCTGTTGATTCTGATGATGCTGACGGCACTGACTATGCTGGTGATGCTAACGGTACTGTTGATGCTGTTGGTAAAACAAGTCTAGCTTGTAAATCACACACCATTCTTGTCAATATTTCTATTCTTCCTCCTATCATTTTGGTTCATTCATCCGATTTATGGTTAGGGCTAGAATAGATAATCTCTAAGACTTTAGAGATTACATAATTGCCGCAGAACATTTCTCCAATGAAGTTATGAATCAATACTTCATCGTTTGTGGTTGTTGGTATTCCTTGGTATCTACAGGGCATATGACGTCGATGCTCGTGGGACAGATTGTGAAGTTGAGGTTTGCGATACGGTTGTTGTTGGTGGTGGTAATGGTACTGTTGGTGTTGTTAATGGTGGTACTGGTTATGATGCTGATGCTGGTGCTGCTGCTGGTGTTTGTAACCTTTGCACCATATTCTCCAAAGCCACTACCCGAGTGCGAAGCTCGTTGACTTCTTCTATTACACCGGGATGATTGTCGGTTCGGATGAGCGGATAAATAAAATCTAGAATTTGATGTACTCTATTATCATGACGAGATACTCTGGAAATGAGAGAGAAAATGGTGTTTCGAACAGGTTCGCCGGTAAGTGCTTCAGGTTCTTCACCAAGAGGAGAATGTGGTGGATGGAAAGTATCGCCTTCTTCTTGTCTCCAATGATTAAGAAGGCTACAAACCCATCCACAATTCATCCAAAATAGATGATGGCTGATTGGTTGATGTAGTGACCCGAAATTTTCCATGTTTATATATATTAATTGAGATTGATATTTACATGACTAAATGTTTCCAACGTGTTAAGCAATCAAACTTGTTAAGACTTGATTAAATAAAATAAGTTTCATATAGACAATTGATCACCCAAGTTGACCGGTGATTCACGAACGTTACAAAATTGTAAAAGGTACATGTTGTGGTATATATAGACATATAAATATGGTTGAAATGAGATTATGATGAGTAAGTATCTCACTAAGTATATTAACAATGTGTGATATACATAAGAAATGAGATTACTAAGTTAAGAAACTCGAAATGATATATATAACGATTATCGTTATGATAACGTCTACTAAATATATATGTATCATATTAAGATATTGATACACTATATTTAACATGATAAAATGATATTTAAATATATCATTAAGTGTGTTAACAATGAACTACATATGTAAAAACAAGACTACTAACTTAATGATTTCAAAACGAGACATATATGTAACGATTATCGTTGTAACAACATTTAACTGTATATATATCATACTAAGATATATTAATATATCATAATATCATGATAATGTAATAATTTAACATCTCATTAGAAATAATAAACATTGGGTTAACAACATTTAACATGATCGTTAACTTAAAGGTTTCAAATCAACATTTACATGTAACGACTAGCGATGACTTAACGACTCAGTTAAAATGTATATACATGTAGTGTTTTAATATGTATTCTTACACTTTTGAAAGACTTCAAGACACTTATCAAAATACTTCTCCTTAACAAAAATGCTTACAATTACATCCTCGTTCAGTTTCATCAACAATTCTACTCGTATGCACCCGTATTCGTACTCGTACAATACACAGCTTTTAGATGTATGTACTATTGGTATATACACTCCAATGATCAGCTCTTAGCAGCCCATGTGAGTCACCTAACACATGTGAGAACCATCATTTGGCAACTAGCATGAAATATCTCATAAAATTACAAAAATATGAGTAATCATTCATGACTTATTTACATGTAAACAAAAGTACACATCCTTTATATCTAATCCATATACCAAAGACCAAAAACACCTACAAACACTTTCATTCATAAATTTTCTTCATTTAATTGATCTCTCTCAAGTTCTATCTTCAAGTTCTAAGTGTTCTTCATAAATTCCATAAGTATAGTTTCATAAAAATCAAGAATACTTCCAAGTTTGCAAGTCTACTTTCAAGCTTTCTAATCCATTCCAAGTAATCATCTAAGATCAAGGAATCTTTGTTATTTACAGTAGGTTATCTTTCTAATTCAAGGTAATATTCATATTCAAACTTTGATTCAATTTCTACAACTATAACAATCTTATTTCGAGTGAAAATCTTACTTGAACTGTTTTCGTGTCATGATTCTGCTTCAAGAACTTTCAAGCCATCCAAGGATCCTTTGAAGCTAGATCCATTTTTCTCATTTCCAGTTGTTTTATCCAAAAAACTTGAGGTAGTAATGATGTTCATAACATTATTCAATTCATACATATAAAGCTATCTTATTAGAAGGTTTAAACTTGTAATCACTAGAACATAGTTTAGTTAATTCTAAACTTGTTCGCAAACAAAAGTTAATCCTTCTAACTTGACTTTTAAAATCAACCAAACACATGTTCTATATCTATATGATATGCTAACTTAATGATTTAAAACCCGGAAACACGAAAAACACCGTAAAACCGGACATACGCCGTCGTAGTAACACCGCGGGCTATTTTGGGTTTGATAATTAAAAACTATGATAAACTTTGATTTAAAAGTTGTTATTCTGGGAAAATGATTTTTCTTACGAACATGAAACTATATACAAAAATCTTGGTTAAACTCAAAGTAAAAGTATGTTTTTCAAAATGGTCATCAAGATGTCGTTCTCTCGATGGAAATGGCTACCTCTTTAGTAATTGACATGTAACTTAAATTTCCGACTATAAACCTATACTTTTTCTGTTTGGATTCTTAAATTAGAGTTCAATATGAAACCATAGCAATTTGATTCACTCAAAACGGATTTAAAATGAAGAAGTTATGGGTAAAACAAGATTGGATATTTTTGATCTTTTTAGCTACGGGAAATGTTTAACAAATCTATACAAATCATATCCTAGCTAACTTATATTGTATTATACATGTATTCTAATATATTATGTAATCTTGGGATACCATAGACACGTATGCAAATGTTTTGACATATCATATCGACCCATGTATATATATTATTTCTAACAACCATAGACACTCTATATGCAGTAATGTTGGAGTTAGCTATACAGGGTTGAGGTTGATTCCAAAAATATATATACTTTGAGTTTTGATTTAGCCTGAGACGTGTATACACTGGGTCATGGATTGATTCAAGATAATATATATCAATTTATTTCTGTACATCTAACTGTGGACAACTAGTTGTAGGTTACTAACGAGGACAGCTGACTTAATACACTCAAATCTTTAAAAACATAATAAAAATGGTTGTAATTATATTTTGATCATACTTTGATATATATGTACATATTTGTATAGGTTCGTGAATCGATCCGTGGCCAAGTCTTATTTCCAAGGAAGGAAATATCTGTGAAAGTGAGTTATAGTCCCACTTTTAAAATCTAATATTTTTGGGATGAGAATACATGCAGGTTTTATAAATGATTTACAAAATAGACACAAGTACGTGAAACTACATTCTATGGTTGAATTATCAAAATCAAATATGCCCCTTTTTATTAAGTCTGGTAATCTAAGAATTAGGGAACAGACACCCTAATTGACGCGAATCCTAAAGATAGATCTATTGGGCCTAACAAACCCCATCCAAAGTACCGGATGCTTTAGTACTTCAAAATTTATATCATATTCGAAGGGTGTCCCGGAATAATGGGGATATTCTTATATATGCATCTTGTTAATGTCGGTTACCAGGTGTTCACCATATGAATGATTTTTATCTCTATGTATGGGATGTTTATTGAAATATGAAATCTTGTGGTCTATTGTTACGATTTGATATATATAGGTTAAACCTATAACTCACCAACATTTTTGTTGATGTTTAAAGCATTTTTATTCTCAGGTAAATACTAAGAGCATCCGCTGTTGCATACTAAAATAAGGACAAGATTTGGAGTCCATATTTGTATGATATTGTGTAAAAACTGCATTCAAGAAACATATGTCGATGTAATATATTTCTATTTTAAACCATTATATAATGGTCGTGTGTAAACAGTATATTTTAGATTATCATTATTTGATAATCTACGTAATGTTTTTAAAACCTTTATTGATAAAATAAAGGTTATGGTTGTTTTAAAAATGAATGCAGTCTTTGAAAAACATCTCATATAGAGGTCAAAATCTCGCAACGAAATCAATTAATATGGAACGTTTATAATCAATATGAACGGGACATTTCAGTTGGTATCAGAGCTTTGGTCTTAGAGAACCAGAAAATTTGCATTAGTGTGTCTTATCGAGTTTGTTAGGATACATTAGTGAGTCTGGACTTCGGCCGTGTTTTCTTTAAAAATGATTGCTTAACATTTTTGTTGGAAACTATATATTATTAACATGTAAATATTATGTGATATATTAATCTCTTAACATGTTTGATATTGTGTGATAGATGTCTACCACTAGCACAAATCCCATTGACTCACCTAATAATAACGAAGAGTCGAATATATATTGGGAAGATTCACAAGTTCCCGAAGAACCGGAGGAAGAGGAAACGGAACCAGAAGAAGAGGAACCGGAAGAAGAGGAACCAGAAGAAGAGGAACCGGAAGAAGAAGAGGTTCCGGAGGGGGGAATAGTAGGAACCACAGAAAACCGGTCAAATAAAAGAAAATCCTCAACCAATGGACCAAAGTTAATAATGGTCAATGGTGTTTCCGCTAAGGAAGCAAAATATTGGGAAAATTACCAATTTTCCGATGAATCGGATCCTGATGAGGATTCCGATGATGTTATAGAAATTACCTCGACCCAATTTAATTAAGCAAAAGAAAATAATAAGGGAAAAGGTATAAAAATAGAGAAACCCGATTCCAACCCCGATGAACTTTATATGTATCGGCAACATCCGTATTTCCTAAAATGTAACAATGACCCGGGAACCTCTAAACCACCAGGTTTTTCTAAACCAATGTGGAAAACGACGACTCATATTAGAGGAACATCATATATCCCTAGAATATTAGGAAAAAGAACCAAGTCCGAAGAAGAAGAAACCAGTGATTCAGATTAGAGGAGTGTGAGCATGTTGTGTAATAAATGTATTGTAGTGTGCTTGTACTTTTATGTTCTATGTAAAAATTGCTTGTATTGTTTGTTATTACGAATCTAATCCTTGTCTATTTTACAGTATAAAAACAAAATGGATGTTAAGGGTAGACAACCGAATATTTTAGAAGACCTACCAGAGGATATGATTGAGGAAATCTTGTATAGAGTCGGTCAGAATTCATCAGCACATTTATTTATGGCAAAATTAACTTGTCAAACATTTGAAAGACTTTCCAGAAATGCCTTAGTTTATAAAAGGCTTTCCTTTGATAGGTGGGGTATATCACATTGGGGAGACCGTAAGTTACGCCGTGTTTTCTTTAAAGCATTAAATGCGGGGAACCCAAATGCAATTTTACGCTACGGGTTAAGAACCTATTTTGACTCAACATATCCCAACATAGGATTTCGTGAATTAGAAAGAGCTTCTAACATGCAACATAAAGAAGCATGTTATGCTTACGGGTTAGTGATGTTCGTTTCTTACCAAAGTGAGAAAAAGAACATTGGATTGCAACTTTTAAATAAAACCTTTCCACAAGTGACGGATTCAGTAGTTGGGGTGAGAAACAAGGTTTTTAGATTATTACGGAGCCGTTGGACATTACAAAACCCTCGTCCTTTTGACGACATTACAACATGCTGCCTAGCCAATGGTCATAACGGTTATTTTCCACAAGACCAAGGATGGGAAGTCGTCTTAGTAAAACCAGAATGCATGACTTGTTTCTGGACTTATGAATTACGTGTCTTTATTTCCTTTGCTGAACAACTTGCGTATTAACTTGATTTATCTTCAAAACTGTCATGTATCATAGTGTACTATATTTCATGTTATATGTAATATAGCGAAGTTGTAAGTTTGAAGAATATTTGTATGTGATATATTATTATAATCAGTTTTTCATATGGAATTGTAGTAGTTGAATTGTATATTAGCTACTAAGTATGAACTTAACGGGTAGGTAGTACCTGAATTTAAACTTATAAAACGCTAATATGAAGAAAAAGCTTTTATAAATGAGTTCATATTATGCTACGAGATACTATTGACTACTCTTAATATTCTATATGATTAACTTGTTTCATTTGACTATTTTAAAGGAAATGACACCGACTACTCGACACACCTTGAATATGAGCGAAGAGGAATTTCGTGCCTTTCTTGCTTCAAACATAGCCGCAGTACAGGCCGCGCTACATACTAACAATAACTCTGAATCTAGCAATACAGTAATGGCGCAAGAAATCGTATAGGATGCTCCTACAAGGAATTCACTGCCTGCAAACCTTCAGAATTTGATGGGACCGAAGGACCAATCGGATTGAAACGGTGGACCGAGAAAGTTGAATCGGTGTTTGCCATAAGTAAGTGTGCTGAAGGAGACAAAGTGAAGTACGCTACGCATAACTTCACAGGTATTGCGTTAACATGGTGGAACACCTATCTAGACCAAGTAGGACAAGATGCTACTTACGCGCTACCGTGGTCAGCATTCAAGCACTTGATGAACGAGAAGTACCGTCCCAGAACCGAGGTCAATAAGCTCAAGTCAAAACTTAGAGGGTTACGAACACAGGGATTCGATATTACTTCGTACGAAAGACAATTCACAGAATTGTGCCTATTGTGTCCGAGAGCGTTCGAAGATGAGGAAGAGAAGATCGACACGTTTGTGAAAGGGTTACCGGAGAGAATCCAAGAAGATATAAGTTCATACGAGCCTGCCTCCATACAAAAGGCATGTAGAATGGTTAACAAACTAGTGAACCAGATTGAGGGAAGAATTAAAGAACAGGCGGCCGAAGAGGCCAACGTGAAGCTAGTCAAAAGAAAGTGGGAGGATAACGGTGATAAGAGTCACCAAAACAACAATAACTATCCCAACAATCACAACATCAATCGCAAATACAACAAACGGCACAACAACAACAACAACAACAACTACAACAATCATCCCAACAACAATAACAATCTCAACAACAACAACAATCAGTAGCAGCTATGCCAAAGGTGTGAAAAGTATCACTTGGGGTTCTGCACCAAATTTTGCAACAAGTGTAAAAGAAATGGTCATAGCGCAGCGAAGTGTGAGGTCTACGGACCAGGGGTTAATAGAACAAAAGGAACAAATGGTGTCGGAATGAGTAATGGCGGAGCAAGTAGTGTCGGAGCAAGTTATGTCAATGTAGTTTGTTATAAATGTGGAAAACCGGGCCACATTATTAGAAATTTCCTGAACCAGGAGAACACGAATGGACAAGGCCGCGGAAGAGTTTTCAATATTAATGTGGCAGAGGCACAGGAAGACCCGAAGCTTGTTACGGGTACGTTTCTTATTGACAATAAATCTGCTTACGTTTTATTTGATTCAGGTGCGGATAGAAGCTATATGAGTAGAGATTTTTGTGCTAAATTAAGTTGTCCATTGACACCGTTGGATAGTAAATTTTTACTCGCATTAGCAAACGGTAAATTAATTTCAGCAGATTATATATGCCGGAATCGAGAAATTAAACTGGGTAGCGAAATATTTAAGATTGATTTGATACCAGTAGAGTTAGGGAGTTTTGATGTAATAGTTGGCATGGACTGGCTGGAGGAGATGAAAGCAGAGATCGTATGTTACAAAAATGCAATTCGCATTGTACGAGAAGAAGGAGAACCCTTAATGGTGTACAGAGAAAAGGGCAACACGAAGCTACATCTTATTAGTAATTTGAAGGCACAAAAACTAATAAAAAAAGGTTGCTATGCTGTTCTAGCACACGTCGAGAAAGTACAAACTGAAGAAAAGAGCATCAATGATGTTCCCGTCGTAAAAGAATTTCCCGATGTATTTCCGAAAGAATTACCGGGACTACCTCCACATCGATCTGTTGAATTTCAAATAGATCTTGTACCAGGAGCTGCACCAATAGCTCGTGCTCCTTACAGACTCGCACCCAGTGAGATGAAAGAACTGCAAAGCCAACTGCAAGAACTATTAGAACGTGGTTTCATTCGACCAAGCACATCACCATGGGGAGCTCCTGTTTTGTTTGTCAAGAAAAAGGATGGTACATTTAGGTTGTGTATTGACTATAGAGAGTTAAATAAACTTACCATCAAAAACCGTTATCCACTGCCGAGAATTGACGACTTATTTGATCAACTACAAGGCTCGTCGGTTTATTCGAAAATCGATTTACGTTCTGGATATCATTAAATGCGAGTAAAGGAGGATGATATTCCAAAAACTGCTTTTAGGACGCGTTATGGTCATTACGAGTTTATGGTTATGCCGTTTGGATTGACTAACGCACCAGCTGTGTTCATAGACCTTATGAACCGAGTGTGTGGGCCATATCTTGACAAGTTTGTCATTGTTTTCATCGATGACATACTTATTTACTCAAAGAATGATCAAGAGCACGAAGAACATTTGAGAAAAGTGCTAGAAGTATTGAGGAAAGAAAAACTGTACGCTAAGTTTTCAAAGTGTGCATTTTGGTTGGAAGAAGTTCAATTCCTCGGTCACATAGTGAACAAAGAAGGTATCCAGGTGGACCCGACAAAGATCAAAACCGTTGAAAAGTGGGAAACCCCAAAAACTCCGAAGCATATACGACAATTTTTAGGATTGGCTGGTTACTACAGAAGATTCATCCAAGATTTCTCCAAAATAGCAAAACCCTTGACTGCATTAACGCATAAAGGGAAGAAATTTGAATGGAAGGATGAACAAGAGAAGGCGTTTCAGTTATTGAAGAAAAAGCTAACTACGGCACCTATATTGTCATTGCCTGAAGGGAATGATGATTTTGTGATTTATTGTGATGCATCAAAGCAAGGTCTCGGTTGTGTATTAATGCAACGAACGAAGGTGATTGCTTATGCGTCTAGACAATTGAAGATTCACGAGCAAAATTATACAACTCACGATTTGGAATTGGGTGCTATTGTTTTTGCATTGAAGACTTGGAGGCATTATTTATATGGAGTCAAAAGTATTATATATACCGACCACAAAAGTCTCCAACATATAGTTAATCAGAAGCAACTGAATATGAGACAACGCAGGTGGATTGAACTGTTGAATGATTATAATTTTGAGATTCGAAACCACCCGGGGAAGGCGAATGTGGTAGCCGATGCTTTTAGTAGAAAGGACAGAGAACCTATACGGGTAAAAGCTATGAATATAATTATTCGTACTAACCTTACTACTCAAATAAAGGAGGCGCAACAGGGGGTTGTAAAAGAAGGAAAGTTGATGAATGAGATACCCAAAGGATCAGAGAAACATCTTAATATTCGGAAAGATGGAACCCGATATAGGGCTGATAGAATTTAGGTACCAAAGTTTGGAGATGTGAGAGAAATGGTACTTAAAGAAGCACATAAAATCAGATATTCAATACATCCCGGAGCGGGGAAGATGTATAAAGATCTCAAGAAACACTTTTGGTGGCTGGGTATGAAAGCCGATATTGCTAAATATGTAGGAGAATGTTTGACGTGTTCTAAGGTCAAAGCTGAACATCAAAAACCATCAGATCTACTACAAAAACCTGAAATCCCAGAATGGAAATGGGAAAACATTACCATGGATTTCATTACTAAATTGCCAAGGACTGCAAGTGGTTATGATACTATTTGGGTAATAGTTGATCATCTCACCAAGTCAGCACACTTCCTGCCAATGAGAGAAGATGACAAAATGGAGAAGTTGGCGCGATTGTATTTGAAGAAGGTTGTCTCCAGACATGGAATACCCGTCTATATTATCTCTTATAGGGATGGTATATTTGTTTCAAGGTTCTGGCAGACGTTGCAACAAGCATTGGGGACTCGTCTAGACATGAGTACTGCCTATCATCCACAAACTAATGGGCAGAGCGAAAGGACGATACAAATGCTTGAAGACATGCTACGAGCATGTGTTATTGATTTCGGAAATAGTTGGGATCGACACCTACCATTAGCAGAATTTTCCTACAACAACAGTTATCATTCTAGTATTGAGATGGAGCCGTTTGAGGCACTTTATGGTAGAAAGTGCAGGTCTCCGATTTGTTGGAATGAAGTGGGGGATAGACAGATTACGGGTCCGGAGATAATACAAGAAACTACAGAGAAAATCATCCAAATTCAACAACGATTGAAAACCGCCCAGAGTTGACGAAAGAGCTAAGCGGATAGTAAAAGAAAAGATATATAGTTTGAAATTGGAGAAATGGTCATGCTTAAGGTTTCACCTTGGAAAGGCGTTGTTCGATTTGGTAAACGGGGGAAACTAAATCCAAGGTACATTGGACCATTCAAGATTATAGATCGTGTCGGACCAGTAGCTTACCAACTGGAGCTACCTCAACAACTCGCGGCTGTACATAACACTTTCCACGTCTCGAATTTAAAGAAATGTTTTGCTAAAGAAGATCTCACTATTCCGTTGGACGAAATCCAAATCAATGAAAAACTTCAATTCATTGAAGAACCCGTCGAAATAATGGATCGTGAGGATAAGAGACTTAAGCAAAACAAGATACCGATTGTTAAGGTTCGATGGAATGCTCGTAGAGGACCCGAGTTCATCTGGGAGAGTGAATATTAGATGAAGAAGAAATACCCGCATCTATTTCCAGAAGATTCGTCAACACGTTCAAAAGCTTAAAATTTGGGGACGAAATTTATTTAACGGGTAGGTACTGTAGTGACCCGAACTTTTCCATGTTTATATATATTAATTGAGATTGATATTTACATGACTAAATGTTTCCAACGTGTTAAGCAATCAAACTTGTTAAGACTTGATTAAATGAAATAAGTTTCATATAGACAATTGAACACCCAAGTTGACCGGCGATTCACGAACGTTACAAAATTGTAAAAACTACATGTTGTGGTATATATAGACATATATATGGTTGACATGAGATTATGATGAGTAAGTATCTCACTAAGTATATTAACAATGTGTGATATACATAAGAAATGAGATTACTAAGTTAAGAAACTCGAAATGATATATATAACGATTATCGTTATGATAACGTCTACTAAATATATATGTATCATATTAAGATATTGATACACTATATTTAACATGATAAAATGATATTTAAATATGTCATTAAGTGTGTTAACAATGAACTACATATGTAAAAACAAGACTACTAACTTAATGATTTCAAAACGAGACATATATGTAACGATTATCGTTGTAACAACATTTAACTGTATATATATCATACTAAGATATATTAATATATCATAATATCATGATAATGTAATAATTTAACATCTCATTAGAAATAATAAACATTGGGTTAACAACATTTAACATGATCGTTAACTTAAAGGTTTCAAATCAACATTTACATGTAACGACGAACGATGACTTAACGACTCAGTTAAAATGTATATACATGTAGTGTTTTAATATGTATTCTTACACTTTTGAAAGACTTCAAGAAACTTATCAAAATACTTCTACTTAACAAAAATGCTTACAATTACATCCTCGTTCAGTTTCATCAACAATTCTACTCGTTGGCACCCGTATTCGTACTCGTACAATACACAACTTATAGATGTATGTACTATTGGTATATACAATCCAATGATCAGATCTTAGCAGCCCATGTAAGTCACCTAACACATGTGGGAACCATCATTTAGCAACTAGCATGAAATATCTCATAAAATTACAAAAATATGAGTAATCATTCATGACTTATTTACATGTAAACAAAATTACACATCCTTTATATCTAATCCATATACTAACGACCAAAAACACCTACAAACACTTTCATTCATCAATTTTCTTCATCTAATTGATCTCTCTCAAGTTCTATCTTCAAGTTCTAAGTGTTCTTCATAAATTTCATAAGTATAGTTTCATAAAAATCAAGAATACTTCCAAGTTTGCAAGTCTACTTCCAAGCTTTCTAATCCATTCCAAGTAATCATCTAAGATCAAGGAACCTTTGTTATTTACAGTAGGTTATCTTTCTAATTCAAGGTAATATTCATATTCAAACTTTGATTCAATTTCTACAGCTATAACAATCTTATTTCGAGTGAAAATCTTACTTGAACTGTTTTCGTGTCATGATTATGCTTCAAGAACTTTCAAGCCATCCAAGGATCCTTTGAAGCTAGATCCATTTTTCTCATTTCCAGTAGTTTTATCCAGAAAACTTGAGGTAGTAATGATGTTCATAACATCATTCGATTCATACATATAAAGCTATCTTATTCGAAGGTTTAAACTTGTAATCACTATAACATAGTTTAGTTAATTCTAAACTTGTTCGCAAAAAAAAACTTAATCCTCCTAACTTGACTTTTAAAATCAACCAAACACATGTTCTATATCTATATGATATGCTAACTTAATGATTTAAAACACCGTAAAACCGGACATACGCCGTCGTAGTAACACCGCGGGCTGTTTTGGGTTTGATAATTAAAAACTGTGATAAACTTTGATTTAAAAGTTGTTATTCTGGGAAAATAATTTTTCTTATGAACATGAAACTATATCCAAAACTCTTGGTTAAACTCAAAGTGAAAGTATGTTTTTCAAAATGGTCATCAAGATGTCGTACTTTCGACGGAAATGACTACCTCTTTAGTAATTGATATGTAACTTAAATTTCTGACTATAAACCTATATTTTTTTATGTTTGGATTCTTAAATTAGAGTTTAATACGAAACCATAGCAATTTAATTCACTCAAAACGGATTTAAAATGAAGAAGTTATGGGTAAAACAAGATTGGATATTTTTGATCTTTTTAGCTACGAGAAATGTTTAACAAATCTATACAAATGTTTTGACATATCATATCGACCCATGTATATATATTATTTGGAACAACCATAGACACTCTATATGCAGTAATGTTGGAGTTAGCTATACAGGGTTGAGGTTGATTCCAAAAATATATATACTTTGAGTTATGATTTAGCCTGAGATGTATATATACTAGGTCGTGGATTGATTCAAGATAATATATATTGATTTATTTTTGTACATCTAACTGTGGACAACTAGTTGTAGGTTACTAACGAGGACAGCTGACTTAATACACTCAAATCTTTAAAAACATAATAAAAACGGTTGTTATTATATTTTGATCATACTTTGATATATATGTACATATTTGTATAGGTTCGTGAATCGATCCGTGGCCAAGTCTTATTTCCGAGGAAGGAAATATCTGTGAAAGTGAGTTATAGTTCCATTTTTAAAATCTAATATTTTTGGGATGAGAATACATGCATGTTTTATAAATGATTTACAAAATAGACACAAGTACGTGAAACTACATTCTATGGTTGAGTTATCGAAATCGAATATGCCCCTTTTTATTAAGTCTGGTAATCTAAGAATTAGGGAACAGACACCCTAATTGACGCGAATCCTAAAGATAGATCTATTGGGCCTAACAAACCCCATCCAAAGTACCGGATGCTTTAGTACTTCAAAATTTATATCATATCCGAAGGGTGTCCCGGAATGATGGGGATATTCTTATATATGCATCTTGTTAATGTCGGTTACCAGGTGTTCACCATATGAATGATTTTATCTCTATGTATGGGATGTGTATTGAAATATGAAATCTTGTGGTCTATTGTTACGATTTGATATATATAGGTTAAACCTATAACTCACCAACATTTTTGTTGAAGTTTAAAGCATGTTTATTCTCAGGTGAATACTAAGAGCTTCCGCTGTTGCATACTAAAATAAGAACAAGATTTGGAGTCCGTGTTTGTATGATATTGTGTAAAAACTGCATTCAAGAAACATATGTCGATGTAATATATTTCTATTGTAAACCATTATGTAATGGTCGTGTGTAAACAGTATATTTTAGATTATCATTATTTGATAATCTACGTATTGTTTTTAAAACCTTTATTGATAAAATAAAGGTTATGGTTGTTTTAAAAATGAATGCAGTCTTTGAAAAACGTCTCATATAGAGGTCAAAACCTCGCAACGAAATCAATTAATATGGAACGTTTATAATCAATATGAACGGGACATTTTAGTTGATCCATTCCGGTCACACTGCTTTCGGAGCTTGAGTGGGATTCCATTTCGAAATCCGAGTGACTTAAACTAGTGACGAATTCCATTTTGGTATGATTGAATAAAGGATTTTTCGATATGAAATGATTTTCCGGCTATCGGTTGGTATTCTAATTACATAGAATATGTAACAAC
Source organism: Rutidosis leptorrhynchoides (assembly GCF_046630445.1). Taxonomy (NCBI): domain Eukaryota; kingdom Viridiplantae; phylum Streptophyta; class Magnoliopsida; order Asterales; family Asteraceae; genus Rutidosis; species Rutidosis leptorrhynchoides. The sequence goes on along the minus strand of NC_092336.1, from coordinate 59,029,736 downwards.
CCAAACCGTTATCCAACCGAATATGCAACAAATAAATTTTTTTTATTTCAGTATAGGTGCGCGGCGCGCACCACCTTGTGTGCGCGACGCACACAAGGCCTGTCAGCCCGCTGTCCAAAATTTCCATTTTCCCGTTAAAGATCTCCCACTTCCCGACACTTTTAGACGAAATGCTTTTCACAACATTTTATATTAGTTAAAACTAACACGTTCCAATAATAAAATGAGTTTTACGAGACTGGGCTCACATCGACCGTTTTACGACTTTCGTACAAAATACAAGTTTTCAACCACATGATTTTTAACACAAAATAAAGACCGAGCATGGCGATTGGGGATACGCTACCCAATCCTAATCAATCCAAAAGTAAGATCTTCTAAAGTAACTATGCGAGCCTACTAGTCCCACGCTTACCCGATCCACCATATCTATGCAAATCTATAAAAAAAAATCAACAACGAGAGGGTAAGCTAAAGCTTAGTGAGTGAGAATATACTACATACATATATATGCATAAAATGGACACGCCGCACAAATAATCAAATAACACATACCGGAGCATCCACGTATAAGGCAAACTAAGCATACCGTTCAACCGCTATATAACAAGCTAATAATCAACAAGTAAGTTCATCAACGACGATATGAACCGCTCCAACAAGCTACACCCGGAGGGTTAGCTACATCACAACGATACAAAGATATATATAACCATAAAGTGTCGCCCAAGGTTAACCCCTTAACCCAATACTGAAAACCAAATACGACAATGAAGATTGGCCGAACTACACGAGCCTTAGTAAATCCGCATCCACACGAGACTACTATCTTCATTACCACAATAACATCGAGGTTGGCTGAACTACACGAGCCTTAGTGAATCCGAACTACACGAGACCACTACCTCAATAAGATGACCGAACTACACGAGTCATCGTGAATCCGAACTACACGAGACTCACTTTCTCAACAAGATGACCGAAACTACACACGTCATCGTGAATCCGCATCTACACGTGATCCACTTCTCCAATCACAACTCAATACCAACCCTTCGCCATTGGGGTTGTATAATCCACATCACAAGCATATGTGATATCGTACACACAAAGTGTGCACCTCGCCAAAGGTGGTCAACCAAAATGCACAACTGTGCCAATTGGACCAATTACACAAGTCTATCAAATCCACCTATATGTGAAGTGAGCTCTATAACCGAGAACCACTTCACCCGACGCGCACCCATCCTACACATACATATGCACATAGGATATTAACACTCACCTTGTCGCCTTGATGAATGCTACCGAATAATCTACAACCCGTCAATGGAAAGTACTTATTCCATTATCACAAATACAACAACACACTTAGAGTAGATTTACAAACCAACTCAATTCGACACTTAGTGCAAATTCGACCAATTGCACTTACAAACCCAAAACGCGTCCAAACTAACCAATAATCACTGACACAAGTGAAAATGGTCCTAGTAAGCCAATTGAATCCAATCATAAGTGTTAAACACTTATCAATCTCAAAATCACCCAATAAACCCTAATTTTGACTCGTTTCAAAATTAGTCTTTCAAACACACAAAATGGGTTCTAACACTTCCATAATCACTAAACCTAGTGATTAAACCCAATTACAAGTTCTAATCATGGCCAATTTGTTCACCAACCCAAAACCCACCAACAATAACCAATAACTCGATTACTAGCATCAATAAACTCACTTCAAGAGTTTAAATGGGTTTCTCAACAATTTAAGTTCAAACCCTAACTTGAATATCAAAATCAAACATTGAAATTCGGAGTTAGAACTTACCACAACAACCAAAATGTAGCTAGGAACGAGGTGAACAACTTTAACACTTGAGCTTTTGATCAAACCAAGCTTCTTCTTCTCCAAAACCCTAATTCACTCTCTAGAAATCTTCCTCTCTCTCTAGATAGTTGAGAGTGTTTGTGGATGTGAAATATGATCCAAAAGTGGATCCAAACCAGCTGATAAGGCCTGAGATCCGGCCTCAAATGAAAAGACCAAATTGCCCCTCATTTAACTCAAAATAGAAAAAGGTAGGAAACTGTCGCAGGCATAGTGCGCGGCGCGCTCACCTTATGGTCCGCGACGCACACACTGGTCTGGGCAGTTTCTGAGCTTATAATTTACGCCCTGCATTATACACTTTATGTACGCCATTTATACTCTATGTAAAATAAATATTAGGGT